>NC_092740.1:0-701666 GCF_047496795.1 Chiloscyllium punctatum
TCCTCTGCACCCTTTCCAAGGCTTCCACATCCTTCTTATAATGCGGTGACCAGAACTGTACACAATACTCCAAGTGCGGCCACACCAGAGTTTTGTACAGCTGCAGCATAACCTCATCGTTTTGAAATTCAATAATTCTAACAATAAAAGCTAACAGACAGTATGCAATAGACAATAGGTGCAGGAGTAGGCCATTCTGCCCTTCGAGCCTGCACCACCATTCATTATGATCATGGCTGATCATCCTTAATCAGTATCCTGTTCCTGCCTTATCCCCATAACCCTTGATTCCACTATCCCTGAGAGCTCTATCCAACTCTTTCTTGAAAGTATCCAGAGACTTGGCCTCCACTGCCCTCTGGGACAGACCATGTCTTCTTAACAAGGAGGAGAAAGTGAGGACTAACAACCCGATCAAGCTGGGGGGGGCAACTTTCACAGATCAATATACCCGGACACTGAAATCTCTCTTCTCAGCTACACGACCAAGAATCTTGCCAGCACGAACACACTGCCCCTGTATTACAGCACGGACACACTGCTCCTGTATTACAGCACGGACACACTGCCCCTGTATTACAGCACAGACACACTGCGCCTGTATTACAGCACAGACACACTGCCCCTGTATTACAGCACGGACACACTGCTCCTGTATTACAGCACAGACACACTGCTCCTGTATTACAGCACAGACACACTGCCCCTGTATTAGAGCACGGACACACTGCCCCTGTATTACAGCACGGACACACTGCTCCTGTATTACATCACAGACACACTGCTCCTGTATTACAGCACAGACACACTGCTCCTGTATTACAGCACAGACACACTGCCCCTGTATTAGAGCACGGACACACTGCTCCTGTATTACAGCACAGACACACTGCCCCTGTATTAGAGCACGGACACACTGCTCCTGTATTACAGCACAGACACACTGCCCCTGTATTACAGCACGGACACACTGCTCCTGTATTACAGCATGGACATATTGCCCCTGTATTACAGCACGGACACACTGCCCCTGTATTACAGCACAGACACACTGCCCCTGTATTACAGCACGGACACACTGCCCCTGTATTACAGCACGGACACACTGCCCCTGTATTACAGCACGGACACACTGCTCCTGTATTACAGCACAGACACACTGCTCCTGTATTACAGCACAGACACACTGCCCCTGTATTAGAGCACGGACACACTGCTCCTGTATTACATCACAGACACACTGCTCCTGTATTACAGCACAGACACACTGCCCCTGTATTAGAGCACGGATACACTGCTCCTGTATTACATCACAGACACACTGCTCCTGTATTACAGCACGAACACACTGCCCCTGTATTAGAGCACGAACACACTGCCACTGTATTACAGCACGAACACACTGCCCCTGTATTACAGCACGGACACACTGCTCCTGTATTACATCACAGACACACTGCCCCTGTATTACAGCACAGACACACTGCCCCTGTATTACAGCACGAACACACTGCCCCTGTATTAGAGCACGGACACACTGCTCCTGTATTACAGCACGGACACACTGCCCCTGTATTACACCACAGACACACTGCTCCTGTATTACAGCACGAACACACTGCCCCTGTATTACAGCACAGACACACTGACACTGTATTACAGCACGGACACACTGCCCCTGTATTACAGCACAGACACACTGCCCCTGTATTACAGCACGGACACACTGCCCCTGTATTAGTGTACAGACACACTGCCCCTGTATTACAGCACGAACACACTGCCCCTGTATTAGAGCACGGACACACTGCTCCTGTATTACAGCACGGACACACTGCCCCTGTATTACAGCACGGACACACTGCCCCTGTATTACAGCACAGACACACTTCTCCTGTATTACAGCACGAACACACTGCCCCTGTATTAGAGCACGGACACACTGCTCCTGTATTACAGCACGGACACACTGCCCCTGTATTACAGCACAGACACACTGCCCCTGTATTACAGCACAGACACACTGCCCCTGTATTACAGCACGGACACACTGCCCCTGTATTACAGCACAGACACACTGCTCCTGTATTACAGCACGGACACACTGTCCCTGTATTACAGCACGGACACACTGCTCCTGTATTACAGCGCAGACACACTGCCCCTGTATTACAGCACGGACACACTGCTCCTGTATTACAGCACGGACACACTGCCCCTGTATTACAGCGCAGACACACTGCCCCTGTATTTGAGCACGGACACACTGCCCCTGTATTACAGCACGGACACACTGCCCCTGTATTACAGCACAGACACACTGCTCCTGTATTACAGCACGAACACACTGCTCCTGTATTACAGCACGAACACACTGCCCCTATATTACAGCACGAACACACTGCTCCTGTATTACAGCACAGACACACTGCTCCTGTATTACAGCACGGACACTCTGTTCCTGTATTACAGCACAGACACACTGCTCCTGTATTACAGCACAGACACACTGCCCCTGTATTACAGCACGAACACACTGCTCCTGTATTACAGCACGGACACACTGCCCCTGTATTACAGAACGAACACACTGCTCCTGTATTACAGCACGGACACACTGCCCCTGTATTACAGAACGAACACACTGCTCCTGTATTACAGCACGGACACACTGCCCCTGTATTACAGAACGAACACACTGCTCCTGTATTACAGCACGGACACACTGCTCCTGTATTACAGCACAGACACTCTGTTCCTGTATTACAGCACAGACACACTGCCCCTGTATTACAGCACGGACACACTGCTCCTGTATTACAGCACGGACACACTGCCCCTATATTGCAGCACGGACACACTGCCCCTGTATTAGTGTACAGACACACTGCTCCTGTATTACAGCATGAACACACTGCCCCTGTATTACAGCACAGACACACTGCTCCTGTATTACAGCACGGACACACTGCTCCTGTATTACAGCACAGACACTCTGTTCCTGTATTACAGCACGGACACACTGCCCCTGTATTAGTGTACAGACACACTGCTCCTGTATTACAGCACGGACACACTGCCCCTGTATTACAGCACAGACACACTGCTCCTGTATTACAGCATGGACACACTGCTCCTGTATTACAACACAGACACACTGCCCCTGTATTACAGCATGGACACACTGCCCCTGTATTACAGCACGGACACACTGCCCCTGTATTACAGCACGGACACACTGCCCCTGTATTACAGCACAGACACACTGCTCCTGCATTACAGCACGGACACACTGCCCCTGTATTACATTACAGGCACACTGCCCCTGTATTACAGCACGGACACACTGCCCCTGTATTACAGCACGGACACACTGCCCCTGTATTAGAGCACGGACACACTGCCCCTGTATTACAGCACGGTTACACAGCCCCTGTATTACAGCACGGACACACTGCCCCTGTATTACAGCACAGACACACTGCCCCTGTATTACAGCACGGATACACTGCCCCTGTATTACAGCACAGACACACTGCCCCTGTATTACAGCACGGACACACTGCCCCTGTATTACAGCACAGACACACTGCCCCTGTATTACAGCACGGACACACTGCTCCTGTATTACAGCATGGACATATTGCCCCTGTATTACAGCACGGACACACTGCCCCTGTATTACAGCACAGACACACTGCCCCTGTATTACAGCACGGACACACTGCCCCTGTATTACAGCACGGACACACTGCTCCTGTATTACAGCACGGACACACTGCCCCTGTATTGCAGCCCGGCACACTGCCCCTGTATTAGTGTACAGACACACTGCTCCTGTATTACAGCATGAACACACTGCCCCTGTATTACAGCACAGACACACTGCTCCTGTATTACAGCACGGACACACTGCCCCTGTATTACAGCACGGACACACTGCTCCTGTATTACAGCACGGACACACTGCCTCTGTATTATAGCACAGACACACTGCTCCTGTATTACAGCATGAACACACTGCCTCTGTATTACAGCACAGACACACTGCCCCTGTATTACAGCACGGACACACTGCCCCTGTATTACAGCACAGACACACTGCCCCTGTATTACAGCACGGACACACTGCTCCTGTATTACAGCATGGACATACTGCCCCTGTATTACAGCACGGACACACTGCCCCTGTATTACAGCACAGGCACACTGCCCCTGTATTACAGCACGGACACACTGCTCCTGTATTACAGCACGGACACACTGCCCCTGTATTACAGCATGGACACACTGCCCCTGTAATACAGCACAGACACACTGCCCCTGTATTACAGCACGGACACACTGCTCCTGTATTACAGCACAGACACACTGCTCCTGTATTACAGCATGGTTACACTGCCCCTGTATTACAGCACAGACACACTGCCCCTGTATTACAGCACGGATACACTGCCCCTGTATTACAGCACAGACACACTGCTCCTGTATTACAGCACGGACACACTGCCCCTGTATTACACCACAGACTCACTGCCCCTGTATTACAGCACGGACACACTGCCCCTGTATTACAGCACGGACACACTGCCCCTGTATTACAGCACAGACACACTGCTCCTGTATTACAGCACAGACACACTGCTCCTGTATTACAGCGCAGGCACACTGCCCCTGTATTACAGCACGGACACACTGCCCCTGTATTACACCACAGACACACTGCCCCTGTATTACAGCACGGACACACTGCTCCTGTATTACAGCACGGACACACTGCCCCTGTATTACAGCACGGACACACTGCTCCTGTATTACAGCACAGACACACTGCCCCTGTATTACTGTACGGACACACTGCTCCTGTATTACAGCACGGACACACTGCCCCTGTATTACAGCACGGACACACTGCTCCTGTATTACAGCACAGACACACTGCCCCTGTATTACTGTACGGACACACTGCTCTCTTGTTACAGAAATATGTTGACTCACAGCTTTTCTGTTTCAGGGATATAAGAAGCGCAAGTATTACATTGCCACACAAGGTAGGTGTATCTTCCTGCACTGCTTTGTTTCACTGATAGGAGGCAGTAACACTGAGTGTTGGTCACACTGTGCTGTTTGAAGAAGTGTCTCTTGGTGACTATAATTATTCAGTCGGGCCTTCCTGAGCTGGCTGTTTACAGGAGGAATGTCACTGGATTTTCATCTGAATGCTGAATTTTCAAAATTACCCATTCGAGTGTTAGCTGTATAACAACTGCTCTATCTGAGGCTGGTACAATTGCAACATTTTGGAGGCATTTGGAGGGTATATGAATAAGAAGGGTTTGGAGGGATATGGGCCGGGTGCTGGCAGGTGGGACTAGATTGGGTTGGGATATCTGGCTGGCATGGACGGGTTGGACCGAAGGGTCTGTTTCTGTGCTGTACATCTCTATGACTCTATAACTGTCTCATGGACTCATCAAACACCATCCTGACAGAGTCATACTCACAGACTCCTACCTCACAGACAATGTCCCAGGCCCCACCATTACCATCCCTGGGTATGTTTGGGGAGGGGGCACAGTGGGATACAGTCGGGAAGGGGGTTGCTCTGGGAGTCCCCAATATTAGCTCCATTCCCCATGATCTCCCGTGGCTTCAGGTTAAACATGGGAAAGGAAACCTCCCGCTGATTACCACACACCATCCTCCCCCCCCCCCCCCCCCCCAGCTGATGAATCAGTACTCCTCCATGTTGAACAACATTTGGTAAATCTGTGCCCGAGTTGTGCCTCACATCCAAACAGAGCACAGGGCCAACATCTTCCAATAAAGACAAAGGATGGCATCACCAAATCCGGTGAGCCCTGAATATCTCGTGATTGACAGCAGGTGGATGAAGGGAAAGGGAGGCTAAAGGCTGATACTGAGGACTCCAAATAAGAGAAGCCTTCAATGAATGTAGAATGTGCAAGAGGGAACTTAACTCAGAAATCGGGAAAGTGATTGGGGATATAGGAAATAAGAGAGAACCCTGATTATACGTTCATATATGTTCAGGATCAAAGGATAACCAGGGGAAGAGTCGGGCCCATTCTGGAGCTTGGTGATAACTTGTGCCCTGAGCCAGAGGGTACGGGTAGGTTTCTGATTGAACACTGTGTGTGGGCATTGACTAATGAGAGGAACAAAATGATGAGAGAAATCAGGGATATGTTTCTGATACAATTAAAGAAAATAGTCTGGACTGCATGGAGCTTCTAAATGGCCGAGCAGGTTAACAGTAGGTACCTCTCCAGGGCTGGTGGAAGGTTGAGTCAGGAATTGGAGGACTGGCAGCACTGGCAATAATTTTCAATTCCTCTCTGGCCACAGGAGAAGTGCCAGGGGACTGGAGGACAGCTAATGTGGTACCATTATGAGAGAAGGGAGCAAGAGATAATCCAGGAAACTAGAGGCTGATCAGCCTAACCTTGGTGGTATTTGGAGACAATTCTGAGGGACAGAATTAAGTTGAACTTGGAGAGGCAGGGATTAACAAGAACACTCGGTATGGTTTAGTAAGGAGAGGTTACGTCTGACTAACTTGATTGAGTTTTTCAAAGAGGTGACAGTGCATGTAGAAGAGAGCAATGCTTTGATGCGGTCGACTTGGACTTCAGCAAAGTTTTTGATGAGGTCTTGAATGGGAGACTGACAGTTAAGGTAAGAGCCCATCGCATCCACGGAAATTTGACAAACTGAATCCAGAATTGACTGAGTGCAGGATACAGAGGGTGATGGTTGGAGGGTTTGTTTTTGGGACTGGGAGCCTGTGTCCAGTGGGGTCCCACAGGGGTCAGTGTCGGAGCCCTTGCTGTTTGTGGTTTTTATAAAATGACTTGGACTTGAACATCAGAGCATTGACCAAGGAGTTTGCGAATGGTATAAAAATTGGCAGGATAGTCTTCGATTCCAGGAGGATATAACGGGTTGGTCAGGTGGGCTGATCAGCGGCAAGTGGGATTCAATCCAGGTACAAGAGAGGGGATGCACTTGGGTAAGACAAACAAGGCAAGGAAATACATGATGTACAGAAGGACTCTGAGAAGCACCGAGGTGTGCATGTACACTGGTCCCTTAAGGATCAGCACAGGGGGATAAAGTGGTTAAGAAAGTACAGGGGATACTTACCTTCTGACTGTTTAAGATCAACAATGTTTTCTGAACTGTATAAAAAGTAGGTTAGGCCACAGCTAGACTATTGTGTGCAGTTCTGGAATCCACATTGTAGGAGGGATGTGATTGCACTGGAGAGAGTGCAGAGGAGATTCATCAGGACATTGCCTGGACTGGAGAGGAAACAGATTAAACAGGATTAAAATAACTCCTCAGAGGCTGGGATCCCATCACCAATCACCCTTTATTTACCAAAGCACAGCCTTTGACAGTATCACTGCCTCTCACTGAGTCAAGACTCAATATTCCTGAAAGTCATCCTTTTATGTCAGCCAGGCCTCCCTGATTGAACTGGATGAACACCCTCAATTAGGGAACTCACACTCTCCAGTGTCCAGCTATCTGACCCCAGTCCCAGGGAGCAGACACAGGGAATCTAGAAACTGGCCTCTCAGGCTCAAGGGCCAGGGGCCAGGATAGGCCCTTCCAGATCAGGATGAGGAGAAATGTCTTTCCCCAGAAAGTGGAGTGTCAGTGGAACACAGACAGCAACCAAGCTCAAACGTTTTGAATATTTCCAAGGAAGTGTTTGAAATAGTTTTAGGACTAACAGGATTAAAGGTTAATGGGAGAAAGTGGGAACCAGCTATTGAATTGGATGATTAGCCGATTGGATAGTGAACAGGCTCAAAGGGCCGAATGGCCTACTCCTGGTATTGATTTCCCAAATGTCTAAACCTGATCTGGTTTTCCCAGGTCCTCTGTCTCACACCATCGCTGATTTCTGGGAAATGATTTGGCAAGAAGATTCCAACATTATCATCATGTTGACCAACCTTATTGAGCAGGACAAGGTATGACCCCTGACCCCACTAAACCTGACCGCTGAGTCCAATCTCATCCTCACTTAACCTGACTCCTGACCCTGACCTCATCCCCACTAACCCTGACCCCTGACCCCATCCCCATTAAACCTGACCCCTGACCCCATCCTCATTAAACCTGACCTTGACCCAATGCCCACTAATCCTACCCCTGACCCTTCCCACCAGCCTGATTGCCTTAGACACTTGACCTAATGCCCTCCCAGGGTCTAGCCCCTCCCCTCATTCTGTCCCTTACTGAACCTAAGCCATGCCCTCTGCCTCTTCTCAGAACATTGGCCCTTAATTCCAGCCTTGAAGCTGAGCCCAGCTCCTTCACTGACTGTAGCACATACCCATCCAGCCTGACCACAGCCAGTGGTCACTCGGCCTCCAACAATGACAGTACAGTAACATATCTGCTCAGTAACAATATCGGCTCAATAACAGTATCTGCTTAGTAACAGTATCTGCTCACTAACAATATCCGCTCAGTAACAGTATCTGCTCACTGACAATATCCATTCAGTAACAGTATCTGTTAACTAACAATATCTGCTCAGTAACAATATCTGCTCAGTAACAATATCTGCTCAGTAACAATAGCTTATAACTAACAATATCTGCTTAGTAACAGTATCTGCTAACTAACAATATCTGCTGAAAAACAGTATCTGCTCACCGACAATATCTGCTCAGTAACAATATCTGCTCAGTAACAATAGCTGATAACTAACAATATCTGCTTAGTAACAGTATCTGATAACTAACAATATCTGCTCAATAACAGTATCTGCTCATTGACAATATCTGCTGACTAACAATATCTGCTCAGTAACAGTATCTGCTCACTGACAATATCTGCTCAGTAACAATATCTGCTAACTAACAATACCTGCTCAGTAACAGTATCTGCTCACTGACAATATCTGCTAACTAACAATATCTGCTCAGTAAAAATATCTGCTCACTGACAATATCTGCTCAATAACAATATCTGCTCAGTAACAATATCTGCTAACTAACAATATCTGCTTAGTAACAGTATCTGCTAACTAACAATATCTGCTGAAAAACAGTATCTGCTCAGTAACAGTATCTGTTCACTGAAAATATCTGCTCAGTAACAGTATCTGCTCAGAAACAGTATCTGCTCACCGACAATATCTGCTAACTAACAATATCTGCTCAGTAAAAATATCTGCTCACTGACAATATCTGCTCAATAACAATATCTGCTCAGTAACAATATCTGCTAACTAACAATATCTGCTTAGTAACAGTATCTGCTAACTAACAATATCTGCTGAAAAACAGTATCTGCTCAGTAACAGTATCTGTTCACTGAAAATATCTGCTCAGTAACAGTATCTGCTCAGTAACAGTATTTGCTCAGTAATAATATCAGCTCAGTAATAATATCAGCTCAGTAACAGTATCTGCTAACTTACAATATCTCCTCAGTAACAATATCTGCTCAGTAACAATATCAGCTCAGTAACAGTATCTGCTAACTTACAATATCTCCTCAGTAATAATATCTGCTGAGTAATAATATCTGCTCAGTAATAATATCAGCTCAGTAACAGTATCTGCTTAGTAACAGTATCTGCTCACTAACAATATCCGCTCAGTAACAGTATCTGCTCACTGACAATATCCATTCAGTAACAGTATCTGTTAACTAACAATATCTGCTCAATAACAATATCTGCTCAGTAACAATATCTGCTAACTAACAATATCTGCTTAGTAACAGTATCTGCTCACTAACAATATCCGCTCAGTAACAGTATCTGCTCACTGACAATATCCATTCAGTAACAGTATCTGTTAACTAACAATATCTGCTCAGTAACAATATCTGCTCTGTAACAATATCTGCTCAGTAACAATATCTGCTCAGTAACAATAGCTTATAACTAACAATATCTGCTCAGTAACAATATCTGCTCAGTAACAATAGCTGATAACTAACAATATCTGCTTAGTAACAGTATCTGATAACTAACAATATCTGCTCAATAACAGTATCTGCTCATTGACAATATCTGCTGACTAACAATATCTGCTCAGTAACAGTATCTGCTCACTGACAATATCTGCTCAGTAACAATATCTGCTAACTAACAATACCTGCTCAGTAACAGTATCTGCTCACTGACATTATCCACTCAGTAACAGTATCTGCTCAGAAACAGTATCTGCTCACCGACAATATCTGCTAACTAACAATATCTGCTCAGTAAAAATATCTGCTCACTGACAATATCTGCTCAATAACAATATCTGCTCAGTAACAATATCTGCTAACTAACAATATCTGCTTAGTAACAGTATCTGCTAACTAACAATATCTGCTGAAAAACAGTATCTGCTCAGTAACAGTATCTGTTCACTGAAAATATCTGCTCAGTAACAGTATCTGCTCAGTAACAGTATTTGCTCAGTAATAATATCAGCTCAGTAATAATATCAGCTCAGTAACAGTATCTGCTAACTTACAATATCTCCTCAGTAACAATATCTGCTCAGTAACAATATCAGCTCAGTAACAGTATCTGCTAACTTACAATATCTCCTCAGTAATAATATCTGCTGAGTAATAATATCTGCTCAGTAATAATATCAGCTCAGTAACAGTATCTGCTCAGTAACAGTATCTGCTCTTCTCAGCCCAAGTGTGAACAGTATTGGCCTGATCAGCATCAGAGGGAAAGATATGGAGATTTCACCGTCGTCTCCACAGCACCTCCCAGTCAGACATCAAAGAGCTTCATCATCCGAAATTTCCAAGTGACGAAGGTGAGGGCTCTGAGGAATGGCAGGTGAAAAGGAGGATGGGAACGGGGAATCATGAAGGGAAATGGGGATGAGAAAAGAATGGGAAGAGGCTGCGTTGTGAGTATAAGAGCAGGTGAATGGAGGAGAGAGGAGGTGATTGGACAATATGCAAGTCAGGCCCCAGCTGCAATACAGCCTGGGCCCCGTATCTAAGCAAAGATAGATTGGTGTTGGAGACAGTCCAGGGAAGGTTCACTCGGCTGACCCAGGGGATGGAGGGACTGTCTTATGAGGAAAGGTTGAGGAGGCTGGGCCTGTACTCATTAGAGTTTAGTGGAATGAGAGGTGACCTTGTGGAAACACACAATATTCTCAGGGAGTTTGACAGGGGGAGACAATAGACAATAGGTGCAGGAGTAGGCCATTCTGCCCTTTGAGCCTACACCACCATTCAATATGATCATGGCTGATCATCCTTAATCAGTATCCTGTTCCTGCCATATCTACGTAACCCTGGATTCCACTATCTTTAAGAGCTCTATCCAACTCTTTCTTAAATGAATCCAGAGACTGGGCCTCCACTGCCCTCTGGGGCAGAGCATTCCACACAGCCACCACTCTCTGGGTGAAACAGTTTCTCCTCATCTCTGTCCTAAATGGTCTACCCCGTATTTTTAAGCTGTGTCCTCTGGTTCTGGTCTCACCCATCAGCGGAAACACATTTCCTGCCTCCAGAGTGTCCAATCCTTTAAATATCTTATATGTCTGAATCAGATCCCCTCTCAGTCTTCTAAACTCAAGGGTATACAAGCCCAGTCGCTCCAGTCTTTCAGTGTAAGGTAATCCCGCTATTCCAGGAATTGACCTCGTGAACCTACGCTGCACTCCCTCAATAGCCAGAATGTCTTTCCTCAAATTTGGAGACCAGAACGGCACATAGTACTCCAGGTATGGTCTCACCAGGGCCCTGTACAGCTGCAGAAGAACCTCTTTGATACTCAATCCCTCTTGTTATGAAGGCCAGCATGCTATTAGCTTTCTTCACTACCTGCTGTATCTGCATGTTGCCTTCATTGACTGGTGTACAAGAACACCCAGATCTCTTTGTATTGCCCCTTTACCTAACTTGACTCCATTTAGGTAAAAACAATAACTGCAGATGCTGGAAACCAGATTCTAGATTAGAGTGGTGCTGGAAAAGCACAGCAGTTCAGGCAGCAACCAAGGAGCTTCGAAATCGACGTTTCAGGCAAAAGCCCTTCATCAGGAATAAAGGCAGTGAGCCTGAAGCGTGGAGAGATAAGCGAGAGGAGGGTGGGGGTGGGGAGAGAGTAGCATAGAGTTCAATAAGGTGAGTGGGGGAGGCTGCCTTCCTGTTCTTGCCACCAAAGTAGATAACCACACATTTATCCACATTAAACTGCATCTGCCATGCATCTGCCCACTCACCTAACCTGTCCAGGTCACCCTGTAATCTCCTAACATCCTCCTCACATTTCACCCCGCCCCCCAGCTTTGTGTCATCAGCAAGATGTGGGGGTGGTGTATCCCTATATGGGAGAGTCGAACCTGAGGGCAGCATCCTAGAATAAGGGCTCACCCATTGAAGACAGAGATAGGGAAGCATTCCCTCTCTCTGAGGGGAGTCAATCTGTGGAATTGTACCTCACAGGGAGCTGTCGGGGCTGGGTCCTTCAGGACATTCAAGGCTGAGACAGACAGAGTTTTAATCAGGAACGGGATCGAGGGGTTCCGGGCAAAATGAAAAGTGGAGTTGAGGATTTTAAGGCCGGCCTTGATCGTATTGAATTGTGGAATAGACTCACCACATCTCCTCCTACATCTTGCACTTTTAAGGACAAGGAAGGGTAGGGGGTGAAGGACGAATAAACACGAGAGAGTGTGGATTCCGAATATTCGGAATAGGGGAGCGTTGCATCTGCTGAATACAACTGACTCGCTCTCCCACCCCTCACTGCCTCTATCTCTCTCTCTCTTTCCTTCTCTCTTTCTCTCATCCTCCTCCCCACCCATGTATCCCTCTCTCTCTCTCTCTCCTTTGCTTTCTCTCCCTCTATACTCTTCCTTTGCCTGTCTCTCTCTCTCATCCTAACCCCTCCCTCTTCCTTTCTCTTCCCCTCACCCTCTCTTACCCCCTTCTCTGTGTGTGTGAATCTCTCTCTCTCTCCCTCTGTGTCCCTCCTCCTCTCCCTGTCTCGGTCCCTCAGGATGGTTCTCCCTCCACCCGGAAGGTGCAGCAATTCCACTATCTCCAGTGGCCAGATCATGGAGTCCCCCGTAATCAGATCACCATGTACCGATTCCTCAAAGCCATCAACCAGACCCTTCCCCACACTGGGCCCATCGTCATCCACTGCAGGTGAGGCTGGGAAACCCCCGTACCCATGGGGGAGAGGCTGGGAAACCCCGTACCCCTGGGGGAGAGGCTGGGAAACCCCCGTACCCATGGGGGAGAGGCTGGGAAACCCCGTACCCCTGGGGGAGAGGCTGGGAAACCCCCGTACCCATGGGGGAGAGGCTGGGAAACCCCCGTACCCATGGGGGAGACGCTGGGAAACCCCGTACCCCTGGGGGTGAGGCTGGGAAACCCCGTACCCCTGGGGGAGAGGCTGGGAAACCCCGTACCCCTGGGGGAGAGGCTAGGAAACCCCGTACCCCTGGTGGGGAGGCTGGGAAACCCCATAACCCTGGGGGAGAGGTTGGGAAACCCCGTACCCATGGGGGAGAGGCTGGGAAACCCCCGTACCCATGGGGGAGAGGCTGGGAAACCCCCGTACCCATGGGGGAGAGGCTGGGAAACCCCGTACCCCTGGGGGAGAGGCTGGGAAACCCCCGTACCCATGGGGGAGAGGCTGGGAAACCCCCGTACCCATGGGGGAGAGGCTGTGAAACCCCCGTACCCATGGGGGAGAGGCTGGGAAACCCCGTACCCCTGGGGGAGAGGCTGGGAAACCCCCGTACCCATGGGGGAGAGGCTGGGAAACCCCGTACCCCTGGGGGAGAGGCTGTGAAACCCCCGTACCCCTGGGGGAGAGGCTGGGAAACCCCCGTACCCATGGGGGAGAGGCTGGGAAACCCCCGTACCCATGGGGGAGAGGCTGGGAAACCCCTGTACCCATGGGGGAGAGGCTGGGAAACCCCCGTACCCATGGGGGAGAGGCTGGGAAACCCCGTACCCCTGGGGGAGAGGCTGGGAAACCCCCGTACCCATGGGGGAGAGGCTGGGAAACCCCCGTACCCATGGGGGAGACGCTGGGAAACCCCGTACCCCTGGGGGTGAGGCTGGGAAACCCCGTACCCCTGGGGGAGAGGCTAGGAAACCCCGTACCCCTGGTGGGGAGGCTGGGAAACCCCATAACCCTGGGGGAGAGGTTGGGAAACCCCGTACCCATGGGGGAGAGGCTGGGAAACCCCCGTACCCATGGGGGAGACGCTGGGAAACCCCGTACCCCTGGGGGAGAGACTGGGAGACCCCGTACTCCTGGGGGGAGGCTGGGAAACCTGGTACCCATAGGGGAGAGGTTGGGAAACCCCATAACCCTGGGGGAGAGGCTGGGAAACGCCGTACCCCCATGGGTGTGGCTGGGAAACCCCGTACCCATGGGCTGGAGACTGGGAAACCCTGTACGCATAGGGAGGAGGCTGCGAAACCCAGTAACCCTGGGGGTGAGGCTGGGAAACCCCGTATCCCCAGGGATGTGGCTGGGAAACTCCATACCCATGGGGATGGGAAGGCTGGGAAACCCCATAACCCTGGGGGAGAGGCTGGGAAACCCCATACTCATGGGGTGGAGGCTGAGAAACCCTATAACCCTGGAGGAGAGGCTGGGAAACCCCGTACCCATGGGGTGGAGGCTGGGAAACCCCACAACCCTGGGGGAAAGGCTGGGAAACCCCGTATTCCCAGGGGTGTGGCTGGGAAACCCCGTACCCATGGGGTGGAGGCTGGGAAACCCCACAACCCTGGGGGAAAGGCTGGGAAACCCCGTATTCCCAAGGGTGTGGCTGGGAAACCCCGTACCCATGGGGTGGAGGCTGGGAAACCCCGTAACCCTGGGGGAGAGGCTAGGAAACCCCTTACCCATGGGGTGGAGGCTGGGAAACCCCATACCCATGGGGTGGAGGCTGGGAAACCCCTTACCCATGGGGTGGAGGCTGGGAAACCCCGTAACCCTGGGGGAGAGGCTGGGAAACCCCTTACCCATGGGGTGGAGGCTGGAAAACCCCGTAACCCTGGTGGTGAGGCTGGGAAACCCCATACCCCTGGGGGTGAGGCTGGGAAACCCCGAACCCCTGGTGGTGAGGCTGGGAAACCCCGTACCCCTGTTTTCCTCAGCGGTTTCTACTGGGGGAGTGAGGCAAACTGCCCATCGGTGGGCTGGGGGGAGCGGTCAGCAGTAATCTGTGGTGGACAGGGGTTTGCTGTGGGGGCATTCGGTGTTAGGGGTCAGTGTGCAGGGTCAGTGTGCGGGGTCAGTGTGAGGGGTAAGTGTGAGGGGGCAGTGTGAGGGGGCAGTGTGAGGGGTCAGTGTGAGGGGGCAGTGTGAGGGGTCAGTGTGAAGGGTCAATGTGAGGGGTCAGTGTGAGGGGGCAGTGTGAGGGGTCAGTGTGAGGGGTCAGTGTGAGGAGTCAGTGTGAGGGGACAGTGTGAGGGGTCAATGTGAGGGGTCAGTGTGAGGGGGCAGTGTGAGGGGTCAGTGTGAGGGGTCAGTGTGAGGTGTCAGTGTGAGGGGGCAGTGTGAGGGGTCAGTGTGAGGGGTCAGAGTGCAGATCAGTGTGAGGGGTCAGTATGAGGGGTCAGTGTGAGGCGTCAGTGTGAGTGGTCAGTGTGCAGGGTCAGTATGAGGGGTCAGTGTGAGGGGTCAATGTGCGGGGTCAGTGTGCAGGGTCAGTGTGCGGGGTCAGTGTGCGGGGGTCAGTGTGAGGGGCCAGTGTGAGGGGGTCAGTGTGCGGGATCAGTGTGCAGGGTCAGTGTGAGGGGTCAATGTGAAGGGTCAGTGTGAGGGGTCAACGTGCAGGGTTAGTGTGAGGGGTCATTGTGAGTGGTCAGTGTGAGGGGTCAGTGTGAGGGGTCAATGTGTAGGGTCGGTGTGAGTGGTCAGTGTGCAGGGTCGGTGTGAGGGGTCAGTGTGAGGGGTCAATGTGCAGGGTCGGTGTGAGGGGTCAGTGTGCGGGGTCAGTGTGCAGGCTCAGTGTGCAGGGTCAGTGTTCAGGGTCAGTGTGAGTGGTCAGTGTGCGGGGTCAGTGTGAGGCATTAGTGTGAGTGGTCAGTGTGCAGGGTCAGTGTGCGGGTCAGAGTGCAGATCAGTGTGAAGGGTCAATGTGAGGGGTCAGTGTGAGGGGGCAGTGTGAGGGGTCAGTGTGAGGGGTCAGTGTGAGGAGTCAGTGTGAGGGGACAGTGTGAGGGGTCAATGTGAGGGGTCAGTGTGAGGGGGCAGTGTGAGGGGTCAGTGTGAGGGGTCAGTGTGAGGTGTCAGTGTGAGGGGGCAGTGTGAGGGGTCAGTGTGCGGGGTCAGTGTGAGGGGTCAGTGTGCAGGGTCAGTGTGCAGGGTCAGTGTGCGGGGTCAGTGTGAGGGGTCAGTGTGCGGGATCAGTGGGAGAGGTCAATGTGAAGGGTCAGTGTGAGGGGATCAGTGTGTGGGGTCAGTTTGCGGGGTGAGTTTGTGGGGTCAGTGTGCGGGGTCAGTGTGCGGGGTCAGTGTGAGGGGTCAGTGTGCAGGGTCAGTGTGAGGGGTCAGTGTGACGGGGGCAGTGTGCAGGGTCAGTGTGAGGGGTCAGTGTGAGAGGTCACAGTGCAGATCAGTGTGAGGGGCCAGTGTGCAGGGTCAGTGTGAGGGGTCAGTGTGAGGGGTCAGTGTGAGAGGTCAGAGTGCAGATCAGTGTGAGGGATCAGAGTGAGGGGTCAGTATGCAGGGTCAGTGTGCAGGGTCAGTATGAGGGGTCAGTGTGAGGGGTCAGTGTGAGGAGTCAGTGTGCAGGGTCAGTATGAGGGGTCAGTGTGAGGGGTCAATGTGCAGGGTCAGTGTGCGGGGGTCAGTGTGCGGGGTCAGTGTGCGGGGTCAGTGTGAGGGGATCAGTGTGAGAGGTCTGTGTGCGGGGTCAGTGTGAGGGGTCAATGTGAAGGGTCAGTGTGAGGGGTCAGTGTGCTGGGTCAGTGTGAGGGGTCAGTGTGAGGGGTCAGTGTGCAGGGTCAGTGTGCGGGGGTCAGTATGCGGGGTCAGTGTGCGGGGTCAGTGTGCGGGTCACTGTGACGGGTCATGTGAGGGGTCAGTGTGAGGGGTCAGTGTGAGGGGGTCAGTGTGAGGGGTCAGTGTGCGGGATCAGTGTGCGGGGTCAGTGTGAGGGGTCAATGTGATGGGTCAGTGTGAGGGGTCAATGTGCAGGGTTAGTGTGAGGGGTCAGTGTGAGGGGGTCAGTGTGAGGGGTCAGTGTGAGGGGTCAGTGTGAGGGGGTCAGTGTGAGGGGTCAGTGTGAGGGGTCAGTGTGAGGGGTCACTGTGATGGGTCATGTGAGGGGTCAGTGTGAGGGGTCAGTGTGAGGGGGTCAGTGTGAGGGGTCAGTGTGCGGGATCAGTGTGCGGGGTCAGTGTGAGGGGTCAATGTGAAGGGTCAGTGTGAGGGGTCAGTGTGAGGGGTCAGTGTGAGGGGGTCAGTGTGAGGGGTCAGTGTGAGGGGTCAGTGTGCGGGTCACTGTGATGGGTCATGTGAGAGGTCAGTGTGAGGGGTCAGTGTGAGGGGGTTAGTGTGAGGGGTCAGTGTGCGGGATCAGTGTGCGGGGTCAGTGTGAGGGGTCAATGTGAAGGGTCAGTGTGAGTGGTCAGTGTGCGGGGTCAGTGTGAGGCGTCAGTGTGAGTGGTCAGTGTGCAGGGTCAGTGTGCGGGGGTCAGTGTGCGGGGGTCAGTGTGCGGCGTCAGTGTGCGGGTCACTGTGAGGGGTCATGTGAGGGGTCAGTGTGAGAGGTCAGTGTGAGGGGGTCAGTGTGTGGGATAAGTGTGCGGGGTCAGTGTGAGGGGTCAATGTGAAGGGTCAGGGTGAGGGGTCAATGTGCAGGGTCAGTGTGAGGGGTCAGTGTGAGGAGTCAGTGTGCAGGGTCAGTATGAGGGGTCAGTGTGAGGGGTCAATGTGCAGGGTCAGTGTGCGGGGGTCAGTGTGCGGGGTCAGTGTGCGGGGTCAGTGTGAGAGGTCTGTGTGCGGGGTCAGTGTGAGGGGTCAATGTGAAGGGTCAGTGTGAGGGGTCAATGTGAGGGGTCAGTGTGAGGGGGCAGTGTGAGGGGTCAGTGTGAGGGGTCAGTGTGAGGTGTCAGTGTGAGGGGGCAGTGTGAGGGGTCAGTGTGAGGGGTCAGAGTGCAGATCAGTGTGAGGGGTCAGTATGAGGGGTCAGTGTGAGGCGTCAGTGTGAGTGGTCAGTGTGCAGGGTCAGTATGAGGGGTCAGTGTGAGGGGTCAATGTGCGGGGTCAGTGTGCGGGGTCAGTGTGCGGGGGTCAGTGTGAGGCGTCAGTGTGCAGGGTCAGTGTGCGGGTCTCTGTGACGGGACATGTGAGGGGTCAGTGTGAGGGGTCAGAGTGCAGATCAGTGTGAGGGATCAGTGTGAGTGATCAGTGTGAGGGGTCAGTGTGAGAGCGTCAGTGTGAGGGGTCAGTGTGAGTGGTCAGTGTGGAGGGTCAGTGTGCGGGTCAGTGTGCGGGTCAGTGTGAGGGGTCAGTGTGAGGGGTCAGAGTGCAGATCAGTGTGAGGGATCAGTGTGAGGGATCAGTGTGAGGGGTCAGTGTGCAGGGTCAGTGTGCAGGGTCAGTATGAGGGGTCAGTGTGAGCGGTCAATGTGCGGGGTCAGTGTACGGGGCCAATGTGCGGGGTCAGTGTGAGGCGTCAGTGTGCGGGTCACTGTGACGGGTCATGTGAGGGGTCAGTGTGAGGGGTCAGTGTGAGGGGTCAATGTGCGGGGTCAGTGTACGGGGTCAATGTGCGGGGTCAGTGTGAGGCGTCAGTGTGCGGGTCACTGTGACGGGTCATGTGAGGGGTCAGTGTGAGGGGGTCAGTGTGCGGGATCAGTGTGCAGGGTCAGTGTGCGGGGTCAATGTGAAGGGTCAATGTGAGGTGTCAATGTGCAGGGTTAGTGTGAGGGGTCAGTGTGAGTAGTCAGTGTGCAGGGTCAGTGTGAGGGGTCAATGTGAGGGGTCAATGTGCAGTGTCAGTGTGAGGGGTCAGTGTGAGGGGCCAGTGTGCAGGGTCAGTGTGAGGGGTCAATGTGAAGGGTCAGTGTGAGGGGTCAGTGTGCGGGGGTCAGTGTGAGGGGCCAGTGTGAGGGGGTCAGTGTGCGGGATCAGTGTGCAGGGTCAGTGTGAGGGGTCAATGTGAAGGGTCAGTGTGAGGGGTCAATGTGCAGGGTTAGTGTGAGGGGTCATTGTGAGTGGTCAGTGTGCAGGGTCAGTGTGAGGGGTCAATGTGCAGTGTCAGTGTGAGGGGTCAGTATGCGGGGTCAGTGTGAGGGGCCAATGTGCAGGGTCAGTGTGAGGGGCCAATGTGCTGGATCAGTGTGAGGGGTCAGTGTGAGGGATCAATGTGTAGGGTCGTTGTGAGTGGTCAGTGTGCAGGGTCGGTGTGAGGGGTCAGTGTGAGGGGTCAATGTGCAGGGTCAATGTGAGGTGTCAATGTGCAGGGTTAGTGTGAGGGGTCAGTATGAGTAGTCAGTGTGCAGGGTCAGTGTGAGTGGTCAATGTGAGGGGTCAATGTGCAGTGTCAGTGTGAGGGGTCAGTGTGAGGGGCCAGTGTGCAGGGTCAGTGTGAGGGGTCAATGTGAAGGGTCAGTGTGAGGGGTCAGTGTGCGGAGGTCAGTGTGAGGGGCCAGTGTGAGGGGCCAGTGTGCAGGGTCAGTGTGAGGGGTCAATGTGAAGGGTCAGTGTGAGGGGTCAGTGTGCGGGATCAGTGTGCAGGGTCAGTGTGAGGGGTCAATGTGAAGGGTCAGTGTGAGGGGTCAATGTGCAGGGTTAGTGTGAGGGGTCATTGTGAGTGGTCAGTGTGCAGGGTCAGTGTGAGGGGTCAATGTGCAGTGTCAGTGTGAGGGGTCAGTATGCGGGGTCAGTGTGAGGGGCCAATGTGCAGGGTCAGTGTGAGGGGCCAATGTGCTGGATCAGTGTGAGGGGTCAGTGTGAGGGATCAATGTGTAGGGTCGTTGTGAGTGGTCAGTGTGCAGGGTCGGTGTGAGGGGTCAGTGTGAGGGGTCAATGTGCAGGGTCGGTGTGAGGGGTCAGTGTGCGGGGTCAGTGTGCAGGCTCAGTGTGCAGGGTCAGTGTTCAGGGTCAGTGTGAGTGGTCAGTGTGCGGGGTCAGTGTGAGGCGTCAGTGTGAGTGGTCAGTGTGCAGGGTCAGTGTGCGGGTCAGTGTGACGGGTCATGTGAGGGGTCAGCGTGCAAGGTCAGTGTGAGGGGTCAGTGTGAGGCGTCAGTGTGCAGGTCAGTGTGAGGGGTCAGTGTGAGAGGTCAGAGTGCAGATCAGTGTGAGGGGTCAGTGTGAGGGGTCAGTATGCAGGATCAGTGTGAGGGGTCAGTATGCAGGGTCAGTATGAGGGGTCAGTGTGCGGGGTCAGTGTGAGGGGTCAGTGTGCGGGGTCAGTGTGCAGGGTCAGTGTGCGGGGTCAGTGTGAGGGGTCAGTGTGCGGGATCAGTGGGAGAGGTCAATGTGAAGGGTCAGTGTGAGGGGATCAGTGTGTGGGGTCAGTTTGCGGGGTCAGTTTGTGGGGTCAGTGTGCGGGGTCAGTGTGCGGGGTCAGTGTGAGGGGTCAGTGTGAGAGGTCAGAGTGCAGATCAGTGTGAGGGATCAGAGTGAGGGGTCAGTATGCAGGGTCAGTGTGCAGGGTCAGTATGAGGGGTCAGTGTGAGGGGTCAGTGTGAGGGGGTCGGTGTGAGGGGTCAGTGTGCACGGTCAGTTTGAGGGGTCAGTGTGAGGGGTCAGTGTGCGGGGGTCAGTGTGCGGGGGTCAGTGTGCGGCGTCAGTGTGCGGGTCACTGTGAGGGGTCATGTGAGGGGTCAGTGTGAGAGGTCAGTGTGAGGGGGTCAGTGTGTGGGATCAGTGTGCGGGGTCAGTGTGAGGGGTCAATGTGAAGGGTCAGGGTGAGGGGTCAATGTGCAGGGTCAGTGTGAGGGGTCAGTGTGAGGAGTCAGTGTGCAGGGTCAGTATGAGGGGTCAGTGTGAGGGGTCAATGTGCAGGGTCAGTGTGCGGGGGTCAGTGTGCGGGGTCAGTGTGCGGGGTCAGTGTGAGGGGATCAGTGTGAGAGGTCTGTGTGCGGGGTCAGTGTGAGGGGTCAATGTGAAGGGTCAGTGTGAGGGGTCAGTGTGCTGGGTCAGTGTGAGGGGTCAGTGTGAGGGGTCAGTGTGCAGGGTCAGTGTGCGGGGGTCAGTATGCGGGGTCAGTGTGCGGGGTCAGTGTGCGGGTCACTGTGACGGGTCATGTGAGGGGTCAGTGTGAGGGGTCAGTGTGAGGGGGTCAGTGTGAGGGGTCAGTGTGCGGGATCAGTGTGCGGGGTCAGTGTGAGGGGTCAGTGTGAAGGGTCAGTGTGAGGGGTCAGTGTGAGGGGTCAGTGTGAGGGGGTCAGTGTGAGGGGTCAGTGTGAGGGGTCAGTGTGCGGGTCACTGTGATGAGTCATATGAGAGGTCAGTGTGAGGGGTCAGTGTGAGGGGGTTAGTGTGAGGGGTCAGTGTGCGGGATCAGTGTGCGGGGTCAGTGTGAGGGGTCAATGTGAAGGGTCAGTGTGAGTGGTCAGTGTGCGGGGTCAGTGTGAGGCGTCAGTGTGAGTGGTCAGTGTGCAGGGTCAGTGTGCGGGGGTCAGTGTGCGGGGGTCAGTGTGCGGCGTCAGTGTGCGGGTCACTGTGAGGGGTCATGTGAGGGGTCAGTGTGAGAGGTCAGTGTGAGGGGGTCAGTGTGTGGGATAAGTGTGCGGGGTCAGTGTGAGGGGTCAATGTGAAGGGTCAGGGTGAGGGGTCAATGTGCAGGGTCAGTGTGAGGGGTCAGTGTGAGGAGTCAGTGTGCAGGGTCAGTATGAGGGGTCAGTGTGAGGGGTCAATGTGCAGGGTCAGTGTGCGGGGGTCAGTGTGCGGGGTCAGTGGGCGGGGTCAGTGTGAGAGGTCTGTGTGCGGGGTCAGTGTGAGGGGTCAATGTGAAGGGTCAGTGTGAGGGGTCAATGTGAGGGGTCAGTGTGAGGGGGCAGTGTGAGGGGTCAGTGTGAGGGGTCAGTGTGAGGTGTCAGTGTGAGGGGGCAGTGTGAGGGGTCAGTGTGAGGGGTCAGAGTGCAGATCAGTGTGAGGGGTCAGTATGAGGGGTCAGTGTGAGGCGTCAGTGTGAGTGGTCAGTGTGCAGGGTCAGTATGAGGGGTCAGTGTGAGGGGTCAATGTGCGGGGTCAGTGTGCGGGGTCAGTGTGCGGGGGTCAGTGTGAGGCGTCAGTGTGCAGGGTCAGTGTGCGGGTCTCTGTGACGGGACATGTGAGGGGTCAGTGTGAGGGGTCAGAGTGCAGATCAGTGTGAGGGATCAGTGTGAGTGATCAGTGTGAGGGGTCAGTGTGAGAGCGTCAGTGTGAGGGGTCAGTGTGAGTGGTCAGTGTGGAGGGTCAGTGTGCGGGTCAGTGTGCGGGTCAGTGTGAGGGGTCAGTGTGAGGGGTCAGAGTGCAGATCAGTGTGAGGGATCAGTGTGAGGGATCAGTGTGAGGGGTCAGTGTGCAGGGTCAGTGTGCAGGGTCAGTATGAGGGGTCAGTGTGAGCGGTCAATGTGCGGGGTCAGTGTACGGGGCCAATGTGCGGGGTCAGTGTGAGGCGTCAGTGTGCGGGTCACTGTGACGGGTCATGTGAGGGGTCAGTGTGAGGGGTCAGTGTGAGGGGTCAATGTGCGGGGTCAGTGTACGGGGTCAATGTGCGGGGTCAGTGTGAGGCGTCAGTGTGCGGGTCACTGTGACGGGTCATGTGAGGGGTCAGTGTGAGGGGGTCAGTGTGAGGGGGTCAGTGTGCGGGATCAGTGTGCAGGGTCAGTGTGCGGGGTCAATGTGAAGGGTCAATGTGAGGTGTCAATGTGCAGGGTTAGTGTGAGGGGTCAGTGTGAGTAGTCAGTGTGCAGGGTCAGTGTGAGGGGTCAATGTGAGGGGTCAATGTGCAGTGTCAGTGTGAGGGGTCAGTGTGAGGGGCCAGTGTGCAGGGTCAGTGTGAGGGGTCAATGTGAAGGGTCAGTGTGAGGGGTCAGTGTGCGGGGGTCAGTGTGAGGGGCCAGTGTGAGGGGGTCAGTGTGCGGGATCAGTGTGCAGGGTCAGTGTGAGGGGTCAATGTGAAGGGTCAGTGTGAGGGGTCAATGTGCAGGGTTAGTGTGAGGGGTCATTGTGAGTGGTCAGTGTGCAGGGTCAGTGTGAGGGGTCAATGTGCAGTGTCAGTGTGAGGGGTCAGTATGCGGGGTCAGTGTGAGGGGCCAATGTGCAGGGTCAGTGTGAGGGGCCAATGTGCTGGATCAGTGTGAGGGGTCAGTGTGAGGGATCAATGTGTAGGGTCGTTGTGAGTGGTCAGTGTGCAGGGTCGGTGTGAGGGGTCAGTGTGAGGGGTCAATGTGCAGGGTCAATGTGAGGTGTCAATGTGCAGGGTTAGTGTGAGGGGTCAGTATGAGTAGTCAGTGTGCAGGGTCAGTGTGAGGGGTCAATGTGAGGGGTCAATGTGCAGTGTCAGTGTGAGGGGTCAGTGTGAGGGGCCAGTGTGCAGGGTCAGTGTGAGGGGTCAATGTGAAGGGTCAGTGTGAGGGGTCAGTGTGCGGAGGTCAGTGTGAGGGGCCAGTGTGAGGGGGTCAGTGTGCGGGATCAGTGTGCAGGGTCAGTGTGAGGGGTCAATGTGAAGGGTCAGTGTGAGGGGTCAATGTGCAGGGTTAGTGTGAGGGGTCATTGTGAGTGGTCAGTGTGCAGGGTCAGTGTGAGGGGTCAATGTGCAGTGTCAGTGTGAGGGGTCAGTATGCGGGGTCAGTGTGAGGGGCCAATGTGCAGGGTCAGTGTGAGGGGCCAATGTGCTGGATCAGTGTGAGGGGTCAGTGTGAGGGATCAATGTGTAGGGTCGTTGTGAGTGGTCAGTGTGCAGGGTCGGTGTGAGGGGTCAGTGTGAGGGGTCAATGTGCAGGGTCGGTGTGAGGGGTCAGTGTGCGGGGTCAGTGTGCAGGCTCAGTGTGCAGGGTCAGTGTTCAGGGTCAGTGTGAGTGGTCAGTGTGCGGGGTCAGTGTGAGGCGTCAGTGTGAGTGGTCAGTGTGCAGGGTCAGTGTGCGGGTCAGTGTGACGGGTCATGTGAGGGGTCAGCGTGCAAGGTCAGTGTGAGGGGTCAGTGTGAGGCGTCAGTGTGCAGGTCAGTGTGAGGGGTCAGTGTGAGAGGTCAGAGTGCAGATCAGTGTGAGGGGTCAGTGTGAGGGGTCAGTATGCAGGATCAGTGTGAGGGGTCAGTATGCAGGGTCAGTATGAGGGGTCAGTGTGCGGGGTCAGTGTGAGGGGTCAGTGTGCGGGGTCAGTGTGCAGGGTCAGTGTGCGGGGTCAGTGTGAGGGGTCAGTGTGCGGGATCAGTGGGAGAGGTCAATGTGAAGGGTCAGTGTGAGGGGATCAGTGTGTGGGGTCAGTTTGCGGGGTCAGTTTGTGGGGTCAGTGTGCGGGGTCAGTGTGCGGGGTCAGTGTGAGGGGTCAGTGTGCAGGGTCAGTGTGAGGGGTCAGTGTGACGGGGGCAGTGTGCAGGGTCAGTGTGAGAGGTCAGTGTGAGAGGTCACAGTGCAGATCAGTGTGAGGGGCCAGTGTGCAGGGTCAGTGTGAGGGGTCAGTGTGAGGGGTCAGTGTGAGAGGTCAGAGTGCAGATCAGTGTGAGGGATCAGAGTGAGGGATCAGTATGCAGGGTCAGTGTGCAGGGTCAGTATGAGGGGTCAGTGTGAGGGGTCAGTGTGAGGGGGTCGGTGTGAGGGGTCAGTGTGCAGGGTCAGTTTGAGGGGTCAGTGTGAGGGGTCAGTGTGCGGGGGTCAGTGTGCGGGGGTCAGTGTGCGGCGTCAGTGTGCGGGTCACTGTGAGGGGTCATGTGAGGGGTCAGTGTGAGAGGTCAGTGTGAGGGGGTCAGTGTGTGGGATCAGTGTGCGGGGTCAGTGTGAGGGGTCAATGTGAGGGGTCAGTGTGAGGGGGTAGTGTGAGGGGTCAATGTGCAGGGTCAGTGTGCGGGGGTCAGTGTGCGGGGTCAGTGTGCGGGGTCAGTGTGAGGGGTCAATGTGAAGGGTCAGTGTGAGGGGTCAATGTGAGGGGTCAGTGTGAGGGGGCAGTGTGAGGGGTCAGTGTGAGGGGTCAGTGTGAGGTGTCAGTGTGAGGGGGCAGTGTGAGGGGTCAGTGTGAGGGGTCAGAGTGCAGATCAGTGTGAGGGGTCAGTATGAGGGGTCAGTGTGCGGCGTCAGTGTGAGTGGTCAGTGTGCAGGGTCAGTATGAGGGGTCAGTGTGAGGGGGCAATGTGCGGGGTCAGTGTGCAGGGTCAGTGTGCGGGGTCAGTGTGCGGGGGTCAGTGTGAGGGGCCAGTGTGAGGGGGTCAGTGTGCGGGATCAGTGTGCAGGGTCAGTGTGAGGGGTCAATGTGAAGGGTCAGTGTGAGGGGTCAATGTGCAGGGTTAGTGTGAGGGGTCATTGTGAGTGGTCAGTGTGAGGGGTCAGTGTGAGGGGTCAATGTGTAGGGTCGGTGTGAGTGGTCAGTGTGCAGGGTCGGTGTGAGGGGTCAGTGTGAGGGGTCAATGTGCAGGGTCGGTGTGAGGGGTCAGTGTGCGGGGTCAGTGTGCAGGCTCAGTGTGCAGGGTCAGTGTTCAGGGTCAGTGTGAGTGGTCAGTGTGCGGGGTCAGTGTGAGGCGTCAGTGTGAGTGGTCAGTGTGCGGGTCAGTGTGACGGGTCATGTGAGGGGTCAGCGTGCAAGGTCAGTGTGAGGGGTCAGTGTGAGGCGTCAGTGTGCAGGTCAGTGTGAGGGGTCAGTGTGAGAGGTCAGAGTGCAGATCAGTGTGAGGGGTCAGTGTGAAGGGTCAGTATGCAGGATCAGTGTGAGGGGTCAGTATGCAGGGTCAGTATGAGGGGTCAGTGTGCGGGGTCAGTGTGAGGGGTCAGTGTGCAGGGTCAGTGTGCAGGGTCAGTGTGCGGGGTCAGTGTGAGGGGTCAATGTGCAGGGTCAGTGTGAGGGGTCAGTGTGAGGAGTCAGTGTGCAGGGTCAGTATGAGGGGTCAGTGTGAGGGGTCAATGTGCAGGGTCAGTGTGCGGGGGTCAGTGTGCGGGGTCAGTGTGAGGGGATCAGTGTGAGAGGTCTGTGTGCGGGGTCAGTGTGAGGGGTCAATGTGAAGGGTCAGTGTGAGGGGTCAATGTGAGGGGTCAGTGTGAGGGGGCAGTGTGAGGGGTCAGTGTGAGGGGTCAGTGTGAGGTGTCAGTGTGAGGGGGCAGTGTGAGGGGTCAGTGTGAGGGGTCAGAGTGCAGATCAGTGTGAGGGGTCAGTATGAGGGGTCAGTGTGAGGCGTCAGTGTGAGTGGTCAGTGTGCAGGGTCAGTATGAGGGGTCAGTGTGAGGGGTCAGTGTGCAGGGTCAGTGTGCGGGGTCAGTGTGCGGGGGTCAGTGTGAGGCGTCAGTGTGCAGGGTCAGTGTGCGGGTCTCTGTGACGGGACATGTGAGGGGTCAGTGTGAGGGGTCAGAGTGCAGATCAGTGTGAGGGATCAGTGTGAGTGATCAGTGTGAGGGGTCAGTGTGAGAGCGTCAGTGTGAGGGGTCAGTGTGAGGGGTCAGTGTGGAGGGTCAGTGTGCGGGTCAGTGTGCGGGTCAGTGTGAGGGGTCAGTGTGAGGGGTCAGAGTGCAGATCAGTGTGAGGGATCAGTGTGAGGGGTCAGTGTGCAGGGTCAGTGTGCAGGGTCAGTATGAGGGGTCAGTGTGAGCGGTCAATGTGCGGGGTCAGTGTACGGGGCCAATGTGCGGGGTCAGTGTGAGGCGTCAGTGTGCGGGTCACTGTGACGGGTCATGTGAGGGGTCAGTGTGAGGGGGTCAGTGTGAGGGGGTCAGTGTGCGGGATCAGTGTGCAGGGTCAGTGTGCGGGGTCAATGTGAAGGGTCAATGTGAGGTGTCAATGTGCAGGGTTAGTGTGAGGGGTCAGTGTGAGTGGTCAGTGTGCAGGGTCAGTGTGAGGGGTCAATGTGAGGGGTCAATGTGCAGTGTCAGTGTGAGGGGTCAGTGTGCGGGGTCAGTTTGCGGGGTCAGTGTGAGGGGCCAGAGTGCAGAGTCAGTGTGAGGGGTCAGTGTGAGGGGCCAGTGTGCAGGGTCAGTGTGAGGGGTCAATGTGAAGGGTCAGTGTGAGGGGTCAGTGTGAGGGGTCAGTGTGAGGGGGTCAGTGTGAGGGGTCAGTGTGAGGGGTCAGTGTGCGGGTCACTGTGATGGGTCATGTGAGGGGTCAGTGTGAGGGGTCAGTGTGAGGGGGTTAGTGTGAGGGGTCAGTGTGCGGGATCAGTGTGCGGGGTCAGTGTGAGGGGTCAATGTGAGGGGTCAGTGTGAGGCGTCAGTGTGAGTGGTCAGTGTGCAGGGTCAGTGTGCGGGGGTCAGTGTGCGGGGGTCAGTGTGCGGCGTCAGTGTGCGGGTCACTGTGAGGGGTCATGTGAGGGGTCAGTGTGAGAGGTCAGTGTGAGGGGGTCAGTGTGTGGGATAAGTGTGCGGGGTCAGTGTGAGGGGTCAATGTGAAGGGTCAGTGTGCGGGGGTCAGTGTGCGGGGTCAGTGTGAGGGGTCAGTGTGAATAGTCAGTGTGCAGGGTCAGTATGAGGGGTCAGTGTGAGGGGTCAATGTGCAGGGTCAGTGTGCGGGGGTCAGTGTGCGGGGTCAGTGTGCGGGGTCAGTGTGAGGGGATCAGTGTGAGAGGTCTGTGTGCGGGGTCAGTGTGAGGGGTCAATGTGAAGGGTCAGTGTGAGGGGTCAGTGTGCAGGGTCAGTGTGCGGGGGTCAGTATGCGGGGTCAGTGTGCGGGGTCAGTGTGCGGGTCACTGTGACGGGTCATGTGAGGGGTCAGTGTGAGGGGTCAGTGTGAGGGGGTCAGTGTGAGGGGTCAGTGTGCGGGATCAGTGTGCGGGGTCAGTGTGAGGGGTCAATGTGAAGGGTCAGTGTGAGGGGTCAATGTGCAGGGTTAGTGTGAGGGGTCAGTGTGAGGGGGTCAGTGTGAGGGGTCAGTGTGAGGGGTCAGTGTGAGGGGGTCAGTGTGAGGGGTCAGTGTGAGGGGTCAGTGTGCGGGTCACTGTGATGGGTCATGTGAGGGGTCAGTGTGAGGGGTCAGTGTGAGGGGGTCAGTGTGAGGGGTCAGTGTGCGGGATCAGTGTGCGGGGTCAGTGTGAGGGGTCAATGTGAAGGGTCAGTGTGAGGGGTCAGTGTGAGGGGTCAGTGTGAGGGGGTCAGTGTGAGGGGTCAGTGTGAGGGGTCAGTGTGCGGGTCACTGTGATGGGTCATGTGAGGGGTCAGTGTGAGGGGTCAGTGTGAGGGGGTTAGTGTGAGGGGTCAGTGTGCGGGATCAGTGTGCGGGGTCAGTGTGAGGGGTCAATGTGAGGGGTCAGTGTGAGGCGTCAGTGTGAGTGGTCAGTGTGCAGGGTCAGTGTGCGGGGGTCAGTGTGCGGGGGTCAGTGTGCGGCGTCAGTGTGCGGGTCACTGTGAGGGGTCATGTGAGGGGTCAGTGTGAGAGGTCAGTGTGAGGGGGTCAGTGTGTGGGATAAGTGTGCGGGGTCAGTGTGAGGGGTCAATGTGAAGGGTCAGTGTGCGGGGATCAGTGTGCGGGGTCAGTGTGAGGGGTCAGTGTGAGGAGTCAGTGTGCAGGGTCAGTATGAGGGGTCAGTGTGAGGGGTCAATGTGCAGGGTCAGTGTGCGGGGGTCAGTGTGCGGGGT
This sequence comes from Chiloscyllium punctatum, assembly GCF_047496795.1. Taxonomy (NCBI): domain Eukaryota; kingdom Metazoa; phylum Chordata; class Chondrichthyes; order Orectolobiformes; family Hemiscylliidae; genus Chiloscyllium; species Chiloscyllium punctatum. Next base: position 28,711 of record NC_092740.1, read on the forward strand.
CAGTGTGCGGGGTCAGTGTGAGGGGATCAGTGTGAGAGGTCTGTGTGCGGGGTCAGTGTGAGGGGTCAATGTGAAGGGTCAGTGTGAGGGGGTCAATGTGAGGGGTCAGTGTGAGGGGGCAGTGTGAGGGGTCAGTGTGAGGGGTCAGTGTGAGGTGTCAGTGTGAGGGGGCAGTGTGAGGGGTCAGTGTGAGGGGTCAGAGTGCAGATCAGTGTGAGGGGTCAGTATGAGGGGTCAGTGTGAGGCGTCAGTGTGAGTGGTCAGTGTGCAGGGTCAGTATGAGGGGTCAGTGTGAGGGGTCAGTGTGCGGGGTCAGTGTGCGGGGGTCAGTGTGAGGCGTCAGTGTGCAGGGTCAGTGTGCGGGTCTCTGTGACGGGACATGTGAGGGGTCAGTGTGAGGGGTCAGAGTGCAGATCAGTGTGAGGGATCAGTGTGAGTGATCAGTGTGAGGGGTCAGTGTGAGAGCGTCAGTGTGAGGGGTCAGTGTGAGGGGTCAGTGTGGAGGGTCAGTGTGCGGGTCAGTGTGCGGGTCAGTGTGAGGGGTCAGTGTGAGGGGTCAGAGTGCAGATCAGTGTGAGGGATCAGTGTGAGGGATCAGTGTGAGGGGTCAGTGTGCAGGGTCAGTGTGCAGGGTCAGTATGAGGGGTCAGTGTGAGCGGTCAATGTGCGGGGTCAGTGTACGGGGCCAATGTGCGGGGTCAGTGTGAGGCGTCAGTGTGCGGGTCACTGTGACGGGTCATGTGAGGGGTCAGTGTGAGGGGGTCAGTGTGAGGGGGTCAGTGTGAGCGGTCAATGTGCGGGGTCAGTGTACGGGGCCAATGTGCGGGGTCAGTGTGAGGCGTCAGTGTGCGGGTCACTGTGACGGGTCATGTGAGGGGTCAGTGTGAGGGGGTCAGTGTGAGGGGTCAATGTGAGGGGTCAATGTGCAGTGTCAGTGTGAGGGGTCAGTGTGCGGGGTCAGTGTGAGGGGCCAGAGTGCAGAGTCAGTGTGAGGGGTCAGTGTGAGGGGCCAGTGTGCAGGGTCAGTGTGAGGGGTCAATGTGAAGGGTCAGTGTGAGGGGTCAGTGTGCGGGGGTCAGTGTGAGGGGCCAGTGTGAGGGGGTCAGTGTGCGGGATCAGTGTGCAGGGTCAGTGTGAGGGGTCAATGTGAAGGGTCAGTGTGAGGGGTCAATGTGCAGGGTTAGTGTGAGGGGTCATTGTGAGTGGTCAGTGTGCAGGGTCAGTGTGAGGGGTCAATGTGCAGTGTCAGTGTGAGGGGTCAGTATGCGGGGTCAGTGTGAGGGGCCAATGTGCAGGGTCAGCGTGAGGGGCCAATGTGCTGGATCAGTGTGAGGGGTCAGTGTGAGGGATCAATGTGTAGGGTCGTTGTGAGTGGTCAGTGTGCAGGGTCGGTGTGAGGGGTCAGTGTGAGGGGTCAATGTGCAGGGTCGGTGTGAGGGGTCAGTGTGCGGGGTCAGTGTGCAGGCTCAGTGTGCAGGGTCAGTGTTCAGGGTCAGTGTGAGTGGTCAGTGTGCGGGGTCAGTGTGAGGCGTCAGTGTGAGTGGTCAGTGTGCAGGGTCAGTGTGCGGGTCAGTGTGACGGGTCATGTGAGGGGTCAGCGTGCAAGGTCAGTGTGAGGGGTTAGTGTGAGGCGTCAGTGTGCAGGTCAGTGTGAGGGGTCAGTGTGAGAGGTCAGAGTGCAGATCAGTGTGAGGGGTCAGTGTGAGGGGTCAGTATGCAGGGTCAGTATGAGGGGTCAGTGTGCGGGGTCAGTGTGAGGGGTCAGTGTGCAGGGTCAGTGTGCGGGGTCAGTGTGAGGGGTCAGTGTGCGGGATCAGTGGGAGAGGTCAATGTGAAGGGTCAGTGTGAGGGGATCAGTGTGTGGGGTCAGTTTGCGGGGTCAGTTTGTGAGGTCAGTGTGAGAGGTCACAGTGCAGATCAGTGTGAGGGGGCAGTGTGCAGGGTCAGTGTGAGGGGTCAGTGTGAGGGGTCAGTGTGAGAGGTCAGAGTGCAGATCAGTGTGAGGGATCAGAGTGAGGGGTCAGTATGCAGGGTCAGTGTGCAGGGTCAGTATGAGGGGTCAGTGTGAGGGGTCAGTGTGAGGGGGTCGGTGTGAGGGGTCAGTGTGCAGGGTCAGTTTGAGGGGTCAGTGTGAGGGGTCAGTGTGCGGGGGTCAGTGTGCGGGGGTCAGTGTGCGGCGTCAGTGTGCGGGTCACTGTGAGGGGTCAGTGTGAGGGGTCAGTGTGAGAGGTCAGTGTGAGGGGGTCAGTGTGTGGGATCAGTGTGCGGGGTCAGTGTGAGGGGTCAATGTGAAGGGTCAGGGTGAGGGGTTAATGTGCAGGGTCAGTGTGAGGGGTCAGTGTGAGGAGTCAGTGTGCAGGGTCAGTATGAGGGGTCAGTGTGAGGGGTCAATGTGCAGGGTCAGTGTGCGGGGGTCAGTGTGCGGGGTCAGTGTGCGGGGTCAGTGTGAGGGGTCAATGTGAAGGGTCAGTGTGAGGGGTCAATATGAGGGGTCAGTGTGAGGGGGCAGTGTGAGGGGTCAGTGTGAGGGGTCAGTGTGAGGTGTCAGTGTGAGGGGGCAGTGTGAGGGGTCAGTGTGAGGGGTCAGAGTGCAGATCAGTGTGAGGGGTCAGTATGAGGGGTCAGTGTGAGGCGTCAGTGTGAGTGGTCAGTGTGCATGGTCAGTATGAGGGGTCAGTGTGAGGGGTCAATGTGCGGGGTCAGTGTGCAGGGTCAGTGTGCGGGGTCAGTGTGCGGGGGTCAGTGTGCAGGGTCAGTGTGCGGGTCTCTGTGACGGGTCATGTGAGGGGTCAGTGTGAGGGGTCAGAGTGCAGATCAGTGTGAGGGATCAGTGTGAGGGATCAGTGTGAGGGGTCAGTGTGAGGGCGTCAGTGTGAGGGGTCAGTGTGAGTGGTCAGTGTGGAGGGTCAGTGTGCGGGTCAGTGTGCGGGTCAGTGTGAGGGGTCAGTGTGAGGGGTCAGAGTGCAGATCAGTGTGAGGGATCAGTGTGAGGGATCAGTGTGAGGGGTCAGTGTGCAGGGTCAGTGTGCAGGGTCAGTATGAGGGGTCAGTGTGAGGGGTCAATGTGCAGGGTCAGTGTGCAGGGTCAGTGTGAGGGGTCAGTGTGAGGGGTCAGTGTGCAGGGTCAGTGTGCGGGGGTCAGTATGCGGGGTCAGTGTGCGGGGTCAGTGTGCGGGTCACTGTGACGGGTCATGTGAGGGGTCAGTGTGAGGGGTCAGTGTGAGGGGGTCAGTGTGAGGGGTCAGTGTGCGGGATCAGTGTGCGGGGTCAGTGTGAGGGGTCAATGTGAAGGGTCAGTGTGAGGGGTCAGTGTGAGGGGGTCAGTGTGAGGGGTCAGTGTGAGGGGTCAGTGTGAGGGGGTCAGTGTGAGGGGTCAGTGTGAGGGGTCAGTGTGAGGGGTCAGTGTGAGGGGGTCAGTGTGAGGGGTCAGTGTGAGGGGTCAGTGTGCGGGTCACTGTGATGGGTCATGTGAGGGGTCAGTGTGAGGGGTCAGTGTGAGTGGGTCAATGTGAGGGGTCAGTGTGCGGGATCAGTGTGCGGGGTCAGTGTGAGGGGTCAATGTGAAGGGTCAGTGTGAGGGGTCAGTGTGAGGGGGTCAGTGTGAGGGGTCAGTGTGAGGGGTCAGTGTGAGGGGGTCAGTGTGAGGGGTCAGTGTGAGGGGTCAGTGTGCGGGTCACTGTGATGGGTCATGTGAGGGGTCAGTGTGAGGGGTCAGTGTGAGTGGGTCAATGTGAGGGGTCAGTGTGCGGGATCAGTGTGCGGGGTCAGTGTGAGGGGTCAATGTGAAGGGTCAGTGTGAGGGGTCAGTGTGCGGGGTCAGTGTGAGGCGTCAGTGTGAGTGGTCAGTGTGCAGGGTCAGTGTGCGGGTCAGTCTGACCGGTCATGTGAGGGGTCAGCGTGCAAGGTCAGTGTGAGGGGTCAGTGTGAGGCGTCAGTGTGCAGGTCAGTGTGAGGGGTCAGTGTGAGAGGTCAGAGTGCAGATCAGTGTGAGGGGTCAGTGTGAGGGGTCAGTATGCAGGATCAGTGTGAGGGGTCAGTATGCAGGGTCAGTATGAGGGGTCAGTGTGCGGTGTCAGTGTGAGGGGGTCAGTGTGAGGGGTCAGTGTGCGGGATCAGTGTGCGGGGTCAGTGTGAGGGGTCAATGTGAAGGGTCAGTGTGAGGGGTCAATGTGCAGGGTTAGTGTGAGGGGTCAGTGTGAGGGGGTCAGTGTGAGGGGTCAGTGTGAGGGGTCAGTGTGAGGGGGTCAGTGTGAGGGGTCAGTGTGAGGGGTCAGTGTGCGGGTCACTGTGATGGGTCATGTGAGGGGTCAGTGTGAGGGGTCAGTGTGAGGGGGTTAGTGTGAGGGGTCAGTGTGCGGGGTCAGTGTGAGGGGTCAGTGTGCGGGATCAGTGTGCGGGGTCAGTGTGAGGGGTCAATGTGAAGGGTCAGTGTGAGTGGTCAGTGTGCGGGGTCAGTGTGAGGCGTCAGTGTGAGTGGTCAGTGTGCAGGGTCAGGGTGCGGAGGTCAGTGTGCGGGGGTCAGTGTGCGGCGTCAGTGTGCGGGTCACTGTGAGGGGTCATGTGAGGGGTCAGTGTGAGAGGTCAGTGTGAGGGGGTCAGTGTGTGGGATCAGTGTGCGGGGTCAGTGTGAGGGGTCAATGTGAAGGGTCAGGGTGAGGGGTCAATGTGCAGGGTCAGTGTGAGGGGTCAGTGTGAGGAGTCAGTGTGCAGGGTCAGTATGAGGGGTCAGTGTGAGGGGTCAATGTGCAGCTTCAGTGTGCGGGGGTCAGTGTGCGGGGTCAGTGTGCGGGGTCAGTGTGAGGGAATCAGTGTGAGAGGTCTGTGTGCGGGGTCAGTGTGAGGGGTCAATGTGAAGGGTCAGTGTGAGGGGTCAATGTGAGGGGTCAGTGTGAGGGGGCAATGTGAGGGGTCAGTGTGAGGGGTCAGTGTGAGGTGTCAGTGTGAGGGGGCAGTGTGAGGGGTCAGTGTGAGGGGTCAGAGTGCAGATCAGTGTGAGGGGTCAGTATGAGGGGTCAGTGTGAGGCGTCAGTGTGAGTGGTCAGTGTGCAGGGTCAGTATGAGGGGTCAGTGTGAGGGGTCAATGTGCGGGGTCAGTGTGCAGGGTCAGTGTGCGGGGTCAGTGTGCGGGGGTCAGTGTGAGGCGTCAGTGTGCAGGGTCAGTGTGCGGGTCTCTGTGACGGGTCATGTGAGGGGTCAGTGTGAGGGGTCAGAGTGCAGATCAGTGTGAGGGATCAGTGTGAGGGATCAGTGTGAGGGGTCAGTGTGAGGGCGTCAGTGTGAGGGGTCAGTGTGAGTGGTCAGTGTGGAGGGTCAGTGTGCGGGTTAGTGTGCGGGTCAGTGTGAGGGGTCAGTGTGAGGGGTCAGAGTGCAGATCAGTGTGAGGGATCAGTGTGAGGGATCAGTGTGAGGGGTCAGTGTGCAGGGTCAGTGTGCAGGGTCAGTATGAGGGGTCAGTGTGAGGGGTCAATGTGCGGGGTCAGTGTACGGGGTCAATGTGCGGGGTCAGTGTGAGGCGTCAGTGTGCGGGTCACTGTGACGGGTCATGTGAGGGGTCAGTGTGAGGGGTCAGTGTGAGGGGTCAATGTGCGGGGTCAGTGTACGGGGTCAATGTGCGGGGTCAGTGTGAGGCGTCAGTGTGCGGGTCACTGTGACGGGTCATGTGAGGGGTCAGTGTGAGGGGGTCAGTGTGAGGGGGTCAGTGTGCGGGATCAGTGTGCAGGGTCAGTGTGCGGGGTCAATGTGAAGGGTCAATGTGAGGTGTCAATGTGCAGGGTTAGTGTGAGGGGTCAGTGTGAGTGGTCAGTGTGCAGGGTCAGTGTGAGGGGTCAATGTGAGGGGACAATGTGCAGTGTCAGTGTGAGGGGTCAGTGTGCGGGGTCAGTTTGCGGGGTCAGTGTGAGGGGCCAGAGTGCAGAGTCAGTGTGAGGGGTCAGTGTGAGGGGCCAGTGTGAGGGGGTCAGTGTGCGGGATCAGTGTGCAGGGTCAGTGTGAGGGGTCAATGTGAAGCGTCAGTGTGAGGGGTCAATGTGCAGGGTTAGTGTGAGGGGTCATTGTGAGTGGTCAGTGTTCAGGGTCAGTGTGAGGGGTCAATGTGCAGTGTCAGTGTGAGGGGTCAGTATGCGGGGTCAGTGTGAGGGGCCAATGTGCAGGGTCAGTGTGAGGGGCCAATGTGCTGGATCAGTGTGAGGGGTCAGTGTGAGGGGTCAATGTGTAGGGTCAGTGTGAGTGGTCAGTGTGCAGGGTCGGTGTGAGGTGTCAGTGTGAGGGGACAATGTGCAGGGTCGGTGTGAGGGGTCAGTGTGCGGGGTCAGTGTGCAGGCTCAGTGTGAGTGGTCAGTGTGCGGGGTCAGTGTGAGGTGTCAGTGTGAGTGGTCAGTGTGCAGGGTCAGTGTGCGGGTCAGTGTGACGGGTCATGTGAGGGGTCAGCGTGCAAGGTCAGTGTGAGGGGTCAGTGTGAGGCGTCAGTGTGCAGGTCAGTGTGAGGGGTCAGTGTGAGAGGTCAGAGTGCAGATCAGTGTGAGGGGTCAGTGTGAAGGGTCAGTATGCAGGATCAGTGTGAGGGGTCAGTATGCAGGGTCAGTATGAGGGGTCAGTGTGCGGGGTCAGTGTGAGGGGTCAGTGTGCAGGGTCAGTGTGCAGGGTCAGTGTGCGGGGTCAGTGTGAGGGGTCAGTGTGCGGGATCAGTGGGAGAGGTCAATGTGAAGGGTCAGTGTGAGGGGATCAGTGTGTGGGGTCAGTTTGCGGGGTCAGTTTGTGGGGTCAGTGTGCGGGGTCAGTGTGCGGGGTCAGTGTGAGGGGTCAGTGTGCAGGGTCAGTGTGAGGGGTCAGTGTGACGGGGGCAGTGTGCAGGGTCAGTGTGAGGGGTCAGTGTGAGAGGTCACAGTGCAGATCAGTGTGAGGGGCCAGTGTGCAGGGTCAGTGTGAGGGGTCAGTGTGAGTGGTCAGTGTGAGAGGTCAGAGTGCAGATCAGTGTGAGGGATCAGAGTGAGGGGTCAGTATGCAGGGTCAGTGTGCAGGGTCAGTATGAGGGGTCAGTGTGAGGGGTCAGTGTGAGGGGGTCGGTGTGAGGGGTCAGTGTGCAGGGTCAGTTTGAGGGGTCAGTGTGAGGGGTCAGTGTGCGGGGGTCAGTGTGCGGGGGTCAGTGTGCGGCGTCAGTGTGCGGGTCACTGTGAGGGGTCATGTGAGGGGTCAGTGTGAGAGGTCAGTGTGAGGGGGTCAGTGTGTGGGATCAGTGTGCGGGGTCAGTGTGAGGGGTCAATGTGAAGGGTCAGGCTGAGGGGTCAATGTGCAGGGTCAGTGTGAGGGGTCAGTGTGAGGAGTCAGTGTGCAGGGTCAGTATGAGGGGTCAGTGTGAGGGGTCAATGTGCAGGGTCAGTGTGCGGGGGTCAGTGTGCGGGGTCAGTGTGCGGGGTCAGTGTGAGGGGATCAGTGTGAGAGGTCTGTGTGCGGGATCAGTGTGAGGGGTCAATGTGAAGGGTCAGTGTGAGGGGTCAATGTGCGGGGTCAGTGTGCAGGGTCAGTGTGAGGGGTCAGTGTGAGGGGTCAGTGTGCAGGGTCAGTGTGCGGGGGTCAGTATGCGGGGTCAGTGTGCGGGGTCAGTGTGCGGGTCACTGTGACAGGTCATGTGAGGGGTCAGTGTGAGGGGTCAGTGTGAGGGGGTCAGTGTGAGGGGTCAGTGTGCGGGATCAGTGTGCGGGGTCAGTGTGAGGGTTCAATGTGAAGGGTCAGTGTGAGGGGTCAATGTGCAGGGTTAGTGTGAGGGGTCAGTGTGAGGGGGTCAGTGTGAGGGGTCAGTGTGAGGGGTCAGTGTGAGGGGGTCAGTGTGAGGGGTCAGTGTGAGGGGTCAGTGTGCGGGTCACTGTGATGGGTCATGTGAGGGGTCAGTGTGAGGGGTCAGTGTGAGGGGGTCAGTGTGAGGGGTCAATGTGAAGGGTCAGTGTGAGGGGTCAGTGTGCGGGGGTCAGTGTGAGGCGTCAGTGTGAGTGGTCAGTGTGCAGGGTCAGTGTGCGGGTCAGTGTGACGGGTCATGTGAGGGGTCAGCGTGCAAGGTCAGTGTGAGGGGTCAGTGTGCGGGGTCAGTGTGCAGGTCAGTGTGAGGGGTCAGTGTGAGAGGTCAGAGTGCAGATCAGTGTGAGGGGTCAGTGTGAGGGGTCAGTATGCAGGATCAGTGTGAGGGGTCAGTATGCAGGGTCAGTATGCGGGGTCAGTGTGTGGGGTCAGTGTGAGGGGGTCAGTGTGAGGGGTCAGTGTGCGGGATCAGTGTGCGGGGTCAGTGTGAGGGGTCAATGTGAAGGGTCAGTGTGAGGGGTCAATGTGCAGGGTTAGTGTGAGGGGTCAGTGTGAGGGGGTCAGTGTGAGGGGTCAGTGTGAGGGGTCAGTGTGAGGGGGTCAGTGTGAGGGGTCAGTGTGAGGGGTCAGTGTGCGGGTCACTGTGATGGGTCATGTGAGGGGTCAGTGTGAGGGGTCAGTGTGAGTGGGTCAATGTGAGGGGTCAGTGTGCGGGATCAGTGTGCGGGGTCAGTGTGAGGGGTCAATGTGAAGGGTCAGTGTGAGGGGTCAGTGTGAGGGGGTCAGTGTGAGGGGTCAGTGTGAGGGGTCAGTGTGAGGGGGTCAGTGTGCGGGGTCAGTGTGAGGGGTCAATGTGAAGGGTCAGTGTGAGGGGTCAATGTGCAGGGTTAGTGTGAGGGGTCAGTGTGAGGGGGTCAGTGTGAGGGGTCAGTGTGAGGGGTCAGTGTGCGGGTCACTGTGATGGGTCATGTGAGGGGTCAGTGTGAGGGGGTTAGTGTGAGGGGTCAGTGTGCGGGATCAGTGTGCGGGGTCAGTGTGAGGGGTCAATGTGAAGGGTCAGTGTGAGTGGTCAGTGTGCGGGGTCAGTGTGAGGCGTCAGTGTGTGTGGTCAGTGTGCAGGGTCAGTGTGCGGGTCAGTGTGACGGGTCATGTGAGGGGTCAGCGTGCAAGGTCAGTGTGAGGGGTCAGTGTGAGGCGTCAGTGTGCAGGTCAGTGTGAGGGGTCAGTGTGAGAGGTCAGAGTGCAGATCAGTGTGAGGGGTCAGTGTGAGGGGTCAGTATGCAGGATCAGTGTGAGGGGTCAGTATGCAGGGTCAGTATGAGGGGTCAGTGTGCGGGGTCAGTGTGAGGGGTCAGTGTACAGGGTCAGTGTGCAGGGTCAGTGTGCGGGGTCAGTGTGAGGGGTCAGTGTGCGGGATCAGTGGGAGAGGTCAATGTGAAGGGTCAGTGTGAGGGGATCAGTGTGCGGGGTCAGTGCGAGGGGTCAGTGTGCAGGGTCAGTTTGCGGGGTCAGTTTGTGGGGTCAGTGTGCGGGGTCAGTGTGCGGGGTCAGTGTGAGGGGTCAGTGTGCAGGGTCAGTGTGAGGGGTCAGTGTGACGGGGGCAGTGTGCAGGGTCAGTGTGAGGGGTCAGTGTGAGAGGTCACAGTGCAGATCAGTGTGAGGGGCCAGTGTGAGGGGTCAGTGTGAGGGGTCAGTGTGAGAGGTCAGAGTGCAGATCAGTGTGAGGGATCAGAGTGAGGGGTCAGTATGCAGGGTCAGTGTGCAGGGTCAGTATGAGGGGTCAGTGTGAGGGGTCAGTGTGAGGGGGTCGGTGTGAGGGGTCAGTGTGCAGGGTCAGTTTGAGGTGTCAGTGTGAGGGGTCAGTGTGCGGGGGTCAGTGTGCGGGGGTCAGTGTGCGGCGTCAGTGTGCGGGTCACTGTGAGGGGTCATGTGAGGGGTCAGTGTGAGAGGTCAGTGTGAGGGGGTCAGTGTGTGGGATCAGTGTGCGGGGTCAGTGTGAGGGGTCAATGTGAAGGGTCAGGGTGAGGGGTCAATGTGCAGGATCAGTGTGAGGGGTCAGTGTGAGGAGTCAGTGTGCAGGGTCAGTATGAGGGGTCAGTGTGAGGGGTCAATGTGCAGGGTCAGTGTGCGGGGGTCAGTGTGCGGGGTCAGTGTGAGGGGATCAGTGTGAGAGGTCTGTGTGCGGGGTCAGTGTGAGGGGTCAATGTGAAGGGTCAGTGTGAGGGTTCAATGTGCGGGGTCAGTGTGCAGGGTCAGTGTGAGGGGTCAGTGTGAGGGGTCAGTGTGCAGGGTCAGTGTGCGGGGGTCAGTATGCGGGGTCAGTGTGCGGGGTCAGTGTGCGGGTCACTGTGACGGGTCATGTGAGGGGTCAGTGTGAGGGGTCAGTGTGAGGGGGTCAGTGTGAGGGGTCAGTGTGCGGGATCAGTGTGCGGGGTCAGTGTGAGGGGTCAATGTGAAGGGTCAGTGTGAGGGGTCAATGTGCAGGGTTAGTGTGAGGGGTCAGTGTGAGGGGGTCAGTGTGAGGGGTCAGTGTGAGGGGGTCAGTGTGAGGGGTCAGTGTGAGGGGTCAGTGTGCGGGTCACTGTGATGGGTCATGTGAGGGGTCAGTGTGAGGGGTCAGTGTGAAGGGGTCAGTGTGAGGGGTCAGTGTGCGGGATCAGTGTGCGGGGTCAGTGTGAGGGGTCAATGTGAAGGGTCAGTGTGAGGGGTCAATGTGCAGGGTTAGTGTGAGGGGTCAGTGTGAGGGGTCAGTGTGCAGGGTCAGTGTGAGGGGTCAGTGTGCGGGGTCAGTGTGAGGCGTCAGTGTGCGGGTCACTGTGACGGGTCATGTGAGGGGTCAGTGTGAGGGGTCAGTGTGAGGGGTCAATGTGAAGGGTCAGTGTGAGGGGTCAATGTGCAGGGTTATTGTGAGGGGTCAGTGTTAGTGGTCAGTGTGCAGGGTCAGTGTGCAGGGTCAGTGTGAGGGGTCAATGTGACGGGTCAGTGTGAGGGGATCAGTGTGAGGGGTCAATGTGAATGGTCAGTGTGAGGGGATCAGTGTGCGGGGTCAGTGTGAGGTGTCAGTGTGAGGGTCAGTGTGAGGGGATCAGTGTGAGGGGTCAATGTGAAGGGTCAGTGTGAGGGGATCAGTGTGCGGGGTCAGTGTGCGGGTTCAGTGTGAGGCGTCAGTGTGAGGGGTCAGTGTGAGGGGTCAATGTGCAGGGTCAGTGTGCGGGGGTCAGTGTGAGGGGATCAGTGTGAGGGGATCAGTGTGTGGGGTCAGTGTGAGGGGTCAATGTGCAGGGTCAGTGTGACGGGTCAGTGTGCAGGGTCAGTGTGAGGGGTTAGTGTGCAGGGTCAGCGTGCAGGGTCAGTGTCTGGGGTCAACGTGAGGGGTCCATGTTTAGGGCGTGGGTCCGTGTTGGGGGTGTGGGTCCATGTTGGGGTGTGGGTCCGTGTGTGGGATCCGTGTTAGGGATGTGGGTCCGTGTTTGGGATGTGGGTCCGTGTTGGGGGTGTGGGTCCGTGTTGGGGTGTGGGTCCGTGTTGGGTGTGTGGGTCCGTGTTGGGGTGTGGGTCCGTGTTGGGGTGTGCGTCTGTGTTGGGGGTATGGGTCCGTGTTGGGGGTGTGGGTCTGCGTTGGGGGTGTGGGTCCGTGTTTGGGGTGTGGGTCCGTGTTGGGGGTGTGGGTCCGTGTTGGGGTGTGGGTCCGTGTTGGGCGTGTGGGTCTGTGTTGGGGGTGTGGGTCCGTGTTGGGGTGTGGGTCTGTGTTGGGGGTGTGTGTCTGTGTTGTGGGTGTGTGTCTGTGTTGGGGGTGTGGGTCTGTGTTGGGGGTGTGGGTCCGTGTTGGGGTGTGGGTCCATGTTGGGTGTGTGGGTCCGTGTTGGGGGTGTGGGTCTGTGTTGGGGGTGTGGGTCCGTGTTGGGTGTGGGTCCATGTTGGGTGTGGGTCCGTGTTGGGTGTGGGTCCGTGTTGGGGTGTGGGTCCGTGTTGGGGATGTGGATCCATGTTGGGGGTGTGGGTCTGACTTGGGGTGTGGGTCTGTGTTGGGGTGTGTGTCCGTGTTGGGGGTGTGGGTCCGTGTTGGGGTGTGTGTCCGTGTTGGGGGTGTGGGTCCGTGTTGGGGATGTGGATCCATGTTGGGGGGGTGGGTCTGTGTTGGGGTGTGGGTCTGTGTTGGGGTGTGTGTACGTGTAGGGGGTGTGGGTCCGTGTTGAGGTGTGGGTCCATGTTGGGTGTGGGTCTGTGTTGGGGTGTGTGTCTGTGTTGGGGGTGTGGGTCCGTGTTGGGGATGTGGGTCTGTGTTGGGTGTGGGTCCGTGTTGGGGTGTGGGTCTGTGTTGGGGTGTGTGTCTGTGTTGGGGGTGTGGGTCCGTGTTGGGGTGTGGGTCTGTGTTGGGGTGTGGGTCCGTGTTGTGGGTGTGGGTCCGTGTTGGGGGTGTGGGTCTGTGTTGGGGTGTGTGTCCGTGTTGGGGATGTGGGTCCATGTTGGTGGTGTGGGTCTGTGTTGGGGTGTGGGTCTGTGTTGGGGTGTGGGTCTGTGTTGGGGTGTGTGTCCGTGTTGGGGGTGTGGGTCCGTATTGGGGGTGTGGGTCTGTATTAGGTTGTGGGTCTGTGTTGGGGGTGTGGGTCTGTGTTGGGGGTGTGGGTCTGTGTTGGGGGTGTGGGTCTGTGTTGGGTGTGGGTCCGTGTTGGGGGTGTGGGTCCGTGTTGGGTGTGGGTCCGTGTTGGGTGTGGGCCCGTGTTGGGGTGTGGGTCCGTGTTGGGGATGTGGGTCCCTGTTGGTGGTGTGGGTCCGTGTTGGGGATGTGGGTCCCTGTTGGTGGTGTGGGTCTGTGTTGGGGTGTGGGTCCGTGTTGGGGATGTGGGTCCCTGTTGGTGGTGTGGGTCTGTGTTGGGGTGTGGGTCTGTGTTGGGGTGTGTGTCCGTGGTGGGGGTGTGGGTCCATGTTGGGGTGTGTGTCTGTGTTGGGGGTGTGGGTCCGTGTTGGGGATGTGGATCCGTGTTGGGGGTGTGGGTCTGTGTTGGGGTGTGGGTCCGTGTTGGGGATGTGGGTCCCTGTTGGTGGTGTGGGTCCGTGTTGGGGTGTGGGTCTGTGTTGGGGTGTGTGTCTGTGTTGGGGGTGTGGGTCCGTGTTGGGGATGTGGGTCTGTGTTGGGTGTGGGTCCGTGTTGGGGTGTGGGTCTGTGTTGGGGTGTGTGTCTGTGTTGGGGTGTGGGTCCGTGTTGGGGATGTGGGTCCATGTTGGTGGTGTGGGTCTGTGTTGGGGTGTGGGTCTGTGTTGGGGTGTGGGTCTGTGTTGGGGTGTGTGTCCGTGTTGGGGGTGTGGGTCCGTATTGGGGGTGTGGGTCCGTATTAGGTTGTGGGTCTGTGTTGGGTGTGTGGGTCTGTGTTGGGGGTGTGGGTCTGTGTTGGGTGTGGGTCCGTGTTGGGGGTGTGGGTCCGTGTTGGGTGTGGGTCCGTGTTGGGTGTGGGTCCGTGTTGGGGTGTGGGTCCGTGTTGGGGATGTGGGTCCCTGTTGGTGGTGTGGGTCTGTGTTGGGCTGTGGGTCTGTGTTGGGGTGTGTGTCCGTGGTGGGGGTGTGGGTCCATGTTGGGGTGTGTGTCTGTGTTGGGGGTGTGGGTCCGTGTTGGGGATGTGGATCCGTGTTGGGGGTGTGGGTCTGTGTTGGGGTGTGGGTCCGTGTTGGGGATGTGGATCCGTGTTGGGGTGTGGGTCTGTGTTGGGGTGTGGGTCTGTGTTGGGGTGTGTGTCCGTGTTGGGGGTGTGGGTCCGTGTTTAGGTGTGGGTCCATGTTGGATGTGGGTCTGTGTTGGGGTGTGGGTCTGTGTTGGGGATGTGGTTCCATGTTGGGGGGGTGGGTCTGTGTTGGGGTGTGGGTCTGTGTTGGGTGTGGGTCCGTGTTGGGGATGTGGGTCTGTGTTGGGTGTGGGTCCGTGTTGGGGTGTGGGTCTGTGTTGGGGTGTGTGTCTGTGTTGGGGGTGTGGGTCCGTGTTGGGGTGTGGGTCTGTGTTGGGGTGTGGGTCCGTGTTGCGGGTGTGGGTCCGTGTTGGGGTGTGGGTCTGTGTTGGGGTGTGTGTCCGTGTTGGGGATGTGGGTCCAAGTTGGTGGTGTGGGTCTGTGTTGGGGTGTGGGTCTGTGTTGGGGTGTGGGTCTGTGTTGGGGTGTGTGTCCGTGTTGGGGTGTGTGTCCGTGTTGGGGGTGTGGGTCTGTATTGGGGGTGTGGGTCCGTATTAGGTTGTGGGTCTGTGTTGGGGGTGTGGGTCTGTGTTGGGGGTGTGGGTCTGTGTTGGGTGTGGGTCCGTGTTGGGGGTGTGGGTCCGTGTTGGGTGTGGGTCCGTGTTGGGTGTGGGTCCGTGTTGGGGTGTGGGTCCATGTTGGGGATGTGGGTCCCTGTTGGTGGTGTGGGTCTGTGTTGGGGTGTGGGTCTGTGTTGGGGTGTGTGTCCGTGGTGGGGGTGTGGGTCCATGTTGGGGTGTGTGTCTGTGTTGGGGGTGTGGGTCCGTGTTGGGGATGTGGATCCGTGTTGGGGGTGTGGGTCTGTGTTGGGGTGTGGGTCCGTGTTGGGGATGTGGATCCGTGTTGGGGTGTGGGTCTGTGTTGGGGTGTGGGTCTGTGTTGGGGTGTGTGTCCGTGTTGGGGGTGTGGGTCCGTGTTTAGGTGTGGGTCCATGTTGGATGTGGGTCTGTGTTGGGGTGTGGGTCTGTGTTGGGGTGTGTGTCTGTGTGTGGGGTGTGGGTCCGTGTTGGGGTGTGTGTCCGTGTTGGGGGTGTGGGTCCGTGTTGGGGATGTGGGTCCGTGTTGGGGGTGTGGGTCCGTGTTGGGGTGTGTGTCCGTGTTGGGGGTGTGGGTCCGTGTTGGGGGTGTGGGTCCGTGTTGGGTTGTGGGTCCGTGTTGGGGTTGTGGGTCTGTGTTGGGGGTGTGGGTCCGTGTTGGGTGTGGGTCCGTGTTGGGTGTGGGTCCGTGTTGGGTGTGGGTCTGTGTTGGGGTGTGGGTCCGTGTTGGGGGTGTGGGTCCATGTTGGGGGTGTGGGTCTGTGTTGGGGTGTGTGTCCGTGTTGGGGGTGTGGGTCCGTGTTGGGGATGTGGATCCGTGTTGGGGGTGTGGGTCTGTGTTGGGGTGTGTGTCCGTGTTGGGGGTGTGGGTCCGTGTTGAGGTGTGGGTCCATGTTGGGTGTGGGTCTGTGTTGGGGTGTGTGTCTGTGTTGGGGGTGTGGGTCCGTGTTGGGGGTGTGGGTCCGTGTTGGGGTGTGTGTTTGTGTTGGTGGTGTGTGTCTGTGTTGGGGGTGTGGGTCTGTGTTGGGGTGTGGGTCCGTGTTGGGGTGTGGGTCTGTGTTGGGGTGTGTGTCTGTGTTGGGGGTGTGGGTCCGTGTTGGGGTGTGGGTCTGTGTTGGGGTGTGGGTCCGTGTTGGGGTGTGGGTCCGTGTTGCGGTTGTGGGTCCGTGTTGGGGTGTGGGTCTGTGTTGGGGGTGTGTGTCCGTGTTGGAGGTGTGGGTCCGTGTTGGGGGTGTGGGTCCGTATTAGGTTGTGGGTCTGTGTTGGGGGTGTGGGTCTGTGTTGGGGTGTGGGTCCGTGTTGGGGTGTGGGTCTGTGTTGGGGTGTGTGTCTGTGTTGGGGGTGTGGGTCCGTGTTGGGGTGTGTGTCCGTGTTGGGGGTGTGGGTCCGTGTTGGGGATGTGGGTCGGTGTTGGGGGTGTGGGTCCGTGTTGGGGTGTGTGTCCGTGTTGGGGGTGTGGGTCCGTGTTGGGGGTGTGGGTCCGTGTTGGGGGTGTGGGTCCGTGTTGGGGTGTGGGTCCGTGTTGGGGGTGTGGGTCTGTGTTGGGGGTGTGGGTTCGTGTTGGAGTGTGGGTCCGTGTTGGGGTGTGGGTCCGTGTTGGGGGTGTGGGTCCGTGTTGGGGTGTGTGTCCGTGTTGGGGGTGTGGGTCCGTGTTGGGGGTGTGGGTCCGTGTTGGGGGTGTGGGTCCGTGTTGGGGTGTGGGTCCGTGTTGGGGGTGTGGGTCTGTGTTGGGGTGTGGGTCTGTGTTGGGGTGTGTGTCCGTGTTGGGGGTGTGGGTCCGTGTTGGGGATGTGGATCCGTGTTGGGGGTGTGGGTCTGTGTTGGGGTGTGTGTCCGTGTTGGGGGTGTGGGTCCGTGTTGAGGTGTGGGTCCATGTTGGGTGTGGGTCTGTGTTGGGGTGTGTGTCTGTGTTGGGGGTGTGGGTCCGTGTTGGGGGTGTGGGTCCGTGTTGGGGTGTGTGTCTGTGTTGGTGGTGTGTGTCTGTGTTGGGGGTGTGGGTCTGTGTTGGGGTGTGGGTCCGTGTTGGGGTGTGGGTCTGTGTTGGGGTGTGTGTCTGTGTTGGGGGTGTGGGTCCGTGTTGGGGTGTGGGTCTGTGTTGGGGTGTGGGTCCGTGTTGGGGTGTGGGTCCGTGTTGCAGTTGTGGGTCCGTGTTGGGGTGTGGGTCTGTGTTGGGGGTGTGTGTCCGTGTTGGAGGTGTGGGTCCGTGTTGGGGGTGTGGGTCCGTATTAGGTTGTGGGTCTGTGTTGGGGGTGTGGGTCTGTGTTGGGGTGTGGGTCCGTGTTGGGGTGTGGGTCTGTGTTGGGGTGTGTGTCTGTGTTGGGGGTGTGGGTCCGTGTTGGGTTGTGTGTCCGTGTTGGGGGTGTGGGTCCGTGTTGGGGATGTGGGTCCGTGTTGGGGGTGTGGGTCCGTGTTGGGGTGTATGTCCGTGTTGGGGGTGTGGGTCCGTGTTGGGGGTGTGGGTCCGTGTTGGGGGTGTGGGTCCGTGTTGGGGTGTGGGTCCGTGTTGGGGGTGTGGGTCTGTGTTGGGGTGTGGGTTCGTGTTGGAGTGTGGGTCCGTGTTGGGGTGTGGGTCCGTGTTGAGGTGTGGGTCCATGTTGGGTGTGGGTCTGTGTTGGGGTGTTGGCCCGTGTTGGGGGTGTGGGTCCGTGTTGGGTGTGGGTCCGTGTTGGGTGTGGGTCCGTGTTGGGGTGTGGGTCCGTGTTGGGGATGTGGGTCCATGTTGGGGGTGTGGGTCTGTGTTGGGGTGTGTGTCCGTGTTGGGGGTGTGGGTCCGTGTTGGGGGTGTGGGTCCATGTTGAGGTGTGGGTCCGTGTTGAGTGTGGGTCTGTGTTGGGGTGTGTGTCTGTGTTGGGGATGTGGGTCCGTGTTGGGGTGTGTGTCCGTGTTGGGGGTGTGGGTGTTTGTTGGGGGTGTGGGTCCGTGTTGGGGTGTGGGTCCGTGTTGGGGGTATGGGTCCGTGTTGGGGTGTGGGTCCGTGCTGGGGATGTGGGTCCGTGTTGGGGTGTGGGTCCGTGTTGGGGTGTGGGTCCGTGTTGGGGGTGTGGGTCCGTGTTGGGGGTGTGGGTCTGTGTTGGGGGTGTGGGTCCGTGTTGGGGGTGTGGGTCTGTGTTGGGGGTGTGGGTCCGTGTTGGGGTGTGGGTCCGTGTTGGGGATGTGGGTCTCTGTTGGGGGTGTGGGTCCGTGTTGGGGGTGTGGGTTCGTGTTGGGGTGTGGGTCTGTGTTGGGGTGTGGGTCCGTGTTGGGGGTGTGGGTTCGTGTTGGGGTGTGGGTCTGTGTTGGGGGTGTGGGTTCATGTTGGGGTGTGAGTCCGTGTTGGGGTGTGGGTCCGTGTTGGGGTGTGGGTCCGTGTTGGGTGTGTGGGTCTGTGTTGGGGGTGTGTGTCTGTATTGGGGGGGGGTGTCCGTGTTGGGGTGTGTGTCCGTGTTGGGGGTGTGGGTCTTTGTTGGGGGTGTGGGTCCGTGTTGGGGTGTGGGTCCGTGTTGGGGGTATGGGTCCGTGTTGGGGTGTGGGTCCGTGCTGGGGATGTGGGTCCGTGTTGGGGATGTGGGTCCGTGTTGGGGTGTGGGTCCGTGTTGGGGGTGTGGGTCCGTGTTGGGGGTGTGGGTCCGTGTTGGGGGTGTGGGTCTGTGTTGGGGGTGTGGGTCCGTGTTGGGGGTGTGGGTCTGTGTTGGGGGTGTGGGTCCGTGTTGGAGTGTGGGTCCGTGTTGGGGATGTGGGTCTCTGTTGGGGGTGTGGGTCTGTGTTGGGGTTGTGGGTTCGTGTTGGGTGTGGGTCTGTGTTGGGGGTGTGGGTCCGTGTTGGAGGTGTGGGTTCGTGTTGGGGTGTGGGTCCGTGTTGGGGGTGTGGGTTCGTGTTGGGGTGTGGGTCCGTGTTGGGGTGTGGGTCCGTGTTGGGGTGTGGGTGCGTGTTGGGTGTGTGGGTCTGTGTTGGGGGTGTGTGTCTGTATTGGGGGGGGGTGTCCGTGTTGGGGTGTGTGTCCGTCTTGGGGTGTGGGTCTGTGTTGGGGGTGTGTGTCTGTATTGGGGGTGTGGGTCCGTGTTGGGTGTGGGTCCGTGTGAGGGGTCCTTGTTGGGAGTGTGGGTCCGTGTGAGGGGTCCTTGTTGGGGGTATGGGTCCGTGTGAGGGTCCGTGTTGGGGGTGGGTCCGTGTGTGGGTCCTTGTTGGGGGTGTGGGTCCATGTGAGGGGTCCGTGTTGGGGTGTTTGTTCATGTTAGGGGTGTGGGTCCGTGTTGGGGGTGTTGGTCCGTGTGCGGGGTCCGTGTTGGGGGTGTGGGTCCGTGTTGGGGGTGTGGGTCCATGTTAGGGGTGTGGGTCCATGTTGGGGTGTGGGTCCGTGTGAGGGGTCCATGTTAGGGGTGTGGGTCCGTGTGAGGGGTCCGTGTTGGGGTGTGGGTCCGTGTGAGGGGTCCGTATTGGGGGTGTGGGTCCGTGTGCGGGGTCCGTGTTGGGGGGTGTGGGTCCGTGTGAGGGGTCCTTGTTGGGAGTGTGGGTCCGTGTGAGGGGTCCTTGTTGGGGGTGTGGGTCCGTGTGCGGGGTCCTTGTTGGGAGTGTGGGTCCGTGTGAGGGGTCCGTGTTGGGAGTGTGGGTCCGTGTGAGGGGTCCTTGTTGGGAGTGTGGGTCCGTGTGAGGGGTCCGTGTTGGGGGTGTGGGTCCGTGTGAGGGGTCTGTGTTGGGGGTGTGGGTCCGTGTTGGGGTGTGGGTCCATGTTAGGGGTGTGGGTCCATGTTGGGGTGTGGGTCCGTGTGAGCGGTCCATGTTAGGGGTGTGGGTCCGTGTGGGGGGTCCGTGTTGGGGTGTGGGTCCGTGTGAGGGGTCCGTATTGGGGGTGTGGGTCCGTGTGCGGGGTCCGTGTTGGGGGTGTGGGTCCGTGTGCGGGGTCCATGTTGGGGGTGTGGGTCTGTGTGAGGGGTCCGTGTTGGGGGTGTGGGTCCGTGTGAGGGTTCCGTGTTGGGGGTGTGGGTCTGTGTGAGGGGTCCGTGTTGGGGTGTGGGTCCGTGTGAGGGGTCCTTGTTGAGGGTGTGGGTCTGTGTGAGGGGTCCGTGTTGGGGGTGTGGGTCCGTGTGAGGGGTCCGTGTTGGGGGTGTGGGTCCGTGTGAGGGGTCCGTGTTGGGGGTGTGGATCTGTGTGAGGGGTCCGTGTTGGGGGTGTGGGTCCGTGTTGGGGTGTGGGTCCGTGTTGGGGGTGTGGGTCCGTGTGAGGGGTCCGTGTTGGGCGTGTGGGTCCGTGTTGGGGGTGTGGGTCCGTGTGCGGGGTACGTGTTGGGGATGTGGGTCTGTGTGAGGGGTCCGTGTTGGGGTGTGGGTCCGTGTTGGGGTGTGGGTCCGTGTTGGGGGTGTGGGTCCGTGTTGGGGGTGTGGGTCCGTGTGAGGGGTCCGTGTTGGGGGTGTGGGTCCGTGTTGGGCGTGTGGGTCCGTGTTGGGGGTGTGGGTCCGTGTGCGGGGTCCATGTTGGGGGTGTGTGTCCGTGTGCGGAGTCCGTGTTGGGGGTGTGGGTCCGTGTTGGGCGTGTGGGTCCGTGTTGGGGGTGTGGGTCCGTGTGCGGGGTCCATGTTGGGGGTGTGTGTCCGTGTGCGGAGTCCGTGTTGGGGGTGTGGGTCCGTGTACGGGGTCCATGTTGGGGGTGTGGGTCCATGTGCGGAGTCCGTGTTGGGGGTGTGGGTCTGTGTGAGGGGTCCGTGTTGGGGGTGTGGGTCCGTGTGAGGGTTCCGTGTTGGGGGTGTGGGTCTGTGTGAGGGGTCCGTGTTGGGGTGTGGGTCCGTGTGAGGGGTCCTTGTTGGGGGTGTGGGTCTGTGTGAGGGGTCCGTGTTGGGGGTGTGGGTCCGTGTGAGGGGTCCGTGTTGGGGGTGTGGGTCCGTGTGAGGGGTCCGTGTTGGGGGTGTGGATCTGTGTGAGGGGTCCGTGTTGGGGGTGTGGGTCCGTGTTGGGGTGTGGGTCCGTGTTGGGGGTGTGGGTCCGTGTGAGGGGTCCGTGTTGGGCGTGTGGGTCCGTGTTGGGGGTGTGGGTCCGTGTGCGGGGTACGTGTTGGGGATGTGGGTCTGTGTGAGGGGTCCGTGTTGGGGTGTGGGTCCGTGTTGGGGTGTGGGTCCGTGTTGGGGGTGTGGGTCCGTGTTGGGGGTGTGGGTCCGTGTGAGGGGTCCGTGTTGGGGGTGTGGGTCCGTGTTGGGCGTGTGGGTCCGTGTTGGGGGTGTGGGTCCGTGTGCGGGGTCCATGTTGGGGGTGTGTGTCCGTGTGCGGAGTCCGTGTTGGGGGTGTGGGTCCGTGTACGGGGTCCATGTTGGGGGTGTGGGTCCGTGTGAGGGGTCCGTGTTGGGGATGTGTGTCCGTGTGCGGGGTCCGTGTTGGGTGTGTGGGTCCGTGTTGGTGTGTGGGTCCGTGTTGGGGGTGTGGGTCCGTGTTGGGTGTGTGGGTCCGTGTTGGGGGTGTGGGTCCGTGTTGGGTGTGTGGGTCCGTGTTGGGGGTGTGGGTCCGTGTTGGGTGTGTGGGTCCGTGTGAGGGGTCCGTGTTGGGGGTGTGGGTCCGTGTTGGGCGTGTGGGTCCGTGTTGGGGCTGGGGCGCAGTCTGATGCTGGGTGTTTGGACAGTGCTGGAGTCGGCCGGACTGGAACGTTCATCGCCATCGATTACCTTCTCAAGATGGCGGATGAAGATGGAAAGGTCGATGTGTTCACCTGTGTAGAGGGTATGCGCAAGAAACGGCCCCACATGGTACAGACCCAGGTGAGTGCATACACTCCTCTCCCCTTTCCCCCTACCTCTGGGAGGAGACCCTGAGGGAGGGAGAGAGACCCTGAGGGAGGGGAGAGACCCTGAGGGAGGGGGAGAGACCCTGAGGGAGGGGGAGAGACCCTGAGGGAGGGGGACCCTGAGGGAGGGGAGAGACCCTGAGGGAGGGGAGAGACCCTGAGGGAGGGGGAGAGACCCTGAGGGAGGGGGACCCTGAGGGAGGGGGAGAGACCCTGAGGGAGGGGGAGAGACCCTGAGGGAGGGGAGAGACCCTGAGGGAGGGGGACCCTGAGGGAGGGGGAGAGACCCTGAGGGAGGGGAGACCCTGAGGGAGGGGGACCCTGAGGGAGGGGGAGAGACCCTGAGGGAGGGGAGAGACCCTGAGGAAGGGGAGACCCTGAGGGAGGGGAGAGACCCTGAGGGAGGGGGACCCTGAGGGAGGGGAGAGACCCTGAGGGAGGGGGAGAGACCCTGAGGGAGGGGAGAGACCCTGAGGGAGGGGGACCCTGAGGGAGGGGAGAGACCCTGAGGGAGGGGGAGAGACCCTGAGGGAGGGGGACCCTGAGGGAGGGGGAGAGACCCTGAGGGAGGGGGACCCTGAGGGAGGGGAGAGACCCTGAGGGAGGGGGAGAGACCCTGAGGGAGGGGGACCCTGAGGGAGGGGAGAAACCCTGAGGGAGGGGGACCCTGAGGGAGGGGAGACCCTGAGGGAGGGGGAGAGACCCTGAGGGTGAGGGACCCCGAGGGTGAGGAGACCCTGAGGCAAGGAAAGGATGTAACTTGGGGGAGGGAACATTGACTCCAGGGAAGTGAGGAAGCAGACCCTGCCCATATGTGGATCCCGGAGAGAGGGAACGGGAAGAGTGAACCCAGGAGAGAGATTGTCAGAGAGAAGTTCCACCTCTCTGTTTCACAGTTCCTTTCTCTCTCCCCCTCTTTCTCCCTCGCTCTCTCCCTCTCCCTTTATCTCTCTTTCCCTCTCTCTCCCCCTCTCTCTCTCTTTCTCTCTTTCTCTCCCCCTCCCTGTTTCTCCCCTTCTCTCTCTCTCTCTGTCTCTGTTGAAGAAATTCTCCTGACTCAGACCTGGAGCATTGACAAACTTTATTGTGCGATATGACGGGGAGCACACCTTTCCTTTGTATGGTCCAGTGTTACTCCAGATCGCCGTGGATTTACACCGTACAGCAGCTGAAGTAGCTGAGCTGAACCACAGATAATCTGTAGATGGCCTACATGGCAACCACCACGCAGAGTCTGAGGTCAGCTTTCTAAAACTGTATATAACAATATATTGTTCTCAGACCTTGGGTCAATGCGGGTGGTTGCAGATAAATGGGCAGAGGTTATGTGGTTGATACAGAAAGTTCTATTATGACAGGACCGCCCAGGGCAGGGGCCAAGTCAGCTGAGAACAACATCATGACTGACTAAAATGGCTGCAGACAAGCAAGCCAGTGAAAACAGCTTCCACACTCTCTCCCACTCCCTTTCTCTCTCCCTGTTTCTCTCTCTCTCTCTCTCTCTCTCCCTCCCTCCCTCTTTCTCTCTCTCTCTCTCTCTCTCTCTCTCTGCCCTCTTTCTCCCTCTCTTCCAGTCTTTTTCTCTCGGCCTAGATCTGACCCAGTCTTTCTGTCTGCTTGCTCCAGGATCAGTATAAATTTATTTATCTCGTGCTGTTGGAGGCTCTGACGTTTGGAGATACCTCGATCTCCCTGAAGGATTTTGGACAGTGTATGAAGATCATGGCTGAGAAAGATACTTACACCCTCAGTAATGGCTTCAGTAAGGAGTATGAGGTATGTGTCAGTCAGAGTGAGCAGCTGCTGCCTGGCAGTCTGGACTATCAATGTCCCATCTGTGAGGCTTTTTCCCGATTGGGTGGACAATTCCAGGGAGATGAGCAAGGACAGCACATTCCCATCTTATTCTCATTAGTGACTCCTGCCCACAGAGAAACAGCTGACACCAGGACCTGGCAAATGATGACAATCCAGTTGTTAACCAGGCTGGCCATTGTAGGTTCCAAACTCACCTGGCCCAGTGAGGATATTGGGATTGATGGTGGCACAGTGCTCAGGGGTAGGTGACAGACACAGCCAAAGTCTGGATGAATCCTTCTGAGACAGGATTGAAACCCCAACACACATTGTTGGAAAGGACTAACATCTGGAGACTGTGTCCGAACTGGGAGAGCTGTCTCACAGATGAGTCAAGCAACAGCCTGACAAAGTCACTCTCACAGAATCATACCTTCCAGACAATGTAAGGGGTACTCCGAGAGTAGTAGGGGTGTGGAACGGCCTGCCTCTAACAGTAGTGGGCTCGCCGACCTTAAGGGCGTTAGACATACATATGGATAATAATGGACCAGTGTTGGTTCGATAGACATCAGATCATTTTCACAGGTTGGTGCAACATCAAGGGCCGAAGGGCCTGTACTGTGCTGTAACGTTGTATGTTCTATGTCCCACAGCCCACCATTACCATCCCTGGATGTGTCCGGTCCCACCAGCAGGACAGACCCAGCAGAGGTGGCAGCACTGTGGGATACAGTCGGGAGGGAGTTGCACTGGGAGTCCTCAACAATTGACTCTGAACCTCATGATGCCTTGTGGCTTCAGGTTAAACATGGGAAAGGAAACCTCCTGCTGATTACCACACACCATCCTCCCCCCCCCAGCTGAACAACACTTGGAGGAAGCCCTGAGGGTGGGGAGGGCATGGAATGTCCTTTGGGTGGGGGATTTCAATGCCCCCCCACCAAGATCATTACTGATCGAGCTGGTCGGGTCCTAAAGGACATTGCTGCTGGACTGGGTCTGGGACAGGTGGGGAGGGAAAAACATACTGACCTCATCCTCACCAATCTGGTACAGTGTAAATTCACCAGAATGATCCAGAACTCTAAGGGTTCATTTATAAGGAACGATAACAGAAGAGATCAAGGTTGTATTCCCTCGAAGTTCAGCTGTTCAAGGGATGAATTCTTTGAAGTTTTTAAAATATTCGGGGAATCAGATGGAGTAATGGAGAGAATAACAATTTCTGCTGTCTGGTGATTTTTTTTAAAGTTATTTTATTCGTAAAAGCTGTCCACAGTCCAACCAAGAAACGGTTTTTTAATGATAAAGGTGTATAATAAATAATACCGCTCTCATTTGGGGTTTAGGATTTCTAACATCAGGATAGGTGCATTCCAGTAATTTCTGATTTTGTTTCTGATTTCCAGTATCCACAGTTCTTTATGTTTTTTAGATTGGATTAGATTAGTTAGTGTGGAAACAGGCCCTTCGGCCCAACAAGTCCACACCGACCCTCCGAAGAGCAACTCACCCAGACCCATTCCCCTACATTTACCCCTTCACCTATCACTACGGGCAATTTAGCATGGCCAATTCACCCTGACCTGCACATCTTTGGACTGTGGGAGGAAACCCACGCAGACACGGGGAGAATGTGCAAACTGTACACAGACAGTCGCCTGAGATGGGAATTGAACCTGGGTTTCTAGCACTGTGAGGCAGCAGTGCTAACCACTGTGCCACCATGCCGCCCAGGATGGTGAGGGGCTTGGAGGGGGACTTGCAGGGGGTGGTGTTCCCATGTATCTGCTTCCCTTGTCCTTCTAGATGGAAGTGGTTGTAGGTTTGGAAGGTGCTGTCTGAGGATCTCTGGTGAATTTCTGTATCTTGTAGATAGTACACACTGCTGCGAGTGAGTGTCGGTGGGGGAGGGAGGGGATGTTTGAGGATGTGGTGCCAATCAAGAGGCTGCTTTGTCCTGGATGGTGTTGAGCTTCTTGAGTGTTGTTGGAGCTGCCCCCATCCAGGGGCACGTGGGGAGTATTCCCTCACACTCCTGACTTGTGCCTTGTAGATGGTGGACAGGCTTTGGGGAGTCAGGAGGGGAGTAACTCACCGCAGTATTCCCAGCCTCTGACCTGCTCGTATAGTCACTGTGTTCAGTCCAGTTTAATTCAGTGCAAACCCCCAGGATGTTGATAGTGGGGGATTCAGTGATGGTAAGACCATTGAATATCAAGGGGCAGTGGTTAGATTGTCTCTTGTTGGTGATGGTCATAGCCTGGTATGTGTGTGGTGTGAATGTTACTTTCCACTTGTCGGCCCAAGCCTGGAGATTGTCCAGATCTTGTTGTATTTGAACATGGACTGTTTCAGTATCTGAGGAGTTGTGAACGGTGCTGAACATTGTACAATCATCAGGGAATATCCCCCACTTCTGACCTTCTGGTGGAGGGAAGGTCATTGATGAAGCAGCTGAAGGTGGTTGGGGCGAGGACACAACCCTGAGGGACTCCTGCAGAGATGTCCTGGAGCTGAGATGACTGACCTCCTGGACAGTATACTCTCAATGGTGCATCTGTAAACGTTGGTGAGAGTCCTGAAGGACATGGCACATTGTTGGGTCTTTTTGACCATCTCATCTACGTGAGAAGTCCAGGACAGGATACCAGTTATTGTCACTCCGAGGAACCTGACGCTGTCCACCCTCTCAACCTCAGCTCCGTTGATGTAGATGGGGGCATGTCCTCCTCCTTTATTTCTGAAGTCAAATGTTCAGGTGTTTAGTTTTGCTGAGGTTGAGAGATAGGCTGTTCTCATTGCACCACATCACCAAGCCCTCTCCTTTCTCTCTCCTCTCATTGTTTTTAGATGTCCATCCCACACGGGGGTATCGTCAGCAGATGTGTTAATGGCAGTTGTTTGGAATTTAGCAACACAGTCGTGGGTGTACAGGGAGGACAGGAGGGGCTGAGAATCCATCCTTGAGGGGTCCCAGTGTTGAATGTTATTATGGAGGGGGGTCCTGTTGTCTATACTCACTGACTGTGGTCTATAGGTCAGGAAGCTGAGTATCCAGTTGCAGGGGCCGAAGCCAAGGTCAAGGTCCTGGAGTTTTGCGATCAGTCTGGAGGGGATAATGAAGGCGGAGCTGTAGTTGATGCGCTGGAGTCTGGTGTAGGTATCCTTGTTGTCCAGATGTTCCAGGGATTAGTACAGGCCCATGGATATGGCATCATCTGTGGACCTGTTACATCAGGAGGCAAATTGTAGGGGATTGATCCCCTGGTTTGATGGTAATGGTTGAGTGGGGGATATGTCGGGCCATGAGGTTACAGATTGTGCTGGAGTACAGTTCTGCTGCTGTTGATGGCCCACAGCGCCTCAGGGATACCCAGGCTTGAGCTGCGAGATCAGTTTGAAGTCTGACCCATCTCACACGGTGTTAGTGATTCTCAATGTTTTCCTGAATGTTGGTCATCCTAGGACAGGCTGAGTGACAGTGTGGTGCAGTGGAAGGGCTGTTTCAGATCATTTACCCTGTGTCCTGTCTGTGTGTTTGACTGTCTCTAGGGACATTCACCACTTCAATGTCTGTGTGTGAGTGTGTGTGTCTGTGTCTGTCTGTGTGTGTGTGTGTCTGTGTGTGTGTGTCTGTGTGTGTGTGAGCGTGTGTCTGTGTCTGTGTCAGTGTGTGAGTGTGTGTGTCTGTTTGTGTGTGAGTGTGTCTGTGTGTGTGTGAGTGTATGTGTCTGTTTGTGTGTGCGTGTGTGTGTGTGTGTTGTGTGTGTCTGTGTGTGTGTCTGTGTGTGTATGTGCATGTCCCGCAAGGATAACATTCCTCTCTCTCTCCCTCTCTCTCTCTCTCTCTCTCCATCTACTGAATGACTGATACCCTTCTGTTGTATTGATGACCAGACCCTGCAGACGTTCAGTCAGCTCTTCGAATTCCACCGTCACAGAGAGGGGCTGAAGACCTGCAACCAGATCAAAAACCGATTCCCCAATATCCTGCCAGGTAAGGAGCACACTGACAGTCTCGGTGCACTCTCTCTGCTCAAGCAGCTCTCCCTCCCTCTGTTACTCTCTGGCCGCCTTCCTTGCTGCGTCTCTCTTGTTTGCCTCTTACTCCCCCCCCGTCCCTTATTGCTCTCATCCTCTCTCTCACTGTCCCTGTCTCCCCGCACTCTTGCTACTCTTCCCCCTCCTCCTCCCTTCCTCCTCAGATTCTCTCTCTCTCTCTGTCTCCATCATCCTTTCCCTCTCTCTCTCTCTCTTTCTCTGTCTCCATCATCCTCTCTCTGTCTCTCTCTCTGTCTCCATCATTGTCTCTCTCTCCCTGTCTCGATCATCCACCCTCTCTCTCTCTCTCTATCTGTCTCCATCATCCCCTCTCTCTCTCTCTCTCTCTCTCTCTCTGTCTCCATCATCCTCTCTCTCTCTCTCTGTCTCCATCATCCCCTAACTCGCTCTCCCTCTTTGTCTGCACCAACCTCTCTCTCTCTCTCTCTCTCTCTGTCTCAATCACCCCCCTCTCTCTCTCTGTCTCCATCATCCCCTCTCTCTCTCTGAATCCATCATCCCCCCTCTCTCTCTCTCTCTCTCTGTCTCCATCATCCTCTCTTTCTCTGTCTCCATCATCCTCTCTCTCTCTCTCTCTGAATCCATCATCCCCCCCTCTCTCTCTCTCTCTCTCTCTCTGTCTCCATCATCCCCTCTCTCTGTCTCTCTCTCTCTCTCTGTCTCTGTCTCCATCATCCCCTCTCTCTCTCTCTCTCTGTCTCCATCATCCCCTCTCTCTCTCTCCCTGTCTGTCCCTGTCTCCATCATCCCCTCTCTCTCTCTCTCTCTCTCTCTGTCTCCATCATCCCCTCTCTCTCTCTCTGTCTCCATCATCCTCTCTCTCTCTCTCTCTCACTCTCTCTCTCGATGTCTCTATCATCCCTTCTCTCTCTCTCTCTCTCTCTCTTTCTCTCTCTGTCCCCATCATCCCCTCTCTCGCTCTCTCTCTCTGTCTCAATCATCCCCTCTCTCTCTCTCATTGTATCCACCATCTTCTCTCTCTCTCTCTCTCTTTCACTATCAACCCCTCTCTCTCTCTCTGTCTCTATCATCCTCTCTCTCTCTCTCTCTCTCTGTCTCCATCATCCTCTCTCTCTCTCTCCCTCTCTCTGTCTCCATCTCTGTCTCCATCATCCCCTCTCTCTCTCTCTCTGTCTCCATCATCCTCTCTCTCTCTCTCTCTCTCTCTCTCTGTCTCCATCATCCCCTCTCTCTCTCTCTCTGTCTCCATCATCCCCTCTCTCTCTCGATGTCTCTATCATCCCCTCTCTCTCTCTCTCTCTCTCTCTCTCTCTCTCTCTCTGTCCCCATCATCCCCTCTCTCGCTCTCTCTCTCTGTCTCAATCATCCCCTCTCTCTCTCTCATTGTATCCACCATCTTCTCTCTCTCTCTTTCTCTATCAACCCCCCTCTCTCTCTCTGTCTCTATCATCCTCCCTCTCTCTCTCTCTCTCTCTCTGTCCCCATCATCCCCTCTCTTGCTCTCTCTCTCTCTGTCTCCATCATCCTCTCTCTCTCTCTCTCTCTCTGTCTCCATCATCCTCTCTCTCTCTCTCTCTCTCTGTCTCCATCATCCTCTCTCTCTCTCCCTCTCTCTGTCTCCATCTCTGTCTCCATCATCCCCTCTCTCTCTCTCTCTGTCTCCATCATCCCCTCTCTCTCTCTCTCTCTCTGTCTCCATCATCCCCTCACTCTCTCTCTCTCTCTCTCTGTCTCCATCATCCCCTCTCTCTCTCCCTGTCTGTCTCTGTCTCCATCATCCCCTCACTCTCTCTCTGTCTCCATCATCCCCTCTCTCTCTCTCTCTGTCTCCATCATCCCCTCTCTCTCTCTCTCTCTCTCTCTCTCTCTCTCTCTCTCTGTCTCCATCATCCTCTCTCTCTCTCTCTCTGTCTCAATCATCCTCTCTCTCTCTGTCTCCATCATCCTCTCTCTCTCTCTCTGTCTCCATCATCCTCTCTCTCTCTCTCTGTCTCCATCATCCTCTCTCTCTCTCTCTCTCTCTCTCTCTCTCTCTCTCTCTGTCTCCATCATCCCCTCTCTCTCTCTGTCTCCATCATCCCCTCTCTCTCTCTCTGTCTCCATCATCCCCTCTCTCTCTCTGTCTCCATCATCCCCTCTCTCTCTCTGTCTCCATCATCCTCTCTCTCTCTCACTCTCTCCATCATCCCCTCTCTCTCTCTCTCTCTCTCTCTCTCTCTCTCTCTCTCTGTCTCCATCATCCCCTCTCTCTCTCTCTCTCTGTCTCCATCATCCCCTCTCTCTCTCACTCTCTCTGTCTCCATCATCCCCTCTCTCTCTCTGTCTCCATCATCCCCTCTCTCTCTCTCTCTCTCTCTCTCTCTGTCTCCATCATCCCCTCTCTCTCTCTCTGTCTCCATCATCCTCTCTCTCTCTCTGTCTCCATCATCCTCTCTCTCTCTCTCTCTCTCTCTCTCTGTCTCCATCTCTGTCTCCATCATCCCCTCTCTCTCTCTCTCTGTCTCCATCATCCTCTCTCTCTCTCTCTCTCTCTCTCTGTCTCCATCATCCACTCTCTCTCTCTCTCTCTCTGTCTCCATCATCCCCTCTCTCTCTCTCTCTCTCTCTCTGTCTCCATCATCCCCTCTCTCTCTCCCTGTCTGTCTCTGTCTCCATCATCCCCTCTCTCTCTCTCTGTCTCAATCATCCCCTCTCTCTCTCTCTCTCTCTCTCTGTCTCTCTCTGTCCCCATCATCCCCTCTCTCGCTCTCTCTCTCTGTCTCAATCATCCCCTCTCTCGCTCTCATTGTATCCACCATCTTCTCTCTCTCTCTCTCTTTCTCTATCAACCCCCCTCTCTCTCTGTCTCTATCATCCTCCCTCTCTCTCTCTCTCTCTCTGTCCCCATCATCCCCTCTCTTGCTCTCTCTCTCTCTGTCTCCATCATCCTCTCTCTCTCTCTCTCTCTCTCTCTGTCTCCATCATCCTCTCTCTCTCTCTCTCTCTCTCTGTCTCCATCATCCTCTCTCTCTCTCTCCCTCTCTCTGTCTCCATCATCCCCTCTCTCTCTCTCTCTGTCTCCATCATCCCCTCTCTCTCTCTCTCTCTCTGTCTCCATCATCCCCTCTCTCTCTCTCTCTCTCTCTCTGTCTCCATCATCCCCTCTCTCTCTCCCTGTCTGTCTCTGTCTCCATCATCCCCTCTCTCTCTCTCTCTGTCTCCATCATCCCCTCTCTCTCTCTCTCTGTCTCCATCATCCCCTCTCTCTCTCTCTCTCTCTCTCTCTCTGTCTCCATCATCCTCTCTCTCTCTCTCTCTGTCTCAATCATCCTCTCTCTCTCTGTCTCCATCATCCTCTCTCTCTCTCTCTCTGTCTCCATCATCCTCTCTCTCTCTCTCTGTCTCCATCATCCCCTCTCTCTCTCTCTCGCTCTCTCTCTCTCTCTGTCTCCATCATCCCCTCTCTCTCTCTGTCTCCATCATCCCCTCTCTCTCTCTCTGTCTCCATCATCCCCTCTCTCTCTCTCTCTCTCTCTCTCTCTCTCTCTCTGTCTCCATCATCCCCTCTCTCTCTCTGTCTCCATCATCCTCTCTCTCTCTCTCTCTGTCTCCATCATCCCCTCTCTCTCTCTCTCTCTCTCTCTCTCTCTGTCTCCATCATCCCCTCTCTCTCTCTCTCTCTCTCTCTGTCTCCATCATCCCCTCTCTCTCTCACTCTCTCTGTCTCCATCATCCCCTCTCTCTCTCTGTCTCCATCATCCCCTCTCTCTCTCTCTCTCTCTCTGTCTCAATCATCCGCTCTCTCGCTCTCATTGTATCCACCATCTTCTCTCTCTCTCTCTCTTTCTCTATCAACCCCCCTCTCTCTCTGTCTCTATCATCCTCCCTCTCTCTCTCTCTCTCTCTGTCCCCATCATCCCCTCTCTTGCTCTCTCTCTCTCTGTCTCCATCATCCTCTCTCTCTCTCTCTCTCTCTCTGTCTCCATCATCCTCTCTCTCTCTCTCTCTCTCTGTCTCCATCATCCTCTCTCTCTCTCTCCCGCTCTCTGTCTCCATCTCTGTCTCCATCATCCCCTCTCTCTCTCTCTCTGTCTCCATCATCCCCTCTCTCTCTCTCTCTCTCTGTCTCCATCATCCCCTCTCTCTCTCTCTCTCTCTCTCTGTCTCCATCATCCCCTCTCTCTCTCTCTCTGTCTCCATCATCCCCTCTCTCTCTCTCTCTGTCTCCATCATCCCCTCTCTCTCTCTCTCTCTCTCTCTGTCTCCATCATCCTCTCTCTCTGTCTCAATCATCCTCTCTCTCTCTCTCTCTCTCTCTGTCTCCATCATCCTCTCTCTCTCTCTCTCTCTGTCTCCATCATCCTCTCTCTCTCTCTCCCTCTCTCTCTCTCCATCTCTGTCTCCATCATCCCCACTCTCTCTCTCTCTGTCTCCATCATCCCCTCTCTCTCTCTCTCTCTCTGTCTCCATCATCCCCCCTCTCTCTCTCTCTCTCTCTCTGTCTCCATCATCCCCCCTATCTCTCTCTCTCTCTCTCTGTCTCCATCATCCCCTCTCTCTCTCTCTCTGTCTCCATCATCCCCTCTCTCTCTCTCTCTGTCTCCATCATCCCCTCTCTCTCTCTCTCTCTCTCTCTCTCTCTCTCTCTGTCTCCATCATCCTCTCTCTCTCTGTCTCTGTCTCAATCATCCTCTCTCTCTCTGTCTCCATCATCCTCTCTCTCTCTCTCTCTGTCTCCATCATCCTCTCTCTCTCTCTCTGTCTCCATCATCCCCTCTCTCTCTCTCTCTCTCTCTCTCTCTCTCTCTGTCTCCATCATCCCCTCTCTCTCTCTGTCTCCATCATCCCCTCTCTCTCTCTCTGTCTCCATCATCCTCTCTCTCTCTCTCTCTCTCTCTCTCTGTCTCCATCGTCCCCTCTCTCTCTCTGTCTCCATCATCCTCTCTCTCTCTCACTCTCTCCATCATCCCCTCTCTCTCTCTCTCTCTCTCTCTGTCTCCATCATCCCCTCTCTCTCTCTCTCTCTCTCTCTCTCTGTCTCCATCATCCCCTCTCTCTCTCACTCTCTCTGTCTCCATCATCCCCTCTCTCTCTCTGTCTCCATCATCCCCTCTCTCTCTCTCTCTCTCTCTCTCTCTGTCTCCATCATCCCCTCTCTCTCTCTCTGTCTCCATCATCCTCTCTCTCTCTCTGTCTCCATCATCCTCTCTCTCTCTCTCTCTCTCTCTCTCTCTCTCTCTCTCTGTCTCCATCTCTGTCTCCATCATCCCCTCTCTCTCTCTCTCTGTCTCCATCATCCTCTCTCTCTCTCTCTCTCTCTCTCTGTCTCCATCATCCACTCTCTCTCTCTCTCTCTCTGTCTCCATCATCCCCTCTCTCTCTCTCTCTCTCTCTCTCTCTGTCTCCATCATCCCCTCTCTCTCTCCCTGTCTGTCTCTGTCTCCATCATCCCCTCTCTCTCTCTCTGTCTCCATCATCCCCTCTCTCTCTCTCTCTCTCTCTCTGTCTCTCTCTGTCCCCATCATCCCCTCTCTCGCTCTCTGTCTCTGTCTCAATCATCCCCTCTCTCGCTCTCATTGTATCCACCATCTTCTCTCTCTCTCTCTCTTTCTCTATCAACCCCCCTCTCTCTCTGTCTCTATCATCCTCCCTCTCTCTCTCTCTCTCTCTGTCCCCATCATCCCCTCTCTTGCTCTCTCTCTCTCTGTCTCCATCATCCTCTCTCTCTCTCTCTCTCTCTCTCTGTCTCCATCATCCTCTCTCTCTCTCTCTCTCTCTCTGTCTCCATCATCCTCTCTCTCTCTCTCCCTCTCTCTGTCTCCATCATCCCCTCTCTCTCTCTCTCTGTCTCCATCATCCCCTCTCTCTCTCTCTCTCTCTGTCTCCATCATCCCCTCTCTCTCTCTCTCTCTCTCTCTCTGTCTCCATCATCCCCTCTCTCTCTCCCTGTCTGTCTCTGTCTCCATCATCCCCTCTCTCTCTCTCTCTGTCTCCATCATCCCCTCTCTCTCTCTCTCTGTCTCCATCATCCCCTCTCTCTCTCTCTCTCTCTCTCTCTCTGTCTCCATCATCCTCTCTCTCTCTCTCTCTGTCTCAATCATCCTCTCTCTCTCTGTCTCCATCATCCTCTCTCTCTCTCTCTCTGTCTCCATCATCCTCTCTCTCTCTCTCTGTCTCCATCATCCCCTCTCTCTCTCTCTCGCTCTCTCTCTCTCTCTGTCTCCATCATCCCCTCTCTCTCTCTGTCTCCATCATCCCCTCTCTCTCTCTCTGTCTCCATCATCCCCTCTCTCTCTCTCTCTCTCTCTCTCTCTCTCTCTCTGTCTCCATCATCCCCTCTCTCTCTCTGTCTCCATCATCCTCTCTCTCTCTCTCTCTGTCTCCATCATCCCCTCTCTCTCTCTCTCTCTCTCTCTCTCTCTGTCTCCATCATCCCTCTCTCTCTCTCTCTCTCTCTCTGTCTCCATCATCCCCTCTCTCTCTCACTCTCTCTGTCTCCATCATCCCCTCTCTCTCTCTGTCTCCATCATCCCCTCTCTCTCTCTCTCTCTCTCTGTCTCCATCATCCTCTCTCTCTCTCTCCCTCTCTCTGTCTCCATCTCTGTCTCCATCATCCCCTCTCTCTCTCTCTCTGTCTCCATCATCCCCTCTCTCTCTCTCTCTCTCTGTCTCCATCATCCCCTCTCTCTCTCTCTCTCTCTCTCTCTCTGTCTCCATCATCCCCTCTCTCTCTCCCTGTCTGTCTCTGTCTCCATCATCCCCTCTCTCTCTCTCTCTGTCTCCATCATCCCCTCTCTCTCTCTCTCTGTCTCCATCATCCCCTCTCTCTCTCTCTCTCTCTCTCTCTCTGTCTCCATCATCCTCTCTCTCTCTCTCTCTGTCTCAATCATCCTCTCTCTCTCTGTCTCCATCATCCCCTCTCTCTCTCTCTCTCTCTCTGTCTCCATCATCCCCTCTCTCTCTCTGTCTCCATCATCCCCTCTCTCTCTCTCTGTCTCCATCATCCCCTCTCTCTCTCTGTCTCCATCATCCCCTCTCTCTCTCTCTCTCTCTGTCTCCATCATCCCCTCTCTCTCTCTCTCTCTCTCTCTCTGTCTCCATCATCCCCTCTCTCTCTCCCTGTCTGTCTCTGTCTCCATCATCCCCTCTCTCTCTCTCTCTGTCTCCATCATCCCCTCTCTCTCTCTCTCTGTCTCCATCATCCCCTCTCTCTCTCTCTCTCTCTCTCTCTCTGTCTCCATCATCCTCTCTCTCTCTCTCTCTGTCTCAATCATCCTCTCTCTCTCTGTCTCCATCATCCCCTCTCTCTCTCTCTCTCTCTCTGTCTCCATCATCCCCTCTCTCTCTCTGTCTCCATCATCCCCTCTCTCTCTCTCTGTCTCCATCATCCCCTCTCTCTCTCTGTCTCCATCATCCTCTCTCTCTCTCTCTCTGTCTCCATCATCCCCTCTCTCTCTCTCTCTCTCTCTCTCTCTCTGTCTCCATCATCCCCTCTCTCTCTCTCTCTCTCTCTCTGTCTCCATCATCCCCTCTCTCTCTCACTCTCTCTGTCTCCATCATCCCCTCTCTCTCTCTGTCTCCATCATCCCCTCTCTCTCTCTCTCTCTCTCTCTGTCTCCATCATCCCCTCTCTCTCTCTCTGTCTCCATCATCCTCTCTCTCTCTCTCTCTCTCTCTCTCTCTCTCTCTCTCTGTCTCCATCTCTGTCTCCATCATCCCCTCTCTCTCTCTCTCTGTCTCCATCATCCTCTCTCTCTCTCTCTCTCTCTCTCTCTGTCTCCATCATCCACTCTCTCTCTCTCTCTCTCTCTGTCTCCATCATCCCCTCTCTCTCTCTCTCTCTCTCTCTCTCTCTGTCTCCATCATCCCCTCTCTCTCTCTCTCTCTCTCTCTGTCTCCATCATCCTCTCTCTCTCTCTCTCTCTCTCTCTCTCTGTCTCCATCTCTGTCTCCATCATCCCCTCTCTCTCTCTCTCTGTCTCCATCATCCTCTCTCTCTCTCTCTCTCTCTCTCTCTGTCTCCATCATCCACTCTCTCTCTCTCTCTCTCTGTCTCCATCATCCCCTCTCTCTCTCTCTCTCTCTCTCTCTGTCTCCATCATCCCCTCTCTCTCTCTCTGTCTCCATCATCCCCTCTCTCTCTCTCTCTCTCTCTCTCTCTCTGTCTCCATCATCCCCTCTCTCTCTCACTCTCTCTGTCTCCATCATCCCCTCTCTCTCTCTGTCTCCATCATCCCCTCTCTCTCTCTCTCTCTCTCTCTCTCTGTCTCCATCATCCCCTCTCTCTCTCTCTGTCTCCATCATCCTCTCTCTCTCTCTGTCTCCATCATCCTCTCTCTCTCTCTCTCTCTCTCTCTCTCTCTCTGTCTCCATCTCTGTCTCCATCATCCCCTCTCTCTCTCTCTCTCTGTCTCCATCATCCTCTCTCTCTCTCTCTCTCTCTGTCTCCATCATCCACTCTCTCTCTCTCTCTCTCTGTCTCCATCATCCCCTCTCTCTATCTCTCTCTCTCTCTCTCTGTCTCCATCATCCCCTCTCTCTCTCCCTGTCTGTCTCTGTCTCCATCATCCCCTCTCTCTCTCTCTGTCTCCATCATCCCCCCTCTCTCTCTCTCTCTCTCTCTCTCTCTGTCTCTCTCTGTCCCCATCATCCCCTCTCTCGCTCTCTCTCTCTGTCTCAATCATCCGCTCTCTCGCTCTCATTGTATCCACCATCTTCTCTCTCTCTCTCTTTCTCTATCAACCCCCCTCTCTCTCTGTCTCTATCATCCTCCCTCTCTCTCTCTCTCTCTCTGTCCCCATCATCCCCTCTCTTGCTCTCTCTCTCTCTGTCTCCATCATCCTCTCTCTCTCTCTCTCTCTCTCTGTCTCCATCATCCTCTCTCTCTCTCTCTCTCTCTGTCTCCATCATCCTCTCTCTCTCTCTCCCGCTCTCTGTCTCCATCTCTGTCTCCATCATCCCCTGTCTCTCTCTCTCTGTCTCCATCATCCCCTCTCTCTCTCTCTCTCTCTGTCTCCATCATCCCCTCTCTCTCTCTCTCTCTCTCTCTGTCTCCATCATCCCCTCTCTCTCTCTCTCTGTCTCCATCATCCCCTCTCTCTCTCTCTCTGTCTCCATCATCCCCTCTCTCTCTCTCTCTCTCTCTCTCTCTGTCTCCATCATCCTCTCTCTCTCTCTCTCTGTCTCAATCATCCTCTCTCTCTCTGTCTCCATCATCCTCTCTCTCTCTCTCTCTGTCTCCATCATCCTCTCTCTCTCTCTCTGTCTCCATCATCCCCTCTCTCTCTCTCTCTCTCTCTCTCTCTGTCTCCATCATCCCCTCTCTCTCTCTGTCTCCATCATCCCCTCTCTCTCTCTCTGTCTCCATCATCCCCTCTCTCTCTCTCTCTCTCTCTCTGTCTCCATCATCCCCTCTCTCTCTCTCTGTCTCCATCATCCTCTCTGACTCTCTCTTTCTCCATCATCCCCTCTCTCTCTCTCTCTCTCGATGTCTCTATCATCCCCTCTCTCTCTCTCTCTCTCTCTCTCCATCATCCCCTCTCTCTCTCTCTCTCTGTCTCCATCATCCCCTCTCTCTTTCTCTCTCTCTCTCTCTCTGTCTCCATCATCCCCTCTCTCTCTCTCTCTGTCTCCATCATCCTCTCTGACTCTCTCTTTCTCCATTATCCCCTCTCTCTCCCTCTCTCTCTCTCTCTCTCGATGTCTCTATCATCCCCTCTCTCTCTCGCTCTCTCTCTCTGTCTCAATCATCCCCTCTCTCTCTCTCATTGTATCCACCATCTTCTCTCTCTCTCTCTCTTTCTCTATCAACCCCTCTCTCTCTCTGTCTCCATCATCCTCCCTCTCTCTCTCTCTCTCTCTCTCTATGTCTCCATCATCCCCTCTCTCTCTCTCTGTCTCCATCATCCCCTCTCTCTCTCGCTCTCTCTGTCTCCATCATCCCCTCTCTTGCTCTCTCTGTCTCCATCATCCCCCCTCTCTCTCTCTCTCTCTCTCTCTGTCTCCATCATCCTCTCTCTCTCTCTCTCTGTCTCCATCATCCCCTCTCTCTCTCTCTCTCTCTGTCTCCATCATCCTCTCTCTCTCTCTCTCTCTGTCTCCATCATCCCCTCTCTCTCTCTCTCTCTGTCTCCACCATCCCCTCTCTCTCTCTCTCTGTCTGCATCATCCTCTCTCTCTCACTCTCTCTGTCTCCATCATCCCCTCTCCCTCTCTCTCTGTCTCCATCATCCCCTCCCTCTCTCTCTGTCTCCATCATCCCCTCTCTCTCTCGCTCTCTCTCTGTCTCCATCATCCCCTCTCTTGCTCTCTCTGTCTCCATCATCCCCCCTCTCTCTCTCTCTCTCTCTCTCTGTCTCCATCATCCTCTCTCTCTCTCTCTCTGTCTCCATCATCCCCTCTCTCTCTCTCTCTCTGTCTCCATCATCCTCTCTCTCTCTCTCTGTCTCCATCATCCCCTCTCTCTCTCTCTCTCTCTGTCTCCATCATCCCCTCTCTCTCTCCCTGTCTCCATCATCCTCTCTCTCTCACTCTCTCTGTCTCCATCATCCCCTCTCCCTCTCTCTCTGTCTCCATCATCCCCTCCCTCTCTCTCTGTCTCCATCATCCCCTCTCTCTCTCTCTCTTTGTCTCCATCATTCCCTCTCTCTTTGTCTCTATATCTCCATTATCCCTTGGGGATGTGAATGGGGTGTGGCTCTCACATTGGGGCACATTGAGGGGGTCAGGGGGTGGATAACGAGAGTGGGTTGTGACCCTCACACTAGGAAAGCCAATACTCAGAGGCCCACTTGTGTTCAGTGCTCAGTTCTACCTGAGGCCATTTTCACTGGAGCAATGGCATTATCCCATAGTGCAGCCATTACACTGTTTGTAGTAAGCACATTGTAAAAGCAGATAAGGAACTGTCACACTGTCAATTTATTTGAATAATCTGTTCCTTTAAAATTGAAATAAACAGCTAACTTATGTTTGTGAGTCAGAAAACAGTCTGCGCTCGTAGATTGAGTTTTTATTTGTTGACACATCCCTAAGGGATCTCCCTGGAACATTCTCACAATTTTGACAACTCCCTCTCTTCAATATACAGTCACTTTTACCTGAGTTTGAACACCAAATGGTTAGCTGTTTTTGATGTGGGGTTATGAATACAAATATTTGTTTTCCAAGTAATTTTATTATTTGGGGAAGTTTAAATGTATTGAATTGACTTTCATGAATCCGAGGTTTTTAACTCGTGAAATCTGTAATAGATTCTAGGAATTTTATTTTATTTAACCTCAGTATGATCCTTGAGCCCTTCCCTTGGTAGATACTGAGTAAGTTGGTTTGGGAGGTCTGAGCTCAGAGTACGTTGGTACAAGTTAACTTTAAGTTGGCATAGGGGTTTCAATATCCAGTGGGGATGGTGGAAACATGGAGAATGGGTGGGTTTACGGTACAATGGGGTCAAAGCCCCCAGGTCGTGACCTTTCACTTGACGCTACTTGACCCTCCCACAGTTCAGGGCCATTTCTGCTACATCGAGGTACACCTCCCCCTATCTGCATGGCGAGAAAAAACCAAAGGAAATCTGCCTTTCTATCCTCCATCCCCATCCCCATTCTCACCTTGACCCATACCCTGACCCCAACTCTCAACCCCAACTCTGACCCCACCATCACCTCAACCCTGAGCCCACTGTCACCCCTAACCCTGACCCATACCCTGAACCCAACCCTGACCCCCACCCTCATCCCCAACCCTGACCCCCACCCTCACCCCACCCTCATCCCCAACCCTGACCCCACCTTCACCCCTACTCCCACCCCCACCCTGACCCCTGGCCTCACGCCCACCCTGACTCCAATCCTCACCTCTATCCTCACTCCCTTCCCCACCCCCATTCTAACCCTGACACCCCCCCATTCTAATATGCACCACCACCTTGACCCTTCACCCCCCACCCCCCACCCCCTCCCTCCTAGTGAAGGTACCAGACTGAAGCTGTTGTCTGTATTTGTTCTGAAACAGCGGAGCACGTGCGGCCAAGTTTGATGTCGGTGAGGAATGTCGATGGGTCCTGCGGATACATCAATGCAGTCTTTGCTGATGTAAGATACAAATATTTCTCCTAGCCCTGAGCTAATTTATCCTGCAATACCCTCCCATCCCATAGTCTCTCCATCACTAATAATGCTTCTCCAGACAATTCCAATGCACTCTCTCACATTCCGTTGTCCGTGGACTGGGGTTCAGCCAGACCATATTAAACTGACTGTGATCGATTTGATGAATTGATTCCCCCCTCCCCTCCAAAACCCACACCACTACCTCCAATACTGACCTACATTGACTCCAACTCAGACAAATTTCAAATTGCCATCTTTCTTTGCAAATCCCTCGGCTATCACACCCTTTTACACAGATAATCTCCTCTACCCCATGTCCCTTTCTGATCTCTGCACTGCTTTAATGTTGGTTACTTGGGCAGCTCCAATTTTAATCACTTCACCATTCATAGCTGTGCCTTTAGCTGACTGGAGCCGAAGGTCTGCAATTCCCTCCTTCAGTCTCTCAGCCCTTGCTTTCCTACTTTAAGATACTTCTTAAAACCTACTCCCTATTTAAGACGTACTTCAGCCCCTTATCCACTCAACAATTACCCAGGTATGTCCTGTACATAAAAAGCAGGACAGATCCGACCCAGCCAATTCCTATCCCATCAGTCTCCCCTCGATCCTCAGTAACGTGATGGATGGTGTCAGTAACAGAGTTATCAAGCAGCACCTGCTCAGCAATAACCTGCTCAGTGACGCCCAGTTTGGGATCCCCCAGGGTCACTCAGCTCCTGACCTCATTCCAGCCTTGGCTCAAACATGGACAAAAGAGCTGGATTCCAGAGGGGAGGGGAGGGGAGAGGGACAGCCCTAAACATCAAGGCTAGATTCGACCGAGTGTGGCATCAAGGAGCCCTGGCAAAACTGGAATCAGGGGGTGTCAGGGGGCAAACACTCCGCTGGTTAGAGTCAGACCTGACACAGAGGAAGATGGTTGTGGTTGTGGAGGGTCAGTCATCTCAGCTCCAGGACATCTCTGCAGGAGTCCCTCAGGGGAGGGTCCTCGGCCCAACCATCTTCAGCTGCTTCATCAATGACCTTCCCTCCACCAGAAGGTCAGAACTGGGGGATGTTCCCTGATGATTACACAATGTTCAGCACCGTTCACAACTCCTCAGGTACTGGAACAGTCCGTGTTCAAATACAAGTTTAATCAATTTATGAAATTGGCTAGCTGAAAGAAGACAGAGGGTGGTGGTTGATGGGAAATATTCAACCTAGAGCTCAGTTCCCAGTGATGTACCACAAGAATCTGTTTAGGTGCACTGCTGTTTGTCATTTATATAAATGACCTGGATGAGGGTGTAGAAGGATGGGTTAGTAAATTTGCAGATGACACTAAGGATGTTAGAGTTGTGGATAATGCTGAAGGATATTGTAGACATAGATAAGCTGCAGAGCTGGGCTGAGAGGTGGCAAATGGAGTTTAATGAGGACAAGTGTGAGGTGATTCACTTTGGAAGGAATAACAGGAATGCAGAGTACTGGGCTAATGGTAAGATTCTTGGTAGTGTAGATGAGCAGAGGGATCTCAGTGTCCATGTACATAGATCCCTGAAAGTTGCCACCCAGGTTGACAGGGATGATAAGTGGCAAGTAACATCTGTGTCACACAAATGCCAGATCATGACCATCACCAACAAGAGACAATCTTACCACTGCCCCTTGACATTCAATGGACGTCGATTTCGAAGCTCCTTGGATGCTGCCTGAACTGCTGTGCTTTTCCAGCACCACTAATCCAGAATCTGGTTTCCAGCATCTGCAGTCATTGTTTTTACCTCCTTGACATTCAATGGTGTTCCCATCACTGATTCCCCCATTATCAACACCCTGGGATGTACCTTTGACCAGAAACTCAACTGGACCCGCTCTGTATACACAGTGGCTACAAGAGCAGGCCACAGGCTGGGAATACTATGGTGACTAACTCACCTCCTGACTCCACAAAGCCTGTCCATAGAACATACAAAAGTACAGCACAGAACAGGCCCTTTGGCCCACGATATTGTGCCGAGATTTAATCCTAATGTAAAATATAATAACCTACGCACCCCTCAACTCACTGCTATCCATGTGCGTGTCTAGCAGTGGATTACATGTCCCCAGTGACTCTGCTTCCACCACCACAGCTGGCAACGCATTCCATGCATTCACAACTCTCTGCATAAAGAACCTACCTCTGATGTCTCCTTTATACCTTCCTCCTAATATCTTCAAACAATGACCCCTCTCGTACCAGTCAATCCTGCCCTGGGGAAAAGTCTCTGGCTATTGACTCGATCTATTCCACTCATTTTGTACACCTCAATCAGGTCTTCCCTCTTCCTCCTCCTCTCCAGAGGGAAAAGTCCAAGTTTAGTCAACCTCTCTTCATAAGGCAAGCCCTCCAGTCCAGGCAGCATTCTGGTAAACTTTCTTTACACCCTCTCCAAAGCCACTGCATCTTTCCTACAGTTGGGCGACCAGAACTGGACACAATATTCCAAGTGTGGTCTCACCAGGGACTTGTAGAGCTGCAGCAAAACCTCGCGGCTCTTAAACTCGATCCCCCTGTTAATGAAAGCCAAAACACCATATGCTTTCTTAACAACCATATCCACTTGGGTGGCAACTTTGAGGGATCTATGTACTTGCACACCCAGATCCCTCTGTTCCTCCACACTGCCAAGAATCCTGTCTTTAATCCTATATTCAGCATTCGAGTTTGACCTTCCAAAATGCATCACTTCGCATTTATCCAGGTTGAACTCCATCTGCCATTTCTCAGCCCAACTCTGCATCCTGTCTATGTCACGCTGCAGCCTGCAGTAGCCCTCTATACGATCGACGACACCGCCAACCTTTGTCATGATTTGGAGATGCCGGTGTTGGACTGGGGTGTACAAAGTTAAAAATCGCACAACACCAGGTTATAGTCCAACAGGTTTAATTGGAAGCACTAGCTTTTGGAGCGACACTCCACAGCCAGCTGACAAAGGAGCAGCGATCAGAAAGCTAGTGCTTCCAAATAAACCTGTTGGACTATAACCTGGTGTTGTGCGATTTTTAACTTTGTCCAACCTTTGTATTGTCACCAAATTTACTAACCCACCCCTCAACCTCCTCGTCCAAGTCATTTATAAAAACTACAAAGAGCAGAGGCCCAAGAACAGAGCCCTGTGGGACC
Organism: Chiloscyllium punctatum; assembly: GCF_047496795.1. Taxonomy (NCBI): domain Eukaryota; kingdom Metazoa; phylum Chordata; class Chondrichthyes; order Orectolobiformes; family Hemiscylliidae; genus Chiloscyllium; species Chiloscyllium punctatum. The sequence continues at coordinate 70,565 of NC_092740.1, forward strand.
CCACTCAACACTGTCCTCCAGGCAGAATACTTTCCATCTACAACCACTCTCTGCCTTCTGTCAGCCAGCCAATTCTGAATCCAGACAGTCACATCTCCCTGTATCCCACACTTCCTGACTTTATGAATGAGCCTACCATGGGGAACCCTATCAAATGCCTTGCTGAAGTCCCATATTCACCACATCCACTGCTCGACCTTCATCGACCTGTCTTGACACCTCCTCAAAGAACTCAATAAGATTTGTGAGGCATGACCTGCCCCTCACAAAGCCATGCTGACTGCCTTTAATCACACTATGCTTTTCCAAATAGTCATAAATCCAATCCCTCAGAGTTCTTTCCAAAACCTTGCTGACCACTGATGTAAGACTGACTGGTCTGTAATTGTCAGGGATTTCCCTATTCTCCTTCTTGAAAAGAGGAACAACATTCCCCTCCCTCCAATCCTCCAGTATGTCTCCCGTGGAGAGTGAGGAAGTAAAGATCTTCACCAGCGGCTTAGCAACCTCCTTTCTCGCTTCCCAGAGCAGCCTCGGATAAATCTGGTCTGGCCCTGGGGACTTATCAATCTTAATGGTTTCCAAAATTTCCAGCACATCAACTTCATCGATCTTGATCTGGTCAAGACTGTATCCCAGCTCCTCATAAAGTTTTCATTCACAATCAGGTCCCTTTCCTTGGTGAAAACCGAAGCAAAAAACCCATTTAGAACTTCCCCTATCTGTTCAGACTCCATGTGCAAGTTCCTTCAGCTATCCCTGATCAGCCCTACCTTCTCCCTGATCATTCCTATTCCTCACGTATGAGTAAAATGCCTTTGGGTTCTCCCTAATCCTTCCTGCCAAGCCTTTCTCGTGTCCCCTCCTGGCTCTCCTCAGTCCATTTCTGAGCTCTTTTCTAGCTAGCCTGTAATCCTCTAAAGCTGTGCTGGATCCTTGCTTCCTCCACCTTACATTAGCTGCCTTCTTCCTTTTGACGAGAAGCTCCTCTGTTCATGTCATCCAAGGCTCCTTAATCTTACCCCTTCTTACCTGTCTCAGAGGAACAAATTCATACATCACTCGCAACAACTGCTCCTTAAACAGTCTCCACATGTCTGCTGTGCCACCATCTACAAGGCACATGTCAGGAGTGTGAGGGAATACTCCACACTTGCCCCTGGATGGGGGCAGATCCAACAACACTCAAGAAGCTCGACACCAATGAGGACAAAGCAGCCACTTGATTGACACTACATCCTCAAACATCCCCTCCCTCCCCCACTGACACTCAGTAGCAGTGGTCTGTACCAGCTACAAGATGCAGAAATTCACCAAAGATCCTCAGACAGCACCTTCCAAACCCACAAAAATTGTAAATGGGAACACCACCCCCCTGCAAGTTCCTCTCCAAGCCACTCACCACCCTGACTTGGAAATATATCGTTGTTCCTTCACTGTCGCCGGCTTAAAGTCCTGAAATTCCCTCCCTACGGGACATTGTGGGTCTACCTACAGCACATGGACTGCTGCGATTCAAGAAGGCAGCTCAATTCCCCCCCCCCCACCTTCTCAAGGGGGCAACTAGGGACAGGCAATAGATGTTGGGCCCAGCCAGTGAAATCCACATTGGATTCCAGATTGAGTGGATATTCCAGTGTGTGAAGGAGAATGGATGAATGTTGTCATTTTCTCATTTGTATTTTTATCTGCCCTCAGTCCTATTTGAAGAAGGATGGATTTATAATGACGCAGTTGCCACTCGATCTGACAATGGTGGATTTCTGGGCGCTGGTGTATGATCTCAGCTGTGTATCAATTGTGACCATGAGCCAGCTGGCGGATCTGGACAATGTGAGCATCGGCCTGTTATTACAACACTCCCCTTTACATGGCCAACCTCCCACCTGAGCTGGGCTCACTCCTGGGGACAGGACGTTATTCCAGGTGGTCAGGGATCAGTCCAGGGGAAAAGGGCACTCCTTGGTTTCCCAGGGTGAAAGGTGGCCACTCCCAGAGAGGGGTGTAAGGGTTGGGGAGGGGGGGACGTATCAGCAGGGGGTTACTCTGAAGGTGTTGATGATGTTAGGGTATCTGAGTTGATGCCTCTGTTTACAGCTTCAGCCCCACCCCTTGGGCCCAAGATCCACGAGAGAAAAAATAAAAAGCAACAACAATGCGCCAAGCCTTTGGTGGGGGGGGGTGCGGGGGGGTAGGTTAGGGATGGGAATGGAGTTAGGGATGGGTGTAATGGGGATGGGAAGGGGTTAGGGATGAGGGGTTAAGGATTGGGGGTTGGTTAGGGATAGGGTTTTGGTGGTTAGGAATTGAGGTTGCTTGGGGATTGGAGTGGTTTGGGATGGGGGTGTGATGAGGGATGGGGGGTGTGGTTTGGGATGGGGGTGTGGTTTGGGATGGGGGTGTGGTGAAGGATGGGGATGTGGTGAGGGATGGGGGTGTGGTGAGGGAACGGGGTGTGGTTAGAGACAGGGGTGTGGTTAGAGATGGGGGTGTGGTTAGAGGCAGGGGGTGTGGTTAGAGACAGGGGTGTGGTTAGAGACGAGGGAGTGGTTAGAGATGGGGGTGTGGTTATAGGCAGGGGGTGTGGTTAGAGATTGGGTGTGGTTAGAGACAGGGGGTATGGTTCGGGATGGGGGTGTGGTGAGGGAATGGGGGTGTGGTAAAGAATGGGATGTGGTTAGAGATGGGGGTGCGGTTAGAGACAGGGGGTGTGGTTAGAGTCAGGGGGTGTGGTTAGAGTCAGGGGGTGTGGTTAGAGACAGGGGGTGTGGTTAGAGTCAGGGGGTGTGGTTAGAAATGGGGGTGTGGTTAGAGACAGGGGGTGTGGTTAGAGTCAGGGGGTGTGGTTAGAGACGAGGGTGTGGTTAGAGACAGGGGGTGTGGTTAGAGACGAGGGTGTGGTTAGAGACAGGGGGTGTGGTTAGAGACGAGGGTGTGGTTAGAGATGGGGGTGTGGTTAGAGTCAGGGGGTGTGGTTAGAGATGGGGGTGTGGTTAGAGACGGGGGTGTGGTTAGAGATGGGGGTGTGGTTAAAGACAGGGGGTGTGGTTAGAGACGGGGGTGTGGTTAGAGATGGGGGTGTGGTTAGAGACAGGGGGTGTGGTTAAAGACAGGGGGTGTGGTTAGAGACAGGGGTGTGGTTAGAGACAGGGGGTGTGGGGTGTGGTTAGAGACAGGGGGTGTGGGGTGTGGTTAGAGATGGGGTGGGATGGTGTAGGCCATTGGGCAGTGTTGGGCATTTCTACATCATCAGGCACCAATGGGCTGCCCACTGTTCCTGCTGGATTGTGGGTGAAAATGTTCAGGGTGGAGTACAGAGACCTGACCGACTGACCGACTGACCGACTGACCATGCTCTGTCCTGTAATCAATCTCTGATTGTGTCATTCTAGACCTATGTTGCATTCTGGCCTCAAGATGGTTCCAGCGACTATGGCCCGTTCCAGGTGACCTTGGTCTCTGAGAAACTGCAGGCAGAATTCACAGAGCGACGCCTCACCCTCAGTAAACACAAACAGGTGAATCTCTGCCTTGGCCAGCACAGGGGAGGCATTGGCTGGGGGAGAGGGTCAGGGAACAGCGGTTATTGCCTGGGGCCAAATGATCACAGTGATCCTGATGCAAGAGAATGTGTTTATAATACAGACAGAAAATTTGACACTGAGCCTTACTCCAGGAGGCTTCTGGGATTGGGAGGGGGAGGTGTTGTCCTGTGACAGGGCAGAGAAATCTGGGTGTCTGGAGTTTAGAAGAATGTGGGAGGATCTCATTGTGTCCAACGGATTCTGAAGAATCTTGTCAGGGTCAACCTGGGACAGGTCCCCCAGAGGGACACGTTCTCAGAAAGAAGGGTCAAGCATTTGGGGTTGGGATATAGAGAATGGCCTTCACTCAGCAACTTGTGAATCTTGGAATTGGAGATTGTGGCAGTTGTTCAGGAAGTGAGCCTTAATGTCTTTGTAAACTATTTTCTCTTTGGCTGTTCAGCATTTTGTTTCCAAGAGATTGATGGTTGGTTTCTCAAAATAAAGAGCTAGGTTCTGCTTGTTCATTTCTCCCCTTTTTGATTTCTTTTACTTTTACACTGTCCCTAGTCGGCAGTATTTGCTGCTGTAATTAGTTGATTTCATAGTGCATTTCTTGATAACAGAAAAAATACCTAGTTTGTTCACAGTGGCTATGAAAGTGAAATGGCAGCTCCTGAATGTGAAACTGCAACATCTTAAATTAAAAACGCAGCTCAGGGTTACAAAACAACTATTTTTGTTACACTTATAATTGGTAAAAAGACAACAGCCAGGTTCATTCTTACCCTACCTTGCCCTCTCACACCTTTTTAGATTGTTGTTTTCATTCTGTATCAGGTGGGTGCTCCTGTTTCCAATTGGGCACATGGTTAATTTGGTATTTTAGCTCTCTAGAGTGACCCTGGTGGGCAATGTTTGTTAATTGGGTATTTTGGTAATTTTGGTGGGAGTGAGTTTATTTTAACAAAACACTGTGGGTTCTCAGGACCGCTTTTCTGTAGTGTAATGGTTCCCACCTCACACTTAAAAGGTCCCCAGTTCAGAAAAGGAAGAATAATCATTAAAGCTCAGGAGGACAAATTCTTTCCGTATGTTTGAAATTTGGTGATTGGATTTATTTACAGAAAGAAAAGAAGCTGGATTTCTTACCTAGAGTGTCCTCGGAAAGGGACCATGCAATGTTCACTCATAATGTTGCAGCTTTTCAAGATAGGGGCTGGGGTGCAACACTTTCCTTCCCATTGATATTCCGATTTAGTCAGCTTCCTTATTTTCCCATTGGTTTTTGGTTACTGTTACAGGGCTCCTAGCGTGTATTTTTGTCACTTGTTCATCTGGTGATTGGGTCCATTAATAAATAAAAGAACTGGATCCTTCCCCATTGGGGAGTTGAGCTCTGTCAACTGGTCAAGGCCTGTGACCAGTGGAGTGCCACAAGGATCGGTGCTGGGTCCATTACATTTCGTCATTTATATAAATGATTTGGATATGAACATAGCACGTATAGTTAGTAAGTTTGCAGTTGGAGAAATAGTGGACAGTGAAGAGGGTTACCTCAGATTACAACAGGATCTGGAGAAGTGGCAGATGGAGTTTAATTCAGATAAATGCGACGTGCTGCATTTTGGGAAAGCAAATCTTAGCAGGACTTATACACTTAATGGTAAGGTCCTAGGGAGTGTTGCTGAACAAAGAGACCTTGGAGTGCAGGTTCTTAGCTCCTTGAAAGTGGAGTCGCAGGTAGATAGGATAGTGAAGAAGGCATTTGGTATGCTTTCCTTTATTGGTCAGAGTATTGAGTACAGGAATTGGGAGGTCATGTTGCAGCTGTATAGGACATTGGTTAGGCCACTGTTGGAATATTGTGTGCAGTTCTGGTCTCCTTCCTATCGGAAAGAGGTTGTGAAACTTGAAAGGGTTCAGAAAAGATTTACAAGGATGTTGCCAGGGTTGGAGGATCTGAGCTACAGGGAGAAGTTGAACAGGCTGGGGCTGTTTTCCCTGGAGCGTCGGAGGCTGAGGGGTGACCTTATAGAGGTTTACAAAATTATGAGGGGCATGGATAGGATAAATAGACAAAGTCTTTTCCCTGGGGTGGGGGAGTCCAGAACTAGAGGGCATAGGTTTAGGGTGAGAGGGGAAAGATATAAAAGAGACCTAAGGGGCAACTTTTTCACACAGAGGGTGGTACGTGTATGGAATGAGCTGCCAGAGGAACATTTGAGAGGCATTTGGATGGGTATATGAATAGGAAGGGTTTGGAGGGATATGGGCTGGGTGCTGGCAGGTGGGACTAGGTTGGGTGTGGAGGAAAGCTTCCTGGAATGGTTTTTCTTTATTCACTCATGGGGCATGGGTGTTGCTGGCTCTTCATCATTTATTGCCCATCTCTAGTTGCCTTGGAACTGAGTGGCTTCCCAGGCCATTTCAGAGGGCAGTTGAATGTCAACCACTTTGATCTACAGTCACATGTAGGCCAGACCATGTGAGGATGGTGATTTCCACTTCTGAAGGACATTACTGAACCAGATGGGTTTTTCTAAAAATCAACAATAGTTTCACAGTCATCAGTGGATTCTTAATTCCAGATTATTACTGAATTCAAATTCCACCACCTGCCAGGTTCTCACAACATCAGCTGAATTTCTGGATTAATCGTGTAGTGATTATACCACGAGGGCCATCATCTTCCCCTAAATGTGTTCAAGATCATTTTCAAAGTAATACATTGAGGAATCAACAAGGACACAGATTACTTTGAATGTGGCATTATGCAAATCAGAAAGGGCCAATTAATAACCTTGTTGTAAAAGAACGTTTAGGGAATATGACCACTGTAGAATAGAAGTTTCCATTTAATTTGAAAATGATGTTGTTCAAAGTGATTCGTTTTGGAAGGTCAAATTTGAATGCTGAATACAGGATTAAGGACCGGATTCTTGGCAGTGTGGAGGAACAGTGTGATCTTGGGGACCACATACATAGATCTCTCAAAGTTGCCACTCAAGTTGATAGGGTTTTAAAAAGGCGTATGGTATTTTGACTTTCATTAACAGGGGGGATTGAGTTTAAGAGCCACGAGGTTTTGCTGCAGCTCTATAAAAACCTGATTAGACCAGATTTGGAATACGTATTGTATCCCGTTCTAGTCGCCTCATTAGGAGAAGGATCTAGATACTTTAGAGAGGGTGCAGAGGAGATTTACCAAAATGCTGCTGGGATTGGAGAGCTTGTCTTATGAAGAGAGGTTGAGTGAGCTTGGGTGTTTCGCACTGGAGAGGAGGAGGCAGAGAGGTGACTTGATAGAGGTATACAAGGTAATAGATAGAGAGGCATAGATAGAGCAGATAGCCAGGGACCGCCCCCCCACCCCCAGGCAGAAATGGCTAGTGTGAGGAGGCATAATTTTAAGGTGATTGGAGGAAGGTATAGGCCGGATGTCAGAGGTAGATTCTTTACGCAGAGAGTGATGCGTGCATGGAATGCACTTCCAACGGTGATGGTAGAGTCACAAACATTAGGGACATTGAAGCAACTGCTGGACAAGCATATGGGCGGTAGTAAATTGAGGGGTGTAGGTTAGGTTGATCTTAGATTAAGATAAATGCTTGGCACAACATTGTAGGCCGAAGGGCCTGTACTGTTCTGTACCGTTTAATCTTCTATGTTCTAATCTAAAGCTTGGATTTTAAGTCTATGTAAAGGCAATTGTGAATATTGGAGGAGGATGGAAAAGATGGAAAATTATAGGCCAATCAGCTTAACCTTGGCTGTTGGTAAAATTCTAGAATCCATCATTAAGGATGAGGTTTCTAAATTCTTGGAAGAGCAGAGTCTGATTAGAACAAGTCAACATGGATTTAGTAAAGGGAGGTCATGCCTGACAAACCTGTTGGAATTTTTTGAAGAGGTAACAAGTAGGTTAGACCAGGGGAACCCAGTGGATGTGGTCTATCTGGACTTTCAAAAGGCCTTTGATAAGGTGCCACACGGGAGACTGCTGAGCAAGGTGAGGGCCCATGGTGTTCGAGGTGAGCTGCTGGGATGGATTGAGGATTGGCTATCTAACAGAAGGCAGAGAGTTGGGATAAAAGGTTCCTTTTCAGAATGGCAGCCGGTGACGAGCGGTGTCCCGCAGGGTTCGGTGCTGGGGCCACAGCTGTTCGCATTATATATTAATGATTTGGATGAGGGAACCGGGGGCATTCTAGCGAAGTTTGCCGATGATACAAAGTTAGGTAGACAGGCAGGTAGTACTGAGGAAGTGGGGAGGCTACAGAAGGATCTAGACAGGTTGGGAGAGTGGTCCAGGAAATGGCTGATGGAATTTAACGTGAGCAAGTGCGAGGTCTTGCACTTTGGCAAAAAGAATATAGGAATGGACTACTTTCTAAATGGTGAGAAACTTAATAAAGCCAAAGCACAAAGGGATCTGGGAGTGCTAGTCGAGGATTCTCTAAAGGTAAACATGCAGGTTGAGTCTGTGATTAAGAAAGCGAATGCAATGTTGTCTCTTATCTCAAGAGGGTTGGAATATAAAAGCAGAGATGTACTACTAAGACTTTATAAAGCTCTGGTTAGGCCCCATTTGGAGTACTGTGTCCAGTTTTGGTCCCCACACCTCAGGAAGGACATACTGGCACTGGAACGTGTCCAGCGGAGATTCACACGGATGATCCCTGGAATGACAGGTCTAGCATATGAGGAACGGCTGAGGATACTGGGATTGTATTCGTTGGAGTTTAGAAGATTAAGGGGAGATCTAATAGAAACGTACAAAATAATACATGGCTTTGAAAAGGTGGATGCTAGAAAATTGTTTCTGTTAGGCGAGGAGACTAGGACCCGTGGACACAGCCTTAGAATTAGAGGGGGTCATTTCAGAACGGAAATGCGGAGACATTTCTTCAGCCAGAGAGTGGTGGGCCTGTGGAATTCATTGCCACGGAGTGCAGTGGAAGCCGGGACGCTAAATGTCTTCAAGGCCGAGATTGATAGGTTCTTGTTGTCTAGAGGAATTAAGGGCTACGGGGAGAACGCTGGCAAGTGGAGCTGAAATGCGCATCAGCCATGATTGAATGGCGGAGTGGACTCGATGGGCCGAATGGCCTTACTTCCACTCCTATGTCTTATGGTCTTATGGATGTTGGTTGAGATGATTGTAAAAGTACATTAAAAGGTTTGATGATAGTTAGGCAATGGCTTGCATTTAGAGAGTTTTCAAAAACCATTCATTCTTTTAAGGTAAAAATAGCCACTGTAACTATCAATGAGCCATTGCTAACAAGACAATGAAAGGTGCAATTAGACCAAAGAAGGAGGAACCAGAAGCTAGAGAACTCTGAGAACTCTGAGAAACAAGTACTGATGGTTTGAAAACCGTTCACATTACAGAAGAGAAAACGCTGGAGATCTTAGAAAACATAAAGGTGAATAAATCTCCAGAACCTGATCAGGTGTATCTGAGGATGTGTTGGGAAATTTGAGAGGAAATTGTGGGGACCCATGAAGAAATACTTGCATCATCTATAAATGTGGGGGAGATGCCAGATGACTGGAGCATCGCTAATGTTGTGCCTTTGTTTAAAAAGGGATGTAAGGAGAAGCCTGGGGACTATAGACCTGTGAGCCTGACTTCATTGGTGGGTAGGTTGTTGGAGGTGATTCTGAAAGATAGGATTTGTATGCATTTGGAGAAGTAAGGAATGCTTAGGGATAGTCAGCATGGTTTTGTGCGAGGGAAATTGAATCTCTCACACTTGGAGTTTTTTGAGGAAGTCACCAAGAAAATTTCTGAGGACAGAACGGTAGACATTGTTTACTTGGACTTTAGTAAAGCCTTTGACAAGGTTCCACATGGTAGACTAATTGGTTAAGTTAGATCACATATGATTCAGGGTGAGCTTGCCAATTGAATTAAGAATTGGCTTAACATCAGGAGATCAAGGATGGTGGTGGAGGGTTGGTTTTTGGACTAGAGGCCGATGACCAGCAGTGTTCCACAGGGATCGGCTTTTGTTTGTGGTTCATCGAAATGATTTAGATGAGAATATAGAAGGCATCGTTAGTAATTTTGCAGATGACTCGAACATTGGCGGTATAGCGGGCAGTGACAAAGGATGTCTAAGATTACAAAGGGATCTTGATCAGTTGGGCTGAAGAGTAACAGAAGGAGTTTAATTTGGATTAAAATAAGATATTGAATTTGGCAAAATAAACGAGCACAGCTTATAACAATTAAAGGTAGTGTTGTAGAATAGAGAGACCTAGGGGTTCTGGTATATAATTCAGTGAATCTTCATCACTGACACACAGGGTAGTTAAGGCATTGAGCACATTTCCCTTCTTTGCTTAGACCTTTGAATATCAGGGTTGGGACATCATGTTGAGGTTGTACAGGTCATTGGTGAGACCACTGTTGGAGTACTGTGTCCAGTTCTGGTCATCTTGTTATAGGAAGGATATTATTACATTGGAGAGGGTTCAGAAAAGATTTACCAGGATCTTGCAAGGAATGTAAAATAGTAGGAAACATATAAATGGAATATAAACACTTCCATTCATGTGAAAAGAACAAAAAGATTAGCACAGATGAGATGTGCAGAGACAGGAGAAGTGAATTAAAATGCAAATAAAACCTTATCGTTCGATAAGGTGCCCCACAGTAGGCTATTGTACAAAATGCGGAGAAATGGGATTGTGGGAGATATAGCAGTTTGGATCAGTAACTGGCTTGCTGAAAGAAGACAGAGGGTGGTGGTTGATGGGAAATGTTCATCCTGGAGTCCAGTTACTAGTGGTGTACCACAAGGGTCGGTGTTGGGTCCACTGCTGTTCGTCATTTTTATAAAAGACCTGGATGAGGGCGTAGAAGGGTGGGTTAGTAAATTTGCAGACGACACTGAGGTCGGTGGAGTTGTGGATAGTGATGAAGGATGTTGTAGGTTACAGAGAGACATAGATAAGCTGCAGAGCTGGGCTGAGAGGTGGCAAATGGAGTTTAATGTGGACTAGTGTGAGGTGATTCACTTTGGTCGGAGTAACTGGAATGCAAAGTACTGGGCTAATGGTAAGATTCTTGGTAGTGTAGATGAGCAGAGAGATCTCGGTGTCCATGTACACAGATCCTTGAAAGTTGCCACCCAGGTTGACAGGGTTGTTAAGAAGGCATACAGTGTGTTACCTTTTATTGATAGAGGGATCCAGTTCCAGAACCATGAGGTTATGCTGCAGCTGTACAAAACTCTGGTGCGGCCACACTTGGAGTATTGTGTACAGTTCTGGTCACCGCATTATAAGAAGGATGTGGAAGCTTTGGAAAGGGTGCAGAGGAGATTTACCAGGATGTTGCCTGGTTTGGAGGGAAGGTCTTACGAGGAAAGGCAGAGGGACTTGAGGCTGTTTTCGTTAGAGAGAAGGAGGTTGAGAGGTGACTTAATAGAGACATACAAGATAATCAGAGGGTTAGATAGGGTGGGCAGGGAGAGCCTTTTTCCAAGTATGGGGACGGCGAGCACGAGGGGCATAGCTTTAAATGGAGGGGTGATAGAGATAGAGCTGAAAATGTGTTGCTGGAAAAGCGCAGCAGGTCAGGCAGCATCCAAGGAACAGGAGAATCGACGTTTCGGGCATCAGCTCTTCTTCAGGAAGGGCTTTTCCTGTTTCTTGGATGCTGCCTGACCTGCTGCACTTTTCCAGCAACACATTTTCAGCTCTGATCTCCAGCATCTGCAGTCCTCACTTTCTTCCTGGGTGATAGGTGTAAGACAGATGTCAGAGGTAGTTTCTTTACTCGGAGAGTAGTAAGGGTATGGAATACTTTGCCTGCAACGGAAGTAGATTCGCCAAGTTTAAGGACATTTAAGTCATCATTGGACAGGCAAATGGACGTACATGGAATAGTATAGGTTAGATGGGCTTCAGATTAGTATGACAGGGCGGCGCAACATCGAGGGCCGAAGGGCCTGTACTGCGCTGGAATGTTCCATGTTCTATGTAAAAGTATGTAAGTACTTTGTGTCCATCTTCACAGAAAGGCACAAGAGGGTCATAGAGTGATAGAGATGTACAGCACGGAGCATCTCTGAAATAATTAAGATGCAGGGTTCCTGTCAGACTGTGCACCTGAAAGGAGCAACTACTGGAAATGAAGTTGATGAATCCCAAGGACTTGCTCCCTTTCTCCCTCGAGTGTGGAAGGAGATGACTTGAGGACTCATGGTTCCATTATTAATCATCTTTTAAAATTTGGTTATTTCTGAAATAGTACCTGCAGATTGGAAGATTGAAAATATCATCATTACTGTTTCAGAAAAGAGGGAGACAGAAAAAAATGGGGAACAACAGATCTATTATCCTGAGGACAGGAGTAGGGAATATACAACAAATGATTTTAAACTTGATATACAGGAAATAACTGCCTGAGCAGACAGAGTCCACATGTATTTATGATAGGGAAACGTGATGGAGTGTGTTTAACGTGTAACAGACAGCATTGAGAAGAGGAACATTTGGAGGTGGTGTATTTAGATTTCCCGAAGGCATTTGATTAAGTCCCACGTAACTGGTTATTGAACAATGTTAAAATTCATGGAATTGAGAAATTATTCTTACTGAGATTAAGGACTGTTTAACTGGCAGAAAAGAGAGAGTAGAATCAAATGGGTGATTATCACGTTGGCAGGCTGTGACCAGTGGGGCATCACAAGGATCAGTGCTTGGGCCTCAACTGCTCACATTAATTATCAATGATTCGGGTGTGGGGCCAAATAAATGATTCCCGGTTTGGCAGATATCATAAAACTTGGGGGGAAGGGGTTTGTGAGGATAATGCAAAGAGGCTTCAAGGAGATTTAGGTGAGCTGAAGGAGTGGCAGATGGAGTACGGGTAAGTGTGAGAGGTGGGTGGAAACTGGAGTTTATGTCAAGGACTGGTCTTGATTGTTTTGGATGTTAGAGCAGTTGTATGGTCTGCTTCTGCTCCTGTTTCTTAGGGAATGGAAGGTGTGTGATTTCTGTATATTATCATTTACTTTTAAGCTTGAATTTTGACTTAGTGGAATAGGAGTGTTGGTCTGTATGTTTTAATATTTAACTTGTCAGTTTGTTTGCAGTGAGGATTTTGAAACAAGAGAGCAGGTTACTGAGACCCTTTTGCAATGATTATGTGCGTTTGTTTGCATTATCGGGTTCAGGATCACAGCAAGCAAACATCAAAAGAATTAGCTCACTTTCAGGTTGGGAAAATTAATAATTCATTTTTGTTTTGGGGAAGATTGCAAACCTTTTAAAAACCTGACTGGAGTCATATGTGAGTACTGTTACTCCTTGAGAAAGAAGTGAGACCCAAACAGTCAGGAGATAGATTCCCTCAGTTTAAGTTTGAAAGTTCACATCTAAGCTCAGTTGTGTGAATACTCAAGGAAGAGGCTACCAAGCCCTCAAGTTCAACACTGAAAGAAACAGTGAATCCAAAGCCATAGCTGTGATAAGGAAGGGATCTGTCTGTGGGACTTGAGTAATGGAAAGGGATAACTTTGGGGAAGGTTGGAGTTGGTTTTTCCATTTTGAAATCTTTCAAATTGTGTTGAATGTGAAGAGCTGACTTTGTTTCATGTTACCTTCACTCCTTCAGTGTAATGAACTTCTGTTTTATTGTTAAAATCAGATCTGAAGCAATGCAAGTTTATGTTTCAGTGAAAGATCAACACATGAAATTAGAAAGAAGAAATGCCAATTTATCCGATTGAGTTATAGTCTCAGCCCTGACTTGTTCAGGAATCACATGGACTGGGGATAGAACACTTAGGCTTGATCTTCTTGTTGCAGAATGTGAAGTATGAGATTAAAGTTCTGCAGCTTGATAATTGGCCAATGGGGGACCCTGTCCCTCAATCCCCAAACTCCATCATCAGGATCATCCAGGAGCTGGATTCATGGCAACAACAGAATGGGAATAAACCAATCCTCGTCACCTGCTGGTGAGTGAGGAGAACCTGATATCTTCAACAGCCAGTACGCAATCCTCACACTCACCGACTTACACACTCACTCTCACACCCTCACACTCACCGACTTACACACCCACTCTCACACCCTCACACTCACCGACTTACACACCCACTCTCACACCCTCACACTCACCGATTTACACACCCACTCTCACACCCTCACACTCACCGATTTACACACCCACTCTCACACCCTCACACTCACCGACTTACACACTCACTCTCACACCCTCACACTCACCGACTTACACACCCACTCTCACACTCACCGACTTACACACCCACTCTCACACCCTCACACTCACCGACTTACACACTCACTCTCACACCCTCACACTTACCGACTTACACACTCACTCTCACACCCTCACACTCACCGACTTACACACCCACTCTCACACTCACCGACTTACACACCCACTCTCACACCCTCACACTCACCGACTTACACACTCACTCTCACACCCTCACACTCACCGACTTACACACCCACTCTCACACCCTCACACTCACCGACTTACACACTCACTCTCACACCCTCACACTCACCGACTTACACACCCACTCTCACACCCTCACACTCACCGACTTACACACCCACTCTCACACCCTCACACTCACCGACTTACGCACCCACTCTCACACCCTCACACTCACCGACTTACGCACTCACTCTCACACCCTCACACTCACTGACTTACACACCCACTCTCACACCCTCACACTCACTGACTTACGCACCCACTCTCACACTCTCTGACTTGCACACTCACTCTCACACCCTCACACTCATCGACTTACACACCCACTCTCACACTCTCTGACTTGCACACTCACTCTCACACCCTCACACTCACCGACTTACACACTCACTCTCACACCCTCACACTCTCTGATTTACACACCCACCCTCAAACCCTCACACTCACCGACTTACACACCCACTCTCACACTCTCTGACTTGCACACTCACTCTCACACCCTCACACTCACTGACTTACACACTCACTCTCACACCCTCACACTCACCGACTTACACACTCACTCTCACACCCTCACACTCTCTGACTTACACACCCACCCTCAAACCCTCACACTCACCGACTTACACACTCACTCTCACACCCTCACACTCTCTGACTTACACACCCACCCTCAAACCCTCACACTCACCGACTTACACACTCACTCTCACACCCTCACACTCACCGACTTACACACTCACTCTCACACCCTCACACTCTCTGACTTACACACCCACCCTCAAACCCTCACACTCACCGACTTACACACTCACTCTCACACCCTCACACTCTCTGACTTACACACCCACCCTCAAACCCTCACACTCACCGACTTACACACCCACTCTCACACCCTCACACTTACTGTCTTGCACAGCCACTCTCACACCCTCACACTCACCGACTTACACACTCACTCTTACACCCTCACACTCTCTGACTTACACACTCACTCTCACACCCTCACACTCACCGACTTACACACCCACTCTCACACCCTCACACTCTCTGATTTACACACCCACCCTCAAACCCTCACACTCACCGACTTACACACCCATTCTCACACTCTCTGACTTGCACACTCACTCTCACACCCTCACACTCACTGACTTACACACTCACTCTCACACCCTCACACTCACTAACTTACACACCCACTCTCACACCCTCACACTCTCTGACTTACACACTTACTGTCTTGCACACCCACTCTCACACCCACACATTCTCTGACTTACACACTTACCCTCAATCCCTCACACTCACCGACTTACATACTCCCTGTCACATCCTCACACTCACTGACTTACACACTCACTCTCGCCCTCACACTCACTGACTTACGCACCTACTCTCACACCCTCACACTCTCTGATTTACACACTCACTCTCACACCCTCACACTCGCCAACTTACACACTCACTCTCACACCTTCACACTCTCTGACTTGCACACTCACACTCTCCAATTTCCACACTCACTCTCACACTCTCTGACTTACACACTCATGCTGACATACCCTCATGCTGTCCAAATTACACACCCACCCTCGCACTCCCTCACACTCTCTGATTTGCACACACTCTCGCACCCGCTCACACTGTCTGATTTACACACTCACGCTCACTCTCATAGCCTCCTCGCACTCCCTAACATACACACCATAACAGGCACTTTCTCAAATCTCTTACACCCCCTCACACACTTTCATGCTCTCACATAATCTCTCACTGTAACACTAACTCACCAACATCTACTCTCACATTTCAACACTTTTTCAGCTCTGATCTCCAGCATCTGCAGTCCTCACTTTCTCCTCGAAGATATTAACATCTACTCTCAGTCTCACACTCACTGTGGGGTTGGGTGGGAACCGGAGAGTGGAATGCGGTGGGGGAGGGGATAGGGGCAGGGGGTGCAAAGTGACGTTGCAGTGCTGGGGACAGGAGAGGAGGTGTCGGAGAGGGTGAGGGGTGTAGGGGGAATGGGTGAGGGTGAGGGGTGTAGGGGAGGTGGGTGGGAGTGAGAGGGTGAGGAGTGTGGGTGGGGGTGAGAGGGTGAGGGGTGTGGGGGGTAGGTGGGGCTGAGAGGTTGAAGGGTGGGTGAGAGTGGGGGTTTTAGGAGAGGTGGGTGAGAGGGTGAGGGGTGTAGGGGGGTTGGATGGGGTTGAGAGGGTGAGGGGTGTAGGGGGGTTGGATGGGGGTGAGAGGGTGAGGGGTGTAGGGGGGTGGGTGGGGGTGAGCGGGTGAGGGATGTGGGGGAGTGGGTGGGGGTGAGAGGGTGAGGGGTGTAGGGGGGTGGGTGGGGGTGAGAGGGTGAGGGGTGTGGGTGGGAGAGAGTGGGGGGTTTAGGGGAGGTGGGTGAGGGTGTGGGGTGGTAGGTGAGGGAAGGTAGGGTAGGGGTGTTGATGTGGCAGAGAAGGGAGTGCGGGTTGATGAAGCCACTGTCTGATTGGTGGATTTTCTGCAGCGATGGAGCGAGTCGCTGTGGGTTATTCTGTGCTTCCAGCTTTATCTGTCAGCAGATGCTGCACGAGACCGTGGTCGATGTCTTCCAAGCTGTCAAAACTATCCGCAGCAGCAGGCCCCAGGTCATCAACAACACGGTGAGTGGATCACCAGATCACTGCTCCCAGGTCATCAACAACACGGTGAGTGGATCACCAGATCACTGCTCCCAGGTCAGCAATGACACGGTGAGTGGATCACCAGATCACTGCTCCCAGGTCATTAACAACACGGTGAGTGGATCACCAGATCACTGCTCCCAGGTCATTAACAACACGGTGAGTGGATCACTAGATCACTGCTCCCAGGTCATTAACAACACGGTGAGTGGATCACCAGATCACTGCTCCCAGGTCAGCAACAACACGGTGAGTGGATCACTAGATCACTGCTCCCAGGTCATTAACAACACGGTGAGTGGATCACTAGATCACTGCTCCCAGGTCAGCAATGACACGATGAGTGGATCACCAGATCACTGCTCCCAGGTCATCAACAACACGGTGAGTGGATCACCAGATCACTGCTCCCAGGTCAGCAATGACACAGTAACTGGATCACCAGATCACTGCTCCCAGGTCAGCAATGACACGGTGAGTGGATCACCAGGTCACTGCTCTCGGGTCAGCAATGACACGGTGAGTGGATCACCAGATCACTGCTCCCAGGTCATCAACAACACGGTGAGTGGATCACCAGATCACTGCTCCCAGGTCAGCAATGACACAGTAACTGGATCACCAGGTGATTGGCCATGGCCTATCAATGACACGTGTGGATCACTGGGTCCCTGGTCCCGAGTTAGCGTGTGCTGGAATGACAAAGTTACAGTGATCATGGGGGATTTCAGTTTGCAGGTGGACTGGGAAAATCAGGTTGGGAGTGGATTGGAAGGAAAGGAATTTGAGGAATGTCTATGAGATGGCTTTTTGGAGCAGCTTGTGTAACTGAACAGGAAAGAGAGTGGAACAGCAATGGCAGGAGTTTCTGGGAGTAATTCAGGAGACACAGCAAAGATTCATCCCGAGGAAAACGAAGCCTGGTACATGGAGGATGAGGCAACCGTGGCTGACTGGGGAAGGGAGGGATGCAATGAAAGCATATAATGTGGCAAAAGGGCCGGGGGAAACCAGAGGATTGGGAAGCTTACAAAGACCAACAGAGGGCAACTAAAAATAAATGAGGGAGAAGATTAAATATGAGGGTCAGAAAGCCAGTGGTATAAAGGAAGACTGTAAGATACATAAAGGACAAAAGAGAATCTAAAGTAGACATTGGGCTACTGGAAAATGATGCTGGAGAGATAGTAGTGGGAAACTAGGAAATGGCTGAGAAACTGAGTAATTACTTTTTCTCAGTCTTCGTGGTGGAAGACACGAGTAATATCCCAAACATTTAAGAGAGTGAGGGGGCAGAGCTGAGTATGGTGGCCATCACCAAAGAGAAGGTGCTAGAAAAACTGAATGGCCTGAAGGTGGATAAATCAGCTGAACCAGATAGACTACACCCCAGCATTCTAACGGGGATAGCTGGAGAGATAATGGTCAGCTTTCAGGAATCACTAGAATCAGGTAAAATCAAACACAGGGTCTTACAGAAGAGAGCATGGAACACCATCTTTCCTTGTAGCTGTTTCTTGGACCAGCAGCCTCAAACCTGCCTGACTGTTTATAGTGAATAGCCAGACTGCCAAAACCAAATCAAACCAGAGGAAAGTTGAGCTGGGCGAATTGGCCACTTTTCTTTCATTGTACACATTTTTTAAGCTTTTTGTCTGATGCGGTATCTGTTAGCTATAATCAAATTGGCCCTAAAACCCATCCAAGTCAGACATTTCAGAATCGCTGCTTTTATAACCCCTCTGGGGGAACAAAAGGCCAAGGATCAGCATCATCACGGTGTCTGTGGGGGAGGGAGTGGGTGTTTGTGGGTGTGGTGCCAATTAAATGGGGGCTGCTTTATCCTGGATGGTGTCAAGCTTCTTGAGTGTTGTTGGAGCTGCCCCCATCCACAGATGGTGGACAGGCTTCAGGGAGTCAGGAGGGGAGTTACTTACCGCAGTATTCCCAGCCTCTGACCTGCTCTTGTGAACACTGTTTATGTAGTGTGTCCCATTCAGTTTCTAGTCAATTGTAACCCCCAGATCTTAATAGCAGGGGATACAAAGATGGTAATGCCATTGAATCTGAAGGTGTGATGGTTGGATCCTCTCTTACTGGAGATGGTCATTGAATGTTACTTTCCACTTGTCGGCCCAAGCCTGGAGATTGTCCAGATCTTGTTGTATTTGAACACGGACTGTTCCAGTACCTGAGGAGTTGTGAACGGTGCTGAACATTGTACAATCATCAGGGAACATCACTTCTGACCTTCTGGTGGAAGGAAGGTCATTGATGAAGCAGCTGAAGATGGTTGGGTCTCAGACACTCCCCTGAGGGACTCCTGCAGAGATGTCCTGGAGCTGAGATGACTGACCTTCAATAACCACGAACACTCTCTTTGTGGTTAGAGTCCTTACACTGTTACTCAGAACTGCTTTACCCAAAGAATATGGTCTTTCACTGGGGTTTTCTGACCCTGTTGCCATGGTTTCTAACATGTGATGACTGTCTTCCTCTCTCTCTGCAGGATCAGTACACCTTCTGCTATCAGCTGGCAATGGCTTACCATCAGACAGGCCTTCCAATAAATATGAGAACATTGGGCAAACCCACCAGGAATCAGAACAAGCCCAGTAACAAGATGGTTAATGATAGATGGTGAACACAGCCATGATAGCGTGGATCTCTGAGTGCTCTCAATCATTCCTCAGTCGAATGCACAGTCACAGTTTATAGGGTTACATGGACATTTCAATGAAACTGGTGCATGTGCTGGCATTTTAAACTCTTTATCTGCTGCAGTTTGTTAGGCTGTAACCCTCTCCCTCCCTGTGTACATCCTCCAGCCTCTCCACCCTATCTCTATCTGTGCACCTCCTCCAGTCCCTACACCCCCTCCCTGTGTACCTCCTCCAGCCCCGACATCCCTCCCTCTCTGTGTACCTCCTCCAGCCCCTACACCCCCTCCCTATCTCTGTAACCCCTTCCAGCCTCTATACCCCTCCCTATCTCTGTAACCCCCTCCAGCCCCTACACCCCCTCCCTATCTCTGTAACCCCTTCCAGCCCCTATGCCTCCTCCCTATCTCTGTAACCCCCTCCAGCCCCTACACCCCCTCCAGCCCCTACACCCCCTCCCTATCTCTGTAATCCCTCCAGCCATTACACCCCTCCCTATATCTGTAACCCCCTCCAGCCCCTACACCCCTCCCTATCTCTGTAACCCCCTCCAGCCCCTACACCCCTTCCTATCTCTGTAACCCCCTCCAGCCCCTACACCCCCTCCCGATCTCTGTAACCCTTTCAGCCCCTACACCCCTCCCTATCTCTGTAACCCCTTCCAGCCTCTATACCCCTCCCTATCTCTGTAACCCCTTCCAGCCCCTACACCCCCTTTCTATCTCTGTAACCCCCCCAGACCCTACACCCCCTCCCTATCTCTGTAACCCCTTCCAGCCCCTATACCCCTCCCTATCTCTGTAACCCCCTCCAGCCCCTACACACCCTCCCGATCTCTGTAACCCCTTCCAGCCCCTATACCCCTCCCTATCTCTGTAACCCCTCCAGCCGCTACACCCCTCCCTATCTCTGTAACCCCCTCCAGCCCCTACACCCCCTTCCTATCTCTGTAACCCCCTCCAGCCCCTACACCCCCTCCCTATCTCTGTAACCCCTTCCAGCCCCTACACCTCCTCTCTATCTCTGTAACCCCCTCCAGCCCCTATACACCTCCCTATCTCTGTAACCCTCTCCAGCCCCTACACCCCCTCCCTATCTCTGTAACCCCTTCCAGCCCCTACACCCCCTCCCTATCTCTGTAACCCCCTCCAGCCCCTATAGCCCTTCCTATCTCTGTAACCCCCTCCAGCCCCTACACCCCCTCCCGATCTCTGTAACCCCCTCCAGCCGCTACACCCCTCCCTATCTCTGTAACCCCCTCCAGCCCCTACACCCCCTTCCTATCTCTGTAACCCCCTCCAGCCCCTACACCCCCTCCCTATCTCTGTAACCCCTTCCAGCCCCTACACCCCCTCCCTATCTCTGTAACCCCCTCCAGCCCCTATACCCCTCCCTATCTCTGTAACCCCCTCCAGCCCCTACACCCCCTCCCGATCTCTGTAACCCCCTCCAGCCCCTATACCCCTTCCTATCTCTGTAACCCCCTCCAGCCCCTACACCCCCTCCCTATCTCTGTAACCCCCTCCAGCTCCTACACCCCCTTCCTATCTCTGTAACCCCCTCCAGCCCCTACACCCCCTCCCGATCTCTGTAACCCCCTCCAGCCCCTATACCCCTTCCTATCTCTGTAACCCCCTCCAGCCCCTACACCCCCTCCCTATCTCTGTAACCCCCTCTAGCCCCTATACCCCTCCCTATCTTTGTCATCTCCTGCAGCCCCTATACCCCTCCCTATGTTACCTCTGTAAAATTTGAACCTTAATCTAATTGCATTTATTTGCGTTATCCATAACTTTTAAAAAGTCAAACCAGCTTTTCTCCTCCCACCTTAGCAGTAATTCTCCATAAAGATACTGCTTCATGAGGTCTTATGGAGACATCTAAAATGAATAAAATATATTGATTCCTCTTCTTAGATTTAGAGAGGACTCTTACAGCTGCTAAATGACCTTCAGTCTGGTATAAAAATTAAACATGTAGATGTCTTGATTGTAACAAAGTCAGCTAGGTGGATCTCAAAGAATCTGAGTTTCCTGATTAAGACTGTTAATCTGGTCTAATCAGGGACCCCTGGCTGACAGATAAAAACAGGAGTGTCAGAGGTTCTGCTCACTCTGAGAGGCGGCTCTGTGTTAACTGGGTCAGTGCCATGTACTGTATATGTGTAAACAAAGGGTGATGGGATCCTGGCCTCTGTGTGACTAATTTCAGTAGATTCAATTGAGGGTGGTGTTTCCCCACTTCCGGGCATGTAGACCAGCCTGGTAAAATTTGATTACATCCTTATGTAATCCTGGCAATAGAAATGTTTTAATATTTAGCCTGTTTTTCCTGGTACCTAAGTGACCAGCCATTTGGAATTTCACGAGCCACTTTAAAATTTCATTAGCGTGTCAGATGGAGTTACTACCTGATGGACCATTGCTCAGCACCTGAGATTTGACAATGTCGCATTTTCCTCATGAAATACTTGGTCTTTCAAGTAAATGAGCACAAGGATTGTTTCTGGTTTAATTTCTGAATAGGCTGTTTAATATAACTTCTTCAATTCAGAATCCACTTGTTGCATTTCTATTAAAGAAGATGTGCCAAACATTTTAGTCTCATTCTCTTTATCTTCGTCCTTTTCAATTAAATTTTCAAAAATTATATTCCAAATCATCTATTTCCTAGATTTCTTTTCTTCTAGTCTGATTCAATAGGCCTGAGATCTAGTCACAGTCAGGAAACAATCCTGAATTATCATAAATTGGTTTCTTTTTCCTCCACTGATTGTTGGACCAAATTCGGTGAGGCCGGTATTTCCCAAAATCAAATCCATTTCTTGTAGTGGAACGTTTTGCACTTTTCCAATGACAATTTCTCCATTTACCATTCACTGTTTAACCAAACACACTTGGTGCAATTGGATTGTTTGTAAACTCCACTTACTATGATGTAAGATGTGGTCATTTATATATTTTCAAATATAATATACTTTAGGGTTTCATTTTTTAATTTGAACTGGTGACATGTGGAATTTCTTTGTGTCTGAAAGGATTTAAGTTCCCAACATCCAAGTATTTTGTAGCCATGGTATTGTTTTTAATAACAGTCTGAGAGGCTAATAGAAGTGTTTTTACACTTGGAGAGATTATGAGTGAACAAGGTAAATATTACAGTTTGTTAGGATTTTGGATTGAAAATTCTGGACATTTTTGGGTTTAGGCAAACCACCCATAGCTTGGAACTGAAAATGTGTTGCTGGAAAAGCGCAGCAGATCAGGCAGCATCCAAGGAGCAGGAGAATCGACGTTTCAGGCATAAGCCCTTCTTCAGGATTCCTGACCTGCTGCCTTCAGGACCTTCAGGATGCTGCCTGACCTGCTCCGCTTTTCCAGCAACACATTTTCAGCTCTGATCTCCAGCACCTTCAGTCCTCACTTTCTCCTACCCATAGCTTGGAAACAAGCTTCTAGTTCAGTGTTGACAGTTCTGCAAGGTTCCTAGTTAAAGCTGGACCTGTAAAACAGTTGCTCCTGAGAAAGGGAAAAGTTAATTTAGAATTTTTATAATTTGTTACTTCAAAATTAGGAGTTTAGTTAAAAGTTTCAGACCAGAAGTGTTTGGTTAAAAATGTAAAGGAGGTTTTTGAATCTGAGAGGACAGAGCTCAGTTAACAGAGGACAGAGAGGACAGAGCTCAGATAAACAAAGGAAGCATTGATCTGATTTCACAATCAGGAATTGAATTAACAGCCAAATAAAACCCCAATATGGAATAGAGAAGGGAATTCTTTCAAATGTTTGAGAACTGTAATGGGAAGTGCTTTTGGAAATAATGGAATTGTAGCATCCACAATTTTTCTCATTTTTATTTTGTATTTTTACCATGTATTTTGGAATTGTAACTGTATTAAATGTATATATTTTGATTTTTACTATTTCATCTTCCTCTCTTTTGAAAAAATATATTTTGTTTGATGTTAAAACGAAACCTGCAGCATTGTGTGCTTCTGTTTCAGTGAAGTATGACCTTGCTAAAGGCAAATAAAATACAGGCCGTTTGGCTAGAGTATAATTGTAGTGATCCTTTGGAACTTGGTGCTGTAGAAAGTCACACTGTGGGGATCCAAGATGGCGGTGACCCAGCAAGTCTGAGTCTATAAGTGCTCCTCCCAAGACTTGGGCAAAGTGGGCCACCCACCCCCACCACACTCACTAAATCATTTAAAATAGTTTTTACTTAATGTAATTAGTTGCTCAGTACTGAATTTAAACCATCTAATCTCCTGTAAAAATGACTAAGGGGAAAGGTGCCCGCAGTTCTCAGCGCACAGGAGCCCCCTCCCCCACCCTCCCCAACTGCAGCAGAGGCGCCTGCAGCCGCCCCGGGGGACTTACCTATGATGGCGAGTCTTGTGGAAGTAATTTCCAAACTTGACGCAAAGATCGACGCTTTCATTGAAGAGTCCCAGAGCAGATGGAATTCACTCTTGGCCACGCTACAAAAGCACGACCGAGACATTGAGGAAACCGAGCGCCGAATCGGAGGGGCGGAGCTAGAGGCCGCGGCCTCCGAGACTACCGCAGAATTGGCCATGGGTCTGGTCTGGACTCTTGAACAGCGAGTCCGGACCGCAGAAAATCACATCGACGACCTCGAACTATTCGTTTGCTGGGCCTTCCCGAACAGGAAGAGGAAGGCCAGCTTACAGCGTTCCTCGAGTAGTGACTTCCACAGCTGTTAAATCTGGAGGCTGGGGATCAGGCCAGGAAAGGGTGGAATGGGCCTACCGGACTGCAATGCATGGGCCCGGCTCGAACCAGCACCCCTGCCCGGTCCTGTTCTGGCTGCAGAGCTACAAGGAGAGGCAGATGCTCTTAGAAGTTTCCAGAAATCTTGGGAAAGATCCCCAAGCCATGATTTACAAAGGATCCAAGATTATGCTATTTCAGGACTTCTCCCCAGCTTTGGTCCAAAATAGGACCAAACTTGTGGGCGGCACGGTGGCACAGTGGTTAGCACTTCTGCCTCACAGCGCCAGAGACCCAGGTTCAATTCCCGCCTCAGACAACTCTCTGTGTGGAGTTTGCACGTTCTCCCCATGTCTGTGTGGGTTTCCTCCGGGTGCTCCGGTTTCCTCCCACAGTCCAAAGATGTGCAGGTCAGGTGAATTGGCCAGGCTAAATTGCCCGTAGTGTTAGGTAAGGGGTAGATGTAGATGTAGATGTAGATGTAGATGTAGGGGTATGGGTGGGTTACGCTTCGGCGGGTCGGTGTGGACTTGTTGGGCCGAAGGGCCTGTTTCCACACTGTAAGTAATCTAATCTAATCTAATCTAGGAAGGTGTTTGACGAAGCAAAGAAGTGTTTAAAGAACTTAAACACCCAATGCTACCCAGCAACACTACGTTTTAGCCATGAAGGGTCCGTGTACAACTTCGGATCACCAGAGAAGGCCAAGGAATTTCTGGATTCTCTTACATAAATTGTAAGAGTTAATTGATGTTGTTTTGCTCTCCCCCCACTCCAGTTTACATCCCCCTTTTTTTTATATTAATCCCTTTCTTTACCTTACTCTTTAATATTATCTTCGGGGGGGTGGGGAGAGGGGTTTATTTATTTGTTCTCTACTTAGCGATTTTCTCCCTTTTTTTATATGTATATATAGGCCAGGGGTTCTAGTTAATGTTGTTCTTTAGGAGCGGGCTGGTTTTCCCCTGTTATTTTATATTATTATATTTAATTATTACTTGTTGAGACTGTAATTTTATCATTATATATGTTTATACATGGTATTAACATTACCAAATATGTTTTTGCAGGTTTGTGAAGGTTTGTAGCTCAGGTTGAGGTTTAGGATGTAGGTTTGCTCACTGAGCTGTAGGTTTGATATCCAGACGTTTCATTACCTGGCAGGTATCATCATCAGTGGTGACCTCCAAGTGAAGCGAAGCTGTTGTCTCCTGCTTTCTATTTATATGTTTGTCCTGGATGGGGTTCCTGGGGTTTGTGGTGATGTCATTTCCTGTTCGTTTTCTGTGGGGTTGATAGATGGTATCTAGATCTATGTGTTTGTTTATGGTGTTGTGGTTGGAGTGCCAGGCCTCTAGGAATTCTCTGGCATGTCTTTGCTTAGTCTGTCCCAGGATAGATCTGTTGTCCCAGTCAAAATGTTTTTTTTTCCTCCGTGTGTAGGGCTATGAGGGAAAGAGGGTTGTGTCTTTTTGTGGCTAGCTGGTGTTCATGTATCCTGGTGGCTAACTTTCTTCCTGTTTGTCCTACATAGTGTTTGTGGCTGTCCTTGCATA
This sequence comes from Chiloscyllium punctatum, assembly GCF_047496795.1. Classification (NCBI taxonomy): domain Eukaryota; kingdom Metazoa; phylum Chordata; class Chondrichthyes; order Orectolobiformes; family Hemiscylliidae; genus Chiloscyllium; species Chiloscyllium punctatum. The sequence goes on from NC_092740.1 coordinate 96,208, forward strand.
CAAACAAACCAACGACACACCCATGGGATCTCCGCTCTCAGGATTCATAGCAGAAGCGGTAATGCAAAGACTAGAACAAACAGCCCTACCAACCATCAAACCGAAAATCTGGGTCCACTACGTAGATGACCCCTTTGTCATCACAAAACGAAACAAGATAGAAGAGACATTTAACATCATCAACAACACCCTCACAGGCATAAAGTTCACCAAGGAGGAAGAAACCGACAACAAACTCGCATTCCTGGACGTCACAGTCGAAAGAAAGGACAACGGAGAACTACAAACCTGCGTATACAGAAAACCGACAAACAGTGACCAAATACTTAACTACACCAGCAACCATCCCAACACACACAAACAAAGCTGCATCAGAACTATTCCAACGAGCCACCACACACTGCAGCACAGACGAACTTCGGAAAACAGCTATATAACATATTCAAGAAGAACGGATACTCAAAAAATACAGTCCGCAGATTCCTCAAGAACAAACCATGACAAGCAGACCTAACACAGCCAGAAACCCTAATCACCTTACCATACATCAAAGTAGTTTCAGAAATGACAGCCAGACTGCTAAGACCCCTCGGAATCCTAGTAGCACACAAACCCACCAACACTCTCAAACAAAAACGAACAAACTTAAAAGACCCAGTACAACCCATGGACAAAACCAATGTCATCTTCAAAATTCCATGCAAGGACAGCCACAAACACTATGTAGGACAAACAGGGAGAAAGTTAGCCACCAGGATACACAAACACCAGCTAGCCACAAAAAGACACGACCCTCTCTCCCTCGTAGCCCTACACACGGAGGAAACAAACCACCATTTCGACTGGGACAACAGATCTATCCTGGGACAGGCTAAGCAAAGACATGCCAGAGAATTCCTAGAGGCCTGGCATTCCAACCACAACACCATAAACAAACACAGAGATCTAGATACCATCTATCAACCCCACAGAAAACGAACAGGAAATGACATCACCAAAAACTCCAGGAACCCCATCCAGGACAAACATATAAATAGAAAGCAGGAGACAACAGCTTGTCTTCACTTGGAGGTCACCACTGATGATGTTACCTGCCAGGTAATGAAACGTCTGGATATCAAACCTACAGCTTGGCGAGCAAACCTACACCCCATTACAAAATATATCCAGGTGTTGATGTGGGTGGGCGGGGGGGGGGAGTAGGGTGCTCACTGTTAACTCTAGTTCTGTAGTATATTTGAATTTTCTTCACGCTATCGAGGAGCCTTTGGGTCAAGGGTGGGGCACTGGTTGGGAGAGGATAGGATGGACCTTTGGAAAGGAAGTGACACCCCCTGGGAACAAGGGGGAATATCTCCGTTTAAACACGTTTTATATTTTTTTTATTTAGAAATAGTTTTTTATTATATTGATGTGAGTGTATTAAAGAATCTCTATTTTTGTGAATTTTATATGTTCTATGCTCGGGATGTTATGAATATGGTTTCTTCTCTCCAGGGGTCTCGGACTTGCCCAGACGATTATGGTTAGTCAGTCGATTAAGTGGTGCACCTGCAATGTCAAGGGGAGTAATTCACCAGTCAAAAGGAAGAAAATATTATCAAACCTCAAGAAAGAAAGGGTTGATATAGCTCTCCTACAGGAGACACACTCATTGGATAAAGAACACTTGAAATTACGACAGGGTAGATTTGATCAGGCCTTTTTTTCTTCCTTCAGCTCAAAAAGTAAGGGAGTTGTCATCCTTATTCAGAAGAATCTCCCTTTCAAAATCCTAAATCAGATAAAAGATGAATCTGGACGATATATTCTAATTAAAGCCCTTATAAATGGAGAGGAATATGGGATCTTAAATCTGTATTGTCCCCCGGCACATCCTTTTAAATTTATAACGGAAGCCTTCTCCAAATTGATGGCTCTCGGTGCTCATCATACAACTATACGGGGAGACTTGAATTGTATATGGATCCAGAAATAGCTAAGATTCCCAAGAGTACTGCTGGAGTATCTCCCAGATCTAGACAATTGGTGGATTTGAACAAAGAATTAGGATTAGTAGATGTATGGAGCTGTCTTCATTCACAGGGCAGAGATTTTTCTTTTTACTCCAATCCACATAAATGTCACACCAGAATCTTATGTATTTTGCCCCCTCGATTTTTAAAAATTCCATATCATCCTGTAAAATAGGTAGTATAACAATTTCTGATCACGCTGCTGTATATATGGAAATCAAGGCGGAAAACAACGAGACATCCCCCCGGCATTGGCGTATGGATTCCTTCCTGATGAAAGATAGTAAATTTGTAAAGTACTTCTCTCAAGAATTTAAAACTTTTTTGGAAATTAATTCAGGTACAGCTAGCAACCCATCAATGATGTGGGAGACCATCAAAACTTATGTGTGAGGTTTGATCATTTCATACTCAGCGACCCAGAAAAGAATTGAAGGGAGAACAACAGCTTCTGCTTGAAGTTTGCTTAAAAGCAGCTGAAATACCATACGCTGACAGACCTTCTATTATCAAATTACAAAGGATTACGGCCCTTAGGACAGTTCTAAACACCACGCTTACCCAAACAGCTAAGAGGGAAATATTATTTGCAAAAACAAAGGTTATATGAATTTGGCGATAAACCTGGTAGATACTTAGCATTTCTTGCAAAGAAAAAAAGGCCCCTCAAACTATCATGTCTATCAAGGAAAGTGTGGGTATTCTGACTCATGACCACAAAAGGATTAACGCAATCTTTAGAAAATTTTATTCTGATTTATATAAATCGCAGAATTGTGAGGATAGGTGAGGAGGATGCAGTTATTTTTTAAAAACTTGACCTTTCCGGACCTAACCCCAGAACAGGTATCGGTCCTGAATGTTCCCCTAACAGTCCAAAAAATACTTGACGCAAATCAAGCAACTTCAGAGCGGTAAGGCACCGGGCCCAGATGGCTTTCAAGCTGAATTCTACAAAGAATTTACAGGAATATTGGCTGGTCCACTTATGGACAAGTATAACTACGCATACAGTCAGGGCTGTCTCCCGCCTTCGCTGAAAGAGGCAAATAGCTCACTTATTCTCAAATAAAGGAAAGGACCCAGAAGATTGCGCGTCATACAGACCAATATCCTTGCTAAATGTAGACTTTTAAACACTTTCTAAAACGTTAGCATTGAGGCTAGAAAGGGTACTGCCACATATCATAAAGGAGGATCAGACGGGGTTTATTAAGGGCCGTAGATCATCCAATAATATTAGAAGGGTTTTGAATATGATTCAAGCCTGCCATCAGGGAAAGATACCAGGAGTAGTAGTTTAATTAGATGTGGAAAAGGCATTCGATAGGGTTGAATGGTCATATTTGTTTTACACATTGGAAAGGTTCGGCGTTGGAAAGGTGTTTACCAAGTGAGTCTCAACATTGTATAGTGATCCCAAAGCAGTTGTGGTTACCAATGGATTAGGTTTGGATAGCTTCAGTGTGGGTAGGGGCTGCCATCAGGATGTCCTCTCTCACTATTGTTATTTACGCTAATAATTGAACCACTAGCAGAAGCTATATGGGCTGATCCTAATATAACGGCCCCGAGGATTGGCACAGGTAAACATAAAATTACCCTTTATGCAGATGATGTTCTCCTATTCCTCAGTAATCCTCTGATGTCCGTACCTCGCTTAATCCAAGTTATTAATACATTTAGTGTATATTCAGGCTATAAAATTAATATCTCAAAATCGGAGGCTATGCTAATGGGTGGCCTTGCTTTGATACCCCACTTAGTGGACGGATCCCATTTTCCCTTTCATTGGTCCCTGGAGGGTTTCTTATATTTAGGCATTTTTATTACCCCAGTATTTGGTCAGCTATACAAGGCTAACTTTGTGCATTTACTGGAGAGGATAAGGTAAGACCTCCAGCGATGGGGAGACCTTCCAATTTCCTGGCTGGGTAGAATAACACTAATTAAAATGAATGTCCTGCCCCGTCTCCTATACCCTATGAGAATGCTTCCAGTGATGCTGCCGAGGATGGCTCTATGTAAATTATATGGCTGGTTGGGTTCCTTTATCTGGAATCATAGACGGCCCCTCATTAAGCTGAAGAAGCTACAGCTTCCACAGACAAGGGGAGGACTGGATTTTCCAGATTTTAGGAAATATCAGTTAAGTTCCCTATTAAGCTACATAGCCGATTGGGTCTTGTCTGACGCGCAATCAATCTGGCTGGTCATCGAGGCTTCTCAAGTAAAATGCCCACATATTAAACTCTATTTTCAGACAAGAGGAAAATCATCACGAACCACTGTTAAAAACCCTATAATACTAAATACAATTAAAGCTTGGAATATAATGTGGCAAAATGAGGACAATTCTCATAAAACTTCCCTCATTCCGATAGTGAGGGCATGGGGGTTTCAACTGGGGCTTACAGATGCCACATTCAAACTCTGGAGATCCAGGGGTATCTCCTGTTTAGGGGACCTGTTTAAGGAAGGGGCCCTGATGTCTTTTGAACAGTTGCATCAGAAATTTGGATTACCTAATGGTGATCTCTTTTGATACTTCCAATTTCGAGATGACATACAGAAGACAACTACACTTTGAGAAGGTGACTAAGGAGGTAGATGAGAAGGTGACTAAGGAGGTAGATGAGGGGGAAGCGGTAGATGTGGTATATATGGATTTTAGTAAGGCGTTTGATAAGGTCCCCCATGGTAGGCTACTGCACAAAATACAGAGATATGGCATTGAGGGTGAGTTGGAGGTTTGGATTAGGAATTGGCTGGCTGGAAGAAGACAGAGGGTAGTAGTTGATGGCAAAGGTTCATCTTGGAGTGCCGTCACTAGCGGTGTTCCGCAAGGATCTGTTTTGGGACCATTGCTGTTTGTCATTTTGAGAAATGACCTGGAGGAAGGGTTAGAAGGTTGGGTGAGCAAGTTTGCGGATGATACGAAAGTCGGAGGAGTTGTAGACAGTGAGGAAGGATGTGGCAGGTTACAGCGGGATATAGAGAAGCTGCAGAGCTGGGCAGAAAGGTGGCAAATGGAGTTCAATGTAGCTAAGTGTGAGGTGATTCACTTTGGTAAGAGTAACAAAAAGATGGGGTACTGGGCTAATGGTCGGATACTTGGTGGTGTGGAAGAGCAGAGGGATCTTGGTGTCCATGTACACAGATCTCTGAAAGTTGCCACCCAGGTAAATAGTGCAGTGAAGAAGGCATATGGCGTACTGGCTTTTATTGGTAGAGGAATTGAGTTCCGGAGTCCTGAGGTCATGCTGCAGTTGTATAAGACTCTGGTGCGGCCGCATCTGGAATATTGTGTGCAGTTTTGGTCGCCATACTATAGGAAGGATGTGGAGGCACTGGAACGGGTGCAGAGGAAGTTTACCAGGATGTTGCCTGGTATGGTAGGAAGATCCTATGAGGAAAGGCTGAGGCACTTGGGGTTGTTTTCATTGGAGAAAAGAAGGTTTAGGGGTGACTTGATAGAGGTGTACAAGATGATTAGGGGGTTAGATAGGGTTGACAGTGAGAACCTTTTTCCACGTATGGAGTCAGCTATTACAAGGGGGCATAGCTTTAAATTAAGGGGGGGTAAATATAGGACTGATGTTAGGGGTAGGTTCTTCACTCATCGAGTCGTACGTTCATGGAATGCCCTGCCAGTAGCAGTGGTGGACTCTCCCTCTTTATGGGTATTTAAGCAGGCATTGGATAGGTATATGGAGGATAGTGGGTTAGTGTAGGTTAGGTGGGCTTTGATCGGCGCAACATCGAGGGCCGAAGGGCCTGTACTGCGCTGTATTCTTCTATGTTCTATGTTCTATGTACACTATTGGATAGTCTTTATAAATCAGACAGAGAACGTAGAGTGTTATGGCCAATGGGGGTACCTTCGGTCAGCACTCTTGATCATTTATTACATGAAGTAGTATTGGAAGATATGGACAACCTGCTTAAAACATGGGATCAGGATTTGGGGCAGGAAATCTCCACAGAAATGTGGAATGACATTTGGGAAAATGCCAGAAAAATCTCCATCTGCAACAGAACCCAGGCCATTCGGCTGAAGATACTTCATTGGCCCATATAGCACTGGACCGATTGGCAAAATTTAAGGCAGGAGCATCTCCAATGTGTCCCAAATGTAAAACAGAGGTGGGCACTCTTGTACACTGCTTATGGACTTGTCATAAGATCCATAAATATTGGAACGGAATGGGAATGGAAATTAGAGTGGATCCAGTATCTCTCCTTTTGGGCTTGTCTTCCCTGGATGTGCACGGGAAGAGATTATTTTCCATTCCCTCTTTCTGTGCAAGGAAAAATATTTTGGTAAATTGGGTGGCTGAGGGTCCTCCTGGACTCTCAAATTGGCACAGATTAATCATACAAGATATTCCCCTTGACTTCCTTACAAACAACCGAATTATTCTATAAAATATGGCAGCCCTTCTTGAACTACACAGATACAGATATTTCGTCTATTCTATCAAGGGCTTTTATCTAATTGAGACAATGACCCTGGCTGGTCTGGGGCCGCTTGGGAGAGGAATCCCGCATGAATACGGGTTTTGTTACGATTTGATGTTAATACATTCTGAGCATGTATCTCACTACCCAATTTCTGTGTAATCCATTGATTTTGTTTTCTTCTTTGAATAATGTAAGAGACTTAATCATACACTCTGGTTAGTTGTAGGTTAGATTAGTAGTTAGGAGAAAGTGAGGACTGCAGATGCTGGAGATCAGAGCTAAAAATGTGTTGCTGGAAAAGCGCAGCAGGTCAGACACCATCCAAGGAGTAGGAGAATCGACGTTTCGGGCATAAGCCCTTCTTCAGGAGGGCCCTTCCTGAAGAAGGGTTCATGCCTGAAACATCGATTCTCCTGCTCCTTGGATTAGTAGTTAATTGAGTTTTGTTTTTTTTTCTCTCGGTATCTCTTTTTTTTCTGTTTGATAAATTTTGGTTATTATTTATTTAAGATTTAATTGTATATCAATGTTTATATTTGGGGTTTTTTAAATTTGTAAACTTGTAAAAATATGTTAAATTTTCAATAAAAATATCTATAAAAAAAGAAAGTCGCACTGTACAACATCGTTGTCGAAAATCACTAAACCCCTTCAGTAGGAAGTTAATGTTGTAGAGTCATAGTCATAGAGATGTACAGCATGGAAACAGACCCTTCGGTCCAACCCGTCCATGCCGACCAGATATCCCAACCCAATCTAGTCCCACCTGCCAGCACCCAGCCCATATCCCTCCAAACCCTACCTATTCATATACCCATCCAAATGCCTCTTAAATGTTGGAATTGTACCAGCCTCTACCACATCCTCTGGCAGCTCATTCCATACACATACCACCCTCTGTGTGAAAACGTTGCCCCTTAGGTCTCTTTTATATCTTTCCCCTCTCACCCTAAACCTATGCCCTCTAGTTCTGGACTCCCCCACCCCAGGGAAAAGACTTTGTCTATTTATCCTATCCATGACCCTCATAATTTTGTAAACCTCTATAAGGTCACCCCTCAGCCTCCGACGCTACAGGGAAAACAGCCCCAGCCTGTTCAGCCTCTCCCTGTAGCTCAGATCCTCCAACCCTGGCAACATCCTTGTAAATCTTTTCTGAACCCTTTCAAGTTTCACAACATCCTTCCGATAGGAAGGAGACCAGAATTGCACACAATATTCCAAAAGTGGCCGAACCAATGTCCTGTACAGCTGCAACTTGACCTCCCAACTCCTGTACTCAATACTCTGACCAATAAAGGAAAGCATACCAAACACCTTCTTCACTATCCTATCTACCTGTGACTCCACTTTCAAGGAGCTATGAACCTGCACTCCAAGGTCTCTTTGTTCAACAACACTCCCCAGGACCTTACTATTAAGTGTATAAATCCTACTAAGATTTGCTTTCCCAAATGCAGCACCTCACATTTATCTGAATTAAACTCCATCTGCCACTCCTCAGCCCATTGCCTCATCTGATCAAGATCCTGTTGTAATCTGAGGTAACCTTCTTTGCTGTCCACTACACCTCCAATTTTGGTGTTACCTGCAAACGTACAAACTATACCTCTTATGCACACATCCAAATCCAATGGGCAGCACAGTGGCACAGTGGCTAGAACTGCTGCCTCACAGCACCAGAGACCCGGTTCAATTCCTACCTTGGACAACTGTCTGTATGGAGTTTGCACATTCTCCCCGTGTCTGTGTGGGTTTCCTCCAGGTGCTCTGGTTTCCTCCCACAGTCACAAAGATGTGCAGGTTAGGTGAATTGGCCATGCTAAATCGTCCCGTAGTATTCGGTGAAGGGGTAAATGTGGGGGAATGGGTCTGGGTGCGCTTTTTTTCGGACATACAGTGTGGATTTGTTAGGCTGAAGGGCCTGTTTCCACACTGTAAGTAATCATCTAAAATAAATGATGAAAAGTAGAGGGCCCAGCACCGATCCTTGTGGCACTCCACTGGTCATAGGCTCCAGTCTGAAAAACAACCCTCCACCACCATCCTCTGTCTTCTACCTTTGAGCCAGTTCTGTATCCAAATGGCTACTTCTCCCTGTATTCCATGAGATCTAACCTTGCTAACCAGTCTCCCATGGGGAACATTGTCGAACGCCTTACTGAAGTCCATATAGATCACATCTACTGCTCTGCCCCACTTCCTCCTCTGTAATATGGACATTTTTCAATATATCACAATCTATTTCCCTATATTCTATATCTTCCATATCCTTTTCCACAGTAAATACTGATGCAAAATACTTGTTTAGTCTCTCCCCCATTTTCTGTGGCTCCACACAAAGGCCACCTTGCTGATCTTTGAGGGGCCCTATACACTCCCTGATTACCCTTTTGTCCTGAATGTATTTGTAAAAACCCTTTGGATTCTCCTTAATTCTATTTGCCAAAGCTATCTCATGTCCCCTCTTTTCCCTCCTGATTTCCCTCTTAAGTATACTCCTACTGCCTTTATACTCTTCTAAGGATTTACTCGATCTATCCTGTCTATACCTGACATATGCTTCCTTCTTTTTCTTAACCAAACCCTCAATTTCTTTCACCATCCAGCGTTCCCTATACCTACCAGCCTTCCCTTTCACCCTGACAGGAATATACTTTCTCTGGATTCTTGTTATCTCATTTCTGAAGGCTTCCAATTTTCCAGCTGTCCCTTTACCTGCGAACATCTGCCTCCATGAGTTTTTGAAAGTTCTTGCCTAATACCGTCAAAATTAGTCTTCCTCCAATTTAGAACTTCAACTTTTAGATCTGGTCTATCCTTTTCCATCACTATTTTGAAACGAATAGAATTATGGTCGCTGGCCCCAAAGTGCTCCCCCACTGACACCTCAGTCACCTGCCCTGCCTTATTTCCCAAGAGTAGGTCAAGTTTTGCACCTTCTCTAGTAGGTACATCCACATACTGAATCAGAAAATTGTCTTGTACACACTTAAGAAATTCCTCTCCATCTAAACCTTTAACACTATGGCAGTCCCAGTCGATGTTTGGAAAGTTAAAATCCCTTACCATAACCACCCTGGGTGGCATAGTGGTGCAGTGGTTAGCACTGCTGCCTCACAGCACCAGTGTCCCAGGGTCGATTCCAGCCTCGGGTGACTGAATGTGTGGAGTTTGCACATTCTTCCTGTGTCTGCATGGGTTTCCTCCCACAGTGACAAAGATGTGCAGGCTAGGTGAATTGGCCATGTTAAATTGTCCATAGTGTAAGGTGCATTTGTTAGAGGGAGATCGGTCTGGCTGGGTTACTATTCAGAGGGTTGTTGTGGACTTGTTGGGCTGAAGGGCCTGTTTCCACACTGTAGGGAATCTAATCTCTTATTACATATAACCGAGATCTCCTTACAAGTTTGTTACTCAATTTCCCTCTGACTATTAGGGGTCTATAATACAATCCTGATAAGGTGATAAACCCTTTCTTATTTCTCAGTTCCACCCAAATAACTTCCCTGGATATATTTCCGGGAATATCCTCCCTCAGCACAGCTGTAATGCTATCCCTTATCAAAAATACCACTCCCCCTCCTCTCTTGCCTCCCTTTCTATCCTTCCTGTAGCATTTGTATCCTGGAACACTAAGCTGCCAGTCCTGCCCATCCCTGTGTCATGTGTCCGTAATTGCTATGATATCCCAGTCCCATTTTCCTAACCATGCCCTGAGTTCATCTGCCTTCCCTATTAGGCCTCTTGCATTAAAACAAATGCAGTTTATCAGTCCTACCTTGTTCTCTGTTTTTTCCCTTCTTTTCTGAACTGTACCCGTCTCAGATTGACCTCTATCCTTACTAGCTCCCTGGGTCCCACCTCCTCACCTATGTCATCCAAACAGCATCCACAATTCGTCAATCGTGCTATAGCCAATTTGACAAAATGAGTGTTATACCAGAACTATTAAGTCCGATTTCAGTCTGGGATCTAAATGATTCAGTAATAACACTAGAGTTGTGGAATCCCGACAGTGTGGAAATAGGCCCTTCGGCCCAACAAGTCCACACCCACCCAGACCCATTCCGCTTTCACTACTATCCTATAATTACCCCTGACCTACACATCCCTGAACATTATGGGCAATTTAGCATGGCCAATTCACCTAACCTGCACATTTTTTGGATTGTGGGAGGAAACCCATGCAGACACGGGGAGAATGTGCAAACTCCACACAGACAGTTGCCTGAGGCTGGAATCGAACCTGGGTCCCTGGCGCTGTGAGGCAGCAGTGCTAACCACTGAGCCACGGTGCCACCCAAAACGTTACTGCTGCGTCCCAGGAGGACCCTGAAATGATCACAGTCAGACTTGAGTCTGCAAACGTCTGATAGTTTCCCAATTAACACCAAAGTCTGACACTTAGATCATTAGGCCACGCGCCCACTAGCTGTGAGCATAACTGTAAGCCTCCAATTAATGCTTTCTCCTTATTGATTAATCTCCTTGATTCAAAGCATAAGGAAATATGTCCCCACTGAGAACCTGCAGTGGTCTGATGTTCCTTGTCAATATTTATGGAATAATTTCCCTGATTGTCCTGAGCCATCTGTGCTTCCTCACCACATTCCAAGGAGATATTTTGATTGTGTACTGATACAATTGCAGTAGCTATATCCTTTCCTATTGTTCCTTTTACTAATGATTTCTTAGACATTTCTACTGATTCAGTCAGTCTCCTGTTTAATTTCCAGCAATTGTCTTCAATGAAAGCATGTTTGTTGCATTATGTCACTTTCGGTTTGACCCCTTCCCCTTCACTGTTATCGCATCCTTCAGCCTAGTTTCGAAAACAAGCATCTCCCCCCTGCAGGGTTTCTAATCCTCTTTCCTCATTGACAAGCTCATAAACATTGAATATTGTCTCTGTAACAAAACTCTGCAGATCATCTTTACAACAAACTGGTGTCTCAATTAGCTGGATTTGTCAAAACACTAAGGTTTATGTATCTTTTAGCGACATCATCTGTCCATCAGCCTTCTCAAAATGAGGTGAAATACCTTTTGACTCCATCCTGATTAAAATAAGGTTTAAGGCATATATCCTGAGGTAAATCAGCTCCCTCACTGAAATTAGTATCATCGCCATGTGTTATTAACCTTTCTCCATCCTTTAATTTAAACATTTCCCTGGCTAACTTTTCCCTAGGATGATGATGTCAGCTTGTACGAGGTGACATAGCTGTAAATTGAGGGGTGATAGATTTGAGACAGACGTCAGAGGCAGGTTCTTCACTCAGAGTGTGGTAAGGGCATGGAATGCTCTTCCTGCCAGTGTGGTTAACTCAGCCATGTTAGTGAGATTTAAACAGTCCTTGGATAAGCAAATGGATGATGATGGGATAGTGTCGGGGGATGGGCTTAGATCAGTTCACAGGTCAGCACAACATTGAGGGCCGAAGGGCCTGTTCTGTGCTAGATTGTTCTATGTTCTGCTGTTCTAGCTCATGTTGTATAATTTCCTTATCTGTTCAGAATTCAAACACTTTATATTCCATCTTATTTTCCATTAATCTCCATTTCCAACCCCCCACCCCCTAACTTTCCAATAGTCTCTGAAACAACTGGTCAAATCAGGTTCCAGAATGAAATCTGGCTTGATAGATCATATTTTGTTTATCTTTTTCATTTAACACGGTGGTCTTTCACTGAAATATAAAGACACAAGTCTGTAGGTTTGGCTTCAATGATAAAACAGAAATTTATTACAAGGGAAATTTAAATAGCGCAAAGTATCTGCATGGAATGCAGACTGAAAGAGTTTGAAACACACAGCAAAGCAAAACCACATTTACACTCCAACACCATTACTTTACAATCATTCAAACTTTCTGATTAATTTCTTACCTGTGAGCTGTGAAGCCTTTCCTATGATTTCTAATCAAACCGTCTTTGTCTGAACACTTCCACACACTGAAACCCTAACAAAGCAACTTATGCCCTTCACTCATCCAAACAAATTCTTTTTCTGTGAGAAAGTATTTGAACGTCTGACTTCGTTCTGGTCTCCTCTCGAAAGGGGGAGAGAGAGCAGCCAGAAATAGTGGTACACATTGGCATCAATGACAGAGCTAGGAAAAGGGATGAGCACCTGAATATGATTATAATGTTAGGTTAGAAGCTAGAATGCAGGACGATGGAGCAGTAATCTCAGGATTGCTACTGGTGCCAAGGGCTGGTGAGGCGAGGAATAGAGAGTGAGTGCAGATGAACACGTGGCTGCAGAGCTGCTGTAGGAGGGAGGCCTTCAGATATGTGGATCATTAAAATACCTTCTGAGGAAGTTGGAACTTGTACAGGAAAGATGGGTTGCACCTGAACTGGAGGGGCACTAATATCCTGGGCGGGAGGTTTGTTAGAGTTCTTCGGGAGGGTTTAAACTAGTTTGGCAGGGGGGCAGGAACCGGAGCTATGGATCAGAGGATGGGATAGATAGTGAACAGCCGGATAAAGCATGCACAGAGTCTGTGAGGAGGGATAGACAGTTGATAGGGCAAAGTTGCACTAAGTGTGATGGGTTGAAGTGTGTCTATTTTAACAGAAGAAGTGTCAGGAATCAGGATGATGAACTTAGAGCTCGGATCAGTATTTGGAACTATGATGATGTGGCCTTTATGGAGATATGGATATCACGGGGGCAGGAATGGCTGTTGGATGTTCCGGGGTTTAGATGTTTCAAAAGGAATAGAGGGGGAGGTAAAAGAGGTGGAGGAGTGGCATTGCTCATCAGGGATAATATCACTGCTGCAGAAAGGGAGGTCATCGAGGAGGGTTTGAACACAGAGTCAGTGTGGGTGGAAGTCAGAAACAGGAAAGGGGCAGTCACTTTATTGGGAGTTTTCTACAGGCCCCCAAATAGCAACAAAAACACAGACTGGGAGACTGATTTTGGAAAGTTGCTAAAATAGCAGGGTTGTTGTTATGGGTGACTTTAACTTCACTAACATTGATTGGAACCTCCTTAGTACAAATAGTTTGGATGGAGCAGTTTTCTCAGGTGTGTCCATGAGGGATTCCTGATTCGACATGTATACAGGCCGATTAGTAGGGAGGCCATATTGGATTTGGTGTTTGGTAACGAACCAGGCCAAGTGTCAGATCTCTTGGTGGGAGAGCATTTTGGTGATAGTGATCACAGTTCCCTGAGCTTTACTATACTCATGGAGAGGGATAGGAGCAGACGGTATGGGTAAGTATTTAATTGGGGAATGAGGAATTACAATGCTATTAGGTAGAAACTGGGGCATCTAAATTGGGAACAGATGTTCTCGGCGAAATGCATGACAGAAATGTGAAGGTTGTTCAGGGAGCACTTGCTGATAGTGCTGGATAGGTTTATCCCACTGAGGCGAGGAAGGGATGGTAGGGTGAAGGAACTTTGGGTGACAAGAAATGTGGAACATCTCGTCAAGAGGAAGAAGGAAACTTACCTCAGGTTGAGGAGGTAAGGATTAGACAGGATTCAAGAGGGTTACAAGTTAGCCAGAACTGAAGATTGGACTAGAAGGAAGGATTAAGGAAAACCCTAAGACACTCTACACTGACGTGAGGAACAAGAGGATGGGTAGAGTAAGGGTATGGCCAGTCAGGAATAGAGTCAGAGGAGGTAGGGAAGGTCCTTAATGAATACTTTGCTTCAGTATTCACTACTGAGAGGGACCTTGTCATGTGTGCGGACAGTGTGAAGCAGGCTGTTATGCAAGAACAGTTGATGTTAGGAACAAGGATGTGCTGAAACATTTGAAAAACCTAAGATAGATAAGACCCCTAGGCCAGACAGGATATACCCAAGGTTACTACGGGAAGCGAGGGAAGAGAGTACTGTGCCTTTGGCGATGGTCTTGGTGTCTTCACTGTCCTCTGGAGTAGTGCCAGTTGATTGGAGGGTGCCAAATGTGATTCCCTTGTTCAAGGAAGGGAATAGGGATAATCTTGGGAACCAGACACCAGTGAGTCTTACATCTGTGAGTGCAAATTATTGCAGAGCATTCTGAGAGACAGGATTTATGATTACTTGGAAAACCATAGTTTGAACAAACCTAGATTGCTGTTAATGTACATTTGTTTAATACATCGCATCATTTGTATGACACTTTGATCTTCTACGGTAAATTCTGTGTCCTATGATCCTGCCCAACTAGTTACCAAACAAAGGAGCAGCGCTCTGAAAGCTCGTACTTCCAAATAAACTTGTTGGACTATAACTTGGTGTCATGTGACATTTAACTGTCGAACTATAACCTGGTGTCGTGTGGCCTTTAACTGTTGGACTATGACCTGGTGTCGTGTGGCCTTTGACTGTTGGACTATGACCTGGTGTCGTGTGGCCTTTGACTGTTGGACTATGACCTGTTGTTATGGACTAGGCCAGATCACTCAAAACATTCTGAAGCAGACAGCCCGAGGCCTAACTTTACAATTTATTTCAGTAAGTGTACAGTGAAAAGTACCCGGAGTAAGATAAATTAGATTAGATTCCCTACAGTGTGGAAACAGGCCTAACATCCACACTGACTCTCTGAAGAGCAAACCACCCAGACCGCTCCCCCACATTTACCCCTGATCAATGCACCTAACACGATGGGCAATTTAGCATGACCAATTCACCTGACCTGCACATCTTTGGATTGTGGAAGGATACCCACGCAGACACAAGGAGAATGTGCAAACTCCACACACAGTCGCCCAAGGCCGGAATCAGACCCAGGTCATGTGAGGCAGCAGTGCTAACCACTGAGTCACCGTGCCGCTAACTAAGTTGACTAGATTTAAAAACAGACAAAAATTTATTCACAAAATTACACAATGAAACACAAAGAATAGAATAAAGAACGCCTACAGAAGTCAGTCTATCCAGCTAGACTTAATAATGCTGTTCCAAATACACACAACAGTCCCAATAAGCAAACCCCCTTTAAAACCCAATATAAATGGAACACATGATTACAGGTTGAAGTTGAAGGGAAGAGAGAGTGTTCCCACACAGCTCCCTGTTGAACTCCCCAGTTCAAGCCCCAACTAAAGTGCTCAGTTCAACTCAACTAGAGAGCTGACCACTCCCCTTTGATTATACAGGTCACTTCGAAAACATGACCACTTTGGCCTGAAGTCTCATCTGTTACACATAAACAAAAGGCCTCTCCAAATCCTTTTCATCTCTGTCCCAACCCAGACTGATTGGAGCCCGGCCTGGTTTATTACCACTCTGAGAAAATACCAAGGACAGAGTCTCCTTGAGCCAAGGGACAGCTTTCAAAAAAAAAGGGACTAGCTTTGTGACACACCCCCTTTAAAAAAATGAACCATCAATACCAAAAGTTGGCTTCGTTTTTAACCCTTTAAAACCCAGTTAGTAGTCGAAACACACATGTACACTATACTAACTATAACCATGCAAACATTCACAACCACATGCAAATTCAGGCCACGGTACACCCACCACCAAACACCTCCGTATCTGAATGTAAGTTTGCTCGCTGAGCTGGAAGGTTCACTTCCTGATGTTTCGTCAGCCTGCTAGGTAACATCATCAGTGGGCCTCAGGCGAAGCAATGCTGAAAATTCCTGCTTTTTAAATTGCCCATTGTGTTGGGTGCATTAGTCAGAAGGAAATGGGTCTGGGTGGGTTACTCTTTGGAGGGTCGGTGTGGACTTGTTGGGCCGAAGGGCCTATTACCACACTGTAGGGAATCTAATCTATTTATATGTGACAGACAACAAGCAAACCTAATGTCATTTACAAAATACCATGCAAGGACTGTAACAAACACTACATTGGACAAACAGGCAGAAAACTAGCCACCAGGAGACATGAACACAAACTAGTCACAAAAAGACATGACCCTCTCTCACTAGGATCCTTACATACAGATGAGGTAGGACACCACTTTGACTGGGACAACACATCCATCCTAGGACAAGCCAAACAGAGACATGCATGAGAATTCCTAGAAGCATGGCATTCCAACTGGAACAATCAACAAACAAATCGAGTTCGACCCCATCTACCACCCCCTGAGAAAAGGAACAGGAAGTGACTTCACCCAGGAATTAAAATCACCACAAGAAATAACATTACCAATCCAAAGAAACCCAAACATATAAATAGAAAGGACTTTTCAGCAGTGCTTCACCTGAGACCCATTGAAGATGTTATCTAGTAGGGTGAGGAAACGTCTGGAAATGAACCTTCCAGCTCAGTGAGCAAACCTACATCCAAAGCCTCAACCTGAGCTACAAATCTTCTCAAACCTCGCCTCCGTATCTCATTCGAATCTCGATAATGCATCGTCAATCATGTTTCCGCAACCTGCCACATGTACAATTGTCAAATTGAACGGCTGTAACAACAAGCTCCATCTAAACAGTCTCTATCTACTGTTGAACATTTCTGTCGATGAATGTTCAACTTCCTGGAAAAATACCTGATGGATATTTCTATTCCCTCGTCATCCTCCTGCAGGAATACCACACCGACATCCACAACACTGGCATTGATAGCCGCCTTGTAAGGCTTTGTGTAATCCTGTGTGGCTAATACTAGGGCAACGGTTAACACAGTTTTTAGGCTGTCAAATGCCTCTTGACAGTCTGCTGTCCACTGAAACTTCTTGCCCTTTTTTAACAATTCGGTAAGTGGAGCAGCAACACTGCTAAAGTTCGGCACAAACCTTTGGTAAAATCCACTCAATCCCAGGAACCATAGTATTGTGTTTTTTTGTCGAAATTCCCCAATGATTTTAGTTTTGGCATCCTTTGGAGCCATTTGTCAATGTCCAATAACATGGCCCAGGAAGATGACTTGGGCTTTGGCAAATTCACTTCTATCTAGCTTTACCACCAAACCTGCCTTCCGAAGTCGATCGAACCAGTCCAATAAATGCTGTAAATGTTGCTTCCATGAGTGACTAAAAATCACCAGGTCATCAATATATATCACACAGTTGGGTAATCGCACAATGACCTTATTAGTCAGTCTCTGAAATGTGGCTGGAGTGTTTTTCCTACCAAATGGCATGACTTTGAGCTGATATAGTCCATGTGGCGTTCCAAAAGATGAAATTGCCTTTGCTCTCTCTGACAGACGCACTTGTCAGTAGCCTCTGAGCAAGTCCAACTTAGAAATGTAAGTTACTTATCCCACCTTTTCGACACAGACCTCCAACCGTGGAATTGGATATGCATCTGTCTCTGGAACGGTGCTGACTTTGCGATGGTCCACACATAACCGTTGGGTACCATCTGGCTTTGGCACCATGACTGTGGGTGAGCTCCAGTCACTGTAACTCACTGCGATTATGCCATCTTGGAGCATGCACTCTATCGCCTTCTGAACCTGTGCTAACTTGAGAGGGTTATGCATATAAGGATGTTGCTTAATTGGAACAGCATCTCCAATATCTACATCATGTACAATTAGGTTAGTACCTCCCAGTTTATTTTCACACGTCTCTCCATGTGATAGTAATAACTTTTTCAAGTCATTTCGATTTTCTTATGGGAGGTAACTCAATAATTTATCCCAATCTTTGACAACTTTTTCACTGTCCAATTTGATTTGAGGAATGTCTAATTCAGAATCCCCTGAACTCTGTTCTTCCTTCTGTACTGTCATCATTAACACCTTCTCCTCTTGCTTTCCTTCCCTCTCAAAATACCTTTTGAGCATATTTCCATGACACACTCTGTGAGTCTTCTTCCTGTCTGGAGTCCTTATCAAGTAGTTCACCCCTCACTCAAATTCTTCTCAATGTGATACAGTCCACTAAACCTTGCCCACACCTCCTCCCTCACCTCTATCCAAGGCCCTAAAGGAGTCTTCCACATCCATCAAAGTTTCACCTGCACATCCACTAATATCATTTATTGTATCCGTTGCTCCTGATGTGGTCTCCTCTACATTGGGGAGACTGGGCGCCTCCTAGCAGAGCGCTTTAGGGAACATCTCCGAGACACCCGCACCAATCAACCACACTGCCCCGTGGCCCAACATTTCAACTCCCCCTCCCACTCTGCCGAGGACACGGAGGTCCTGGGCCTCCTTCACCGCTGTTCCCTCACCACCAGACGCCTGGAGGAAGAACGCCTCATCTTCCGCCTCGGAACACTTCAACCCCAGGGCATCAATGTGGACTTCAACAGCTTCCTCATTTCCCCTTCCCCCACCTCATCCTAGTTTCAAACTTCCAACTCAGCACTGTCCCCATAACTTGTCCGGACTTGTCCGACCTGCCTATCTCCTTTTCCACCTATCCACTCCACCCTCTCCTCCTTGACCTATCACCTTCATCTCCTCCCCCACTCACCCATTGTACTCTATGCTACTCTCTCCCCACCCCCACCCTCCTCTAGCTTATCCTACCCTAATCATCCTTTTATTCCTCACATACCTATAGAAAGCTTTAGGGTTTTCCTTTATTCTAGTTGCTAAAGACTGCTCGTATCCTCTCCTTGCTCTTCTTAACTCTCTCTTTAAATCCTTCCAGGCTGATCTGTAACTCTCCATCGCCCCATCTGAACCATCTTGTCTCATCAACACATAAGCCTCTTTCTTCTGCTTAACAAGAGATGCAATTTCTGTAGTAAACCATGGTTCCCTTACCTTATCACTTCCTCGCTGTCTGACAGGGACATACCTATCAAGGACATGTAATATCAGTTCCTTAAACCAGCTCCACATTTCCATTGTCCCCATCCCCCCCATTTTGCTACCCCATTCTATGCATCCTAAATTCTTGCCTAATCACATTATAATTGCCCTTGCCCCATCGATAACTCTTGACCTACGGCCTGTACCTATCCCTTTCCATTGCTAAACTAAGCGTAACTGAATTATGGTCACTCTCTCCAAAGTGCTCACCTACAACTCAATCAAACATCTGGCCTAGTTCATTACCAAGCACCAGATCCAGTGTGGTCTCCCCTCTTGTCGGCCCTTCGACATACTGCATCAGGAAACCCTCCTGTACACATTGGACAAAAACTGATCCATCTGACGTATTAGAGTTATAGCTTTCTAGTCAATGTTGGGGAAGTTAAAGTCCCCCTAATGACCATCCTGTTCCTTTCACTTCTACCCAGAATCATTTTGCCAATCCTCTCCTCTCCAAAGTTCTTTCAGCCACCGTTAAAATATCCTTGACTAACAAGGCCACACCTCCCCCTCTTTTACTGCCTTGCCTGTTCTTAATGAAAGATCTAAACCCTGGAACCTACAACATCCATTCCTCACCCTGCTGTATCCATGTCTCCGAAATGGCTACAACATCGAAGTCCAAGTATAAACGGAACACATGCTTACAAGTTGAAGTTGAAGGGCAGAAAAGAGAGAGAGTTTCCCCACAGCTCCCCGTTGAACTTCCCAGTTCAAGACTCAACTAAAAGTGCTCAGTTCAGCTCAGCTAGAGAGCTGACCATGCCACTTTCATTATACAGGTCACTTCTAAAACATGACCACTTTAACCTGAAGTCTCATCTGTTTACATATAAACAAAAGGCCTCTCAAAATCCTTTTCATCTCTGTCCCAACCCAGACTGATTGGAATCCGGCATGGTTTATTGCCCCTCCCATAAATATCAAGGTCAGAGTCTCCTTGAGCCAAGGAACAGGTTTTAGTAAAAAAGGGACTAGCTTTGTGACACCTGGTGTTGTGTGACCGTTAACTGTTGGACTATAACCTGGTGTTGTGTGGCCTTTGACAGTTGGACTATAACCTGGTGTTGTGTGACTGTTAACTGTTGGACTATAACCTGGTGTTGTGTGACCTTTGACAGTTGGACTATAACCTGGTGTTGTGTGACCTTTGACAGTTGGACTATAACCTGGTGTTGTGTGACCGTTAACTGTTGGACTATAATCTGATAATTCTGTTAATTCAATTTTTAGATTAGATTCAGTCTAAACATTATGTCACAGTCAGCAGCACATGTGGGGCTAACACCTTCAATACATCATCTGGACTGACACCAATTGTTAAAGTTCACTTGACAATGTAACTTTTAAAAAACAGGTTTTGTGATTTACATATGAAAGAAGTGAAACTATCATGGTCATTCTAACAGATGAGACTCAACAAACAATCAAGGTATTTTTCAATGTGTAATTTCTGTTATATCACACTGTAAACTTTTGCTCTAAATTAGTGTGTCTTACAATTGTTCCTCCACAACCACCTGCTGAAGGAGCAGTGCTCAGAGAGTCAGTGCTATGACCTGGTGTTGTGTGATGTTTATCTTTCTCCATCCCAGTCCAACACCAGCACCTCCACATTGGGCCTAGACCCTGGTGTCATGTGACCTTTAACCGCGGGAAGACTACATTTCCCGGCGTGCTCTGGGCGCGTCAGTTCTGACGCATGCGCAATGAGGTCTGCGGCCTAGCGCAAGAGGCGACCGCGGTCTCGAGTCCGGGGCTGAGGCGGCGGCGGCTGTCGGCTTGGCTCATGGCACTGAGTGTAGTCCGCTGGGGCGGGCCGGCTGCGCTGTCCCTGCGGGGAAAGGGCCGGGCCCTGTCCCGGGCGACCGCACCGTTCCGCCCGGGCCGAGTGGCGGTTCTCAGCAAAACCACCCGCTTCGAGTTCGAGCAGGAGCGGGGCCGCGCGGAGGGAGAGAGGCGGAGGGAGCTCCGGGAGAGGGTGAGGGCCGGGAGAGGGTGAGGGGCCGGGAGAGGGTGAGGGGCCGGGAGGGGGAGGGGGAGGGGGAGGGGGAGAGGGTGGGGGCCGGGAGGGGGAGAGGGTGGGGGAGGGGGAGAGGGTGGGGGCCGGGAGGGGGAGAGGGTGGGGGAGAGGGAGAGGGAGAGGGTGGGGGCCGGGAGAGGGAGAGGGTGGGGGCCGGGAGAGGGAGAGGGTGGGGGAGAGGGAGAGGGTGGGGGAGAGGGAGAGGGAGAGGGTGGGGGCCGGGAGGGGGAGAGGGTGGGGGCCGGGAGAGGGAGAGGGTGGGGGCCGGGGGGGGGGAGGGGCCGGGAGGGGGAGGGAGAGGGAGAGGGGGAGGGCCGGGGGGAGAGGGGGAGGGCCGGGGGGGGAGATGGAGGGCCGGGGGGGGGGGGGCTGGGTGGGTGAGGGTCCGGGGTGGGGAGTGAGGGGTCCCTGGGGGTGAGGGTCCCAGAGGCAGGGGGGGTGTGTGTGTGTGTGAATATCTTTTAAGAAGTGGATTGATTTTGGGCAGGGTGTTGGGGAGTCCCAGGGTTAGGTGTGAATGTGGAATTTGAAACACAGACAGATGGAGTGGAGGAGTATACTCGGGGATGGAGTGGGGTGTCATGATTTACATAGAGGCTCCTATTATGTTCATAACCAGGAGTTTTCAGTATGTTTTGAGGATATTGTCAGGATGCAGTGTGTTCAATTGAATCAAGGCTGTTTGATTACTTTATCCAATAGTCTGTCCCTGCAGCAGGATGTGTGCATGAACAATTGTAATTCTGGCTAATACCTCAGGATTTTCATTAGCCTCACATTCTCACACAGCCTATCTGTTCTGTTCCATGTACATGCTTGTTTTGGGGTATATCTCCTTTTGTTGCTGTATTTCATGCCTCTCGCTGCCCAGTCTAATGCAGCTCCATTGTGTTTGTTTGCAGCTTGCTACAAAAGGATCCAGTTACAATGGGTTACTGGAGCGACACACTGTTCACAGTGCCAACGTCCAGCATGTGGTGGACACTCTACAGTAAGGAGCAATTTCTTCCCATGTGGAAATTGTGTAGATTCTGGATTAGAGTGGTGCTGGAAAAGCACAGCAGTTCAGGCAGCATCCAAGGAGCAGGAAAATCGACTTTTCGGGCAGAAATCTCCAAACCTCATGTGATATTGTAAAGTGTTAATTGTTGGAAACTTTAAATAGGATAAAAGGTCAGCATAACATCAAGGGCCAAAGGGCCTGTACTATGCTGTACTGATCTATGTTCTATAACATCAGATTGTTCAAAAATGGGGAGCGTCATAGAGATGTGCAGCATGGAAAGGGGGATAAGCCTGACATCTAAAGACAATCAGCCTAATGTCGGTGCTGAGGAAACCTATTGAAAGATTATCAAAATTAGTCATAATTTGGAAAATCACAGTTTAATAAGTGAAAGTCAGCAAATCAAAAGCTATTCAGCAAATCCCTGGATCAGCTGAGACCTTGGTGAAAACCCTCACCTCCTCAGTCTTGCCCTCTGCTGATGATCCTCATGTTAAACTCACCATCAGCCTAATGAGAAAGTAGTAATGTCCCTATTAGTGAGCCAAGGGCCTGGGTTTAAGTCCCACCTGCTCTGGGAAGTGTGTAATAACATCTCTGAACAGATTGATTAAAAGAGAAATGAATAAAGCAGACCCCAACTCCATTTTGATTTAGTCCCTAGCCTCTCTCCCTACACCCCTCACTTTTGAAGGTTTGCATTGAGTCCGTGGTTAGGAAAGCAAATGTAATGTCATTTATCTCAAGAGAGTTGGCATGTAAAAGCAGCGTTGTGCTACAGAAACTTTATAAAGCTCTGGTTAGGTCCCATTTAAAAACTGTGTCCAATTTTGGGCCCCACACCTCAGGAGGGACATACTGGCACTGGAGCGTGTCCAGTGGAGATTCACACGGATGATCCCTGGAATGGTAGGCCTAACGTATGATGAACTGCTGAGGATCTAGGGATTGTATTCATTAGAGTTTAGAAGGTTGAGGGGAGATCTAATAGAAACTTACAAGATTATGCATGGCTTAGAAAGGGTGGACACTGGGAAATTGTTTCCTTCAGGCAGGGAGACTAGGACCCATGGGCACAGCCTTAAAATTAGAGGGGGTCAATTCAAAACAGAAATGAGACATTTGTTCAGCCAGAGAGTGATGGGCCTGTGGAATTCATTGCCACGGAATGCAGTGGAGGCCAGGACATTAAATTGTTAAAAGGCAGAGATTGATAAATTCTTAATCTCGCAAGGAATTAAGAGAAATGGGGAGAGTGCAGGTAAATGTAGTTGAAATGCCCATCAGCCATGATTGAATGGCAGAGTGGACTCGATGGGCCGAATGGCCTTACTTCTACTCCTATGTCTTATGGTCTTAATGGGCTTTCAAAGTCTGTGAGAAGATTTGAAGCTCGGGTGCTCGTTGTTGTGGTTCTGTTCGCCGAGCTGGGAATTTGTCTTGCAAACGTTTCGTCCCCTGTCTAGGTGACATCCTCAGTGCTTGGGAGCCTCCTGTGAAGCGCTTCTGTGCTGTTTCCTCCGGCATTTATAGTGGCCTGTCTCTGCCGCTTCCGGTTGTCAGTTCCAGCTGTCCGTTGCAGTGGTCGGTATATTGGGTCCAGGTCGATGTGTTTGTTGATACAGTCTGTGGATGAGTGCCATGCCTCTAGGAATTCCCTGGCTGTTCTCTGTTTGGCTTGTCCTATAATAATAGTGTTGTCCCAGTCGAATTCATGTTGCTTGTCATCTGTGTGTGTGGCTACTAAGGATAGCTGGTCGTGTCGTTTCGTGGCTAGTTGGTGTTCGTGTATATGGATCGTTAGCTGTCTTCCTGTTTGTCCGATGTAGTGTTTTCTGCAGTCCTTGCATGGGATTTTGTACACTACATTGGTTTTGCTCATGCTGGGTATCGGGTCCTTTGTTCTGGTGAGTTGTTGTCGGAGGGTGGCTGTTGGTTTGTGTGCTGTTATGAGTCCTAGTGGTCGCAGTAGTCTGGCTGTCAGTTCAGAAATGCTCCTGATGTATGGTAGTGTGGCTAGTCCTGTGGGTTGTGGCATGTCCTCGTTCCGTTGTCTCTCCCTTAGGCATCTGTTGATGAAATTGCGAGGGTATCCGTTTTTGGCGAATATTTTGTATAGGTGTACCTCTTCCTCTTTTTGTAGTTCTGGTGTGCAGCAGTGTGTTGTGGCCCTTTTGAATAGTGTCCTGATGCAACTTCTTTTGTGTGTGTTGGGGTGGTTGCTTTCATAATTTACTACGAAACTACTAAAGCACCCACCCCAACACACACAAAAGAAGTTGCATCAAGACACTGTTCAAAAGAGCCACAACACACTGCAGCACACCAGAACTACAAAAAGAGGAAGAAGAACACCTATACAATGTATTTGCCAAAAACGGATACCCGCGCAATTTCATCAACAGATGCCTCAGGGAAAGACAACGGAACGAGGACATGCCACAAACCAAAGGACTAGCCACACTACCATACATCAGGAGCATTTCTGAACTGACAGCCAGACTACTGCGACCACTAGGACTCATAACAGCACACAAACCAACAGCCACCCTCCGACAACAACTCACCAGAACGAAGGACCCGATACCCAACATGAGCAAAACCAATGTAGTGTACAAAATCCCATGCAAGGACTGCAGAAAACACTACATAGGACAAACAGGAAGACAGTTAACGATCCGTATACACGAACACCAACTAGCCACGAAACGACACGACCAGCTATCCTTAGTAGCCACACACACCAATGACAAGCAACATGAATTCGACTGGGACAACACTATTATTATAGGGCAAGCCAAACAGAGAACAGCCAGGGAATTCCTAGAGGCATGGCACGCATCCACAGATTCAATCAATCAGCACATCGACCTGGACCCAATATACCGACCACTGCAACGGACAGCTGGAACTGACAACCGGAAGCGGCAGAGACAGGCCACTATAAATGCCGGAGGAAACAGCACAGAAGCGCTTCACAGGAGGCTCCCAAGCACTGAGGATGTCACCGAGACAGGGGACGAAACGTCTGCAACACAAATTCCCAGCTCGGCGAACAGAACCACAACAACTTAATGGGCTTTGCTGTAAATATTGAATTGGCTAAACAAGTGTTTTTATTGGTGGTGGTTAATGTTTATAAAGGGAAAAAAAAGTTACTGTGATTTTGCTGGTGGGAAGGTTGCTCAGTTGTGTGTGATAACAGTCAAGATTAAAGTGGTGTTGGAAAAGCACAACATGTCAGGCAGCATCCGAGGAGCAGGAAAATCGACGTTTAGTGCAAAAGCCCTTCAGCAGGATGCTGCCTGACTTGCTGTGCTTTTCCAGCACCACTCTAATCTTGACTCAGATCTGCAATACCTACTTCTGCCCTGTGTGTTATATCACTTGAATTGAATTAGCTTTATTGTCAAAATGTACTCCAATGAGTCCAGTGAAAAGTTCATAAGTTGCCACTTGCAGCACCATCTTAGGTACAAAGGTATCTAGGTACAATCCTTAGTTACAGAATAGAGAAATGAAGAAAAAATGTGACATTACAGCTATACACAGAATGACCATAGGTCAGAAAAAGAAGCAGCAAAGTTATAAAGACAAACCTCGCAGTCTCTTTCCCAGGGCTCAGTGCAACAGACCAGTGCATGGGGCCTTCACTGAGTCTGACCACTGGCTGCTGCCACCCTCCACACCGGGATGCTGATTGTTGGTGTCTCTACTTCAGAGGCTGGGAATCGGAGACCAGAGCTAGGTGTCCAAGATCGAGAATCCAAGAAAACAGAAGGGGAGGAGGAAACTACAGAAGGGAGAAAGCAAAAAGGACAAAGAATGGGCAGAACAGTTCAGCTACCATCCTAGTGGCTTTAAAAAGGGAATCAGACCAGACCCAGTCAACCTTCAATTCCATTTTGATTTAGTGCCTTCCTGTTCTCCCTCCACCTCCCTTTTGATGGTTTGCATTGCCCATAATGGGCTTCAGTTGCAAATAATTAATTGGTTACACTGGTGGTGGTTAGAGTTTAGAAAAACCTAACAAAAGAGTCAAGGTGATTTTGGTGGTGGGACGGTCACTCAGTCGTGTGTGATAGCAAATCTAAGTATACTTTTCCAAAGAAAAATCCAGAAAGGGTGTTGTGGCACAGTGGTAGTGTCTCTATCTCTGAACTAGGAGGTTTGAGTTTCAAGTGCCCCCTGCCCCAGAGGTGGACTGAAGAATAATGCAGACCCTGGGATATATCTGCAGAAGTGTCTGTCCCGAGCTGGGACTTTGTCTGTTGTTGAAGTGGAGTACCATATTCCTTTCCTTTCAGGCTTCCTGAGTTCCATAAAAGGGAAGTGAAAGATGGGTCTAGGCAGGCTTGCTGCGAAGAGAAAGATAAAAACTAAGGGGCATAGTTTGAAAAAGTGATCTGTCATTTAATGCAAAGATGAGGAGACATTTTTTTTCAGTGTCAGGTATTCATGGAAATCTCTTCCCCAGAGTTTTGAGGAAGTGGGACATTGATTATGGGGCAGTTAAGAGTCCGCTACATCACTGTGGGTCTGGAGTCACATGTCAGCCAGACCAGATAAGGATGGCTGTTTTCACTCCCTTAAGGACATCAGTGAACCAGTTGGGTTTTTCCTGACAATTGGAAATGGTTTCACGGTCATCATTAAACTTATTTCCCGATTATTATTGAATTTAAATTCCACCATCTGCCAGGAAGGAATTTGAACTGGGGTCTCTGGGTTAATAGTCTAGCAATAATATTACAATGCCACCACCACTATCACCATGCCTCGCCCAAAAAAACATCTGCTGCTTCTATCCTCTGGGCTGTATATATCCTTGATTCACCATGTGTCCTAGACAGGTCACTTGCATCTTACTGGGTTTGCTGTCCGAGATAGAGCGCAGGTCAGCTGAATGTCCTTTCAGAATAGAATCGCAGTTTATTGTCATGTTTATTTTTACAATACAACGCAAAAGGTTAAATAGGAGGCCATACCATGGCACCTAGATTAATGACAGAAGTCATTAACTGAGAAGAAAATGTAAACGTTCATCAGAGTTTAATTAATGACTCCTGAGTTTGGGGTATGCTGGAGCTACCAGTTCCCTCAAGTGATTTCTCACTTCCCACCAGGTGGAATACTATACAATGGGAGAATCCTGGATTAGTGGTGGTGGAAGAGCACAGCAGTTCGGTCAGCAACCAACGAGCAGCGAAATCGACGTTTCGGGCAAAAGCTCTTCATCAGGAATAAATGGGAGAATCCTGCCAATACTTCTTGGAACAATGGCTGGGCACTCAATACCAGTCGGTATGATTTGACACTGGTATAATCTCTCTGGAGTTGTGAAGGTCGGAAAGGGACAAAGGGAATAGGAACATGTCAGGATCCTTTGAATAAATCTATCTCGGTAATATAGGGCGTTTATGGAGTCTTATCAATGCAATCTTCCAGCCAGGATATGAGGAAGGAGACAGTGGTCTGGTTAGTGCATTAACTTCTCTGGGATCAGTGGAAAGCTTTGAGGAGCTGTTGGATGTGGCCCTCTGTCAGTGTGGCAGAGGACTTCACTTGGGTCACATTCAGGTGGACCTGAGATGTTCTGGAATATTCCAGAAATGAAATGACTGCAGGTCTGAGTGAGGAGAGCAAATGGGGGAGAATTGGACAAAGTTCCTCACTCCTGTTTTGTTGGATAGGAATCTTAGGAACAGCCTCTGGGAAATGGGTAAACATTTACAGATTGGAAAGGATTTACTAATAACTCTGTGTTGGATGGTCATCCTACACAATTCATTAACACCATGTTGAATGGTTCCTCAAAAAACATTGCAGGTAGGAGTTTTGCACAGCTTGGAAGGTATGACAGAGTCTTTGAAAATCCAGTGGTGAGTGCAGGAGGACATGCAATGAGCAGCACCAGGCATACCTAAAAATAAAGTGTCAACTGAGTGAAGCACCAAACAGGGCGATTTGTAAGCCAAATAGCATATGACCATGAGCATAAGCAGCAACTGATTCAACAACCAGCAGATCAGATCTGAGCTCTGCCTTCCTGCCTCCTTGGCCTTCTCCAGTGGTCCCCAGCATCACTGATACCAGTCTTCAGTCAATTCAATTCACTCCACATGAAATCAAGAAACAGTTGGAGGCACAGAATACTGCAAAGGCGATGGACCCTGACAACATTCTGGCAGCACCAGACATACCACACAATAAGATGTCAGCCTGGTCAAGCTATCAAACAGGACAACTTGCATAGGTGAAAGTGAAAACTGCAGATGCTGGAGATCAGAGTCGAGAGTGTGCAGCTGGAAAAGCACAGCAGGTCAGGCAGCATCCGAGGAGCAGGAGAGTCAACATTTTGGGCAAGAGCCCTTCATCAGGAGTGAGGCTAAGAGCTGAGGGGGTGGTGAGATATAAATGGGAGGGGGCTGGGGCTGAGAGAAAGGTAGCTGAGAGTAACGAGTCTGTTTCAGGATGTGGCTGAAGAGCTTCAGAGCAGAGGAGATGATCTCCTGGCGGGGTGCAGTGAGAGAAACTCACTGAGATCCTTGTAGAGAGAGGAGGAAAATGTCTTCAGGGTAGGCATCCTTGGAAGAGGCTTCGCAGTGAGGTTAAAGGGCTTTTGCCCGAAACGTTGATTTCGCTGCTCGTTGGATGCTGCCTGAACTGCTGTGCTCTTCCAGCACCACTAATCCAGTATTTGATTTTCAGCATCTGCAGTCATTGTTTTTACCTTTAAAATAAACTAGGCAAAGGTGAGGACTGCAGATGGAGACTAGTGTTGAGAGTGTGGTGCTGGAAAAGCACAACAGGTTGAGCAGGAAAACCGACCTTTTGGGCAAAAGCCCTTTGTCAGGACTGAGGACTACTTGAATGCCAAACAGCATAAGCAGCAAGTGATAGACGGAGCTACACAATTGCACAACCAATGAATCAGATCTACACTCTGCAGTCTTGCCACGTGCAGTTATGAATGGTGGTGGACAATTAAACAGCTCATTGCAGGAGGAGGTGGAAACTTCACAAAAATGATAGAAGAGCCCAGCACATCAGGGCAAAAGATAAGGCTGGAGCTTTTGCAGCAATCTTCAGCCGAAGTATCGAGTGGATGATCCATCTCGGGCTCCTCCAGTGGTCCCCAGCATCACCAAAACCAGTCTTCAGCCAATTTGATTCACTCCATGTGATAGGAAGAAACAATTGAAGACACTACAACATTTGACAGTAGGACTTAAGACTTGTGCTTCAGAGCTTGCCGCTCCCTTAGCCAAGCTGTTCCATTACATTACAGCATTGGCGCCTACCTGACAATGTAGAAAACTTACCAGGTATGTCCTGTACATAAAAAGCAAATCCAACCTGGCTAATTACCGTCCCATCAGTCTACTTTCAATCATCAGTAAAGTGATGAAAAGTGTCATCAGCAGTACTGGAATCATGGGTATCGGGGCCAAAATGTCCACTGGTTCGAGTCATACCTGACACATAGGGAGATGGTCATGGTTGATGGATGTCAGTCAGTTCAGCTCCAGGACATCTCTGCAGGAGTCCCTCAGGGTAGTGTCCTAGGCCCAACCATCTTCAGCTGCTTCATCAATGACCTTTGCTCCATCATAAAGTCAGAAATGGGAATGTTCCCTGATGGATTGTGCAATGTTCAGTACTGTTTGTAACTCCTCAGATACTGAAGCAGTCCATGTTAAATGAAACAAGACCTAGATAATATCCAGGCTTGCGCTAACAAGTGACAAGTAACATTTGTGCCACACGAATGTGAGGCTCAATCCATTTCCATTAAGGGACAATCTAATCACCACCCCTTGACGTTCAATGGTGTTACCATCACTTAATCCTCCATTATTAAGATCCTGGGGACTATCATTGACCAGATACTCACCTCCTGATTCCTCAAAGTCTGTCCACTATCTGCAAGGCATAAGCCAGGAGTGTGATGGAATACTCCCCACTTGCCTGGATGGGTGCAGCCTCATTAACATTCAAGAAGATTGATACCATCTAGGCACCGCTTGATTGGTACCACATCCACAAACATCCCCTCCCTCCACCTCCAACACTCAGTAGCAGCAGTGTGTACTATCTACAAGATGCGATGCAGACATTAACCCAAGATCCTCAGGCAGCACCTTCCAAATCCACAACCACTTCCATCTAGAAGGACAAGGACATCAGATACATGGAAACACTACCCCTGCAAGTTCCCCTCCAAGCCATTCACCATCCTGACTTGGAAATATATCGCCGTTCCTTCAGTGTCGCTGGGTCAAAATCCTAGAATTCCCTCCCTAAGGGACATTGTGGGTCTACCTACAGCACATGGACTCCAGCAGTTCAAGTGGGCAGCTCACCCCCACCTTCTCAAGGGTAACTAGGAATGGGTAATATGTGACACCCATATCTCACAAATGAATAAAAATGAATATCGAGTGGGCAGGTAACGTTCTGACCACACAAAGGCAATGATTATCATCAACAAGAGAAAGCCAGGGATCCTTGATGCCACACTGAGTCAAAATGAGGCCTTGATGTCAAAGGCTGTCCCTCTCCCCTACCCTCTGGAATCCAGCTCTTCTGTCCATGTTTGACCCAAGGCTGGAATGAGGTCAGGAACTGAGTGACCCTGGGGAACCCAAACTGGGTGTCCATCACGTTACTGAGGATTGAGAGTAGACTAATGGTGCAGTGATTGGCTGAGTTGGACTTCTGAGCTTAAAAATGTGTTGCTGGAAAAGCACAGCAGGTCAGGTAGCATCAAAGGAGCAGGAGAATCGATGTTTCGGGCATAAACTCTTCTTCAGGATTTCTCCTGCTTTTTCTATAGAGGAATAGCAGTAGGCCATTGAGCCCCTCAGGCATTCACTGACATCATGGCTTCACAAAAATTTAAACAAAACTTCACAGAAATTTTCAGAGACAAACTGGGTCAGTGGGACTGACAGCATTGCTGTGTAATAAGCTAGTGTGGACTGAGTGCCTTCTATCATCATGGGTTCTTACTGTCTAACAGCATTGTTGGCGTGAGTTCAGTATGGCTACAGGAACTGATGTGGGGCTAACCCTCTGTGTTGCTCTCCTTTTTTCAGTAAGGAAGGAATCGAGGTTCGTCTGGTGAAGCGCAGAGATTACACTGAGGAAATCGTGCAATGGGCTGATGCCATCGTATCTGCTGGAGGTAATAGCAGCGACATTCCAGTTTGCAGTGTGTGATTGGGGCTGGCTCTTCAGGAGATGTGTTATGGAGAGTTTTGTCACTGCTGCTTTGCAAACTCTCTTCTTTCCCTACCCTCCTTTGCTGGGAGCTATTTGAGGAATTTCTTAAGAAGACATGAGAGAGTTGACTGGACTGTACCTGGAATGAGCAAGTTTGGGGAAATATCAGATGGGCCAGGATTGTATCTGCTGGAGTTTAGAACAGTAAGAAAAAAGAAATAGGAGCAGGTAGGCCATTGCTTGCCGTGCCATTCTGTAAGATCAGGGCTGATCTGTCCCAGGCCTCAACTCTTGTACCAGATCCCTATTGCCCTCAACTCCTCCTAAGAGGCGATGGAGGTAGAACGATGGAAATGCTTGAGAACCTGGGGGGGTGGTGACCAGGTGGATGAGGTGAGGATGTTTTGTCTTAGGAATCATGATTTGGAGATGCTGGTGTTGGACTGTGGTGTACAAAGTTAAAAGTCACACAACACCAGGTTATAGTCCAACAGGTTTTATTGGAAGCACTAGCTTTTGGAACACTGCTCCTTCAAGTGGTTCCTCTTGGGAGGAAATCGACAACAAGGGGGCACTGATTTTTTAAAAAATCAGAGGTTACCCATTTCATACACAAACGAGTCGAAACATTTTTTTACAGAAATAGTTTTCCTGGAAAGGTAATGGAAGGTATGTTATTGAATATTTTTAAGGCAGTCGTGGATAGCTTTGTGCTCCACAAGAGGGTGACGGTTATCAGGTGTAAGTGGAACTGTGCATTGAGGTTACAATCAGACCAGCAATGATCTTATAAAGAGCAGAGCAGACTCAAGGGGCAGAGTGGCCTTGTCTTTATTTATATATTTATATTAAAGCTCTCTGTACGCTTAAACTGAATGCAAAGTTCTCTGTACACTGTAACCATTAAACACTCCCAGGACAGGACCAGCATGGGGTTAGGTACTGAGTAAACTGCCTGCACTTTTAAACTGAAAGGAAAATTCTTACCCACTGTCTGTATCAGACACTCCTAGGGCAGGACAGCATGGGATTAGAAACAAAGTTCTGTTTCAGTGAAGTTGTTACGGTCATGGAGCAGGTACAGTTATTAACTCAAGGAAGCCTAGGACTGAGGGAGATGGGTGGTCTGCCCAAAGGAGGGAAATGTGAACCAGCCCCACGTGCGAGAGGGAGTGAAGGGAGGAGAGGGAGTGAGGGGGGAAGTTGGAGGAGGAGAAGCTCCCCCCATGAAGGCTAAAGGGCCTGTGTGTGATTGAGCTGACTGTGATCTGTCTGATTCTGTGCAGGGGATGGCACCATGCTGCTGTCAGCCAGCAAAGTGTTTGGGCAGATCAAACCTGTCATTGGAGTCAACACGGACCCAGAAAGGTAAAGGGCTGTCACTGATGGAGTGCAGGCTGAAACGCTGTGCTGCAGGAGGGAGAGGTGGACACCCAGTGTTTGGGATGGGGGAGGCAGGGAGTTCACTGAGATGGGGACTGAGAGGTTTGGCAGGGAATGGGGGATCTGCAGGGCATGATGGGAAGGGGTGGTTTGCTGTGGTGGGTGGAAAGGAATGTTGTGATTGGGTGGGCGGGTATCAATCAGGTCTGCGCCTTGTTGGAACATAGGATTTAGGAGAAAGAGTAGATAATTTAGCCCTTTGAGTCCGCTCAGCCCTTTAACATGATCATGGTTGATCTTCCTTTGGTCTCCACCCTACATTCTTGCCTGCTCCCCATAACTTTTATCCCACTTTTCATCAGAAAGATATCCATTTCTTTGTTGAGTCTGTTGATTTGATTCTGCCTCCACTGTACTCTGGGGCAGTGAGTTCCACAGATTCACAACCCTTTGAGCAAAGTGATTTCTTCTCATCCCAGTTTTGGGCCTACCTCCTCTCACTCCATATCTATGACCTCTTGTTTAAGATTGTCCCACAAGGGGGAACAACTGTTGAATATCCACATTATCAATCCCCTTCAGCATTTTAAATCCCTCAATCAGATCCATCCCCTCATTCTTCTGAACTCCGGTAGTACAAGCCCAAGCTATTGAACTGCTCCTCATACATTAAAAGGAACCACAGTTGTGGAGTTGTCTAATCTTGAGCATCAGGCATCCAGAGGGACTCCAAAGCCTTAGACAAAATACTAAATAGGCATACTAAAGTACCTGATACCAAACTGGGTGGGGAAGCAGGCTGTGATGAGGAGATAAAGAGTTTAAAGATGGATATTGACAGGTTGGGAAAATGGACCAGAATCTGGCAGATGGAGTTTAATCTCAGAAAATGTGAGGCTGTCCATTCTGGCTGGAAAAATAAAGGGCAAATTATTATTAAAATGGGCAGCAGTCTCAAAATGCGTCAGTGCGAGGGATCTGGATGTTTTTGAGCATGAATCGCAGAAAGCAGGTATGCAGGTGTGGTATAGAATAAGAAAGGCAAATGGAATCCTGACATTTATTGCAAAAAGACAGGATTATAAAAGTAGTGTTGTTACAGTAATATGAGATGTTGGTGAGAACACACCTGGAATAGTGTCCAGTTTTTGTCTCCTTACTTGAGGAACAATGTGATGGCACTGGAGTTGGTTCAGACGATATTGAAGCTTTGGTATGGGTGTAAAAGAGAATGAAATGGTGCAAGGGAGGAGGGGCTTTGGTTAGAGGGTGTGATTGGGAAAGCTGGGTTTGTTTTCCTTTGCTTGAGAAGGTCAAAAGGATATTTCTGTATAATTTTAGCACAGTAAATAGAGATACATTTTTACAGCGGGAGCCAAGTTAATAACCAGAGGACAATGCTGGCAGCCAGTGACACCCACAAATAAACATTTTTAAAAATGAAGGTACAGCAATTGACAAAAGAATCTGATCACATTGAGGCAATGCCAGGCAGGAGGAGGCCATCTGGCTCATTGAATCAATAGCTGGTTTCTGAAGCAATCCAGTCAGCCTCGTCCCCTCACTCTGTCCTCAGAAAATGGAGCAGAATTGGGTCATTTAGTCCTTCTAGCCTGCTCCACCATTCAGTATAATCACAGCTGATCATCCAAGTCAGTACCCTGTTCCCATTTTCTCTCCAAATCATTTCAACATAAACTCCTACCGCAGGGAAACAGACCCTTCAGTCCAACTGGTCTGTGCAGTCTATAATCCCAAACTAAACTAGTCCCACCTGCCTGCACATGGCGCATATCCCTCCAGACATTTCTTCTTCATGTAGTTATTCAAGTTTTTTAAAATATTGTAACTGTACTCTCATGAACTTCATTCCACACACGAGCCAGTGTGTTTCAAGAATAAAGTTGCCCCTCATGTCCATTTTAAGTCTTTCTCCTCTCACCTTAAAAATATACCCCTCAGTCTTGAAATCCCGCACCCAGGGAAAAGACACCTACCATTCACCTTACCTATACCCCTTATGATTTTATAAACTTTTATAAGGTTATCCCTTAATTTCCTACACTCCAGTGAAAAATGTTCCGGCCTCCGCTTATAACTCAAACCCTCCATTCCTGGTGAGATCCTGGTAAATCTCCTCTGAGCCCTCTCTAGTTTAGAAATATCTTTCCTATAACAGGATGACCAGAATTGAGTACAGTACTCCAGCAGAGGCCTCATCAACATCCTGGTAACCTCAACATGACATCCCAACTCCATATACTCAAAACTCGCTTAGGGGTTAGCACTACCACCTCTCAGTGCCAGGGACAGGGTTCCATTCCACCCTTGGGCAACTGTCTGGAGTTGTACATTCTCCCGTGTCTGTGGGTTTCATCTGGGTGCTCCGATTTCCTGCTGAAGTCCAAAGATGTGCAGGTTAGGTGGATTGGCTATGGTAAATTACCCACCATGTTCAAGGATGTGTAAATTAGGTGTGTTAGCCATGGGAAATGCAGGGAGAGGCAAGGTAGATGGGTGGGATGCTGTTTGGAGGATCAGTATGGGCTCTTTGGGCCAAATAACCTGTTTACACACTGTAGGAATTCTATAATTCAGTGTATGAGCAATGAAAGCAAATGTGCTAACCGCCTTCTTAAGCACCCCGTCTACGTGTGACACAAACGTCAAAGAGCTATGCACCTGAACCCCTAGATCTCTCTGTTCAACAACACTACCCAGGCTCCTACTGTTAATTGTGTAAGTGCTGTCCTTGTTTGTTTTACTAAAATAAAAGACCTCACATTTAAAAAAAATCAAATTCCATCTGCCTCTCCTCAGCCCATTGACCAAATTGATCAAGATCCCAGTGTACTCTTAGATAACCTTCCTCACTGTCCACTATACCACCAATTTTGTTGTCAGCCACAAACTTATTAACCATGCCTTCCATATTCTCATCTAAGTCATTTCTATAAATGACAGACAGAAGTAGCCCCAGCACCAATCCCTGTGGAACATTGCTGATAAAAGACCTTGAGTCTGTAAAGCATTGTCTTTAACCCCACCACTATATCTAACTCCTTGAAAATAATCAGTGTTAGAGAATCCCTTCTAGGATTCTGTAAAATGGTCTTAGCAACAAGTGCATTTGCTCATAAGAAAGTGAAGCAGTGAGTTAGTATCAGGGGATCTTGCTGATCTGTCACTGCTCGGGATTGCACTGAACATGAGCAGTGTTAGACCTTTGAAGGACTGTGTAGCTGTGTAGCTAGCATATAGAATGTATTCAGAAGATATTGAGTGTAAACTAAGGTGATTAAGTTTTGTAGATATTTTTGTTGGGGATTGTGAACAGTGTGCAGGGGCACTCTCAGTTTGGTGAAGAGGTGAAAAGGTGAAATTGTGCCACTGAGTAAGTGCCAGAGTTCCGTTTCCTAAATCCAGGAGAACACAGTCCAAACTGGGAGAGTGACCTACCAGAATGTAAGCAGCCATTGAGGCAGTGATAATGGAGAGGTTTGTTAGGGAATTCTGACGCAACACTTTCAATGTTGAAAAATGATAAAGTGGCCTATAGTCACTAATTCATGGGGAAATGCTGAAAAATCTGGGATTTGTCTTTCCTGCATTTAGGATTCAATGTGTTATGCAGGGAGCTTGACAGCAGTATGCCTGTGACCTATATTTGCATGTGCTTAATTCTAAGGTGGTAGAATATGGAGTGTGGGTGTCTGTGCTAAATTTGTGTAGTAAAATGTAGCTGTTTATTGATACACATGAAATCTTGTGGCTTTATTGTTTGACGAAGTAACAGGAGTGTCTCACTGTCTAATTTATGAAAATGTTTCTATTCCCTTGTCAAATCGTCATTACCTAATGTTGGTATCCTGCTCTGAAAACATAATATTTAGCTTGATTGGACAGGATGCCAAGAAGTAGATTGTTTCAGTGGTTGAGGAACGAGAGCCCACAGGTAAAAACAGATTAACTTGAAGAGATATTGGACAGAACAGGGGGAACCTTTGCAGCGAGGTGTGACGCTGGGGAATTCACTCCCCATCTTCACGATTTAAACAGAAACTATCAAGACTCAATGGGAGAGGGGACTGGAGGGATTTGGGAATAGAGTGGATGAATTGGAGCAGTTTGCTGATGTGAAGGGTAAACAGCAACATTGCCTGGAGAGGTTGAATGGCTGGGTGTGGTAATGCAGTGCTAAGGGTCTAACTGTTTCCACACCTCAATGCTGTTGTCAGGGTGCTCTGTGCTCAGCTGTTTTTAATCTGTTTGTAGGTCTCAGGGGCACTTGTGCCTCCCAGTCAGGTACACGCACTGTTTTTCAGAGGCTCTACAGAAGCTCCGCCAGGGAGAGTTCAGGTGAGTGTGCCTACATTTTTCCATCTCCATTTCCTCTTGGTTTGTGTGTGTATTTGTTGGTTTCTTCAAGATGGGTTTATGTGCACAGCCCATTGCCCACAATCTCCATTGGCTCCAGGTACCATTGTTGTTCTGAAAACAACAAAAGGTGGAGGTCACAGTGGGTCAGGCAGCATCCATGGAAAGACAGCAAGCTAATCCTTCAAGTCTAGATGACTCTTCATCAGCAGTGAGGTGAAGTGTGATTGGGTGGGGGGTGGGGGGGGGGGCAGCATTTATGCTATAGTTGGGGGAGGGATGGAGTCTGGCGTACTGGGGCAGAGAGGGCATGGATAGTGCAGATTAACTGATCGGAATGACAGAACAACGGTCTATCAAACTGCCAGACTTGAAAGAACAGACAGTCCCACAGCGAAGGGGGAGGGGACAGAGGACGTGATGACAGAGAATGTAACAAGTAAAGCTAAAAGAAAGGGAAGGAGTGGGTGTTCGTTCGCAATTTGAAGGTGTTGAACTCTAACATTAAAGTCCAGAAGGTTGTAAAGTACCTAGTTTGAAGAGGAGATGTTGTTCCTCTAGTTTGTGTTGTGATTCACTGAGACACTATAGCATGGCAAGGACAGATGTGGGCATGCGAACAGGACGCTGTGTTAAAATGACTGGTTATGGGAAGCTCTGCGTCCTGTTTGTGCACAGACCGGTGGTGTTCTGTAAAGCAGTCACCCAGTCTGCATTTGGTTTCTCCAATGTAGACTCACTCGGCTGCATCGGGTGCAGCGAATACATTACACAAGATTGGAGGAGGTACAGGTGAAATGCTGTTTCACCTGGAAAGGCCTGTTTAGGCCCTTGGATAGTTTACAGGGAGGACGGGAAGGGGCAAGTGTTGCACCTTCTGCAGTTACATGGGAAGATGCCGTGAGAAGGGAATATGGTGTTCCTAGTCAATAAATGGACTGGGGTGTCCCGGAGAGAACGATCCCTGTGAAATGCAGATTGGGGAGGGGGAAGGTGTATCTGTTGGTGGTATTCTGCTGGAGTTGTGTGAAATAAGGTAGAATGATCCTATGAATGTAGAGGCTGGTGGGATGAAAAGGGCTGGGGGTGTGGGGGTGGGTTGTGGAATTGGGGGAAGGGGGGGTGTGGGGAGTGTGGGGGTGGGTTGTGGAATCGGGGGAAGGGGGGGTGTGGGGAGTTTGTGAGGGTGGGTTGTGGAATCAGGGGAAGGCGGGTTGTGGGGAATGTGTGGGGGTGGGTTGTGGAATCGGGGGAAGGGGGGTTGTGGAATCGGGGGAAGGGGGGGTGTGGGGAGTTTGTGAGGGTGGGTTGTGGAATCGGGGGAAGGCGGGGTTGTAGGGATGTGGGGAGTGTGTGGAGGTGGGTTGTGGAATTGGGGGACGGGTGGGGTGTGAGATTGGGGGACGGGGGGGTTGTGGGGAGTGTGTGGGGAGGGGGTTATGGGATCGGGGGGGGCAGGGGGTCAGGGGGTCAGGTAGGGGTGGGTTGGGTGAGCGGTTGGGAGGATTCCTGCCCGAAATAAGTGAGAATGGAGGCAGTGGAAAAACAGTTGAACATCATGGTGAGCCCAAAAGGTGGACGTGTGAGGTTATGAAGCTGAGTCCTTTGCTGAGGACACTGCAAAGAACAATCCAGTACAGGAGCAGGCCCTTCGGCCCTCCAAGCCTGTGCTGACACCTCTTGCCCTTCCATACTAAAACTGTCTTCCCTTACAAGATCCATATCCCTGTATTCCCTTCCTATTCACATGTTTATCCAGGTGTTTCTTGAATGCTGCTATTGTGTCTGCTTCCTCCACTACCTCAGGCAGTGTGTTCCAGGCGCTCCCCACCCTTTGTGTAAAATATATGCCTCGCATATCTCTTGTAAACTCCCCCCACCCCCCACCACTCTGTACCTTGAACCTGTGTCCCCTAGTAAGTGACCCCTCCATCCTGGGGAAAAGCCTCGTACTTCCCACTTTATCCATGCCATTCATAATCTTATAAACTTCTGTCAGGTCACCCCTCTGTAATGAAGGGCATGGATTTAATGTGAGAAGCAGAAGGCTTCAAAGGGGTTTGAGGAAGAATTTGGAATCTGGAAGTCACTACCTGAAAGTGTATCAGAAATGGAAGTCCTCAACATATTAAGAAGTATGTAGGTGAGCTTTGAAATGCTATAGCATAAAAAGTGCTGGGAAATAAGATTAGAATGGATAATGTTTGGCAAACTGCCTGGATGGACCGAATGGCCTCTTACCATGCTGTAAAACACTGACTATAACAGTCGTCTTCAAATCTTCCTCTGCCCCGGGTTTCAGCAGCACCAGCCCTCACCTCTTTATTGCCCTAGTGTCAGATGTTACCCTCGTGCTCCTGGAAAGCACGTTAGGTTCTTCAATTCCATTAAAGATAGTTCTCCATCTTGCTCACAGCTGGCAGTGGAGACAGCGGATCAGGATCTGCCTGGAAGGAGCAGGAATAAACCCAACGCCTGTGGATCTCCATGAGCAGCAGCTGAGCCTGGAGCAGCACCTGACCGCACACCGTGATGTGGCACAGCCTGGTTAGAATGGGCACAGTGTGGTGGCATACACTGGGGCGGGGGGGGGTGAGACAGTGTGGTCAATGGTTGGAGGGGATGGGGGATGGGGTGCTGAGAGGGTGAAGGGGGATGGGACGTGTGGGGAATGGGGCATGAGGGGGGGGAAGGGGGATGGGGCGTGTGGGGGGGGAGGGGGATGGAGTGTGTGGGGGAAAGGGGGAGATGGGGATGGGGGATGGGGATGTGGATGGGGCGTGTAGGGGGGAAGGGGGATGTAGGTGGGCGAGGGGGCATGGCGCAGTCGGTGTGGGTGGGCGAGGGGGCGTGGCGCGGTCAGTGTGCCTGGGGGAGGGGGCTGGTGCTGTTGGTGTGAGGGGGAGGGGCGTGGTGCCTTTATGGGATGTGGGTGTAATTTGTAATGGGTGGTGGGTGATGAATTGGAGCAGGAACCTGTAGGAACCAGGACAATAATTGTTCATTTAAATCATATGTCCCTTAAAGAGGACGCCTGACACCATGGAGTTTGCAGTTCACTCTGGTGACTTACAGGCTCCTCTGAACTTCACACACATTTTAATTCCCTCACTTGAAGCTTGGTTTCCCACAGTCTTCCATATGCACTGCCTGTTCTTTAACTCGAGGCCTCTGGTGTCTGTGGAAACCATACTTAGTCTTAACTGTCTGAATGTCTCACTTTTTAATCTGTTCCCTGTATATCTAGAGTTCCAGTCCAGATCCTGCCCCTTAATCCATCACTTTGCTCTTTACTAA
Organism: Chiloscyllium punctatum; assembly: GCF_047496795.1. Lineage (NCBI taxonomy): Eukaryota > Metazoa > Chordata > Chondrichthyes > Orectolobiformes > Hemiscylliidae > Chiloscyllium > Chiloscyllium punctatum. The sequence continues at coordinate 136,698 of NC_092740.1, forward strand.
TGACTAAGGTTATTCCTTAATAACTGTAAGCCAGCTAGTTATTCTTTTTTAGGCTGACAGGCTGCGGGAAACATTGGTAACACTGCCATGTTGAGAATAATGATATGTATTCCTGAACCATGCAGCAGTTGGCTACAGACATCAATATTGACCAGGCCAGGGCAGCAAAGGTGTTAGTATTAACAGGGCAGGGTGTTAGGGGGGTCGTTGGGATTGGGTGGTGTTATTATTGATCAAGCTGGTCAATATTGACCCAGTTGAGATTAGATAAGATTAGATTCCCTATAGTATGGAAGCTATTTAGCCCACCAAGTTCACACTGAAGTGTAACCCACCCAGATCCATTCCCTTATGTTTACCCCTGACTAATGCACCTAACACTACAGGCAATTTAGCATGGCCAATTCACCTGACCTGCATATCTTTGGACTGTGGGAGGAAACCTGACCACCTGGAGGAAACCCATGCAGACACTGGGAGAACGTGCAAACTCCACACAGACAGTCACCTAAGGCGGGAATTGAACCTGGCACTCTGCGGCAGCAATGCTAACCACTGAGCCCCCTTGCCGTCCAGTTGACACGCTACCCATGCGTCCAGCTGCTCTGATGTTCCATGCACACACAGTGTTGTTGCGTGCCGAATGTAGCATTGACCTTCAGGTCTGCAAGTCACTAACGTGCACAGCCCTTGCAGGCTCTCACAGCTGCACAGAAACTGAGAGGGGATGCTGTGAGTCTGTACCTATGGAGGAGTTAGTGTGGTGTGTGTGTGTGTGGCGGGGGGGGCTGGATTGTGTTGGCGTTGCTGTTGACCAGGCTGTCTCTAACACCAACCCCTTCCTAGTCTGAGTGCCTGTATCTCTCCTTCCAGCATCATGTGATGTCGTGAACTCTGATCCTCAGCTGCTGTCTGTCCGAGCGTTGAATGAGGTATTTGTGGGGGAGTCGCTGTCCTCACGGTAAGTACTGTGGTAAAAATCTCTGCATAAGAACCATTTCAAGCCTATACCCCTCCCCCCAGCTCAGGTTCAATGCTGAATTAAACATCTTCATCCCATCCCAGGGAGTTGAGTCACTGGCTGGGTCAGCATTTATTGTTCATCTCTAGTTGCCCTTGAGAAGGTGAGGGTGAGCTGCCTTCTTGAACAGTCCTTGCATTGTAAGTGGACACGCAATGCCCTTGGGGTGTGGAGTGGGAATGCCAGGATTTTGACCCAATGACGACGAAGGAACAATGATATATTTCCAAGTCAGGATGGTGAGTGACTTGGAGGGGAACTTGAAGTTGGTGGTATTCCCATTTATTTGCTGCCCTTGGTCTTTGAGGTGGAAGTGGTCATGGGTTTGGGAGGTGCTTCTGAGTACAGCATTCTGACCAGGCTGCCTCCTAAGTCTGCCTGATAACCACCCTCCCCTCCCCTCCCCTCCCCTCCCCAAAATGAAACAAACTCTCTCACAGCCTGACCCAGACTGAGTGCAGATCAGATAGTGACAATCTCCACACACACACTAATACCTGAATGGTGGTGAGGATAGTGTCACATACCTGCACCATGAATGGTAGGATGCTCTGTTTGACTTCTGCCAGGGCCACTCAGCTCCTGACCTCATTACAGCCTTGGTTCAAACATGAACAGAAGAGCTGAAACCCAGAGACGAGGGGAGAGTGACAGCCCTTGACATCAAAGCTGTATTTGAGCAAATGTGGCAACATGGAACCCTTGCCATGAGAACATCAGGGTAGGAATCCTGCAGCGGGTCAATCCCCTCCTGACTCTGCAAAACCTGTCCATCGTTTACAAGGCACAAGTCAGGAGTGTGATGGAATACTCCCCAGTTGCCTGGATGGGGCAGCTCCAACAACACTCGAGAAGCTCAACACCATCCAGGACAAAGCAACTGCTTGTGCTTTGATATTCATTCCCTTCTGCAGCAGCAGTGTGTCCCCAAGAGTAATGTGTGACTCTTTGCCAGCATATCTGAAGAAAATTCCAGGATTTCATGCTGGGTATAACAGGAAAAGCTGGAAAAACAGCAAATGTCACACAAGAGGCAATCCCTGGCATTTTGTCCCAGGGGAGGGAACAAGGAATAATTCCTGCCTCAGGTGCAGGGGCCCCTCACTCTCTGTCTGAGTGTGGTGCTCTGTCCTCAGGGGGAAATCCCACAGCCACCTTATTGTGATGTTTTCAAAGTGCTATCCGGTGATGCAGTGTCCTATCACCATCTGACCTCGTTTGTGAGCTATCTCATCTCCTCACTCTAATCTTCTTTCCAGTCATTGCGAATGTGGTCTGGTGTGTTAGACTACAGCTCACACCTGACCCAGGATATGTTCTGTTTTGTACAGGCTCCCGTATCACTCCCACAAACAAAGTCTTAAATTCTCGCTCCATAGGGCCTCATACTATGAGATCTCTATAGACGATGGACCCTGGGAGAAGCACAAGAACTCTGGCCTCAACATGTGCACTGGAACTGGCTCCAAAGCTTGGTAAGGGAGCCTTGCTGAGTGAACACTGACGGATTTAAACATGTGGGAGGATTTTGTCTCCTATCCCTATTGCCCACATAGGTTGTTATAGACACTGTTATACTTTTTACCCTGGGGTGTTGAGGACAGTAATAGATTTAAAAAGAAGATGTGTGTAATGTTGCAAAGAATAGTAATAAGTTTAAGGAGTAGCAGTGTTTTCGAAATCAGCATAATGTTGATTGGAAAGGTAAAAAGAGGATACAAGAGGAAATTTGGGTTGCGCAGGAGTCTGGAGTTGGAGGGAAAGCAGTTGTTTTGGTGCAAGGATTATTTAGAGAAAGACATCATTGGTTGGAGTGGTCTGCCACAAGCCGCAATGTGGGACAAGGTTTACATGAATCAATATTGGGCGCTTGAGATAAAGGGATGGCAATAATTGTGGTTAGTTTTAATTTATGGATAAATTGGAGAAATCAGATTGGCAGTGGTAATGTCGATCAGGAGCTTGCACAATGCTCTTGAGAGTTTCTTAGAACAGTACATTCTGGAAACAACCAGATAGCAGGTTCTATCACACTAATTAGTGTGCAGTGAGGGTAAAGATAGTGTTTTTAAAATTTTTTGTTTTTAATTATGGGCTAAAATGAGAATAGAATTGTTTAAAATCAGGGATTGCTGCATGTTTTGAAAGCAAGTGACTGCTCGTTGTAAGCACTGTTTATACAGCTGTTTGTTCGAGCAAAGGTTAAATGTGGTTGCAGATGAACTGGAACTGAAGCAGATGGAGGTCTGGTTGGTAATAACTAGCTGACCTGTGGACGAGTCACCATTTATCGATGACAAAGGCTTTCTGCCTGATGTTATTCAATCTTGGGTATCTTCAGGCTGTGAACAAGATAGAGAAACATCACTAAATCCACCATCAGCTCAGGGGCTCTGTTCTCTGTATTAGAAGCTACTTTAAGTCTGAAGAAAGCCAGTTTATCTTTTCTTCAACAGTTGCTGTAAGCTGTGACATTTAATTGATAAGTCAAAGATCTTTTTATAGGAGAACAAGCCACTACTAACCACTAAAAACCTCCAGAAAAGGAAGACCTAGAAGCAGTGTTCTGACCAGCACAAGAATCTCAGCAAACTCTGTGAACAGGGGCCACTGAACTGCCTTCCCAGACTAACCCTCTGCCCACAGCAGACATTTGTTTCCTGTCCACGTCTCTGTGCATGCATGTACAGGGAGTTTATAAGGGTTTGCAGTTTTAATTAGTAAGGTTATAAACCAATGGTTGATAATTGTTTGTTTGCAGCCAAGGTTTAATTACTTGCAATAAGTAGTAAATTGGGAAATTTTACAGTCTTTTTAAAATCATTAACTTTTATTACAATTCTGGGAATAGTGGAGCTTGATTTCCAGTATGTTACCCCAGTGAGGGGATATGTAAGACAGGATTAATGATTAACCACAGACTATGTAGCAGCAACCACAGAATGATGGAATGTTTCATCAACGTATGAAAGGGAGAAATGAGCCAAGGGGGGAGGGTGGCGTGGACCTGACCAGGTCGTCATGGAGGGAACGGTCTTTGCGGAAGGTGGAAAGAGGTGGGGAAGGAAATATATCCTTGGTGGTGGGGTCCGTTTGGAGGTGGCGGAAATGTTGGCAGATGATATGGTTAATGCGAAGGTTGGTAGGGTGGAAAGTGAGGACTGGGGGGGGGGAGGGGTTCTGTCCTTACGGTTGGAGGAGTGGGGTTTGAAGGCAGAGGTGCGGGATGTTGATGAGATGCATTGGAGGGCATCTTCAACCATGTGAGTAGGGAAATTGCGACCTTGAAAGGAGGAGGCCACCTGGTGTGTTCTGTGGTGGAACTGGTCCTCCTGGGAGCAGATATGGCAGAGGCATTGGGAATATGGGATGGCATTTTTGCAGGAGGTAGTGTGGGAAGAGGTGTAATCTAGGTAGCTGTGGGAGTCGGTGGGTTTGTAAAAAATGTCGGTGTCAAGTCATTCATGGAGATGGAGAGGTCCAGGAAGGGGAGGGTGGTGTCAGAGATGGTCCAGGTGAATTTAAGGTCAGGGTGGAATGTATTGGTGAAGTTGATGAACTGCTCAACCTCCTCGCGGGAGCACGAGGTGGCACCGATGCACCAATCAATGTAGTCATCAATGTCATGGAGGGAAGAGGTGGGGAATGGAGGCAGTGTAATGGAAAATGGACTGTTCGACATAGCCAACAAAGAGACAGGCATAGCTGGGCCCCATACGGGTGCCCATGGCTACCCCTTTGGTCTGGAGGAAGTGGGAGGATTCAAAGGAGAAATTGTTAAGGTGAGGACCAGTTCGGCCAAACGAATGAGTATGTCAGTGGAAGGGTACTGTTGGGGACGTCGGGAGAGGAAAGAAATGGAGGGCTTGGACGCCCTGGTCATGGCAGATGGAGGTGTAGAGGGATTGGATGTCCATAGAGGCACAGTGGCAGACATTTAAGGGAATATTCCTGCTATAAAGTGAAAATCCAATTCATGGATAAGTATTGAAGTTAAAGCATCAGATTTTAAAAAGTAGATCATTTTGCAAAGCTGAGTGGCAGGTCAGATGATTGGCCTGGATGTAAAGAAGAAGAAAAAGATTAATCAGCTTAATCAGGAGAGCTAGTAAGCTAGAAATGTAAAAATGAATAGGAAGAGTTTCTGCAGGTGTTTAAAAAGGTAAAGGGTAAGTAAAGTAATTGTTCGTTCTCAGTGACAATGGGGAGTAATATTTTGTCATGGATTGAGTATTGGTTAGCAGGTGGAGAGGGTTGGTATCACAGTGGAAGCAATGTGGGTTGGTATTTTTGCTCAGACACCACTTCTTACAACCATAATTCTATTAGTTTTAAAATAGGATAGACCAGATCTAAAAGTTGAAGTTCTAAATTGGAGAGAGGCCAATTTTTATGGTATTAGTCAAAAGCTGATTGGGGGCAGATGTTCACAGGTTAAGGGACGGCTGGAAAATGGGAAGCCTTCAGAAATGAGATAACGAGAATCCAGAGAAAGTATATTCCTGTCAGGGTGAAAGGGAAGGCTGGTAGGTATAGGGAATGCTGGACGACTAAAGACATTGAGGGTTTGGTTAAGAAAAAGATGGAAGCATATGTCAGGTATAGACAGGATAGATCGAGTGAATCCTTAGAAGAGTATAAAGGCAGTAGGAGTATACTTAAGAGGGAAATCAGGAGGGCAAAGAGGGGACATGAGATAGCTTTGACAAATAGAATTAAGGAGAATCCAAAGGGTTTTTACAAATACATTCAGGACAAAAGGGTAATCAGGGAGTGTATAGGGCTCCTCAAAGATCAGCAAGGTGGCCTTTGTGTGGAGCTGCAGGAGATGGGGAGATACTAAACGAGTATTTTGCATCCGTATTTCCTGTGGAAAAGGACATGGAAGATATAGAATACAGTCATAGAAATGTGCAGCATGGAAATAGACCTTTGGTCCAACTCGTCCATGCCAACCAGATATCCCAACCAAAATGTAGGAAGATCGATGGTGACATCTTGCAAAATGTCCATATTACAGAGGAGGAGGTGCTGGATGTCTTGAAATGCATAAAGGTGGATAAATCCCCAGGACCTGATCAGGTGTACCTGAGAACTCTGTGGGAAGCTAGACAAGTGATTGCTGGGCCTCTTACTGAGATATTTGTATCATCGATAGTCACAGGTGAGGTGCCGGAAGACTGGAGGTTGGCAAACGTGGTGCCACTGTTTAAGAAGGGTGATAAGGACAAGCCTGGGAACTATAGACCGGTGATCCTGAGGTCGGTGGTGGGCAAGTTGTTGGAGGGAATCCTGAGGGACAGGATGTACATGTATTTGGAAAAGCAAGGACTGATTAGGGATAGTCAACATGGCTTTGTGCGTGGGACATCATGTCTCACAAACTTGACGGAGTTTTTGAAGAAGTAACAAAGAGGATTGATGAGGGCAGAGCAGTAGATGTGACCTATATGGACTTCAGTAAGGCATTCGACAAGGTTAGCAAGGTTAGATCTCACGGACTACAGGGAGAACTAGCCATTTGGATACAGAACTGGCCCAAAGGTAGAAGACAGAGGGTGGTGGTGGAGGGTTGTTTTTCAGACTGGAGGCCTGTGACCAGTGGAGTGCCACAAGGATCGGTGCTGGGTCCACTACTTTACATCATTTATATAAATGATTTGGATGTGAGCATAGGAAGTATAGTTAGTAAGTTTGTCGATGACATCAAAATTGGAGGTGTAGTGGAGCGCAAAGAAGGTTACATCAGATTACAACAGGATCTGGACCAGATGGGCCAATGGGCTGAGAAGTGGCAGATGGAGTTTAATTCAGATAAATGTGAGGTGCTGCATTTTGGGAAAGCACATCTTAGCAGGACTTATACACTTAATGGTAAGGTCCTAGGGAGTGTTGCTGAACAAAGAGACCTTGGAGTGCAGGTTCATAGCTCCTTGAAAGTGGAGTCGCAGGTAGACAAGGATAGCGAAGGAGGCATTTGGTATGCTTTCCTTTATTAGTCAGAGTATTGAGTACAGGAGTTGGGAGGTCATGTTGCGGCTGTACAGGACATTGGTTAGGCCACTGTTGGGATAATTCTGGTCTCCTTCCCTATTGGAAAGATATTGTGAAACTTGAAAAGGTTCAGAAAAGATTTACAAGGATGTTGCCAGGGTTGGAGGATTTGAGTTACAGATAGAGGCTGAACAGGCTGGGGCTGTTTTCCCTGGAGCATCGGAGGCTGAGGGGTGACCTTATAGAGGTTTATAAAATTATGAGGGGCATGGATAGGGTAAATAGACAAAGTCTTTTCACTGGGGTGGGGGAGTCCAGAACTAGAGGGGCATAGGTTTACGGTGAGAGGGGAAAGATATAAAAGAGACCTAAGGCACAACTTTTTCACGCAGAGGGTGGTGTGTTTACAGGATGATCTGCCAGAGGAAGTGGTGGAGGCTGGTACAATTAGAGCATTTAAAAGGCATCTGGTTGGGTATATGAATAGGAAGGGTTTGGAGGGATATGGGCTGGGTGCTGGCAGGTGGGACTAGATTGGGTTAGGATATCTGGTCGGCATGGACGGGTTGGACCGAAAGTTCTGTTCCTATGCTGAACATCTCTATGACTCTATTACTCTATATATCAATGATTTGAATGAGGGAATCTAGTGTAATGTTTCCAAGTTTGCTGATGGAAGTAGTGAAGATGTTGTAAAGAGCCTTGAAAGTGATTTTCAAGAAGATTGCTTGAATTCATCCATAACTATGGTGTTGTAGCTCTTACAGACACATAAGTGAGAGAGAGACAAGACTGGCATCATAACATTCCACGATTTAGATGTTTCAGATACGATAGACGTGGACGTAAAAGAGATGGAAAGAGTTGCGTTACTGATAAGGGCGAATACCACAGGACACTTTGAAGGGCTCATCCAGCAAGGCTATATGGTACAGCTCAGGAATAGGAAGGGTACAATCACTTTGGGATTTTTCTAACTGCCGTTGGGTGACAGAGGAATGGATATGTAGACAGATTATGGAAAAAAGTAAAAACAACAGGTTTGTTGTGGTGAATGATTTTAACTTCCCTTATATTGACTGGAGCTTGGAGAGGGGAATTTGTTCAGGAGGGTTTTTTTTTAAACAATGTATAAAGAGTACAGCGAGATAAGACGCCATACTGAGCCTGGTCAGGTGATCAGAGTTTCAGTGGGAGTAGCATTTTGGGAACAGTGTCCGTAATTCAGTCCGTTTTAAGGGCATGAGTAATCCTCTAGTGAAAGTATTAACTTGGGGGAGGCTAACTACCACAATATTAGGCAGGAACGGGGGAATGTAGATTGGAGGCAGCTGTTTGATGGTGAATCCACATCTGGCAAGTGGGAATTTTTTAAAGGCTAGTTGATTAGAGTTCAGGACCAGCATGTTTGTGTGAAAATAAAGGATAAGGCCGGCAAGATTCAGAAACCTTGGATGACAAGAAATTGTGAGCTTAGTCAAAAAGAAAAAGGATGCATAGATATGGCTTAGGAAACTTAGACAGACAAAGCCCTCACAGAGTACAAAGATAACGGGAAAGGACAAGGAATAAGGAGGGCTAAAAGGGGCCAGGAAATGTCTTTGGCAAACAGGATTAAAAAAATCACGGTGTTTTATATAAGGAGCAAGTGTGTAGCTGGGGAGAGAGTGGGTCCACTCATTGACAGGGGGTGGAATTTATGTGTGGACCCAGAGGACGAAAGTGAGGTCATTAATCAGTACCTTGCATCAGTATTCACAAGGAGAAGGGTACATTGGATGGTGAGTCTTGGACAAGAGGGGACTGTTGATATTCCAGGGCATGCCAATATGAAAAAGGAGGCAGTATTGGGTGTTCTGAAAAGCATTAAGGTAGACTGGATCAGTCCCAGAATGTTGAAAGGAGTGAGGGTGGAAATTATGCATTCACATACATTAGATTAGATTAGATTAGATTACTTACAGTGTGGAAACAGGCCCTTCGGCCCAACAAGTCCACACCGCCCCGCCAAAGCGTAACCCAACCATACCCCTACATCTACCCCTTACCTAACACTACAGGCAATTTAGGATGGCCAATTCACCTGACCTGCACATCTTTGGACTGTGGGAGGAAACCGGAGCACCCAGAGGAAACCCACACAGACACGGGGAGAACGTGCAAACTCCACACAGACAGTAGCCTGAGGCAGGAATTGAACCCAGGTCTCTGGGCAGCAGTGCTAACCACTGTGCCACCGTGCCGCTTGACATGGGTCAAGCTTAGGGCTCATTGCATTCCTATTTACTTGTTACTCTACTGCTATCTGTCTCCCTCCTCTCCAATCCTACCCCAGCTAAATTAGTCCAGACCCATAAGATGTAAGAGCAGATGTAGTCCATTCAACCCACCAAGTTTGCTCTGCAATTCAGTGAGATTATGGCTAATCTGATAATCCTCAACTCCACTTTCCTGCCTTTTCTCCCTAACCCTTGATCCCCTTCCTGATTAAAACTCTGTGTCTCTCTCTCTCTCTCTCTGTCTCCCTCTCTCTCTCTCTGTCTCTGTCTCTGTCTCTGTCTCCCTCTCCCTCTCTCTCTCTCTCTCTCGGTTTCTCTCTCTCTCTCACACAGCCTTGAATGTATTGAATGACCCAGCCTTAACAGCCCTCTGTGGTAAAGAATTTCACAGATTTACAACCCTCAGAGAAGACATTCCTCCTCATCTCTGTCTTAAATGGGTGACTGTTTATTTTGAGATTATACTCTCTTGTTCTAGAATCTCCCACAAAGGGAGACATCCTTTACTCAACTATCCTGTCAAACCCCCTAAGAATCTTGTTTTAGTAAAGTCATCCTTTTAAATTCCAAAGACCCCAAACTACTCAACTGCTGCTCAAAAGAAAATCGCTCTATATGAGCTCCAGTCGAACGAACTCCCTCTAGGCTACTTCCAGTGCCAGTATATCTTTCCACAGTTGAGATCTGATTAATTCCTTATATAGTTTTAACAGAATTCCCTATTTTTATACTCCATTTCCTTTGAAGTAAGATTAATATAATTTGCTTTCCCTGTTACACTGGATGCTAGTTTTTGTGATTTATGTGTGGGACTCCTCAAATTTCTCTTTTCTGTGGCTTTCTGCAGTCATCCCCATTTAAATAATGTTCAGCTTCTCCAAGTGCAGAGCCATTTTTTATTCACTTGTGGGATGTGGGAGTCACTGGCTGGGCCCAGCATTTATTGCCTGACCCTAATTGCCCCTTGAGAAGGTGGGGGTGAGTTGCCTTCTTGAATTGCAGCAGTCCAAGTGCTGTTGGCAGACCCGCAATACCCTTTGGGAGGGAATTCCAGGATTTGACCCAGCTATATTTCTCGACATTATATTCCATTTGACAAGTTTTGCCCATTTGCTTAACCTGTCCATCTGTCTCTATTAGCTTGTTACAAATAGTGAAAAATGTTCTGTAGTTTCATCGCTGTCCAGTGCATCTTAAAACACAGAAAAATAAACCAAAACATAGAGTATGAAGGCAGGAAAATAAAGAAATACAGTTTAATTTTACAGGCCTTCTTGTGAAGTGCTCAGCCATGGGCCTGGAGCAGCCAGGCAGAAATCCCCTCTCCACGCCACTGCAACAAGAGTTGCCACTCTCCGGTGCCATCTTGCCCCCACCGATGCTGTGCCACCGTAACTCCTTGTTGGACCTTGCCAATGCAGCCACCACCGGGTCTCACAATGGCCCAAGCTTGACTCTGCCGCTGCCAAGAGTCTGCTCTGGGCCCAGACTCACCTCAGCCACTGCCTCTGTGAGTCTGCATTGGATGCCTTGCCATGTGATTTCATCTCATCCAATAACTTCGCGATAGTCTATTCACTTTCCTCATCCAACTCACTGATAAATAATTGTGGCCCTAGCACTGATCCCTCAGGTACTTCACAAGTTACAGTTGGCCATCCTGAAAATGTTCCCTTTATCCGACCTGTCTTCTATTAGCCAATCCTCCATATGTTCTAATATAGAAGTGGGAGAGAGGAGGACCAGGAAGCTGTCACCAGCACCTAAAATAGCAAGAGAGAGGAACACCGTGTGCTTCTGAACAGGAAGAGCGAGGGATCAGCAGCTTCAGCAATAACAGAAGAGTGCACAAGAACAGCTTCATAAAGAGGTTTGGACTTGTATGTAAAGGGTAGTGATGGTGGGAGATATACACAGGCAGCAGAGAGTCCCTTAAACCGGTTTCTACCTGTCAGAGCTGAAGTGAGTGGTCACAAAAAAACAGGTGATTGGTGGACATTGTGTGTCACTTTCAATTAGCCAGTTGGTTTAAATCGGGAGATTGTGAGAGGGGGCGAGTAAAGTTAGCGTCCACATAACTAATGAAATAGAGAGGCTATGTCTCTCAAACTTTTGCATTAATTGAGGAACTTAGCAAAAAGATTGAAGGCAAAGGAGTAGACATTTACTTGAACTTTAGTAAAGTCCTTGACAAGATTCTGCATGGTAAACTAATTAGTAAAATCACATGGGATTCAGGGTAAGCTTGCCAGTTGGATACAGGAAGAGACAAAGGGTAATGGTGGAGGGTTGCTTTTCAGACTGGAGGCTTGTCACCAGCGGTGTTCCATAGTGATTGGCCTGGGTCCTCTTTTGTTTGTCATTTATATAAATGATTTGGATGTGAATGTGGAAGGCAAGATTAGTACGTTTGTGGATGACACCACAATTGGTGACATAGCAGACAGAGAGGAAGGTTTTCTTAGATTATTACAAAGGGATCTTGATGAAATGAGTCAATGGGCTGAAAAATAACAACGGATTTCAATGTGGATAAATGTGAGGTATTGCATTTTGGTACAACAAACAAAGATTGGGCTTATACAGTTAATGGTAGGGCTCTGGGTAGTGCTGTAGAACAGAGGGACCTCAAGGTTCAGAGACATAATTCTTTGAAGTTTGTGTCACACATAGACATGTTGGTTGCAAAGGAGTTTGGCACACTTGTCTTCATTGTTCAGTCATTTGAATATAGCAATTGGGGAGTCATGTTGAGGTTGTACAGGACATTGGTGAGGCCTTTTCTGGAACACTGTGTCCAGTTCTGGTCACTCAGTTATAGGAAGGATATTATTAAGCTGGAGAGGGTTCAGGAGAGATTTACCAGGATGTTGCCGCGTATAGAAAGCTTAAGTTATAAAGAAAGGCTGGATAAGCTGGGACTTTGTTCAGTGGAACAGAGGAGGTTGAGAGGCGACCTGATAAAATGATGAGAGGTACAGATAAGGTGAATGGCAAGTGTCTTTTCCCTATAGTGAGGGAGTTCAAGACTGGGGGCACATTTTTAAGGTGAGGAGAGAGATTTAAAAAGGACATGAAGGGCAACGTTTTTACACAGAGGGTGGTTCGTGTGTGGAATGAACTTCCAGAGGAAGTAGTGGATGTGAGTACAAATATAACGTTAAAAGACATTTGGCGAAGTCCATGAATGGGGAAAGTTTGGAGGGATATGGCTGAGGAGCAGGCAGTTTAGGATTATGTCTGGCATGGATTGTTGGAATGAAGGGGTCTGGTTCTGTGCTGTATGACCCTATGACTTTATTAGGGGATGGAATAGTTGGGGAGTGGATACTATTCTCTGCAGCACAGAATCCTGAAAGCTGTGTTACCTACCTGGTGCTAAGCTTCAGGCCATCTCTTTTGGGCTGGATAAGAACTTTGGAGGGGAGATGAGGGATCGAGTTGTGGTCCACGTACAGACTGAGGGCATTAGGAGTAGGAAAGAGGTTCCACTAAGGAATTTATGTGCAGCTCATTTAAAATGCAGAACCACAAAGGTTATAATCTCCAGAGCCAAGAGCAAAATGATATGTGGTAAATAAGATTAGATAGGTAAATGTGTGACTCGAAGATTAATCTTGGAGAAATAGGTTATGATTCATGGCCCCTGGCACTAATACTGGGAAAGAAAGAGCTGTTCTGTTGGGAAGAACCTCATGTGAACCATTGCTAGGCTTCACTAGGATAGAAATCCAGGCTTGCTATTCCCAGAATTGTTAAAACTTATAATGCCTTACAAACTCCCTCTGGGCAAGCACACATAAAATGGGTGTTCAAAGCAGAGGGAAAGACTGGGAAGCCTGTTGTGTGTCCCACTCCACAGGGATTACCCATTTGCTGATCAGAATGCTACTTCGCCAGGTACATTGGTGTTTGTAGGATTCGCATGCCGACTGGTTCACACTTGGAAAGGTCTCTGGTTTGTTGGTTAAAACTCGCAGCAGCTGATGAGGTGAAACAACTGGCTGGCTTCATGACTGAGATACTTCCACTGCAGAGTAAAGATGGCTTCTCTTCCAGAGGGCCACACTGTCTGGGTGGAATTTGCATGTTCACCCCATGTCTGTGTGGGTTTCTGCTGGATGTTTTGGATTCCTCCCACAGTACAAAAGTGTGCAAGTTAGGTACATTGGCAATGCTAAATTGCCCTGTACTGTTCAGGGATGTGCAAGCAAGGTGGGTTAGCCATGGGAAATGCAGGGATATGGGGAACAATGAGTCTGGGTGGAATTCTCTTCAGAGGGTTGGAGCAGACTCAATGATCATGACTGATCATACAATCTCAGTATCGCATTCCCACCTTCTCCCTTTTAGTCTTGATCCTTTAGCCACAAAGGCCATGTCCAACTCTCTGAATTATATATAGAATTATAGAATCCCTATAGCGTGGAAACATTCGGCTCAACAAGTCCATAGCGATCCTGCGAACAGCATCCCACGCAGGCTGATCCCTGGGGGTGGGGGGGGGCTCAGTGGTTAGCACTACTGCCTCACAGCACCAGGGTCCCAGGATCGATTCCAGCCTCGGGCACCTGTCTGTGTGGAGTTTGCACATTCTCCCCGTGTCTGTGTGGGTTTCCTCTGGGTGCTCTGGTTTCCTCCCATACTCCAGAGATGTGCAGGTTAGTGTGGATTGGCCATGCGAAATTGCACATTAGTGTTAGGTGCATTAGTCAGATGGAAATGGGTCTGGGTGGGTTGCTCTTCAGAGGGTCAGTGTGGACTTGTTGGGCTAAATGGCCTGTTTCTACACTGGAGGGCATCTAATCTACCCTCACACAGCATATCCCTCTTGAATATATCTAATGAACTGGTCCTAACAGCTTCCTGTGGGAGAGAATTCCACAGGTTCACGATTCTGAGTGAAGAAAAAGATGTGGGTTAGTTTTGAAAATAAGAGGTATCAGTGCTGTAGCGGTGTAGTGATGTGCAATCAATTTGGGAAAGAAGTCATTGGTGTATGGACTCTGTCACCAAAGAGCTGCATCAATATAGAACAGAGTATCAATCAGGAAGTGATGAAGGTGTGATTGGACAAACTAGATGGGCAATGGTAACATGGCAGATGAGTTTGTAAAGTGCATCAGGCCTTATCTTTTAAGAGCAGTATGTTTCAGAGCCTATCAGAGAACACATTAGTTTCGATCTAACTGGCAGACATTTAAGCAGGTATTTCACAATACTCAGCAAATATTCCTTCCAACTAACAGATTAACTTGATGAGAGGATGAATGACCTGTAATTAACAGTGGCAGTGAAGGACAGTAAGAAATCAAAAGCTAGGGCTGACAAAGTGTCAAAAATTAGTGGTAGGCTAAAGGATTGGCAAGATTTTAGGAATCAGTATCAGGTGGTGATGAGAGAATTAATTATGAAAGTAAATTGACAAGCAATATAAAAGCTGACTGCAAGAGGCTCCACCGTGATATTTAAAAAAAAAGACAGGGATGTATTTCTGAGGCTGTATAAGGCTCTGGTCAGACCACGTTTGGAGTATTGTGCGCAGTTTTGGGCCCCATATCTCAGGAAGGATGTACTGGCCCTGGAGCATGTTCAGACGAGGTTCACGAGAATGGTCCCAGGAATTAAAAACTTAACATATGAGGTAGGTTTGAGGACTGTGAATCTATACTTAATGGAATTTAGAAGGATGAGGGGGATCTAATTGAAATTTGTAGAATTGTGACCATCTACTGGACAGAGTAGATGTTGGAAAGATGTTTCCATTGGTAGGAGAGACTCGGACCAAAGAGCACAGTCTTAGAATAAAAAGAAGACCTTTTAGAACAGAGATAAAGCAATATTTCTTCATCCAGAGAGTGGGGAATCTGTCGAACTCATTGCCACAGAAGGTTGTGGAGGCCAGATCATTGAGTATATTTAAGATAGAGATAGATAAGTTCTTGATTGTCAAGGCGGCACGGTGGCTCAGTGGTTAGCATTGCTGCCTTACAGCACCAGGATCCCAGGTTCGATTCCAGCCTCGGGTGACTGTCCATGTGGAGTTTCCACATTCTCCCCATGTCTGTGTGGGTTTCCTCCAGGTGCTCCGGTTTCCTCCTGCAATCCAAAAAATGCACAGGTTAGGTGAATTGGCCAGGCTAAATTGCCCATAATGTTAGGTGCATTAGTCAGAGGGAAATAGATCTGGGTGGGTTGCTCTTCGGAGGGTTGGTGTGGACTGGTTGGGCAAAAGGGCCTGTTTGTGCACTGTAGGGAATCTAATCTTAAAAAAAAGGGGATCAAGGGTTACTGGGAGAATGGGGTTGAGAAACGTATCAGCCATGATTGAATGGCAGAGCAGACTCAATGGGCCGAACGGCCTAATTGCTGCTTCGATGTCTTGTGGCGTTATGGACTTTTAGAAAAGAATGCAATCCGAGTTAGAATGGTTTTGTGAAAGTGAAGTCATGTTGCATGATTAGATTTGCAAATATAACGAGCAGAGTTGATAATGAGGAACCAATAGATGTAGCTTATTTAGATTTCCATTGTTTCAAGTGAAAGTTAACTCGGCTGATACCAGGCTGTTGGGAAGGTGAGGAAAAATGTTTAAGAACTCACCTCTAACATCGGCGCCCGCCATTGTTGCTCAGGCAGCAGGAAGTGCAGGAGTGACGAGTAGGAGGTTGTCAGAGAGATCACAAGGTCACATATTTGGGTGGGTGCTTTACCCAAATCACTACTTAGGTAGTGCCTCCCACCCATTCTCCTCTACCCAAAAAAAGTTGTGTGTGTTGGTTGGTAAGGTGGTAAGTGTTTGCTTTCATGTTTCATTTTTTTTCAGCGTCCATTTAGGAATTTAGAATAATGGGAATGGAGGTTAGGGCAGTTGAATGTTCCCCTTGCAGTATGGGGGAGGTAAGGGTCACCACTAATGTCCCTGCTGACTGTATCTGTGGGAAATGCACCCCAACTCCATCTCCTCGAGAACCGGGTTAGGGAACTGGAGCTGGAACTGAATGAACTTTGGATCATTCGGGAGGCGGAGGTGGTTATTGAGATGAGTTACAGGGAGGTAGTCACACCTCAGGTACAAGAAGAAGATAGATGGGTTACCATAAGGGAACGGAAAGGGAACTGGCAGGCAGTGTGTGGATCCCCTGTGGCCGTTCCCCTCAACAACAAGTATACTGTTTTGGATACTGTTGGAGGGGGGGGGGGTGTGACTTACCAGGGGTAATCCATGGGGTACAGGTCGCTGGCACAGAGTCTGTCCCTGTTGCTCAGAAGGGAAGGGGGAAGAGGAGCAGACCATTAGTCATTGGAGACTCCATAGTTAGGGGGAGGTTCTGTGGCAACCAGTGACACTCACAATTGGTGTGTGGCCTCCCAGGTGCCAGGGTCCATGATGTCTCAGATCGTGTTTTCGGGATCCTTGAGGGGGAAGGGGAGCAGCACCAAGTCATGGTCCACGTCGGCACCAACGACATAGGTAGGAAGAGAGATGGGGATTTAAGGCAGAAATTCAGGGAGCTAGGATGGGAGCTTAGAGCTAGAACAAACAGAGTTGTTACTTCTGGTTTGTTGCCCGTGCCAAGTGCTAGGCCGGAGGGGAACGGGGAGAGAGTGGAGCTGAACATGTGGCTACAGGGATGGTGCAGGAGGGAGGGTTTTGGATTCTTGGATAATTGGGGCTCTTTCTGGGGAAGGTGGGACCCCTACAAACAGGATGGTCTTCACCTGAACAAGAGGGGTACCAATATGCTGGGGGGACATTTGCTAATGCACTTCAGGTGGGTTTAAACTAATGCAGCAGGGGGATGGGAACCCGAATTGTAGTTTCGGTGTGAAGGAGGTTGAGGGTAGTGAGGTCAGGAATAGGTTTACAAGGTCACGAGAGGGCACCGGCAATCAGGATGTTTGTTTGAAATGTGTGTACTTCAATGTCAGGAGCATCCGGAATAAGGTGGGTGAACTTGCAGCATGGGTTGGTACCTGGGATTTCGATGTTGTGCCCATTAACATGGTTGGAGCAGGGACAGGAATGGTTGTTGCAGATTCCGGGATTCAGATGTTTCAGCAAGAACAGAGAAGATGGTAAAAGAGGGGGGTGTGGCATTGTTAATCAAGAGTAATGTTACAGCAGCTGAGAGAACGTTTGAAGACTCATTTACTGAGGTATTTGGGCTGAGGTTAGAAACAGGAAAGGAGAGGTCACCCTGTTGGGAGTTTTCTATCAGCCTCTGAAATGTTCCAGAGATGTAGAGGAAAGAGTAGCAAAGATGATTCTCAATAGGAGCGAGAGTAACAGGTTAATTGTTATGGGGCACTTTAACTTCCCCAACATTGACTGGGAATACTATAGTTCAAGTAGTTTAGATGGGTCAGTTTTAGTTCAACGTGTGCAGGAGGGTTTCCTGACACAGTATGTAGACAGGCCAACAAGGGGCAAGGCCACTTTGGATTTGGTACTGGGGAATGAACCCGGCCAGGTGTTAGACTTGGAGATAGGTGAGCACTTTGGCAATAGTGATCATAATTCGGTTATATTTACAATAGCGATGGGCAGGGAAAGAGGCATAAACTGGGGGAAAGGCAATTATGATGTAATTAGGCAAGATTTAAAATGTATAGGATGGGGAAGGAAACTGCAGGAATGGACACACTTGAAATGTGGAGCTTATTCAAGGAACAGCTACTGTAGGTCCTTGATAAGTATATACCTATCAGGCAGGGAGGTAGTTGTCGAGAGAAGGAGCCATGGTTTACTAAAGCAGTAGCTCTTGTCAAGAGAAAGAAGAAGGCTTATGTGAGGATGGGGCATGAAGGCTCGGTTAGGGGGCTTGAGAGTTATAAGTTAGCCAGAAAAGATCTAAAGAGTGGGCTAAGAACAGCCAGGAGGGGACATGGGAAGAACCCTAAGACCTCCTATAGGTATATCAGGAATAAAAAAATGACTAGAATAAGATTAGGGCCAATCAAAGATAGTACTGGAAAGTTGTGTGTGGAATCTAAGGACATGGGGAAGTGCTTAATGAATGCTTTTTGTCAGTATTCACATTGGCAAAGGGTAATGTTAGTGAGAATACGGAGATACAGACTACTAGATTAGTTGGGATTGAGATTGACAAAGAGGAGGTTTTAGCAATTTTGGAAGATCTGAACATGGATAAAACCCCTGGGCCAGATGGGATTTATCCTCTGATTCTCTGGGAAGCCAGGGAGGAGATTGCAGCACCTTTGGTTTCTATCTTCATGTCATCATTGTTGACAGGAGTCGTACCAGAAGACTGGAGGATAGCAAATGTTGTTCCCTTGTTTAAGAAGGGGAGTCAAGACAACCCGGGTAATTATAGGCCAGTGAGCCTTACTTCGGTTGTGGGTAAGGTGTTGGAAAAGGTTAGAAGAGATAGGATTTATCTGGAAAGGAATGCATTGTTTAGGGATAGTCAACACAGTTTGGGAGAAGATTTGTAGCTCGGGTGCTTGTTGTTGTGGTTCTGTTCGCCGAGCTGGGAATTTGTCTTGCAAACGTTTCGTCCCCTGTCTAGGTGACATCCTGAGTGCTTGGGAGCCTCTTGTGAAGCGTTTCTGTGCTGTTTGTGGCTAGTCACGAAACGACACGACCAGCTATCCTTAGTAGCCACACACACAGATGACAAGCAACATGAATTCGACTGGGACAACACTACCATTATAGGGCAAGCCAAACAGAGAACAGCCAGGGAATTCCTAGAGGCATGGCACTCATCCACAGACTCTATCAACAAACACATCGACCTGGACCCAATATACCGGCCACTACAGCGGACAGCTCGAACTGACAACCGGAAGCGGCAGAGACAGGCCACTATAAATGCCGGAGGAAACAGCACAGAAGCGCTTCACAGGAGGCTCCCAAGCACTGAGGATGTCACCTAGACAGGGGACGAAACGTTTGCAAGACAAATTCCCAGCTCGGCGAACAGAACCACAACAACGATAGTCAACACAGTTTTGTGAAGGGTAGGTTGTGTCTCAATAACCTTATTGAGTTCTTCGAGAAGGTGACCAAACAGCTGGATGAGGGTAAAGCGGTTGATGTGGTTGTATATGGATTTCAGTAAGGCGTTCGATACGGTGCCCCACGGTAGGCTATTGCACAAAATACAGAGTTTCGGAATTGAAAGTGATTTAGTGGTTTGGATCCGAAATTGGCTAGCTGAAAGATGACAGAGGGTGGTGGTTGATGGGAAATGTTCATCCTGGAGCTCAGTTACCAGTGGTGTACCCCAAGGATCTGTTTTGGGGCCATTGCTGTTTGTCATTTTTATAAATGACCTGGATGAGGGCGGAGAAGGATGGATTAGTAAATTTGCAGATGACACTAAGGTCGGTGGAGTCGTGGATAGTGCCCAAGGATGTTGTAGGTTACAAAGGGACTTGATAAGCTGCAGAGCTGGGCTGAGAGGTGGCAAATGGAGTTTAATGCAGAAAAGTGTGAGGTGATTCACTTTGGAAGGAGCAACAGGAATGCAGAGTACTGGGCTAATGGTAAAATTCTTGGGACTGTAGATGAACAGAGGGATCTCGGTGTCCAGGTGCCTAAATCTCTGAAAGTTAACAACCCTATCAACCTGGGTGGAAAAAGGCATATGGTGTGTTGGTATTTATTGGTGGGGGATTGAGTTTCAGAGCCATGAGGTCATGCTGCAGCTGTACAATACACTGGTGTGGCTGCACCTGGAGTATTGTGTACAGTTCTGGTCACCACATTATAGGAAGGATGTGAAAGCTTTGGAAAGGGTTCAGAGGAGATTTACCAGGATGTTGCCTGTGATGGAGGGAAGGCCTTACGAGGAAAGGCTGAGAGTACCATGGCTGTTTTTGTTGGAGAGAAGGAGGTTGAGAGGTGACTTCGTTGAGATGTATAAGATAATCAGAGGGTTCGATGGGGTGGACAGTGAGAGCCTTTTTCCTCGGATGATGAAGGCTAACACTGGGGGACATAATTTTAAATTGAGGGGTGATAGATTTAGGGTAAGTATCAGAGATAGTTTCTTTACTCAGAAAGTAGTAGGGGCGTGGAATGGCCTGCTTGCAACAGTAGTAGACTCATCGACTTTAAGGGCATCTAAATGGGTAGTGGACATACATCTGGATAATAATAGAACGATGTAGGTTAGATGGGCATCAGATTATTTTCACAGATTGTTGCAACATTGAGGGCTGAATGGCCTGTACTGTGCTGTAATGTTCTATGAATGGCAGGATTATTGATTGTATGTGGAGAGGTTGGTATGACTGAGCCTGTAATCACTAGAATTTAGAAGGGTCTGAAGGTGGAATAGAACATAAAGTGCAGGAGTAGGCTTTGGGACGAAGTTGTGGAACTGCTGTAGCACATGACTGACTGCTTTCTCTCTTCTCAGGTCCTACAATATTAATAAATTGGCCTATCAGGAAGTGGAGGATCTTCTATCTATCGGTGAGAAGGCGAGCTTAGTGTGAGAAGCCCTGTCTCACTTCATTGCTGCACTTGCAGGAGGAGATTGGAGAGAGAGTCAGAACTGCTACAGCAGAATGGGAGCATTTGACCCAGGCCATCCTGTAGCTCTGCACATTTTCAATCATAGAGTCATATACCACAGACATGGCCAACCCACAGAAAGGTCCTTTGGCCCATCAAGTTTGTGACATCCTTTTTGTACCAATCCTGCTTTCTAACACTTGGCTCTTCACCTTGAGTGTTTCAAGTGCTCATCACATGCTTCTTAAAAGTTGAGGTTTTTTTGAGGATTCAACTACTCAACCACCCTCCCAGGCAGAGCAAATTATTTTCTCAAATCCTCTTTAAATGTCCTGCCCTTCACCTTAAGATTATACCCCCTTGTTACTGACCCTGTGACTAAGGGAAACAGCTGTTTTCTATCCCCTGTCCAAGCCCCTCATAACCTTACCCACCTCGATCAGGGTTCCCCCTCAGCCGTCTCTGCTCGAAAGAAACCAACCTGAGCTTCTCCAGCCTGTCTTCATCACTAACCTGCTCCATCCCAGGCAGTATCCTGGTGAATCCCCTCTGTACCCCCCTCCCAGTACAATCACATCCTTCCTATAGTGTGGGCACCAGAAACTGCACACAGTCCTCCAGCTGTGACCTCCCTAAACTCCTGTACAGCTCCACCAGAACCTCCCCGCTCTCATCATCCAAGCCTCGACTGATAAAGGCCAGTGTCCCCATGGCCACCTTAACCACCCTATTACCCTGTCCTACCACCTCCAGGGGTGTGTGGACAAACACCCCAAGATCCCTCTGTTCCTCTGAACTTCCTGCTGTCCTGTCATTCACTGAGTATTCCCTTGTCTTGTTCCTTCTTCCAAAGTGTATCCCCTCCCATTTCTCAGGGTTTAATTCCATCTGCCTATCTGACCAATCCGTTTCTATCCTGTAATTTAACACCTTCCTCCTCATTGCCAACCACCCGGCCAATCTTTGTGTCATCCACAAACTTACTTCCCATCCCCCCCACATTCCCATCTCCATTGTTTATGAAGATCACGAACTTTGACAGGATGCAGAGATCCTTCTTCGTGATTTGGACAGGTTGGGTGAGTGAGCAACAATGGCAGATGCAGTATAATTTGGATAAATGTGGTTATTCACTTTGGAAGCAAAAGTAAGTACCTGAATGGCTCGAAATTGGGAGAGGGGAGCATGCAACAGGGCGTGGGTGTCCTTGTGTACTAGTCGCTAAAGAGAAGCATGTAAGTGCAACAGGCAGTAAAGGAGGTAACTGGTATGCTGGCCTTCACTGGGAGAGGTTTCAAGTTCTGGAACAGGGATGTGTTGTTGCAGTTATACAGGACCTTGGTGAGGCCACACCTAGAGTATTGTGTGCAGTTTTGGTCTCCTTTTTGGAGGAAGGATGCTCTTGCCTTCAAGGGAGTGCAGCAAAAGTTTACCAGTCTGATTCCGGGATGGTAGAACTGATGTGAGAGGAGAGAATGACTAGGTTAGGATTGTTTTTGCTGGAGTTCAGATGGGTGAGGGGGGAGAAAAGAATCACACAGAGACATATAAAATTCTAACAGGACTGAATAGGATGTTCCCAATGATGGGTGCATCCAGAACCAGGGGTCTGAGGATTCGGGATCGACCATTTAGGACGGAGATGAGACATTTCTTCACCCAAAGAGCGGTGAGCCTGTGGAACTCATTACTGCAGGAGGCAGTTGATGTCAAAACATTGAATGTATTCAAGGGGCAGTTAGACATAGCACAAATTATGGGAGAAAGCAGGGTTAGGTTATTGAGTTGGACAATTAGCCATGATTGTGATGAATTGCACAGCAGACTCGGAGAGCCTCCTCCTGCTCCTATCTTGTGAATCTGTGGAATTCCCTGCCCAGGGAAGTAGTTGAGGCTTCCTCATTGAATGTTTTTAAAGCTAAGATAGATAACTTATTGAACAGTGAAGGAATTAAGGAGAGAGAGAGTGGGTAAGTGGAGCTGAAGCCTGTAAAGATCAGCTATGATCTTATTGAATAGCAGAGCAGGCTTGAATGGCCAGCTCCTGCTCCTAGTTCTTATGTTCTTAACTTCAATGAGGCTGTCACTGGCTAGGCGAGCAATTAGTGCCCATCTCTACTTGGTAAATGTCAGACTATCGGGGTTGGGGAGGGGTGGCTGTGGGTGGGAGGGTCAGCAAAGACTCAGTGGACTGAATGGCTTCTTTCTACAGTGTAGGGATTCTGTGATTGAGTCTTCAGGTGATGAATGCCTAAATGAGGATTTCAGCAGCCGAACAGCTGGGAGAGAGGTGAAGATGGAGAGGTGGAAATAGCCGATTTTAGAGATGGCACAAATATAGGTTCAGAAGCACATCTCCGGGTCCAATCTGACATGAGCGTAGTCAGCCAATTGGTTTAATGTTAGACTGTTACTGTGGTGAAGGATGGAGTCAGTTACCAGGGTAGGGAGTTGGGGTGGGCAATGAAAACAATACCTTCAGTATTCCCAGTGTTTTAATGGCTGGAATGATCTCCAGTACTGGGTGTCAGATAAGCAGCGACTGGGGTGGAGTGCTGTCTGCCAGGAGCAACCACCAGGCATACCTAAAAATGAGGTGTCAGCCTGGTGAAGAACTATTTGTGTGCCAAACAGCAAAAGACCATAAGATATAGGAGCAGAATTAGACCATTTGGCCCATCAAGTCTGCTCCACCATTAGATCATGGCTCCTCAACCTCATTTTCTAGCCTTCTCCCCAAACCTGATCCCCTTACTAATCAAGAAGCTAAGCAGTAAGTGACAGAGTTAATCAATCCCAAGAGCAACAAGTCAGGTTAAACCTCTTTAGTCAAGTCATCTCCAGCTGTGAATGGTGGTGGACAATTAAACAAATCAGTGGAGAAGGAGCCTGCACTAATATCTCCATCTTTAATAATGGGAGAGCCCAGTACATCAGAACAACAGATAAGGCTGAAGCTGTGCAGCAATCTTCAGCCAGACGTGCCGAGTGGGTGATCCATCTTGGGCTCCTCCAGTGGTCCCCAGCATCACAGATACCAGTCTCCAGCCAATACGATTCACTCCACGTGATATCAAGACAAGGCCGGAGGCACTGGATACTACAAAGGCAATGGGCCCTGATAATATTCTGGCAATAGTACTGAAGACTTGTGCTCCAGACCTTGCTGCCCATCCAAGATAAGCTGTTCCAGTAGTTACAGCACTGGCATATACCCGACAATGTGGAAAATTACCCAGGTATGTCCTGTACATAAAAAGCAGGACAGATCCAACTCGGCCAATTCCTGTCCCATCAGTCTCCTCTCAATCCTCAGTAACGTGATGGACGGTGTCAGTAACAGAGTTATCAAGCAGCACCTGCTCAGCAATAACCTGCTCAGTGACACCCAGTTTGGGTTCCCCCAGGGTCACTCAGCTCCTGACCTCATTCCAGCCTTGGGTCAAACATGGACAAAAGAGCTGGATTCCAGTGTGCTGCCACATTCTCAAGATAACAGGGAACACCGATATGGGACAGTTACAAGAAATTGGAGTTGGTGTGCGTTTAATGGTACTTATTGTTGGTGCAGACCTCATGGACGAAAGGGCCCTTTTCTGCACTGTGAATCTCAAGCCACATCTCCTGAATTTATAAAAAGAAACAGTGGAAGAGTTGAGAGAGGTGGTGGTGAGGTGATATACACGTAAGAATTAACACAATAATATGGTTGAGGACAGGATTTGGATGGGAAATTGCAGAGGTCAAGGAGAAAACCTGGGAAATATCAAAGGGAATAGTACTGGAGCAGGACAAGTAACTGCTTTGTGATTTTTTTTTTCCCCAGCTAGCATTCAATAGACAATGGGGCAGTTATCACCAGCTCCCAAACAGCTGCACTCAGTCAATCTTCGAATCTCTACAGTGCAAAAGCAGGCCATTTAGTTCATTCAGTCCACACCAATCCTCCGAAGAGCTTCCCACCAGACCAAACCACCCTGTCCTATCCCTGTAATCCTACATTTCCCATGGCTAATCCACGTAGCCTGCACATCCCTGCACACTATGAACAATTTAGTATGGCCAATCCAGCTAACCTGCACATATTTGGACTGTGGGAGGAAACTGGAGGAAACCCACACAGAGATGGGGAGAATGTATAAACTCCACAGTTGGAGGAGGGGGGATTTTCCCTAAGGGTTGTGTTTGGAGCTGGCTTTGAGGCCATTGCTCACTTGAGCTTGAGTTTCCAAGAGGTGAGATTTTGTTCTGCAGAGGTATGATCAGGTCCCTCCTTTCAGTGAATAATCCTTTGCCTTTGTCCTTTAGCTAAAGAGAAGAGCCGTGTGGATCTGCCTATCAATCAAGAGCTAGTGGAACAAGGTGAGTGACAGAGATTGCTACCTGGCAGATATCCTGTAAACTCACTGTCTATTATCTGCTTCTACAGCGGAGAAAATTAGTTTGCCTCATTGTGTCTGTGTCTGCCGATAAATGAACTACCAACCTATCCCACTTGGCAGTATTTGGACAGTAGTCCTGTGTTTGAGACTGAAGGTTTTTCAGTAATCTTCAGCCAGAAGTGCCGAGTGGGTGATCCATCTCAGCCTCCTCCATGGTCCCCAGCATCACAGATACCAGTCTACAGCCAATTCAATTCACTCCACATAATAAAGACACATTTAAACGACAGAATTGGGATAAGGCGACATTTTCAAGATGGCAACCTTCAACTAGTGGTGTGCCAGTTCAATTATTGCTGAGGCCACAATTACTTACCATCTGTTTAATGCATAAAATTCTAACAAGGTTGTCAGACAAGATGCAGGGAGCATGTTTCCCTGTCTGGGGAGTCTAGAACCAGAGGGAACAGTGTCTGGGTGTGGGGTAGGCCATTTAGCACTGAGATGTGGAGGCATTTCTTTGCTCAGAGCATGTTCAAATGAAATTAACTACAATAAATATTTGGATTTCAAAGGCATCGAGGGATATGAAGAGAAAACCAGAATATAACATTTGTTTAAAATACAATAAAGGATCAGCAACGGCAGAGCAAGTTCGATGGGCCAAATGGCCTATTGCTGCTCTTCGTTTCAATTGTTCAGCATGACTCACCTGGAAGAGGAAAGTGAATGTCCTGTCCCCAATTTTGCGCATGACACAAAAATAGATAAGAAGACAAGTGGTGAGGATGAGAATCTACAGAGGGAGCTCGGCAGGTTAGATGAGGGGGGAGAAACTTGATGAAATATAATTTGCAACTTGGAAGCTATGCACCTCAGCTGGAAGAATAGAGGAGCTAGGAGAAAGTGAGGACTGCAGATGCTGGAGATCAAAGTTGAAGAATGTGGTGCTGGAAAAGCACAACCAGTTAGGCAGCATCTGAGGAGCAGGAGAGTTGCCGTTGCTGCCTGACTGGCTGTGCTTTTCCAGCACCACACTCAGAGTAGAGGAGCTGACTATTATTTCAATGAAAGACTGCAGAAAGCTGCAGTACAGAGGGATTTGGGAGTCCTCCTGCTTGAATTACAAACTAACATCCAAGTTCAGCCGATAATAGGGAAAGCAAATGGAATTTTGGCCTTTATTTCAAAGGGAATCTCTAGAATCATAGAGATGTACAGCATGGAAGCAGGCCTTTCAGTCCAGGTCATCCATGCTGAACAGAAATTAATCTAGTCCCATTTGCCAGCATTTGGTCCATATCCCTCTAAACCCTTCCTATTCACGTACCCATCCAGATGCTTTTTAAATGTTGTAATTATAACAGCCTCCACCATTTGCGCTGGCAGCTCATTCCATACACACATCCCCACTCTGAGTGAAAAACATTATCTCTTGAGGTCCCTTTTAAATCTTTTCCCTCTCACCTTAAACCTATGCCCTCTAGTTTTGGACTCCTACTCTGGGAAAACACCTTGTCTACCTATCCTATCCAGGCCCCTTCGACACTCCAGTGGGCGGCACGGTGGCACAGTGGTTAGCACTGCTGCCTCACAGCGCCAGAGACCCGGGTTCAATTCCCGCCTCAGGCGACTGACTGTGTGGAGTTTGCACATTCTCCCCGTGTCTGTGTGGGTTTCCTCCGGGTGCTCCGGTTTCCTCCCACAGTCCAAAAATGTGCAGGTCAGGTGAATTGGCCATGCTAAATTGCTGTAGTGTTAGGTAAGGGGTAAATGTAGGGGTATGGGTGGGTTGTGCTTTGGCGGGGCGGTGTGGACTTGTTGGGCCGAAGGGCCTGTTTCCACACTAAGTAATCTAATCTAATCTAAAAAACAGCCCCAGCCTTTGGCTCAAACCCTCCAACCCCAGCAACATCCTTGTAAATCTTTTCTGAACCCTTTCAGGTTTCACAACATTTTGCTTGTAGCAGGGAGAGCAGAATGGCACAAAATATTTCAAAAATGTCCTAACCCATGCCCTGTACAGCCGCAGCATCACCTCCCAACTTCTATACACAATGCATTGACCAATATAGGCAAGTGTACCAAACTCCTTCACTATCCTACCTATCTGTAACTCCATTTTCAAGTAACTATGACCCTGGATCCCAAGGTCTCTTTGTTCAGCAACTTTATCAGGACTGTACCATTTGCCCTGATTTGCCTTTCCAAAATGCAATACCTCACATTTATCTAAATTAAACTCTATCTGCCACTATAAGTTGGGAGGTTTTGCTCAAACTGTACAGGGTACTAGTCAGACCACAGCTGGAATGCTGTATACAATTTTGATCCCTTTATCTAAGGAAAGATAGACAGTCATCAGAGGCAGTCCAGCGAAGGCTGATATCAGGTATAGAGGGACCATCTTATGAGGAGAGGTTGACTAGATTGAGCCTGAACTCATCAGAGTTTAGAAGAATGAGAGGTGACCTTACTGAAACACACAGGACTCTTAGGGGACTTGGCAGGGAAGATGTGGAAAGGTTGTTTCTCCTTGTGGGAGATTAAGTGTTCACACATTTTAAGACACAGATGAGGAAGAATTTCTTGTGAGTTTAGTGATTCTTTGAAATTCTTCCTGCGGAGTGCTGTCCAGGCTGGATCATTATGTATATGCACGACTGTGATAGATATTTAATTAGTAAGGGAATCCAGATGTATCGAGAAAAGGCAGTTAAGTGGACTTAAGGATCAACAGATTGGCCCCAATCTCATTGAATGGCAGAGGTGACTTGATGAGCTGAGTGACCTACTTCTGCTTCTCTGTCTGATGGTCCGAAATGAGTTGAGGGTTTCTCCCTTTACCTCCCTTTCCAGCAGTAAGCTGCAGACCCCTATCTCTCTTTGGGTGAACTGTCTTCTCCTACTCTCCCCTCTAGCAGCTAGACAAACAGAATTGTTATTTCTGGTTTGTTGCCCGTGCCACATGATAGCGAAGCAAGGAATAGGGAGAGAGAGGAGTCGAACACATGGCTACAGGTTCGTGCAGGAGGGAGGGTTTAGGATTCCTGGATAATTAGGGCTATTTTTGGATACAAACAGGATGATTTTCACCTGAGCCAGAGGGTACCAATATCCTGGGGGGGACTTAGCTAATGCTCTTCGGGTGGGTTTAAACTAATTCAGCAGGAGGATGGGAATCGAAATTGTAGTTCGAGTATACTGGAGGATGAGAGTAATGAAGTCAGAACTGAGATTTCAAGATCGCAAGAAGACATCCGCAGGCAAGAACTTGGTTTGAAGAGTGTCTACTTCAGCACCAGGAGCATCTGGAATAAGGTGGGTGAACTTGCAGCATGGTTTGGTATTGTAGCCATTTCAGAGACGTGGGTAGAATAGGGACAGGAATGCACCTTCCGGGATTGAAGAACAGAGAAAATGGTAAGAAAAGAGGTGGTGTGGCAGTGTTAGTCAAGGACAGTAGTGCGGTTGCAGAAAGGGCGTTTGAAGACTCGTCTACTGAGGTGATATGGGCTGAGGTTAGAAACAGGAAAGGAGGTCACCCTGTTTGGAGTTTTCTATTGGCCTCTGAATAGTTCCAGAGATGTAGAGGCAAGGATAGCAAAGATGGTTCAGGATAGGAGCGGGAGTAACAGGGTAATTGTTATGGGGAATTTTAACTTTCCAAATATTGACTAGGAATACCATAGTTCGAGTACTTGAAATGGATCTGTTTTTGTCCAATGTGTGCAGGAGGGTTTCCTGACAATCTGTAGACAGGCCAACAAGGGACGAGGCCACATTGGATTTGATACTGGGTAATCAACCTGGTCAGGTGTTATACTTGTAGGTGGGTGAGCACTTTGATGATAGTGACCACGATTCAGTTGTGTTTACTTTAGTGATGGAAAGGTATAGGGCAAGAGTTATAGCTGGGGGAAAGGCAATTATAATGCAATTAGGCAAGATTTAGGATGGGGCAGGAAACTGCAGGGAATGGGCACAATCGAAATGTGGAAACTATTCAAGGACCAGCTACTGTGTGTCCTTGATAAGTATGTACCTGTTAGGCAGGGAGGAAGTGGTCGAGCAAGGGAGCTGTGGTTTACTAAGGAAGAGTAAGATTAAGGCCAATCAAGGATTGTAGTGGGAAATTATGCGTGGAGTCAGAGGAAATAGGGGAAGCGCTAAATGAATATTTTTCATCAGTATTCACACTAGAAAAAGACAATTTGGTTGAGGAGAATATTGAGGTATATGGTACTAGACTAGATGGGATTGAGGTGCACAAGAGGGAGGTGTTAGCAATTCTGGAAATTGTAAAAATAATTAAGTCTCCTGGGTTGGATGGGATTGATCCTGGGATTCTCTGAGAAGCCAGGGAGGAGATTGCTGAGCCTTTGGCTTTGATCTTTATGTTGTCATTGTTTACAGGAATAGTGCCAGAAGACTGGAGGGTAGCCAATGTTGTCCCCTTGCTCAAGAAGGGGAGGAGAGACCATCCTGATAATTATAGACCAGTGAGTCTTACCTTGATTGTGGGAAAAGTGTTAGAAAGGGTTAAAGGAGATAGGATTTATAATCATCTAGAAAGGAATAAGTTGATTAGGGAGTGTCAACATGGTTTTGTGAAGGGGAGGTTTTGCCTCACAAACCTTTGAGTTATTTGAGATGGTGACCAAACAGGTGAATGAGGGTAAAGTATATATGGATTTCAGTAGGGTATTTGATAAGGTTCCCCACGGTATGCTGTTGCACAAAATACAGAGCTGTGGGATTGAGGGTGATGTAGCGGTTTGGATCCGAAATTGGCTTGCTGAAAGAAGACACAGGGTGGTGGTTGATGGAAATGTTTATCCTGGAGTTCAGTTACTACCACAAGGATCTGTTTTGGGTCCACTGCTGTTTGTCATTTATCTAAATGATCTGGATGAGAGCGTAGAAGGATGGGTTAGTAAATTTGTGGATGACACTAAGGTTGTTAGAGTTGTGGATAATGACGAAGTATGTTGTAGGTTACAGAGAGACTTGGATAAGCTGCAGAGCTGGGCTGAGAGGTGGCAAATGGAGTTTAATGTGGAAAAGAGAGGTGATTCACTTTGGAAGAAGTAACAGGAATGCAGAGTACTGGGCCAATGGTAAGATTCTTGGTAGTGTAGATGAGCAGAGAGATCTCTCTGCTTTTATTGATAGAGGGATTGAGTTTCGGAGCCATGAGGTCATGCTGCAGCTGTACAAAACTCTGGTGCGGCCACACTTGGAGTATTGCATACAGTTCTGGTCACCGCATTATAGGAAGGATGTGGAAGCTTTGGAAAGGGTGCAGAGGCGATTTACTAGGATGTTGTCTGGTATGGAGGGAAGGTCTCATGAAGAAAGGCTGAGGGACTTGAGGCTGTTTTTATTAGAAGAAGTTTGAGAGGTGACTTGATTGAGACATATAAGATAATCGGAGGGTTAGATAGGGTGGATATTGAGAGCCTTTTTCCTTGGCTAGCCTGAGGGGACATAGCTTTAAATTGAAGGTGATAGATATAGTACAGATATCAGAGGTAGTTTCTTTACTCAGAGTATTAGGGGTGTGGAATGCACTGCCTGCAACAGTAGTAGACTCCCCAACTCTCAAGGCATTTAAATGGTCATTGGATAAACATATGGGCAAGAATGGAATAGTGTAGGTTAGATGGGCTTCAGATTAGTTCCACAGGTTGCCGCAATATCGAGGGCCGAAGGGCCTGTACTGTGCTGTAATATTTTATGTTCAAACCATTCTACTGAGTGCTTTAAGTCTGTGCCCCTTCCCTCAGTCACTGACCTCTGCTGAGGTAAATAGGCTCGTCCCATCCTCTTTATCCAGACCACTCACAATTTTGTTCATCTGAACCAAAACACCCCTCAACCACCTTGCAAGGAAAAAAACCCCAGCTCATCCAGTCTTCCCAGTATTTTAGACCAAGAAGAGCCAATGAATGTTATCTACCTGGACTTCAAGAAGGCCTTGGACAAGGTGCTGCACAGGAAGCTGCTGAGTAAGATAAGGGCCCATGGTGTCAGAGGCAAGGTGATAGAATGGATAGAAGCTTGGCTGTCTGGCAGAAAACGGAGAGTGGAGATGAAAAGGTCCTTCTTGGGATGGCAGCTGGTGACAAGTGGTGTTCTGCAAGGCTCAGTGTTGGACCACAACTTCCCACTTTCTACATTAATGGTGTAGCTGAAGGAACTGAGAGCATTCTGGTGAAGTTTGCAAATGATACAAAGGTAAGTAGAGGGACAGGTAGTATTGAGGAGGTGGGGAGGCTGCAGAAGGATTTGGACAGGTTAGGAGAGTGGGCAAAGAAGTGGCAGACGGAGTACAATGTGGGAAGGTGTGAGGTCATGCACTTTAGTAGGAAGATGAGAGACATGGACTATTTTCTAAATGGAGAGATAATTCAGAAGTCTGAAGCACAAAGAAACTTGGGAGTTCTGGTCCAGGATTGTATACAGGTAAACTTGCAGGTTGAGTCAGTAGTTAGGAAAGCAAATGCAATAATGGCATTTATTTTGAGAGGACTTGAATCTAAAAGCAGTGATGTATGTCTGAGGTTCTATAAGGCTGTGGTCAGCCCACATTTGGAGTATTGTGCATAGTTTTGGGCCCATATCTCAGGAAGGATGTACTGACCCTGGAGCGTGTTCAGAGGAGGTTCGTGAGGATGGATCCAGGAATGAAAAGGTTAACATATGAGGAATGTTTGAGGACTCTGGGTCTATACTCGATGGCTTTTAAAAGAATGAGGGTGGATCTAATTAAAAAATACAGAATAGTGAATGGCCTGGACAACGTGGATGTTGGGAAGGTGTTTCTATTGGTAGGGCAGACCTTTTAGAACACAGATAAGGAGAAACCTTTTCAGCCAGAAAGTGGTGAATCTATGGAATTCATTGCCACAGAAGGGTGGCAGGGAGAAAGCGGGTTGAGAAACTTATCAGCCATGATTGAATGGCAGAGCAGACTCGATGGGCTGAATGGCCTAATTTCTCCTCCTACGTCTTATGGTCTGTCCTGGCAACATCCTCATAAATCCCTGTCTCCTCTCTCCTGTGCAGTTGCATGTTTTCTGTTTCGAGATGATGATAAGTACGTACACTGCTCAAGTTGGGGCCTGAATAATGATTTATTCAGTTCCAACATAACATCGCTGCTCTTGTATTCTATCGTTGGCTAATAATAGAAAGGATCTTATATGCTATCTTAACCATGGGCGGCACGGTGGCACAGTGGTTAGCACTGTTGCCTCACAGCGCCAGAGACCTGGGTTCAATTCCCGCCTCAGGCGACTGACTGTGTGGAGTTTGCACGTTCTCCCCGTGTCTGCGTGGGTTTTCTCCAGGTGCTCCGGTTTCCTCCCACAGTCCAAAGATGTGCAGGTCAGGTGAATTGGCCATGTTAAATTGCCCGTAGTGTTAGGTAAGGGGTAGATATAGATGTAGGGGTATGGGTGGGTTACGCTTTGGCGGGGCGGTGTGGACTTGTTGGGCCGAAGGGCCTGTTTCCACACTGTAAGTAATCTAATCTAATCTAATCATCCTAACTACTGGAAACAATTTTTCCATCAGTAAGTTATCTGTCTAAAATCATTTGTTTGTGCGACCAAGCTAATTTTCAATCCTGCTTGCCAGATTCCCCTCTACGGTAGGAGTTTGTTTTGATCACCAATCTGCCTTGTCAAAACTGTTGTTCAAGTTTCTCAATCTATTCTTCACCCTTCACATTGGTGAGGCCACTTGTGGAATGTTGTATACTATTCTGGTCACCCTGCTACAGGAAGGATGTTGTTAAACTGGAAAGGGTGCAGAAAAACATGTCAAAGCTATTTCCAAGACGGGAGAGTTTGAGTTATAAGAACAGGCTGGAGCATCAGAGGCTGAGTGCTGGCCTTATGTAGGCTTATAAAATTATGGGCATAGAGTAAAAAAAACTAGAGGGCATAGGTTTAAGATAATGGGAGAAAGATTTGAAAGGGACTTGAGGGGCAACTTTTCACACAGTGGATGGTGTGTATGTGGAATGAACTGTCAGAGGTAAGTGATAGAGGTGGATACAGCTACAGCGCTTAAAAGATACTTAGACAGGTACATGAATAGGAAAGGGTTAGAGGGATATGGACCAAACACGGGCAACTGAGACTAGATCCATTTAAGAGACCTGCTTAACGTGGATGAGTTGGACTGAAGGGTCTGTTTCCATGTTGTATGTCTCTTCTGACTGTATAAAAGGGAAGGGCATAGCCTGGACAAAACTGGACCCATTACAGGTGGGGGTGGGAGAATACATAGATGGGAACAAGTTGATTATCATTTGCTGTTCACTAGTTTCTGCAAACGTTCTTGTGGACTGGAAGGTTGCAAATGTAACCCACTCTTTAAGGGAGCAAAGAAGAGGCAGAATGGAAAACTTACAGACTTGTTAGCATGACCCCTATGGTAGGGAAAACTTTAGAACAGTTTATAAATAATGTGATAACATTTAGAAGTGATTGTAAGCGTTGGGCAGAGTTAATGTGCATTTATAAAATCAGGGTGGCTCATTGGTTAGCACTGTTGCCTCATAGTACCAGGGATCCAGGTTCAATTCCCGCCTCAGGCGACTGTCTGTCTGTGTGGAGTTTGCACGTTCTCCCTGTGTCAGCGTGGGTTTCCTCCGGGTGCTCCGGTTTCCTCCCACAGTCTAAAGATGTGCAGGTCAGGTGAATTAGCCATGGGAAATGCAGGGATATGGAATAGGGTAGAGGGTAAGTCTGGGTGGGATGCTCTTCAGAGAGTTGATGTGGACTTGTTGGGCCAAATGGCATGTTTCCACACGGTAGGGGGTTCTCCCATTCTATGTCCAGGCTAGGTGGATTAGCCTTGAGAAATGTGGGGTTATGGAGATTGGGGGAGAGGGCTCAGTCTAGGTGGGATGCTCTTTGGAGGGTTGGTGCAGACCCAGTGTGTGAAATGGCCTCTTTGTAACCATAGGGATACAATGAAATGGAAATGATGCTTGACAAGCTGGTTGGAATTTTTTCAGCATATTATTTCTAGCGTAGACAAAAGAGAACCAGTGAATGTTATGTGTTTGGATTTTCAGGCTTTTGATAAGTTCCCACACGGGAGATTTGTTTCAAAAAAAGTAGATCACATGGGGTTGGTAGGATGCTGGATTGAGAATTAGTAAGCAGACAGAAAGCAGAGAATGGGGATAAATGGATCGTTCTCCGCATGGCAGGCTGTTCATTGTGGGGCATAACTGTTCACAATTTGGGACCAATTGTAATATTTCCAATTTTGTTATAATACCAAACTGGATGGGAACATAAGTTCTGAGGAGGCTTCAAGAGCATGTGGACAGGCGAAGTGAATGGATTAGACCATCGCAGATGGAATATAAAGTGAATAACTTGTTCACTTTGCTTTCAGAAAAGTGATAACATTTCTTAAATAGTGAGAAGTTGGGAATTGCAAGTATCCAAAGGGAGCTGAGTGTCCTTGTTCATGAGTGACAAGAAGCATATCATTGCTTCAATTTGAGTGACAAGATTTGACAGATTTGTAAACTCTTGAGAAAGATCGTGTAAAGTCTCGAGACTGATTATTAAACTTAGTGATCTTTGACTTATCCCCAGTCTCTGCAACTGGATCCTCAGTTTCCTGACCCACAGGCCACAATCAGTGAAGATTGGGGACAATATTTCATCCTCACTAACACTCAACACTGAAGCCCCCCAGGGGTGTGTACTCAGCCCCCCTACTGTACTCACTGTATACCCATGACTGCGTCACCAAATACCAGACTAATGCCATTTACAAGTTTGCTGGTGACATCACCATAGTCGGTCGAATCTCAGATGGTGATGAAACAGACTATAGACGGGAGGTGGAAGACCTGGAAAAATGGTGCACTGAGAACAACCTAGCTCTCAATGCCGGCAAAACCAAGGAACTCAATATTGACTTTCGGCAGGATGTTACTCATGCCCCCCCCCCCACACATTAACAGCACAGAGGTGGAACGAGTGGAGACTGTGAAGCTCCTGGGAGGGGTCATCCACAACAAGCTTTCTTGGACTCTTCACGTGGATGCACTGGTTACAAAGGCCCAACAAAGTCTCTTCTTCCTCAGGCAGCTGAGGAAATGTGGCATGACGGCGAACACCCTTGTCAACTTTTATAGGTGCACCATTGAGAGCGTTCTGAATTGATGTATCACTACCTGGTATGGAAACTGTACCATTCAGGATCAGAGACGGATACAGAGAGTGGTGAACTCGGGCCGGACCATCTCAAAGGCCAACCTCCCATCTACAGAATCCATCTACCAGGCCCGCTGTCAAGGAAAGGCCGCCAGCATTCTCAAAGATCCATCCCACCCTGGCAATGTTTTTCTACAACCTCTAACATCGGGGAGAAGGTACAGAAACCTGAACACATGTACCAACCAGTTTCAAAACAGTTTCTACCCTACTGTTGTTAGAATACTGAATGAACTCTCAAACTCTTAACCTGTGTTTTTGTTTTTGCCAGTGTTTCCCTATTATTTACTATCTATGCCACTTAACTCTGTGATCTGCCTGTATTGACCGCAAGACAAAGCTTTTCACTGTGCCTCGGTACACGGGACATTAAATTCAATTCAATTTAATTCAATTCAGATAGACATTAAGCAAGAAACCAAAAGAACTGCAGATGCTGTACATCAGAAAGAAAAGCAGAAGTAGTTGGAAAAATCTTAGCAAGGCTTGCAAAATCCGTGAAGAGAAAATCTCTCTGGATGCTGACAGAGGTGCTGAGTTTTTACAAGCCACTTCTGTGTTTGATTTTGATCAAAAGGATATTACCAAGTTAGTAGAGTGGGTGGATAGATGGCAGCTAAGTGTTATGAACTAGGCTAGACCCCCTCAAAACATTTTCAAGAAGGTAGCGTAGACCCTAAATTTTCTAGTTGTTGTCAGCAGGTGAAAAAATGGATGTTGCAGGAGTGATGCAGCTGGCCCATCCACTCCGTTTTAAAGAAAACAATTTATTTATATACAAGCAAACGAAAACTGAATTTAGAATAACATAACTATTTGAAATCTCATTCGACATGATCACAATTTAATGATGCTGTTCCAAATACTTGCAACATCCCCATAAACACCCTCTTGGCAAAAAGGTAAAATCAGACACAGCATCTTACAGGAGAGTTGTCAGAGAGAGAGAGAGAGAGAGAGAGAGAGAGAATCAGCATGGAGCTGTTTCTGTGACCAACAGCCTCAAAAACAGCCTGGCTGCTAAAACCAAACTAAACCCTGAACTGGGAGAAAGAACTGGCCACTTCCCTTTCATTGGACAAGTGTTCTTTTTAAAAACTTGAAAGCTTTTGTCTGAGGCAGTATCTGTTAGCTATAATCAAACTGGCCCTAAAACCCATCCAAAGCAGATACATTGAAATCCCTGTATTTATGACCCCCCACCACCCCCTGCCAAAAAAAAAGAAATCCATGGGCAGAATAACCTTGTCAAAGGAACAGCATTGTCACACCACCCCCTTAAAACAAACAAACCATCAATATCCAAAGGTACAATGCAGAGAAGTGTGAGGTGATGCACTTTGGTTGGAAGAAAATGGACTGTTGTAAGAACATGGAGAGATCATATAAACATATTTGAAAATGAAGTGTCAGCCTGGTGAAGCTACCAAACAGAACTACTTGTATTCCAAACAACATAAGCAGCAAGTGATAGAGCTAAGCGATCCCACAACTAACAAGTCAGATCTAATGTCTACAGACCTGCCACATTTAGTCGTGAATGGTGGTCAACAGCTAAACAATTCACTGGAGGGGGAGAATCCATAAATATACCTATCCTCAATGACTGAAGAGACCAACATATCAGCGCAAAAGATAAAGCTGAAGCCTTCGCAACAATCTTCAACTAGAAGTGTCGAGTAGTTAATCCATTATGACCTCCTGCAGAGATCCCCAGGTTTACAGATACCAGTCTTTGGCCAATTCGATACAGTCCTCATGGTATCAAGAAATGGTTGGAGACATTGTATCCTGCAAAGACAATGGGCCCTGACAACATTCCAGCAATAGTATTGAAGAAGTGTGTTCCAGAACTTGTCGTACCAGTTCAGTTACAACACTGGCATCTTCCCGATAATGTGGAAAATTGCCAGGTGTGTCCTGTACATAAAAAGCCGGACAAACCACGCCATTTACCACCCAATCAGTCTCCCCTCGATCCTCAGTAACGTGATGGACGGTGTCAGTAACAGTGTTATCAAGCAGCACCTGTTCAGCAATAACCTGCTCAGTGACACCCAGTTTGGGATCCCCCAGGGTCACCCAGCTCCTGACCTCATTCCAGCCTTGGCTCAAACATGGACAAAAGAGCTGAATTCCAGAGGGGAGGGGAAAGGGGCAGCCCTAAACATCAAGGCTGGATTTGATCGAGTGTGGCATCAAGGAGCCCTGGCAAAACTGGACTCAATGGGTGTCAGGGGGCAAACACTCCGTAATTAGAGTCATAGCTGACACAGAGGAAGATGGTTGTGGTTGATGGAGGGTCTGTCATCTCAGCTCCAGGACATCTCTGCAGGAGTTCCTAAGGGTAGTGTCCTAGGCTCAATCATTTTAAGCTGCTTCATCAATGACCTTCCCTCCATCATAAGGTCAGCAGTGAGATGTTTGCTTATGGATTATAAGGAGAAAGTGAGGACTGCAGATGCTGGATATCAGAGCTGAAAATGTGTTCCTGGAAAAGCGCAGCAGGTCAGGCAGCATCCAAGGAACAGGAGAATCGACGTTTCGGGCATAAGCCCTTCTTCAGGAATGAGGAAAGTGTGTCCAGCAGGCCAAGATAAAAGGTAGGGAGGAGGGACCTGGGGGAGGGGCATTGGAAATGCGATAGGTGGAAGGAGGTCAAGGTGAGGGTGATATGTCAGAGTGGGGTGGGGGCGGAGAGGTCAGGAAGAAGATTGCAGGTTAGGAAGGCGGTGCTGAGTTCGAAGGATTTGACTGAGACAAGGTGGGGGGAGGGGAAATGAGGAAACTGGAGAAATCTGAGTTCATCCCTTGTGGTTGGAGGGTTCCCAGGCGGAAGATGAGGCGCTCTTCCTCCAACTGTCATGTTGCTATGGTCTGGCGATGGAGGAGTCCAAGGACCTGCATGTCCTTGGTGGAGTGGGAGGGGGAGTTGAAGTGTTGAGCTACGGGGTGGTTGGGTTGGTTGGTCCGGGTGTCCCAGAGGTGTTCTCTGAAACGTTCCGCAAGTAGGCGGCCTGTCTCCCCAATATAGAGGAGGCCACATCGGGTGCAGCGGATGCAATAAATGATGTGTGTGGAGATGCAGGTGAGTTTGTGGTGGATATGGAAGTATCCCTTGGGGCCTTGGAGGGAAGTAAGGGAGGAGGTATGGGCGCAAGTTTTGCATTTCTTGCAGTTGCAGGGGAAGGTGCCGGGAGTGGAGGTTGGGTTGGTGGGGGTGTGGACCTGACGAGGGAGTCACGGAGGGAGTGGTCTTTTCGGAAAGCTGATAGGGGAGGGAAGGGAAATATATCCCTGGTGGTGGGGTCCGTTTGGAGGTGGCGGAAATGACGGCGGATGATACGCTGTACATGGAGGTTGGTGCGGTGGTAGGTGAGGACCAGTGGGGTTCTGTCCTGGTGGCGGTTGGAGGGCCGGGGCTCAAGGACGGAGGCGCGGGAAGTGGAAGAGATGCGGTGGAGGGCATCGTCGACCACGTCCGGGGGGAAGTTGCGGTCTTTGAAGAAGGAGGCCATCTGGGTTGTACGGTTTTGGAACTGGTCCTCCTGGGAGCAGATGCGGTGGAGACGAAGGAATTGGGAATATATTCGTCAGGTCCACACCCCCACCAACCCAACCTCCACTCCCGGCACCTTCCCCTGCAACTGCAAGAAATGCAAAACTTGCGCCCACACCTCCTCCCTTACTTCCCTGCAAGGCCCCAAGGGATACTTCTATATCCGCCACAAATTCACCTGCACCTCCACACACATCATTTATTGCATCCGCTGCACCCGATGTGGCCTCCTCTATATTGGGGAGACAGGCCGCCTACTTGCGGAACGTTTCAGAGAACACCTCTGGGACACCCGGACCAACCAACCCAACCACCCCGTAGCTCAACACTTCAACTCCCCCTCCCACTCCACCAAGGACATGCAGGTCCTTGGACTCCTCCATCGCCAGACCATTAGCAACACGACGGTTGGAGGAAGAGCGCCTCATCTTCCGCCTGGGAACCCTCCAACCACAAGGGATGAACTCAGATTTCTCCAGTTTCCTCATTTCCCCTCCCCCCACCTTTGTCTCAGTCAAATCCCTCGAACTCAGCACCGCCTTCCTAACCTGCAATCTTCTTCCTGACCTCTCCGCCCCCACCCCACTCTGGCCTATCACCCTCACCTTGACCTCCTTCCACCTATCGCATTTCCAATGCCCCTCCCCCAGGTCCCTCCTCCCTACCTTTTATCTTGGCCTGCTGGACACACTTTCCTCATTCCTGAAGAAACGGCCTGAAACGTCGATTCTCCTGTTCCTTGGATGCTGCCTGACCTGCTGCGCTTTTCCAGCAACGCATTTTCAGCCGCTTTTGGCTTATGCAATGTTCACCAATCGGAACTCCTCACATACTAAAACAGTCCATGTTCAAATGCAACGAGAAATATCTAGGTTTTGGCTGACAAGTGGCAAGTAGCATTTGCAACACACAAATGCCAGACAATGATCATCTCCAACAAGAGACTATCTAATCAGCATCCCTTTACATTCAATGATATTGCCATCACTGAATCCCAGCTGGCAATATCCAGCTGTCTGCCACTGATGAAGGAGTGAACCGTATTTGCCATATAAACCCAGTGGCCACAAAGCAGTCAGAGGCTCCAAATCCTGCAGCGAATAACTCGCCTACTATCTCCCCAAAGCCTGTCCAGCATTTACAAGGCACAAGTCAGGGGTGTGATGGAATACTCCCCACTTAGCTGGATGGTTGCAGCACCAACAACACTCATGAAGCTTGACACCTTCCAGGACAAAGCAGCCCGCTTGATTGGCATTGCATCGACAAACATCCACACCTTTGACCACCGACACTCAGTAGCAGCAGTGTTTCTTGCCTACAAGATGCACTGCAGAAATTCACCAAGGCTCCTTTGACAGCCCTTTCCAAACCCATGGCCACTTTGATGGAGCAGGAACAATGTAACAGGTCCATAGGAACACCGCCCCCTGCACATTCCCCTTCCTGATTTGGAAATATATCACCATTCCTTCACAGTCACTAGGTTAAGGTCAGAAGTCACATGACATCAGGTTATAGTCCAACAATTTATTTGAAATCACAAGCTTTCTGAGCGCTGCTCATTTATCAGGTGAAGACTGGTTCAAGATCCTGGAGCTTTCAGAAGTATGAGTAGGCCACTTCTCGTCTGAAATTAGAGAATTAATAATAAAGAACATGGTGGCACGGTGGCTCAGTGATGAGCACTGCTGCCTCACAGCACCAGGGACCCAGGTTCAATTCC
Source organism: Chiloscyllium punctatum (assembly GCF_047496795.1). Classification (NCBI taxonomy): domain Eukaryota; kingdom Metazoa; phylum Chordata; class Chondrichthyes; order Orectolobiformes; family Hemiscylliidae; genus Chiloscyllium; species Chiloscyllium punctatum. The sequence continues at coordinate 177,406 of NC_092740.1, forward strand.
AGACTCGAGTGACTGTGTGGAGTTTGCACATTCTCCCTGTGTCTGCGAGGATTTCCTCCCACAGTCCAAAGATGTACCGGTCAGCTGAATTGGCCATGCTAAAATACCTATAATGTTAGGTGCATTAGTTAGAGGAAAATGGGTCTGGGTGGGTTACTCTTCAGAGGGTCAGTGTGGACTTATTGGGTGGAAGGGCCTGTTTCCACACTGTAGGGAATCTAATCTAATCTAAAAAGAACAAGGAAGTGACAAAGCAGCCAGAGAACTACTTTTGGTTTACAAAACTTTTCCCATAACATGCTGCTGAAATAAGGGTTTATTAAGAAGGAGGAATTTCACTGGAGTTTTATTAGTGAAGAAAGTAGTGGTGGGAAATTATTGGGACTGAACACTGATGGATCCCCAGGTCTGACAATCCTGATTCCATGGTAGAAAAGGAGGTGGCTATGGAAGTAATGGTGAAAGTGAGTACTGCAGATGCTACAGATTAGAGTCAAGGTTAGAGTGGTGCTGGAAAAGCATGGCTGGTCAGGCAGCATCCGAGGAGCAGGAAAATTGACATTCCTGCCTGAAACATTGATTTTCCTGCTCCTCGGATGCTGCCTGACCTGCTGTGCTTTTCCAGCACCACTCTCATCTTGACTATGGAAGCAATGGTGGCTATGTTTCAAAATTGTGTAGATTGTGTAATCGTCCTGGCAGATTGGAGGGTGGCAAATTTAACCCTGCTATTTAAAAACAAAAGAGGGAGGGAGTAAATGTGGACTTACAGATCTGTCAGCCAAATGGTAGTGGGGATATGCTGAAGCCTATTATAAAGGATGTGATAAAGTAGCAATAGAAAAACAATAGTCAGCATAGATATCTGCAAGGAAAGTTATTTGACAAGTGTATGGCAGTGTTTCTGAGGATCTTTGCAGATGTAACTAGTAGAATTGATAAAGTCGCCATAGTCCCTGAGGCCCAGTGGGCTGCTCTGCCTTTAGAGAGAGAGAGAGAGAAACGACTGATGGTAGTTTAATCTGAAGGTCAGCACGCTTCATGTGATGGGTAAGGTTGAGAAGATGAGACCTTAATGGTGACCTCAGAGTGGGAATTGAACCCACACTGTTGGCATAATTCTGCATCACAATCCAGGCGTCCGGCTACTGAGTTAACTCAAACAGATCAGTCGTCATTTTATTGAACAGCAGAGCAAGTTCGAGGGACTGAATGGCCTCCTCCAGCTCCTGTTTTGTGTGTTCTCATGTTAAAAGGGAGGAAACAGTTGCAACAAGCAATTGGTAAATGCTATGTTGGAGTTCATTGAAGGTGGTTTGAGTAGAGGAGTAAAGATGTTTTAATGCACAATTCTGGGACCTTTACTTTAGGAAGCGATACTTGGCGTAGAGGGACGTTTACTGGATGAATTCCTGGGATGGAGAAATTGAATACGTTCTCGAAGCATGAGAAATGATCTTTATGAAACTTGTAAAATACTCCTAGAGTATATCAGGGCAGAGAGTGACAGGATGTTTCCTGTGACTGGTGACTTGAGCCAGGGGACTTAACATCATAACATCCAGGAACAGAATTAGGCCAATCAGCCCATCAAGTCTGCTGCACCATTTAATCATGGTTGATATATTTCTCAACTCCATTTTCCTGCCTTTGTCCTGTAACTTTTTATACCCTTGCTAATCAAGAAACTATCTACCTCTGTCTTAAATACACTCAATGACTTGGCCTCCACAGTCCTCTGTGTCAATGAGTTCCACAGACTCCCCACCTTCTGCCCAAAGAACTTCCTCCTCAACGCGGTTCTAAAGGGCTGTCCCTGCACTCCAAGACTGTGCTTTGGGTTCTAGTATCGCCTACTAGTGGAAATATCTTCTCCACGTTCACTCTATCCAGGTCTCTCTCAGTATTCCATATTTTTCAATGATATGCCCATCCTCCTTCTAAACTCCATCAAATACAGACCCTGAATCCACAATCACTCCTCATGTGACAAGCCTTTCGTCCCCAGGATCACTTCTGTAAACCTCCTCTGGACCCTTCCAATTCCAGCACATCCTTCCTCACGTGGGACCCAAACCTGCCCTCAATATTCTGGTCTGACCAGAGCCTTATAACAGCCTCAGCAGTGCATCTCTGCTCTTGTATTCTAACCCTCTCAAAATTAATGCGAACATTACATTTGCCTTCCTAACTGCCAACTGAACCTGCATATTAACTTTAGGAGTATCGTGAACTAGAACACCTGTGCTTCAGATTTCCAAACCTTCTGCCACTTAGAAGATAGTATATACCTCTATTCTTCCAAACAAAGTGCATAACTTCACACATTACCACATTTTGGTCCATCACCACTTCTTTGCCTGTCGAAGTCTTTCTGCAGCCTCCCTGCTTCCTCAGGACTACTGTACATCCATCTATTTTTGTGTCATCTGTAACATTAGCAACAATGCCTTCAGTTCCTTCGTCCAGATTGTTAATGTACAATGTGAATCGCTGTGGTATCAACACTGACCCCAGCAGAGCTCCACTAGTCACCAGATGCTATCCTGAAAAAGATATCTTTATCCCCAATCTCTGCCAGTCAGCCAGTCCTCTACCCATACCAATCCCTTGCCCCTAACTCCAAGGGCTGTTGTCTTATTCAGCAGGTTCCTGTGCAGCACCTTGTCAAAGACCTTCTGGAAATCCAAGTAGATCATGTCCATTTGCTCTCCTTTGTCTAACTTGCTAGTTATGTTACAAAGAATTCTAACAGATTTGTCAGGCATGACCACCCCTTGACAAAGCTGTGCTGACTCAGCCCTATTTTGCCATGCACTTCTAATCCTTAATGGACTCTAAAACCTTAATAACTAAGGTCAGCCTAACTGGCCTATATTCTGCCATCTTCTGCCTTGCTTCCTTCTTAAATGGGGTGTTACATCAGCCGTTTTGGAGTCCTTTAGGACCCTCCCAACTCCAGTGATTCCTGAACAATCACCACCAATGCCTCCATAATCTCCTCGGCTATCTCTTTCAGAATTGTAGGGTGTAATCCATCTGTTCTGGGTGATTTATCTACCTTTTCAGACTTTTAGCTTCCCCAACACCTCCTTCTCTGTCCCTGACTTTTTTGCAGTTCTGGTATGCTGCTGGTGTTTTCTGCTATGAAAACTGATGCAAAGTACCCATTCAGTTCCTCCTCCATTTCCTTGTTCCCCATGACTACTTATCCTGCCTCATTTCCCAGCGATCCAGTGCCCACTCTTGCCTCTCTCTTACCTTTTTATATATCTTAAAAAAGAACTCTTGCAAACTTCTTTTATCTTAATAGCGAGCATAGTCTTTTATTTCATCTTCAGCCCCTTATTGCTTTTTTTAAAGGATTCCCAATCCTCTGTAGTCTCCCCTAATCTTCGCCACGTTGTATGCTTTTTCTTTTGACTTTATGCTGTAACTGACTCGTCAAACAGGGTTGCTTCATCCTTCCCTTAGTATGTGTCTTCCTCTGGGATGAATTTCTGCTGTGCCTGCCAAATCTCAGGATAATGGGCAGGTGATTAAAGGCTGAGGTGAAGGGGGAACCTCTTCACTGAGAGGATGGTGAATCTTTGGACGTCTGTACTCCAGAGGGCCATGGCAACTTAATCATGGAGCAAGTTCAAAACAGAAATCACTGGGCTTCTGGAGACTAATGGCATCTCAGGATGGTGTCATTGAGAAAATGACCACCCATGATATAACTGAGTGGTGGAGAAGGCTCAATCGGCTAAATTGCCTACTCCTGGTCCTATATTCTATGCCTGTACATCTTTCACTGCCTTGGCCAGTATCTAGTACTCGATTTCCATGTTGGGTTTTGAGTCTTAATTTGATGTATTTGTGTTTAGTTTCATTCTGTTTTGATTTGATGTGATTGCATTCTGAAATTACCCTGTCCTTTCTCCCTGCAGTCACTGATCACTACAACCAGTCACTTATATTCTGTCCTGAGGATCCCAAGATCTTCTTCAGCATCCGGGAGCCCATCGTAAACCGAGTATTCACCAGCAGTCAGCACCGAGGTTTCACAAACAAGTGTGTGCCTTTCACTGGGAGCTCTACAGGGCTCGCTTTCTGATATTAACAGATTTATATCTTACAAACAGTTGTGCGTCTGCTTACCTCTATTCCTTTCTGCATAATGTTACATTTTGGACACACATTTGTCTGTTGCCTTTTTCCAAATATAAATTTCTATTTAAATTGCTGCATTGTTCACTCTGCACATGTTTATTGTCTATTGGCTTATTTTACATTGAGGTTACTGTTTTTGATAACTTTACCATTTATTAACAGCACAAAAAAGGCCATTTAGCACAACCAATTGAGACTGAGCTTTTCTTTGTTTCTCCCACATTCAAGAATATGATCTAGGAGCAGGAACAGGCTACTTGACTCATCGCATCTGCTCCCCCATTTAATTATGGCTGATACGTTTCTCAGCCTCACTCTCTTGCCTTGTCCCCTTAACCCTTGAACCCCTTACTAATCAAAAGCCTATCTCTGTCTTAAATACACTAAATGCCTTGGCCTCCACAGTCCTCTGTGGCAATGTGTCCCACAGATTCCCCACCCTCTGGCTGAAGAAATTCCTCCTCATCTCAGTTTTAAAGGATCGTTCCTTCAGTCTGTGTAAGGGAGGTCTTGACTCATGAACTTGATTGAGTTTTTTGAGGAAGTGGCAAAGATGATTGTGGTTAGAGAAATGTATGTTTTTATTAAAGCATTTGACAAGATCTGGGTTAAAGCACAGCAGGTCAGGCAGCATCCGAAGAGCAGTCCCTCTATAGGAGTGTCTTTCTGACTGGAGGATCAGTGCTGGATCCTCTTGTTTATAATACATATAAATGATTTGGATGGAAATATATGAGGTCTAATTAGTAAATTTCCAGATGATATGAAAATTGGTGGAGTTGTGGATAGTGAGGAAGGTTATCAAACAATACAGCAGGGTATAGATAAGCTGGAAAGCTGGGCAGAGCAGTGGCAGATAGAGTTTAATCCAGACAAGTGTGAGATGCATTTTGGGAGGTCACATGCAAAAGTAAAGTATACAGAAAATGGCAGGGTCCTTTAGGTGCATTGATATACAGAGGGATCTTGGAGTGCAAGCCCATAGCTCCCTGAAAGTGGAAACACAAGTGGTGAAGGTGATAAAGGAGGAAGACGGCATGCTTGCTTTCATCGGTTGGAGTATTGCATATAAAAGTTAGCAAGTCGTATTGCAGCTGTATCAAACTTTAGTTGGGTCACATTTAGAGTATCGTCTGCAGTTCTGGTTGCTACACTCTAGGAGGGATGTAGAGGCTTTGGAGGTGATGCAAAAGAGGATGTTGCCTGGATTGGAATGTATTAGCTATGAGGAGAGATTGGACAAACTTGGATTGTTTTTGATTGACAGAGACTGAGGGATGACTTGAAAGAATATATATAATGATGAGAGGCATGGTTAGGGTAGATAGTCTCTTTATCCAGTGTGGGAATGTCAAATAAGAGGGGCCACATGTTTTTAGTGAGAGGCGGCAAAGTTAAAGGAGATGTGTGAAGAGAGTTTCTTTTTACACCAGGGGTGGTATGTGCCTGTGATGTACTTACAGGTAGTGGAAGCAGATATGATAGCAACATTTAAAAGACATTTAGACAGATACATGAACAGACAGGGAATAGAGGGACATGGATCATGTACAGACAGATGGGATTAGTTTGGAATGGTATCATGTTTTGGCGCAGACATAATGGACTGTTCTAGTGCTCTCCTGTTCTATATGTTCCTCTGTTTTAAAAATCTTTAATGACCAAAGAAACACAAATCAATTCAGTGGATATTTTTAAACTGAGTGTTATGGTGCTGGAGGAGGCCACTCAGCCCCACTTGCCCACACCATGTTTCTGGAGAGCAGGAGAATCAACATTTCGGCATTAAGCCCTTCATCAGGAAACTGCACCTTGGATGCTGCCTGACCTGCTGTGCTTTCCCAGCATTGCACTCTCGACTGTGATCTCTAGCGTCTGTAATGCTCACTTTCTCCTGTCTGGAGAGTAGGCTCGTTAGCCCCATTCCCTCCCTCTATCTGTGTATTGCTCGATAATGGTTCCATTTGACCCTGAGCAGTGAATTTCTCATTGTATGGAAATTGGCTGCCATCTTCTAAGTTTCAGGTTGTTTCTTGCTATCCACCGTCACTAATAGAGGATAGCGAATGTGATTCCCTTGTTCAAGAAGGGGAGTAGGGATAACCCTAGTAATTATAGGCCGGTGAGCCTCACTTCTGTTGTGGGCAAAGTCTTAGAGAGAATTGTAAGGGATAGGATTTATGAACATCTGGATAGGAATAATGTGATCAAGGATAGTCAGCATGGTTTTGTGAAGGGCAGGTCGTGCCTCACAAACCTTATTGAATTCTTTGAGAAGGTGACTAAGGAGGTGGACGAGGGTAAAGCGGTAGATGTGGTGTATATGGATTTTAGTAAAGCATTTGATAAGGTTCCCCATGGTAGGCTACTGCAAAAAATACGGAGGTATGGCATTGAGGGTGAGTTGGAGGTTTGGATTAGGAATTGGCTGGCTGGAAGAAGACAGAGGGTAGTAGTTGATGGTAAAGGTTCATCTTGGTGCGCAGTTACTAGCGGTGTTCCACAAGGATCTGTTTTGGGACCATTGCTGTTTGTCATTTTTATAAATGACCTGGAGGAAGGGTTAGAAGGTTGGGTGAGCAAGTTTGCAGATGATATGAAAGTCGGTGGAGTTGTTTTTGTGTGCTTTTGCTTTTATATTGTCACTGACTTCCCTTGTCAGCCCTAAATGTCTTGTCCTCTGTTTAGTATGTTTGAATTTCCTTGGAATTAATTTCTGCTGTGCCTCCCGAATTAACCCCAGAAGCTCCTGCCTTTGCTGTTCCACTGTCTTACCTGCTAGGCTCCCTTTCCAAATCAACTTTGGCCAGCTTCTCTCTCATGTCTTTGTCATTACCTTTACTCATTTGTAATACCACTACATTTGATTCCAACTTTACCTCCTTCCAACTGCAGGACGAATTCAATCATATTATGGTCACTGTTACCTAGTGGTTCCATCATCTTCAGCTCCCTAATCAAATCTCCCTTATTGCACATTATCAAATCCAGAATTGTCTGTCCCCTAGTGGGGTCTACCACAATCTGCTCCAAAAAATCATCTCGTGGATATACAATGAATTCCTTTTCTTCAGATGTGCTACTAGCCTGATTTTTCTCAGTCCATTTGAAGCTCCCCCATGATTGGTGCCTTTCTTACATGCCTTTTCTGTCTCCTGATTTATTTTTCTCTCCCACTTCCTGACTACCACGAGAAGGCCTGTGCATAACATCCATCGTGCTGTCTTTTTCTTTTACAGTTCCTCAACTCTATCTACACAGAATCCAAGCCTACCGATCTGTATCAGTTGCTATCGATTTCATTTCATTTCTTTCGAATGAGCCAATCCCTGCCCCCTCTGCTCATCTGCCTGTTCTTTCCATCAGTTGTTTGGTTCCTAGCCCTAATACCCTTGCTCAGTAGAACATTTATGATTTGATATTTCCATCCCAACCCTAATACCTTTGCAGCTTCATCTCTGTGAAACCAACAACATCGTACCTGCTAATTTCAATCTGTACTATACACTTATTTACATTATTTCAGAAACTTTGTGCCTTTAGGTGCAACATCCTGAGTCCTACATTGACTGGGAGGCTGAGGGGGTGACCTTATAGAGGTTTTTAGAATCAAGAGGGGCATGGATAGGGTGAATAGACATGATCTTTTCCCTGGGGGGTGCTGAGTCCAAAACCAGAGGGCATAGGTTTGAGGTGAGAAAGGAAAGATTTAATGGACCAAAGAGACAATTTTTTCACGAAGATGGTGGTGTGGGTATGGAATAATCTGCCAGAGGCAGTGGTGGAGGCTGGTACAATTACATTTAAAAGGCATCTGGATGGGTACATGAATAAGAGGGGTTGAGAGGGATATGGGCCAAATGCTGGCAAAAAAGCTTAGATTTATTTTGGATATCTGATTGGCATGGAGTCTATGACTGCTCCCCTTTCTCATAGTTGTCCCCTTATCTGCTGTGTCTGAAGTTAGATTCCTGAGCCTTTCCATATTCTCTGTCCTATTACTTGTTCTCAAAGCTTTAGTAACATCTACTGACCTCCCTCCCCATAACTTTATCTACGCAGCTGAACGCATGCCCGACTACTTAGTTTAAAGCTCTTTCTACAGAACTCGTTATGCGATTCACCAGTACCTGGTCGTAGACTAATTGAAGTGGAGCCCTTCCCAATGGAGCAGCTCCCTCCTTCGCCAGTACAAGTGCCATTGGCCCATGAATTCAAACTCCTTTATCCCACGCTAATCTTTGAGCCATGTGTTTATCTCTTTAATTTTGATGACCCTGTGTCAATTCACTCATGGCTCAGGTAGTCATCTGGAGATTATTGCCTTTCTGGATCTGTTTTAAAATAATCCCCTAGCTACTCATATTCCCTCAGCAGAACCGGTTTCTAAATATATCATTGGTACTTATATGACCCGCGGTGTTCCGCAAGGATCTGTTTTGGGACCATTGCTGTTTGTCATTTTTATAAATGACCTGGAGGAGGGGCTAGAAGGTTGGGTGAGCAAGTTTGTGGATGATACGAAAGTCGGTGGAGTTGTTGACAGTGAGGAAGGATGTGGCAGGTTACAGCAGGATATAGATAAGCTGCAGAGCTGGGTAGAAAGGTGGCAAATGGAGTTCAATGTAGGTAAGTGTGAGGTGATTCACTTTGGTAAGAGTAACAAAAAGATGGGGTAATGGGCTAATGGTCGGGTACTTCGTAGTGTGGATGAGCAGAGGGATCTTGGTGTCCATGTACACAGATCTCTGAAAGTTGCCACCCAGGTAAATAGTGCTGTGAAGAAGGCATATGGCGTACTGGCTTTTATTGGTAGAGGAATTGAGTTCCGGAGTCCTGAGGTCATGTTGCAGTTGTATAAGACTCTGGTGCGGCCGCATCTGGAGTATTGTGTGCAGTTTTGGTCGCCATACTATAGGAAGGATGTGGAGGCACTGGAACGGGTGCAGAGGAAGTTTACCAGGATGTTGCCTGGTATGGTAGGAAGATCCTATGAGGAAAGGCTGAGGCACTTGGGGCTGTTTTCATTGGAGAAAAGAAGGTTTAGGGGTGACTTGATAGAGGTGTACAAGATGATTAGGGGGTTAGATAGGGTTGACAGTGAGAGCCTTTTTCCACGTATGGAGTCAGCTATTACGAGGGGGCATAGCTTTAAATTAAGGGGGGGTAGATATAGGACTGATGTTAGGGGTAGGTTCTTTACTCAGCGAGTCGTGAGTTCATGGGATGCCCTGCCAGTAGCAGTAGTGGACTCTCCCTCTTTATGGGTATTTAAACGGGCATTGGATAGGCATATGGACGATAGTGGGCTAGTGTAGGTTAGGTGGGCTTGGATCGGCGCAACTTCGAGGGCCGAAGGGCCTGTACTGCGCTGTATTCTTCTATGTTCTATGTTCTATAATCTAAACCTTCTTATTGAAGTTTTCCCACATTGAAACTTCACAGCATTCTGAGGTCTATTCATATCCCAACACCAGATCCATCAATGCCTCAGTTTTGGTCAACTGAGAATGTACTGATCAAAGAAGTTCGCCCGGTCACGTCTCAGATGTTTCTCCACCTCCTAAACTTTCCTCAAATATGCCCAAATCAGTGTTACGTTATTAAAGTTCCCCAGTGTGGCTGGTGTATATTTCTGATTTCCTAGCAGATTTGTTCTTCTACTGACCTTGTTTGATCATCAATTAGATCCTGGTTGATTTGAATCCATTCATCTGGTTTAGCTTCATCACCTTTGATACCCCCTCCAATAAAAATCTGTATTAGCCCCAGAAATCTGTTGTTTTCCCATCATCCACAGCCTTTCACAGAAGGTTCCAGAATACTCTGTGAGGAAGCAATTTCTGGCATTGCTCCATCTAGACCTGATTGAATTGTAAGAATTTCCCTGGACTCCTCTGTCTGAAGAAATGATTTATTTCTGTTCACACAATTAACATAATTATTTAAACAAGCTATCAAAATCTTCGTTTAAATGTATATCCTCAAAAACATAAGCCTCAATGTAACCAGTCCCTCATCGTTCAGTCTGGAATATTGTGGTTGATTAGAATGGCCTCTTCCTGTTCCAGTACAGTATTTATAAAGAGTTTCGTGAGGGGGCGTTGGGGTGCAGGGGCTGAATGTTGAGCTAAAACAGAGGGCAAGGGGAAAGGTGGGCTGGGACTGCTGGGAGTTTCTGATGGCATCAGCACAGGTTCCTGACCCCTTTCTCACTCCCCTCTGTCTCTCTGTCTCTCCAGGATGAGTGTCCGCTCGAGGTGCTGGGATGCCTGTATGGTGGTGGATGGTGGAACTTCGTTTGAATTCAATGATGGTGCGATCGCCACCCTGACTGTGAATGAGGAGGATGCCTTGTGCACAGTTGTTCTGGAGGAGTAAGAGCCTCTTCCAGTAGCTAGGGCACTATTGGACTGTGCTGTACTACTGAGTGGGTGGCAGGGGGATAATGGGATTGTACTCGCTACTTTCTCTCTCTGAATAACCGGGGGATGCCTGACGGTTTGAGCTGCATGTGGATCTGAATCTGGGTTTCTGTGGGGCAGGGTTTGGTGCTGCTGGGAAGGTGGGGTGGACTCAGTCAAGGGTTATATCTGGAGAATGTTGTTTGATTGTAGTAGGTTGGAGTCCAGTCAAATCATGGTGTTTCCAGCAGCCTCAGATTATGCACCTTGTCACAAGGAGAAAAGCCTCATTCTGGTATTTCTATCACTGCAGCTTCCCTCTCTCTGCCCCTATGTGGGAATTAAGGTGCCATCTGAATAATCGATCCAAACTAGGATCCCAGAGGGGAAGGCTCCTGACACTTACTGGCTCCATCATCTCAAATCTGCAGTGTTTATTGGCGAGTGAAGAGAAAGATATGATTGGCTTGGTCTGTAATCCTGGCCTCTCCTATTCCAGTACATGAGCAAAGAGGGAGAGTTGAGTGCCAGACAGAGGTGACTGACAGGGGGTGTCTGGTGTGTGTGAGTGAGTGTGAACTGCGCCAAAACAATCAGACATGAAGTCAAAAACAATAATAAACTTTCAAACTACCTTACAGTGGTTTCTGTAATTCACTGCTGGATAAACACTGGTCAAACTAGCACAGCACAGGAAAGGCCATTCAACCTACTGCACCTGTGCTAGCTCTCCCATCAGTCCCAGGGAAATTCTTTCCCTGGAATTTTCTTCTCCCTTTTGGAAGGTCCTGTTGAATCTGCTGCTACTGGCCCTCTTAGGTTCCTGATCACAACGCTCAGTTTGATTGAACTTGCTTGCATAGCCTCTTGCTCTTTTGTCAACATCCTTAACTATCTAGGAGAAGGTGAGGACGGCAGATGCTGGAGATCAGAGTGGAAAAGCACAGCAGGTCAGGCAGCACCCGAGGAGCAGGAGAGTCAATATTTAGGGCAGAAGCCCTTCATCAGGAATGTGAGGGGTGGGGGTGTGGGGACGGGGATGCTGAGAGATAAATAGGAGGGGGTAGGGCTTGGGGTAAGGTAGCTGGGAATGCTTTAGGTAGATGAAAGTGGGGGGTGATGGTGATAGGTCAGAGAGGAGGGTGAAGTGGATAGGTGGGAAGGAAGATGGACGGGTCAGACAGTTCAAGAGGATGGTGTTGAGTTGTATGGTTGGATCTGAGATAAGGCAGGGAGAGGGGAGATGAGGAAACTGGTGAAATTGACTTTGATCCCATGTGGTTGGAGGGTCCAAGGCGGAAGCTGAGGTGTTCTTCCTCCAGGCATCAGGTGGCTTGGATTTAGTAGCAGAGGAGGCCCAGGACTTGCATGTCCTTGGCGGAATGGGGAGGGGGGGTTAAAGAGTTTGGCCACAGGGAGGTGGGGTTGTTGGGTATGCGTGTCCCAGAGATGTTCTCTGAAACGTTCCACAAATTGGAATCCTGTCTCCCCAATGTACAGGAGACTACATCGAGAGCAACGGACACAGTGGATGAAGTGTTTGGAGGTGCAGGGAAATCTCTGCCAGATGTGGAAGGATCCTTTGGGGTCTAGGATGGAGGTGAGGGAGAGGGTTTGGGCACAGGTTTTACACCTCTTGCAGTGTCATGGGAAGCTGCGAGAGTGGGGTGGGGAGTGTGGACTTAATGAGGGAGTCGTGGAGGGAATGGTCTCTACAGAATGCTTATGAGGTGTGGAGGGAAATGTATCTCAGGTGGTAGAGTCTGACTGTAGATGGTGGAAATAGCAGAGGATGATGCGTTGTATCTGGAGGTTGGTGGAAGGTGAGGACTTTGGGGGGGGGGGGGGGGGTTCTGTCCTTATTGCGATTAGAGGGGTGGGGTTTAAGGACGGAGGTGCAGCAAGTGGAGGGGATGAGCTGGAGGGCATTGTTGACCATGTGGGAGGGGAAATTGTGGTCCCTGAAGTAGGAGCCATCTGGGATGTTCCGGAGTGGAGTTGTTTCTCCTGGGAGCAGATACAGCAGAGGCAGAGGAATTAGGAATAAAGGATAGCATTTTTACAGGAGGGAGGGGTGGAAGGAGGTGTTGTCCAGGTAGCTGTGAGAGTTGGTGGGTTTGAAACAGATGTCTGTGTTGAGTCGGTCGCTGGAAATGGAGAGGCCCAGGAAGGCGAGGGAGGTGTCCAAAATGATCTAGGTGAACTTGAGGCCAGGGTGAGTTGTTAGTGAAGTTGACGAACTGTTCAACCTCCTCGTGGGAGCCCAAGGTGGTACAGTCATTGATGTAGTGGAGGAAAAGGTGAGGAATGGTGCTGGTGTAACTGTGGAAGATGGACTGTTCCACGTACCTGACAAAGAGGCAGGCATAGCTGGGGCCTACGTGGGCCCATGGATACCCCTTTGGTCTGAAGGGAATGGGAGGATTGGAAGGAAAAATTGTTGAGGGTAAGGACCAGTTCAGCCAATTGAATGAGTGTGTTGGTGGAAGGGTACTGGTTGGGTCCATGGGAGAGGAAGAACCGGAGGGCTTGAAGGCCTTCGTCATAGTGGATGTCCATGGTGAAGATGAGGCCTTAACTGTGTGTCCACTGGTTACTGACTCATCAGACACTGGAAACAGTTTCCCTCCATTTCCTCCATCAGGCTTCAGCTTCTCCATGTGAACTCCATTAACTACTTCAGTCTGTCTCCATATCTGCACTCACTCATCCCTGACCCCATTCCTGTCAATCTCCTTCACGCTGTCTCCAAGAATATAAGAACTAGGAGCAGGCGTAGGCTATTCAGTACCTTGATTCAGCTCCACCAATCAAGACGATCCTGGCTGATCTTATTTTGGCCTCAACTCCCCTTTTGGCCCACTCCCCATAACCTTTCAATCATTGCTTATTAAAGATCTGTCTGTCTCCTTTATTCAGTATCCCCTGATTTCCACAGATTTACAGCTCTTTGAGAGAAGTGATTCCTCCTTATCTCTGTTTCAACGCTGCCACCCCTTATCCTAAAAAGATGACTTCTCATTCTCGATTATGCCACAAGAGGAAACATCCTCTCTATGTCGTCTTTGTCAAGAAGAAACCTCAATTATAACATAGGACATTACAGTGCCGTTACAGGCCTTTCAGCCCTCAATGTTGCGCCAACTTGTGGAACTAATCTGCAGCCCATCTCACCTACATTATTCCATTTTCAGCCGTATGTTTATCCAATGACCATTTAAATGCTTTTAAGGTTGGCGAGTCTACTAGTGGTGCAAGTAGGGCGTTCCACGCCCCTACTACTCTCTGAGTAAAGAAACTACCTCTGACATCTGTCCTATATCTATCACCCCTCAATTTAAAGCTATGTCCCCTCGTGCTCACCGTCACCATCTGAGGAAAAAGGCTCTCCCTGTCCACACTCTCTAACCCTCCAATTATCTTGTATGTCTGAATTAAGTCACCTCTCAACCTCTTCTCTAATGAAAACAGTCTCCGTTCCCTCAGCCTTTCCTCATAAGACCTTCCCTCCATACTAGGCAACCATACCATTCCCTCCTAGTAAATCTCCTCGGCACCCTTTCCAAAGCTGCCACATCCTTCCTGTAGTGTGGTGACTAGAATTTTATGCAATACTCAAAGTGCGGCCACACCAGTGTTTTGTCCAGCTGCAGCATGACCTCGTGGCTCCGAAACTCAATCCCTCTACCAATAAAACCTAACACACCTTATGCCTTTTTAACAATCCTATCAACCTGGGTGGCAACTTTCAAGGATCTATGTGCCTGAGCAGAGAGATCTCTCTGCTCATCTACACGACCAAGAATCTTACCATTTGCCCATTACTCTGCATTCCTGTTGCTCCTTCCTAAGTGAATCACCTCTCACTTTTCTGCATTAAACTCCATTTGCCACCTCTCAGCCCAGCTCTGCAGCTTATCTATGTCCCTCTGTAACCTACAACATCCTTCGTCACCATCCACAACTCCACCGACCTTAGTGTCATCTGCAAATTTACAAACCCATCCTTTTATGCCCTCGTCCAGATCATTTATAAAAATGACATACAGCAGTGGCCCCAAAACAGATCCTTGCAGTACACCACTAGTAACTGAACTCCAGGATGAACATTTCCCATCAACCACCACCCTCTGTCTTCTTTCAGCTAGCCAATTTCTGATCCAAACCACTAAATCACCCTCAACCCCATACCTCTGCATATTGTGCAGCAGCCTACAAAGGGGAACCTTATCAAGTACCTTACTGAAATCCATATACACCACACCAACTGCTTTACCCTCATCCACCTGTTTGGTCACCATCTCAAAGAAGAAAGTGAGGACTGCAGATGCTGGAGATCAGAGCTGAAAATGTGTTGCTGGAAAAGCGCAGCAGGTCAGGCATCATCCAAGGAACAGGAGAATCGACGTTTCAGCCCTTTCCTGAAGCCCATTTCCTCCTGCCCGAAATGTCGATTCTCCTGCTCCTTGGATGCTGCCTGACCTGCTGCGCGTTTCCAGCAACACATTTTCAGTCACCTTCTCAAAGAAGTCAATAAGGTTTATGAGGCACGACCTACCCTTCACAAAACCATGTTGACTATCCCTCATTAACGTATTCCTTCCTAGATGATTATAAATCCTATCTCTTATAACCATTTCCAACACTTTACCCACAACCGAAGTAAGGCTCACTGGTCCATAATTACCAGGGTTGTCTCTACTCCCCTTCTAGAACAAGGAGACAGCATTTGCTACCCTCCAGTCTTCTGGCACTATTCCTGAAGACAATGACAACATAAAGATCAAAGGCTCTGCAATCTCCTCCCTGGCCTCCCAGAAAATCCTAAAATAAATCCCATCCGGCCCAGGGGACACTTTCCAGAATTGCTAACACCTCCTCCTTGTAGATCTCAATCCTGTCTAGTCCAGTAGCCTGTATCTCAATATTCTCGACAACATCATCTTTTTCCAGTCTGAATACTGACAAAAAAATATTCATTTAGTGCTTCCCCTATCTCCTCTGACTCCACGCACAACTTCCCACTACTGTCCTTGATTGGCCCTAATCTTACTCCAGTCATTCTTTTGTTCCTGATATACCAATAGCAAGTTCTAGGATTTTCCTTGATCCTACCTGTCAATGACTTCTCATGTCCCCTCCTGGCTCTTCTTGGTTCTCTCTTTAGGTCTTTCCTGGCTAACCTGTAATTCTCTGCCCTAACTGAGCCCTCACATCTCATCCTAACATAAACTTCCTTCTTCCTCTTGACAAAAGTTTCACTTCTTTAATAAACCACAGCTCCCTCGCTTGGCAACTTACTCCCTGCCTGACAGGTACATACTTATCAAGGACATGTAGTAGCTGTTCCTTGAATGAGCTCCACATTTCAATTGTGCCCATTCCCTGCAATTTCCTTCTCTATCTATTGCATCCAAAATCTTGGCCTAATCACATCATAATTGCCTTTTCCCCAGCATTAACTCTTACCCTGCGGTATATACCTATCTCTTTCCATCACTGAAGCAAATATAACCTAATTGTGGTCACTATCACCAAAGTGCTCACCTACCTCCAAGTCTAACACCTGGCTGGGCTCATTCCCCAGTACCAAATCTAATGTGGCCTCGCCCCTTGTTGGCCTGTGTATATACTGTGTCAGGAAACCCTCCTGCGCACACTGGACAAAAACTGACCCATCTAAAGTACTTGAACTATAATATTCCCAGTCAATGCTTGGAAAGTCAAAGTCCCCCCATAACAACTATCCTGTTACTCTCGCTCCTATCCAGTACGTAGAGTCATAGAGATGTACAGCACAGAAACAGACCCTTAAGTCCAACTCGTCCATGCCGACCAGATATCCCAACCTAGGCGAAAGTGAGGACTGCCAATGCTGGAGATTAGAGTCAAGATTAGAGTGGTGCTGGAAAAGTCCAGCAGGCCAAGAGTAGCATTTGGGTAGCAGGAAAATCAATGTTTCAGGCTGGAGCCGTTCATCCACGAATCATTCCTGAAGAAGGGCTCCTGCCCAAAAGGTCCATTTTCCTGCTCCTCGGATGCTGCCTGACCTGCTGTGCTTTTCCAGCACCATTTTAATCTTGACTCAGGTATCCCAACCTAATCTAGTCCCATTTGCCAGCACTTGGCCCATATCCCTCTAGTTTCCTGTGATTCATGCACAAGGACATCCTGATCTCTCTGCACTTAAGCACTCTGAAGTTTTGTTCCACTTGGATAAATTGCCTTTGTATTCCTCTGACCAAAGCAGATAACCTCACACTTATCCATCTTAAACTTCCTCAGTTAAAGTTTGGCCCATTCACCTAATCTATCCATATCCATTTGTAAATTTCTTATTTCTGTATTGCATCTTACTTTCCCACCTATAGGGTGTCGGTTTGCTCACTGAGCTGTAGGTTTGATATCCAGACATTTCATTACCTGGCTAGGTAACATCATCAGTGGCATCCTCCCAAGTGGAGCGAAGCTGTTGTCTCCTGCTTTCTATTTGTATGTTTGTCCTGGATGGGGTTCCTGGGGTTTTTGTCATTTCCAAAAAAAAACACACGCAAAAAAGAAGTTTCAGAAATGACAGCCAGACTGCTAAGACCCCTCGGAATCTAGTAGCACACAAACCCACCAACACTCTCAAACAAAAACTAACAAACTTAAAAGACCCAGTACAACCCATGGACAAAACCAACGTCATCTACAAAATTCCATGCAAGGACAGCCACAAACACTATGTAGGACAAACAGGAAGAAAGTTAGCCACCAGGATACACGAACACCAGCTAGCCACAAAAAGACACGACCCTCTCTCCCTCGTAGCCCTACACATGGATGAAAAAAACCACCATTTCGACTGGGACAACACATCTGTCCTGGGACAGGCTAAGCAAAGACATGCCAGAGAATTCCTAGAGGCCTGGCACTCCAACCACAACGCCATAAACAAACACATAGATCTAGATACCATCTATCAACCCCCCAGAAAACGAACAGGAAATGACATCACCACAATCCCCAGGAACCCCATCCAGGACAAACATATAAATGGAAAGCAGGAGACAACAGCTTCACTTCACTTGGAGGTCACCACTGATGATGTTACCTAGCCAGGTAATGAAACGTCTGGATATCAAACCTACAGCTCAGTGAGCAAACCGACACCCTAAACCTCAACCTGAGCTACAAACCTTCACAAAAACATTGCATTTCCCACCTATTTTTGTGTCATCTGCAAACTTTGGCTATAATACTTTCTGTTTTTACATCCAAGTCATCAATGTAGATTGTAAATAGTTGGGGCACAAAGACTGACCCTGTGGCACCCCACTCGTTATGTCTTGCCAGCCAGAAAAAGATCCATTTATCTTAACTCTCTTTTTGTTGATTAGTTAGACCTCTGGCTAAGCCAATAAATTACCCCAACCCTACTTGATCTTCCCTTGTGTATTAACCTTTTGTGTGGCACCTTATTGAATGCCTTCTAGAAGTTCAGATGAGCTACATCCACAGGAAAAACCCATCAGGTTCACTCATGGCCTTTAGGGAGAAAAATCTGCCATCTTCATCTGGTATGGTTTACATGTGACTGCAGACCCACAGCGATGTGGTTGACTCTCTGTTCTCTGAAATGGCCGAGCAAGCCATTCAGTTTTACCAACCACTACAAAGTCTTAAAGAAATGAAACCAAATGGTTCACATGGCATCGACCGAGGCACCAGAAAAGACAACGGCACAAACAGCCCTGCCAATCCTGCAGGGTCCCCCTCACTAACGTCTGGGGGTTAGTGCCAACATTGGAACACTGTCTCTCGGGCTCGGCAAACACCATCCTGACAGAGTCATACTCACAGACTCCTACCTCACAGACAATGTCCCAGGCCCCACCATTACCATCCCTGGGTATGTTTGGGGAGGGGGCACAGTGGGATACAGTCGGGAAGGGGGTTGCTCTGGGAGTCCCCAATATTAGCTCCATTCCCCATGATCTCCCGTGGCTTCAGGTTAAACATGGGAAAGGAAACCTCCCGCTGATTACCACACACCATCCTCCCCCGGCTGTTGAACAATACCTAGAGAGAGCACTGAGGCTGGTGAGAGCACAGAATGTCCTCTGGGTGGGGGATTTCAATGTCCACCATGAAGAGTGACTCTGCAGCAGCATTACTGATCGAGCTGGTCGGGTCCTAAAGGACATCACTGCTGGACTGGGTCTGGGACAGGTGGGGAGGGAAAAACAGACTTGATTTCATCCTTACAGCGATAGATGCATCTGTCCATGACTGGATCAATAAGAGTGGGCACAGCAAAGTCCCACCTTCACATTGAGAATCCCCTCCACCGTACTGTGTGGCACTATCACGGTGCTAAATGGGTCAGACTTCAAACCGACCCAGCAACTCAAGACTGGGTATCCCTGAGGCACTGTGGGGCATCACCAACAGCAGAACTGTACTCCAGCACAATCTGTAACCTCATGGCCCAGCATATCCCCCACTCAACCATTACCATCAAACCAGGGGATCAACCCTGGTTCAGTGGAGAGTGCAAGAGGGTAAGGGGGAGCAGCACCAGGGATACCTGAAGATGAGGTGTCAGACTGATGAAGCTAAAAGGACTACTTGCACACCAAACAACACAAGCAGTGAGTGATATCATTTGGCCTCGGATCTTCGGGTGACCTTCCTCCAAGGCGGACTTCGGGACAGGCAACAACGCAAAGTGGCCGAGCAGAGGTTGATAACCAAGTTTGGTACCCATGGGGATGGCCTTAACTGGGACCTTGGGTTCATGTCACATTACAGGTGACCCCACTGCACTATACACACACACACACACACACACACACATACATAAAGGCAGACCCTCTGTCATACACACGCTGTCTCACAGATATACACACATACTCTCTCACAGGTTTATACCCCATCACACACACACATACACGCACTTTACCAAGCTTGCACACAGGCAAACACACACACACACACACGTGCATTCACACATGCGCACACACTCACTCTGTCTCTCTCTGCTGCATGCACATGCACGTATAAATCTATGGGGTGAATTTGCATTTGCAGAATTATATTTGCAGATACATTCTATTTTGCTCAAAAAGCACACAATCTGCAGGCAGCAAATACATGTAACATTTCGTCAACTCCACTTTGGAAATAGAACCAGTCTGACTCAAGATTGGGATACAGACAGAATCTAACCTCACACCTTTAATGCATTGTCTGAGCTGAGATGGCTGGCCAACAGAAGACAGCGAGTGGTAGTAGAAGGAAAATAATCTGCCTGGAAGTCTGTGGTGAGTGGTGTTTGGACCTCTACTGTTTGTAATTTTTATTAATGACTTGGATGAGGGGATTGAAGGATGGGTCAGCAAGTTTGCAGATGACACAAAGGTTGGAGGTGTCGTTGACAGTATGGAGGGCTGTTGTAGGCTGCAGTGGGACATTGACAGGATGCAGAGATGGGCTGAGAGGTGGCAGATGGAGTTCAACCTGGATAAACGTGAAGTGATGCATTTTGGAAGGTCGAATTTGAAAGCTGAGTACAGGATTAAGGATAGGATTCTTGGCAGTGTGGAGGAACAGAGGGATCTTGGGGTGCAGGTACATAGATCCCTTAAAATGGCCACCCAGGTGGACAGGGTTGTTAAGAAAGCATATGGTGTTTTGGCTTTCATTAACAGGGGGATTGAGTTTAAGAGTCGTGAGATCTTGTTACAGCTCTATAAAACTTTGACTAGACCGCACTTGGAATACTGCGGTCAGTTGTGGTTGCCCTATTATAAGAAAGATGTGGATGCTTTGGAGAGGGTTCAGAGGAGTTTACCAGGATGCTGCCTGGACTGGAGGGCTTATCTTATGAAGAGAGATTAACTGAGCTCGGACTTTTTCATTGGAGAAAAGGAGGAGGAGAGGGGACCTAATTGAGGTATGCAAGATAATGAGAGGCATAGATAGAGTCGATAGCCAGAGACTATTTCCCAGGGCAGAAATGACTAACACGAGGGGTCATAGTTTTAAGCCGGTTGGAGGAAAGTAAAGAGGGGATGTCAGAGGTGGGTTCTTTACGCAGAGAGTTGTGAGAGCATGGAATGCATTGCCAGCAGCAGTTGTGGAAGCGAGGTCACTGGAGATATTTAAGAGACTCCTGGACATGCATATGGTCACAGAAATTTGAGGGTTCGTACATGAGGATCAGTGGCCAGCACAACATTGTGGGCTGAAGGGCCTGTTCTGTGCTGTACTGTTCTATGTTCTATGTTATAAAACCTTAAGTTATCTTGATAATGTGACTTAAAAGAAGTTCTGGGATTTACATATGAATGAACTGAAACCAGCAAACCCATTCTAAAAGATGAAAGACTTAACAATCTAGATTCATTCAATATATCATTTCAGTTGCATGACACTGTAATCTTTTGCTATAAATTCTGTGTCTTATGGTGCTGCTCCACAACCACCTGATGAAGGAGCAGCACTCCGAAAGCTAGTGCTTCTAAATAAATCTGTTGGATTATAACCTGGTGTTGTGATTATAACCTGGTGTTGTGATTATAACCTGGTGTTGTGATTATAACCTGGTGTTGTGATTATAACCTGGTGTTGTGAGCAAGGCAGAGATAGACAGAACTAAGTGTTTTCACAACCAGCAGATCAGATCTAAGCTGTGCAGGTCATCCACAACCAGTCGTGAATGGTGGGGGACAATTAAACAGCTCATTGGAGGAGGAGCCTCCACAGATATCCCCATCCTCAATGATGGAAGTGACTAATACATCAGTGTAAAAGTTAAGGGTGGTGCATTCGCAGCGATCTTCGGTCAGAAGTGCTGAGTGGATGATCCATCTCAACTTCCTCCAGTGGTCCCCAGCATCACAGATACCAGTCTCCAGCCAATTCGATTCTCTCCACGTGATACCAAGAAACAGTTGGAGACACCGGATACTGCAAAGGCAATGGGCCCTGACAACATTCTTCAATAGTACTGAAGACATGTGCTCCAGAACTTGCCATTCCCTAGCCAAGCTGTTCCAGTAGCGTTACAACAGTGGCATCTACCTGACAATGTGGAAATTTGGCCAGGTATGTCAATACATAAAAAGCAGGACAAATCCAACCTGGCCAATTAGTCCATCAGTCCATTTTTGATCATCAGTAAAGTCAATGTGGCATTAAGGAGTGCTAGCAAAGTTAGGACAAATGTTCGGCACAACATCATGGGCCGAAGGGCCTGTTCTGTGCTGTATTGTTTTATGTTCTATGTTCAAAGCTGGAATCAGCAGGGGGAAAGCTCTACTGATTAGAGTCAAACCTGACACAGAGGAAGATGGTTGTGGTTGTGGAGGGTCAGTCATCTCAGCTCCAGGACATCTCTGCAGGAGTCTCTCAGGGGAGTGTCCGAGACCCAACCATCTTCAGCTGCTTCATCAATGACCTTCCCTCCACCAGAAGGTCAGAAGTGGGGGATATTCCCCAATGATTACACAATGTTCAGCACCGTTCACAACTCCTCAGATACTGAAGCAGTCCATGTTCAAATACAACAAGATCTGGACAATCTCCAGGCTTGGGCTGACAAGTGGAAAGTAACATTCGCACCACACAAATGCCAGACAATGACCATCACCAATAAGACAATCCAACCACCTTCCCTTGACATTGAATGGTGTTACCATCACTGAATCCCCCACTATCAAAATCCTGGGGGTTACCATTGATCAGAAACTCAACTGGGCTCACTACATAAACATAATGGCTGCAAGAGCAGGTCAGAGGTTAGGTATATTGTGGTGAGTAACTCCTGACTCCCCAAAGCCTGTCCACCATCTACAAGGCACAAGTCAGGATAGGATGCTCCCCACTTGCCTGGATGGGGGCAGCTCCAACAACACTCAAGAAGCTCAACACCATCCAGGACAAAGCAGCTGCTTGATTGGCACCACGTGCACAAACATCCCCTCCTCCACCACCGACCCTCAGTAGCAGCAGTGTATACCAGCTACAAGATGCAGAAATTCACCAAAGATCCTCAGACAGCACCTTCTAAACCCAGGACCACTTCCATCTAGAAGGACAAGGGCAGCAGATACATGGGAACACCACCCCCTGCAGGTTCCCCTCCAAGCCATTCACCAACCTGACTTGGAAATATATTGCTGTTCCTTCACTGAATTTCTGCAGTGCATCTTGTAGATGGTATACACTGCTGCTACTGAGCATCGGTGGTGGAGGGAGGGGATGTTTGTGGATGTGGTGCCAATTAAGTGGTTGCTTTGTCCTGGATGGTGTCAAGCTTCTTGAGTGTTGTTGGAACTGGGTCAAAATCCTGGAACCCCTTCCCTAAGGGCATCATGGGTCACCCTACAGCACATGGACTGCAGTGGGTCACCCTCACCTTCTCAAGGGGCAACTAGGGACGGGCAATAAATACTAATTAACCAGCATCCCACATCCCACAAATGAATAAAAGATCTCATCCTCCAATGGACCAACCTTCACTTCAGCCACTCTCTTCTTGGTTACACATTACAGAAGCTTTTGTTGTCTGTTTTTATATTTTGCGCTAGTTTTCTTACATAATTTTGATGTTTTATTAACCCTTTGTTGATCTTTAAAAGTTTTTCAATCTTCCAGTCTACCACTCACCTTTGCAGTATGGTAAGCTTTAGATTTTGGCTTTATATTATTTTTAACTTTATTGCTTAGCTATCCCCCACCCCACACCCCACACCCCCACCCCCTCCCTCGCCCTCAGAATTTATGGATGTCCTTCCTAAAGTGTGTGACACAGAATTGGAGTCAAGACTCCCTCGATTGAGTTTTTTAAAAAAGTTTACCATCTATTCAGCATTGTTTTCCACAGATGGAGAGAGGGTCTCCAGTTTTACACCAAACCTGCAGCGTGTATGTCCACTGTTTCGGTTCCTGAGCTGTACTTAGGTCACCTCTCTTCATACGGTAATGCATCTCTGTACGAAAGCTCATCTGTCTTGCATCTACCCATTCTATAGGCCTATGATCCTGTATGGTGGCACCGTCTAGTTCAGCCTTCAGATATATAATTGGGAGAGGAGTAGAGTCAATAACAAGGGAAGGAGTTTGTTACAGGCACTGAAGGTTCTGGCTTTCATCCTACTGTTAGCGCGGATGAAATGATCTCAGTCCGAGCCCAGAGTGCGGTTCGATAATTGGTAATTTATTAAAGTGTTTAACGCCGGCGGAGACCAACCGAGGTCCGAATCTCGATCGCTCTCCCGTTCCCCGCGCGATGTTACAAGTTATATACTTCATGAGTCAGGATGTCGGAGATTGGGTATGAATGAGTGTGAATGGTGGTAATCATGGCTGGAGTATGTGTGAATGTCCAGCTTCCTGCCGTCCTCGGAGAGTCGGCAACATACACAAAAGGTGTGCTGTTTATCTTTACGTAAATGTGTCCGGGTGCTATCTGCTTGTCTCTCCGTGAGGGCTGGAGGCTAGCACCCCCCTTTGTTACTTCCAAAGTGTCTGTTAGATTCATCCTGTTCGTTTGGTGTTTGCCTTTTGTGCAGGACTGTTTTGCATGATCAGGTTATGGGTGTGTGTCAGTTGGAACCTTGATGAGATTATAAGGTGGGTTTCGATCTGTGAGTCATGACCATTGTCTGGAGTCCTGACTAGTGTCTGGTCCGGTGTGTATTCGGATCTGTCTTTGGGGCCCCTTCTCCCGATCATGTGGTCGGGCTGGCAGCTGCTGTTTTAGAATGAATACTGTTTGCTTTAAAATGGATACTGCTGGCTGTCCCGATGTGGGCCTTGCTCCACGGTAAACACAGGGCGGTTTATCACCCTCCTTCAGTCCCCCCTTTCGGCAGGGGGTTGGCCATGTCCACACCCCCGAAGCCGACATCTTAAAAGCTGTTACCCCGCCCGGTACATTCCGCCGGCCGTCATGCTGCAGTCATGGGGCCTTTGGATAGTCCTGGGAGATGGTTACATTAGTTCGAGCCCCGTGAGCTCGTGGTGTCTGATTGCTCGCCAGGAGTCCATGGCGTGGAGCATGGCCTTTCTGGCCTTTCGTTTCTTATGTTGGCGGCATGAGTGACACGCCACAAGGAGCCAGGCCAGAGCCAGCAGTAACTGTACCCCCACGATGACATGGGAGATGATTCTGACCCAGGGGTGTATGTTGACATTCAGGCCCCAGTTCCAAACCCTCTGGGCCCAGCCCTGGGTCTGCAGAGCCGTCTCTGCATCCTCCTCTAGGTCTTTGATATGGGCTTGTAATTGATGGTATAGTTTTACTGAGTGTCCCACCCGGGTCCTAAGTTCTCGCAAAACCTCGGCCAAATGTGTGATGGGGGCTTGTTCGTGCTCCTAGTACTCCCTAAGGGTGTTCCTGAATTCGTCGGCGGCCTGTATAGACTCGGGGTCCCGATATCGGACCTCCGAGATATGGGCTTGTCCAATGGTCACTGGGCCCCTAGGGGTAAAGTAGAACTCGTGGTGGGGAATCGGGCATTGTCGTCCGTTGAACCAGAAAGACGTTTCAAGGGTAGAGACACAATATTGTCCCCTGCCACCATACCCCGCCCTAGTGAAGTGGGGGCCCGTGGGTTCGATCTTAAGGGTGCAGCCCTGTGTACGGTTGAACCCGCATTCCGCTGTTTCACTCCGCCGTAAGGGTTGGGGGCAGATTGTGATTGCCCCTCTCTGTTTGCAGCCTGCAAGCGGCACCCCGTACACAGCGCCGTCTCGGGAGATGGCTGTGTCGTGTGCCATAATATATTTGAGGGAGCTGTTTTCCCATATTACTCCAATGTTTTCGATGTGGAACAGGGGAAATGGCCCAGACCCCGGGGTGACCACTGGGGTCAGGAGGACCATCCCGACTCCCGTTGCCTCACTGACCTCACAGTCAGGAATCACCGGGTACACCCGGGTCATTCCCTTCAGGGTCCGGCTATCAAGTGTCCCGGAGCGTCCTGCGAGTGAGGCCAGTTTGGTGCTATCGATCCAGTCGGGCACCTCCCCCCTTTGTATCTGATCCAGGTTGTATCAGATCTGGGCTACCATCCACAGGCCATACGCATGGCACAGCTGCCCCTCCTGAATGTGAGCCGTGTTCTCCCTTTCCCGATCAATAAGGTGGTTGATGGTGTGGGCATGTGTCTCCAGGACTGCAATGCCATCGAGCTGAAGGTGTGCTCCGTCTTCCCCCAGAAATGCCTGTTCTGCCTGGTGTGTGAGGGATCTCGCTAACAGGTATCTCATCACCCCTTTTAGCTGCTCGATTTTCTCGTTAATGCCCTGGATATCTAGGGAGTTTACCACGGATGTTCCTGTGTTGAGTCCTGTGAGGGCCTCACTGATAATGTCCCGTCTGTGTCGTTGTGTGTTGTGTATGTCGGTTCGATAGTGGGTTGCCCCCATGACATCTATAGCCCTCTCTATCACCTCTGTTCCCATCATGGTGTATAGGTTGCGTACCTGTGCTGTGCAATATTCCGGTACCCGGATGCCCGATATATTGACCATCACGGGCACGACCTCGTGTCGGACGTTACCATAAAGGACTTCCTCCTCCTCCCTTAATACCAGTCCCCCCGTGGGCCCCGGCCTCAGTGAGGGGCATGGTAGTATCTCGGGAGTAGTGGTTGTTGGTGGTGCGGTTGGGGGGGCCGAGAAACACAAATACAGAGAAATCACGGCGGCATTGGTCGGTTCATAGTAACCGCAAACGGACAGGTCCCACATCGCGAATGCGTTGAAAGCCGGGGCCAAAGTGAGGTCGTCTGGCATAGCGCACATCGTTCCGAACATGCACCCCCCCCAGGTCCATAGCCTCTGCACGTCGTAGGCAGGTTGGTCGTGGGTCGCGCTCTGATGTGCAGAGTAGGCAGATTGTCTGTATGTCCGGGAGGACATTCAGCCAGGCGTTAAAAAATGTGTCGGCCTCGTCAGGCTTATCCCTCGCAGGGATGCAGATGGCACTGGATGAGTTGAAGGTAACGCCATGGCGGTAAAAGTTGTCTGAAGCTCTGGAGGAATAGGGTACAAGTCCTATGGTGAAGAGGAGGATGTGGAGGACGGTGCACCGGTGGGACATGATCTGTGAAAGAAAAGGGAAAGGGAGAGAGAGAGAGAGAGAGAGACACCCTCGTCAGGGTGTATGATCAGTAAACGTACATGTGTCCTGCGGCCCCCTTCCCCCCCCCGGACCACTGCTGCTGTCAGGGGAGAAAATGTTAAAATCTCGTCAGGCGTGTCGGGGGAGTGTGGGTGAGTGGGGGAATAAGTCGGTGGTGGCTGGGCCGATGTTCCGGCCACTCCACACATTGGCCCCGCGTGGTTAGGGACGGGGACCACAGACTAAGTCTTTGTCATCCGTCCAGTCGGGCCCTGGGGGAAAGGTTTAAGTTGGGACCAATGTTTCCACCTGCCCTTCCCCTTCATATCGATGCAGGCGCGAGTGTCGCTGGTGAGGATGATCTCGTGTGGCCCCAGGGGGGCGAAGCCGGGCCGGTCGGGGCCCGGACCAGGACTTTGTCCCCAACGCCCGGGAGGGGTTGGGGAGGCGGTTGTTGCTGCTGTTTCGTTTGGTCCCTGATGTCCTGTTGGTCGCGGGCGGTCTCTCTGAGGGCCCACAACTGCAAGTCTAGCTGTCTGATGTACTGGGCCATCCTATCCCTAAGTGGGGCCATGTCCTCACCCCCTTCGATGACAGTCTCGGGTAGTCGCATGGCCCTGCCCGTCATGAGTTCAAAGGGAGTGAGGCCAGTGGAATGGCCTGGGGTGGCTCTGAGGTGCGTCAGAATGCAGGGCAGGACGCCCACCCAGCCCTGACCGGTCTCGGCCATCGCTTTCACGATCGCCACTTTGAGGGTCCGGTTCATGCGTTCGACCATGCCCGAACTCTGGGGGTGGAAGGGGACATGGAAGCGCTGCCTGATACCCAGGAGGCGGCAGGCCAGTTTCATCGCGCGTCCTGTGAAATGTGTTCCCTGGTCTGAGTCAATCTGGAGGGGGACCCCCCATCGCGGAAAGATGTCGAATGCCAGGATTCTGGCCACAGGGGCTGATGTTCAGTCCCGTGTCGGGAAAGCCTCTACCCAGTGCGTGAAGTGGTCGACTATGACCAGGCAGTACTTCTTGCCGCGGCTGGCGGGCAAGGGTCCTGTGAAGTCGACCTGGAGGTTCTCCCAGGGCCCCTTGGGCTGTGGTTGGTGGGCCATAGGAATGCGCAAGGGCCTCCCTGGGTTATGTTGGGCGCAGACAATGCACCGGCGGCAGTGCTTGGCCACGTCACGGCCAAGTCCAGGCCACCACCAGTCGGTCTGCAGCCTCGCGAGGGTCCCCTCCCGGCCTGCATGGTCTGGCTCGTGATGTAGTTGTATCAGGGTTGTTCTGATTGCTGCGGGTGCCACTACATTGCCGTCGCGGCGCCATACCCCATCGGGGTCGGGGATCGCGCCCCTTGCCCTCCAGTCCTCCCTTTCCTCAGGCTAAGCGCCATTCTGGATGTCCAGGACATTAACTTCTCGGACTTCATTCACAGGCGCAGCGCGTACGGGGGGGTAGAGGGGCACCTGCGGCAGCCTGGTCGGCCCAATGGTTCCCTAACTGTTCGGCGGTGGTAGCTCACTGGTGCGCCTTGATTTTTACAACGGCCGCGAGCAGGGGAAGGCGCGCTGCCGCCACTAAGTCACGGACTGTGTTCTCGTGTTTTATCTGGCCACCGCCGGCCGTGACAAAACCCCGGCGGCTCCATGCTGTCATGGAGTCATGGACTACCCCAAAACCGTACTGGCTGTCGGTGAAAATATTCACCCACTTGCCCGCCCCCATGGGGAGCGCTGTCGTGAGGGTGACCAGCTCCGCGACTTGGGCTGAGGTATCGCCATCTAATGTCCCCGGTTCTCGGGTGGCCCCCATGTCATCGACCACTGCCCAACCCGTCCGGTAGGACCCCTCATCCAACCGGCGTGAGCCGTCAATGTATAGGACCAGGCCGGGGTCTGAGATAGGACTATCGGCAACGTAGTCCTCCTCAGCCGAATCCATGACGGCCTGGCAGTGGTGGGGTTCCCCTACAGTTATAATCCCGTCCGCGGGGTTCGTTCCCGTGTCCCTAACTATTGTAATGGATTGGTCCTGGGGGAGGAGGACTGCCTCCCAGGTTGCCCTACGGGCGTCAGAGACGGTTCGGTGGCGTCCCGTATTCAGGAGCTCCACTATAGTGTTTCCGGTGTGCAGGATGATCTGACCGGACATGGTGACCGGCTCGCACACCCGGACCGCCCACGCGGCACAGTCCAGTGCGGCCACGCAGCGGTGCATCCCCCTCACGACCGGGGACTCCTTCGTAGAGTAGTACCCTACGGGCTTCATGCGGTCCCCGGAGAGTTGGGTGACCACGGCGCTATAGAACCCCCCTTCCAGGCTATAAAAGACGTGAAAGGGCTTAGAGAGGTCGGGAAGGCGCAGGGCCGGGGCACTGAGGAGGTGGGCTTTTAGCTTGGAGTAGGCATCGTCTTGCTCGAGGCCCCACTCCACCCTCTCTGCCCCGGGCCTACCCCCCTTCACCAGGCGCTGGATGGGCTCAGCGATGGTGGCGAAATGCGCTATGAAGGCGCGGCAGTAGTTGAAAAGGCCCATGACGCAGCGGATACCCCTGACCGTGTCCGGCCGTGGCATGTCGGCGATGGCCGACTTACGATCAGGAGGCAGGGTCCTGCTACCCTGGCTAATGTCGTGGCCCAGGTATCGGACTGTGGCCAGGCCGATCTGGGCCTTTGTGGGGCTGATTTTAAAACCTGCCCAGGCGAGGGTGCGCAGGACGGTGGTCAGGGCTCCCTGGTGGGAGTGCGCGTCCGTGGACGCGATCAGGAGGTTGTCCACGGACTGTAAGAGGGTGCTAGAGTAAGGGGATAGGTTGCATTCCTCGAGGGTCTGACTCATGCCCCTGTGGAAAATGTTGGGGCTGTTGTGAAAGCCTTGTGGCAGCCGGGTCCATGTGTATTGTCTGTCTCGCAGCGTGAAGGCAAACTTGTCCTGAGAGTCACGGTGCAGCTGGATGGACCAGAAGCCGTTTGCCACATCCAGGACCGTAAAGATCCGGTGGGAAGGCTCTAGGCTGTTAAAGATGGTGGACAGGCTGGCAACAATAGGGTGCTCTTTGTGTGTGACCCGGTTGAGTGCCGTATAATCGATGGTGAGCCGATAGCTCCCATCCGGCTTACGGACAGGCCATATGGGGGAGTTGGTAGTGGACACCGCGGGTCGCAAGACACTGCGGCCGGTGAGTTCGGCCACAATGGTCTCTGCGGCGCGCAGCACCTCGGGTTTGATCGGGTACTGTCGGTGCGGGGGGTGTACAGGGCCGAGTATCCGCTCGGGAGGGGAACGGACAAGGCCACAGTCCTGCTTGCTCATGGCCCAGACCTCCGGGACCAACTGGCAGACTGTTCCGAAGGCGCCGTCTCCGGTCCAGCCCCGGGTGATAGGGACGCAGGGCGCGAGTGCAGCGACCGATCTAGTGGGGACCCATCTACCCTCAAGGGCGCTCTTATGGGATTTGCGGGACGTCCACAGGAGGCGCCGGTGGAACGCGTCCATCACCGCTCCCAGTTCGCCTAGCAGGTCAATGCCCAGGATCGTCCCCTCCGAGTTCGGGCAAACCCAGAAGTGGACGGGGAGTAGAATGTCATAGATCTCCAGGAGGGTGGCCTCGCTGTGGCGGGCCACAACCGAGCTTCCCCCCACCCCCATGATGGAAATGGAGTGATGGGTGGAAGGGAGGTCGAGGTCGGTGAGGGAGACTGACGCCCCCGTATCTATCAAAATGTGGCATCGGCGGCCCCCAAGCGATGCAGAAACCCAGATACGGGGGTCGGCTCCCTCAGCGGGGGCCGACGCTACTCAGTCCTTACGCCGGGTGAGTAGCTGTAAGAGCTCAAGCAGCTGTCCACGACTGAGCTGGTCCCAGTCGGGGGGGTGGGGGGGGAAGGCTTCGGGCTAGGGCTGCGGGGTTCGTGGGGTTTCTGCGGCCGTGGGTTGCCGCTGGTTCCCTGCTTGGGGATTCCTTGTTCGCTGGGGTGTGAGGGGAGCCGACAGTGGGCATGCCGCGGTGGGGAGCGGCCCCGGTGCTGATCCGGGCTGTCCCTGCCCTGGCCGGGGCTGCCCCCTCCCAAGTCGGGGTCTCTGGGGCGTCGGAAGGAGAGCGGGCAGTTAGACTTGTAGTGACCCGTCTGTCTGCAGCGGTAGCAAACGAGCGGCTCGGGTGTCGACAGTGCCGCAACGGTGGCCGGGGCTTGGTTATCGAGGGACATGGCCCAATTCTCGAGCTCCGTGAAAGAGACGTAGGGTACCAGGCCTGTCCGGAGGACAGCCTGGTGTGTGGGGCCTAACCCGTCCTTATATAGCTGGATAAATGCGGGGTTCTGCCTGTCAGCATCGGGGATCCTGCTATGCGCCTGAAAGGCCTCGAACTTACGGGCCCCATATTCCTGAGCACCCTCGCCGGGTTTCTGGGTGACGGCCACAATGGCGTTCCAGTCGACCGGCGTGTGGCCGAGAGCCTCGCTGACATCGGCCTTAAAGTCCGCAAGGGCGGCCTCCTGTTCGTGACGGCTGTCGCTGAGGTCGGCGCATCAGGACCCATTCTGGTGCACAGGTTGGAGCCTGGACCACAGGTTCTCTGGGAGTTTGGTCCGGACCAGACCGGCCACGTCCCTATTGTGGAGGTTGTGGCAGATCTACATCTCCCTAAGCCGCTGCCAAAATTCAGCGTTATTGTGGCGGGGCTTGAGGGTGGGGAGCCTGTTCAGGAGTTTCATGGGATCACCCGGGGTTAAGGAGACGTATGTCATTTTAAGGCGGGGGTTGTGGGTTTGGGACGCTGGTTTCCCCTTCTCCCCACCCCCGGGGGTATATTCAACTTTAACCGGGGCGGCGCGAGCTAGACTCGCGTGTGATTCCTGGGGGCCTGTGTCGTCCACGAGCCCCTCCCAGTCCCAGGTGGGGGACGGCGGGGCGCTTGGAGGCTCAGATAATGTCGGTAGGATCGTACGGTTGGCAAGCGCCTGGGCTTCGAGGTGTTCTGAGGCCTGTTTCTGCTTATCTTGCACGTATAGTTGGACCTTGCTAGCGAGCCTAACATGTGCCTGAAGCACAAGAACACAGGCTTTCTCGTATCGATCCCTTTTCTGACGGACCCACCACTCCCTCTGGGCATCCAGCGGGTCAGCGGGCCGCCAGCCCGATCGGAGCATAGCCTTGATGACCATTTTATTCTCATCGGGGAGAGTAAGGGAGCCTTCTGGCCCCCATTCTAAATCGCCGGCCGTGCAGCCAGCCATGTTGGGGGGGGGGACCGCAGCCGGCGTAATGGAAAGAAGACTTAGAAATAACAACACTACCAGTGTGGGAGCGCAAGAGATTTAACTGGCGCTAACTTATTCACCTCCCAGTCGGGGAGGCCACTCCCTGAAATCGGACCCTAGCCCCCGGGTCGACGAAGGCAGGTGTGGGTTAGGTACAAACGGGGCGCGTGTGTCTACCCGATCGCGCGACCCCAGGTTACTGTGAGTCTCACTCTCACTGCCTAACGCCCAACGACTGTGCGTGCCCCGCGAACACCGGGCGTGAACCAGGGGCCCATGTGCGGGGGGGTTGTGGGGCGTGAACTCAGACCTCTCCGCGCTAATCCCACAGAGGCCACCACCCGGGACTGCTGAGGCAATGGGCGAAAGCTTGGCCCAGAGGCTCCCCTCGTCAGGCTGGTTTGGAGGACTTCCCGTCTTGTCGCACGCGTAGGCCTTCCAGACCCTACCGCGGACTCAAGGAATGGCGCCAAAATAAAAACCGGGCTCAACGTACAATGGGATCCCCTAAACTCCCACCGCAGATGTTATCCAGGAAGGCTTTGTTTGTCGGTGTTTTACACAGGGGGTCAATCTGTCAGGGTCTCGTGCCTAAAGTCATCGGTCCAGGGAAATTCAGTCCATCAGTTACTAGAACACATCAACAATAAATGACAGCAAACGAAAATCAAAATGGTCTCATGCACACCTTTACCAGTGCTTCGCGACCCCAATCGCCCACCCGCGGAGGATCACTCACACATGCACACACACGCACTCTTACAGAGTACTCTATCGTTACCTGACTGCCGGACCCACTCTGTTCATAGGTTCGGATAACGGCCGGCAGCGGAGTCCCTTGCGGGGCTCTGGGGAACTTTTAAGGGAGAGGTAAAAGAGTAAAGATACTCACCCAGAGCCTTCACAGAGATCCAGCAGCCGTCGTCATCCCGGACGAGCCCCCAATTGTTAGCGCGGATGAAATGATCTCAGTCCGAGCCCAGAGTGCGGTTCAACAATCGGTAATTTTATTAAAGTGTTTAACGCTGGCGGAGACCAACCGAGGTCCGAATCTCGATCGCTCTCCCGTTCCCCGCGCGATGTTACAAGTTATATACTTCATGAGTCAGGATGTAGGAGATTGGGTATGAATGAGTGTGAATGGTGGCAATCATGGCTGGAGTATGTGTGAATGTCAAGCTTCCTGCCGTCCTCGGAGAGTCAGCAGCATACACAAAAGGTGTGCTGTTTATCTTTACGTAAATGTGTCCGGGTGCTATCTGCTTGTCTCTCCGTGAGGGCTGGAGGCTAGCACCCCCCTTTGTTACTTCCAAAGTGTCTGTTAGATTCATCCTGTTCGTTTGGTGTTTGCCTTTTGTGCAGGACTGTTTTGCATGATCAGGTTATGGGTGTGTGTCAGTTGGAACCTTGATGAGATTATAAGGTGGGTTTCGATCTGTGAGTCATGACCATTGTCTGGAGTCCTGACTAGTGTCTGGTCCGGTGTGTATTCGGATCTGTCTTTGGGGCCCCTTCTCCCGATCATGTGGTCGGGCTGGCAGCTGCTGTTTTAGAATGAATACTGTTTGCTTTAAAATGGATACTGCTGGCTGTCCCGATGTGGGCCTTGCTCCACGGTAAACACAGGGCGGTTTATCACCCCCCCTTCACTACCCTGATATTTAATTTGAGGAAGTATCCATACTAGAGGTCGAGTCAGCAGTCTGGTAACTTAGCAACAGTGGAAGACAAATTTGGAAAAGAAGATTCAGGTATTGTGGTCCACATTGAAACCAGATTCAATACCCTTGCAGGAGTTGGGAATATTCTGCTGAGACAGTTTGGAGGATTCATCTCCAAACTAAAATACAAAGGAGTCATCCTCAGACCATTGTTCTGGCCAAACATTGTTATGATACCAGTGGACAATAATATTGGACAAGCCAGATAACAGAATGAAACTTGGCTTGGTAAGCCACACTTTATTTGTTTATCATGGAGTTTGATCACTGAATATATTCACAAGAGGCTGCTAATAATAAAAGAACATAAATGTTTACTATATGAAAGAGAAATACCATTTATATTGCACTCTACAAGAATTGATGATCTCTTTACAAACATAAGAAAGTAAGATTAATCCCATTTATCCCAGCAATACCTTCAAAGACACACGAATGTCTGAAGAATCGTCTCCCCTCTCCACATGACAGCTGCTAGCTCAGCTGGCAGGATCATAATCAAATTCCTTTCAATAAATTTCTATGTGTCAACTAAATGCTACTTCTCTTCCCCCAAACCCTTAAAACAAACTGCTAATTCACCTCACTATTAATTAATAAAAACCGAAAGAACTGCAGATGCTACGAAACTGTTCTGAGGAAGGGTCATTCGACCCGAAAAGTTAACTTTGATTTCTGTTCACAGATGCTGCCAGACCTGCTGAGCTTTTCCAGCAATTTCTGTTTTTATTCACTATTGCTTAATGTAAGCTCCCTAAACTCATGTTTTTAACAGCCTCAGAGGATGACATTCTTCCTGTTACTCCCCAGCCCTGACTGCTTGGAGAGTGCTCTCTGTCACTGTCCACTCGCTGTCTCTCACCAGCTGTCTCACAGTGATCTTCCCAGGTGACTTCCTGGTCTTTTAACTGAAATCACACAGAATTCATATAACTACAGTTTTTAATTCCAAAATGATTGTCTAACCTTGAAAAAAATTAAGATTTTTACTGAACTGAAAAATAACACTTTAGAACCCAAGGTTGCAAATAATAATATATCATGAATCTTCAGAATAATATAATTATGGCTTTAAAATAACACAAGAGAGGGTTTGGGTGAAAGGAGATTTAGAAACCCAAAGCCAAGAGTCAAGGCAACAGAACAGTGTGTCACAGTGAGCAGAGTGGGACGGGAAAGAATAGACAATTTAACGATAATTGTGAATAGTGAATATATAAATGAACGTATTCAGATCCTACCTTTTTATTTAACTTTATTTTTAATTGTTGACTGAACTGGGAAAAGAGTCATTTTAGAACAAAGGACTGAGGAAGGAATTTCTGTACTTTCAAAAACAAGTGACTGAAACTCTCTCTTGGTAGTGTTTACATTGTTGATTGGCAAGTGGTGGGGGAGGAGACAGATGACATGAGGATGTGTCTTCCAAGTGAGATTGGGCTGACAATAATTCTCTGATTGGTTTGTGTCATGTGACTGATTGTGAATGCCAAAGGCCATCAGCCTGACAGCAACTGATTGGCTGCTGAGTAGCTGAACAGCTTGTGGGTGTGAATGGGTAAGAGATGTCTCTCTTGCTCTCTTTATTATTTAAGTACATTGAGCTTGAAGAAAGCCAGTTTATTCTCTCTAACCAGTGCTGTAAGCTATTGATTTTAATAAATAAGCTAGAGATTTATGAACTAATTGCTCCATGCATCCTGTGACAAAGTGAAAGAAGCTGAAGGAAAAGATCAGAGAACTAAAGGACTCAGAAAACACGAGCAACACTCCGTCAAATCCTGAGACTGATACTATTGAGCTGTCTCTCCAGTACTGTTTTCTTTTCAACCATAATGCCATTGTTTGTGTGTCTGTCTATGTGTGTGTGTGTGAACTAGGCTCGTGTTTTAACATTTAGAGTTTTAGGTGAATGGCTCAGAATTGTTTACCTGTGATTAGTGTCTTTTATGTTTAAAATGAATAGTAGTTCTTGTTAAGTACAGAAACCTGGTCCATGTTTTCTACTAACCTGAATTTATTAGACAGACAATTGGGGGCTTTATGTGCAGTTTGTTTTACTATGGCACATGTTTGTTCAATGAAAACTGGCTTTAATGTGTTTGCCGAATTTAGACTGTTATTTGTAGTATGTGAGCTTTCCTTACTGTGATTCTGGCTCCGTTAGTTTCAGTGGCGCGGATACTGCATGATTTTCTTCTGATGTGAGATCACACAAGAATGGAACTATTGTGTTATATCAGAACCAACTGTACTTTGATAAAATTGTTAATTTGTGCGATGCCTCTGCCTCTACTTTGTTCAGGCTTGATGTCCATCATGCTGCCCCAAGTGAAGCTGGCGTGACCGTCTTTGGGATCTCGGCTGGGATTTGTTCAGGCTTGATGTCCATCATGCTGCCCCAAGTGAAGCTGGCGTGACCGTCTTTGGGATCTCGGCTGGGATTTGTTCAGGCTTGATGTCCATCATGCTGCCCCAAGTGAAGCTGGCGTGACCGTCTTTGGGATCTCGAGGTTCAC
The DNA here is from genome assembly GCF_047496795.1 of Chiloscyllium punctatum. Taxonomy (NCBI): domain Eukaryota; kingdom Metazoa; phylum Chordata; class Chondrichthyes; order Orectolobiformes; family Hemiscylliidae; genus Chiloscyllium; species Chiloscyllium punctatum. The sequence continues at coordinate 213,579 of NC_092740.1, forward strand.
GAGGTCAATTCCTGGAATGGCAGGATTGCCTTACACTGAAAGACTGAAGCGACTGGGCTTGTATACCCTTGAGTTTAGAAGATTGAGAGGGGATCTGATTGAAACGTATAGGATTATGAAAGGACTGGACACTCTGGCAGGAGGGAACATATTTCCGTTGATGGGGGAGTGCCGAACCAGAGGACACAACTTAAAAATACGAGGTAGACCATTTAGGACAGAGATGAGGAGAAACTACTTCACCCAGAGAGTGGTGGCTGTGTGGAATGCTCTGCCCCAGAGGGCAGTGGAGGCCCAGTCTCTGGATTCATTTAAGAAAGAATTGGATAGAGCTCTTAAAGATAGTGGAGTCAAGGGGTATGGAGATAAGGCTGGAACAGGATACTGATTAGGAATGATCAGCCATGATCATATTGAATGGCGGTGCAGGCTCGAAGGGCTGAATGGCCTACTCCTGTGTCTATTGTCTATTGACTGGGATTGATATTGGAACAAGACTAAACATCTTGTCTCACTAACTTGATTGAGTTTTGAAGGGGTGACAAAAATAATTGCTGAAAGCAGAGTGGTAGACATGGTTGAGATGGAATTCAGCAAGATCTTCAACAAGGTTCCTCATGGAAGACTGGTTGGCCAGGCTTGATCACATGGGATTACTGGATTAGTGGTGCTGGAAGAGCACAGCAGTTCAGGCAGCATCCATTGATCACATGGGATCCAGGGGAGCCAGCCAATTAGCTGCAAAATTGACTTGAAGGTAAGAGAGAGAGCACAGCTTTGGAGAGTTGCTTTTCGGACTGGAGGCCTGTGACTAGTGGTGTGCCACAAGGATCGGTGCTGGTTCGAATGCTTTTTGTTATTTATATAAATGATTTGGATATGAATATAGGAGGTATGGTTAGTAGGTTTGCAGATGACACCAAAATTAATGGTGTAGTGGACAGTGAAGAAGGATATCTAAGATTACAACGGGATCTTGATCAGATGGAGTTTAATTCAGATAAATGTGAAGTGCTGCATTTTGGAAAGGCAAATCAGGGCAGGAGTTGTACACTCACTGTCCACTACACCATCAATTTTGGTGTCATCTGCAAACTTACTAAAATAAAACCTTTTCTCCATCGCACTCAAATTGGAGAGTGCAGGTAAGTGGTATTAAAATGCCCATCAGCCATGATTGATTGGTGGAGTGGTCTCAATGGGCTGAATGGCCTTATTTCCACTCCTATTTCTTATGGTTCTTCTTATAGTTCGTATGGAAATGGCGAGTGAAAGGGAGGCAGGTGGCCAAGGTAAGGTCCTGGGGAGTATTGTTGATCAAAGAGAACTAGGTGTGCAGGTTCATAGCTCTTTGAAAATGGAGTCTCCTGGAAAAAGTTGCTTCCTTTTTCAAGCAAGCACTATTCTATCCAAAAGGATAGGATTGTGAAGGAAGCATTTGGCTTTCATGCCTTCATTAGTAAGTGCACTGAGTACAGGAATTGGGAAGTCATCTTGCAGCTGTACAGGACATTGGTTTGGCCACTATTGGAATACTGCATTCAATTCTGGTCTCTCCCTTAGGAATGATGTTGTGAAACTTGAAAGGGTTCAGAAAAGATTTACAAGGATGTTGCCAGGGTTGGAGAGTTTGAGCTATAGGGAGAGGCTGAAACAGGCTGGGGCTGTTTTCGGGAGCATTGAGGGGTGACCGTAGAGAGGCTGATAAAATCATGAGGGACATGGATAGGATAAATGGACAACATCTCCTCCCCAGGGTGGGAGAGGCCGAAACTAGAGGGATAGGTTTAAGGTGAGAGGGGAAAGATTTAAAAGGGATCTAAGGGGCAGCTTTTACCACAGAGGGTGGTATAAGTATGGAATAAGGTACCAGAGGAAGTGGTAGAGGCTGATACCTTTATAACATTTAAGAGGCATTTGGATGGGTATATGAATAGGAAGGGTTTGGAGGGATATAGGCCGGGTGCTGGCAAATGAGACAAGGTCAGATTGGGATATCTGGTTGGTGCAGATGAGTGGACTGAAAGGTCTATGCTGTACATCTCTGTTACTCTATGGCTGGAGATGGAATTTTAAGGAAAGGGAAACAAGAAAACTACACTTAGAATTGCAAGAGAGAGATAAAGCAAAAGCACATGGATCAACGTTTAAAATGGTGCTGTTGTAACAGGAGATGTCAGATGCTGATGTAGGCTCTGGTTGGGAGACTCAGAGTTACAGTCTGATGAAAGGCTAATGCCCGAAACGTCGATTCTCCTGCTCCTCGGACACTGCCTGACCTGCTGTGCTTTTCCAGCACCACTCTCTCGACTCTGACTCTCTGTGATCCTCACTTTCTCCGATTGTTAAAGTTTGTACAGGCCCTACTGAAATTTGAGGAATAGGATGGAGAGAGACTCTTCATGCCATTTCAGAAAATAATGAATGAGGCAAAATAGGACCATCACTGCTCCTCCAAAGTAATTTGACGGCTAATGGATAGGAGTTTTCTATGGAGTGTGAAGCTGTGGAAACAACTATATTGGCTGCTGCAGAGACCTTATTGCCTGAGACCTAGTGGCCACGGTTCTGGAGTTTAAGGTGACAGCCTGGACAAGCCTCTACTGAAGGTGAAAGAGATGAGCAAAGGTGGATATAGGCAAATGAAACTGCGTCTGAAGGCCTTAAGGGGGTTATTCTCAGAAGAATTTAAAACCTTACTACATTCTGTAATAGGAACTCACGTTGAGGAGCAACGAGTTGCAAATACTAACCAGGCAGCAATGATGGCTGATGGTTACGAGTCAATCCATAAAACAAAACCGTTTTTTCATCATCCTCAAATTGGAAATGGAGAGTAAAATGGTCACCAAGGTAAGACATGAATTTCCCAAGGTCTCCTCCTCAGGTCGGAAAGTACTGAGTGTAGAGGTAACATTCAAAAGGTGCGGTGAATCCATTGTAACTGAGTGGAGCACATTGGTTCAGAATGCTGCAGTTAAAAGGGAAGACCATGAGAATTACTGGCTTTTATAAAAATGAGTCCAATAAGGAAATGCAACAACATTTTTGATCAGATATTAACCTCAACTAAGAGACCAGAAGGCTGTTTAGTGACTGGCACCCAGTGCCCAGTGGCATACCACAGAATCTTGGTTGTGTGGCAAAAAGCAAAGAGTGGGCATAAACAGTCCTTCTCAGGGTGACATTCAGTGACCAGTGTGTTCTGCAAGGCTCGGTGTTGGGAACCACAGCTTTTCACCTCATACATTAATGATCTAGAGTCATAGAGTCTTAGAGGTGTACAGTATGGAAATAGACCTTCGGTCCAACCCGTCCATGCTGACCAGATATCCCAACCCAATCTAGTCCCATTTGACAGCACTTAGCCCATGTCCCTCGAAACCCTTCCTATTCATATACCCATCCAGGTGCCTTTTAAATGTTGCAATTGTACTAGCCTCCAATTTCTCTGGCAGTTCATTCTATACACATACCACCCTCTGAGTGAAAACATAGCCCCTTAGGTCTCTTTTATACATTTCCCCTCTCACCCTAAACCTATGCCCTCTAGTTCTGGACCCTCCCACCCCATGGAAAAGACCTTGTATATTTACCCTATCCATGTCCCTCATGATTTTATAAACCTCTATAAGGTCACCCCTCAGCCTCCAATGCTCCAGAGAAAACAGCCCCAGCCTATTCACCCTCTCCCGATAGCTCAAATCCTTCAACCCTGGCAACATCCTTGTAAATCTTTCAGATTTTAGATGAGTTTAGATTCGATTCCCTACAGAGTGGAAACAGGCCCTTCGGTCCAACCAGTCCACACTGACTCTCCGATGAGTAACCCACCCAGACCCATTTCCCTCTGACTAATGCACCTAACACTATGGGCAATTTAGCATGGCCAATTCACCTGACCTGCACATCTTTGCATGGAGGAGGAAACCAGAGCACCTGGAGGAAACCCACGCAGACATGGGGAGAATGTGCAAATTCCATACAAATAGTTGCCCGAGGCTGGAACCGAACCTCGGACCCTGGTACTGTGAGGCAACAGTGCTAACCACTGAGCCACCTTCTGAACCCTTTCAAGTTTCACAACATCCTTCCAATAGGAGGGAGACCAGAATTGCTCGCAATATTCTAAATGAAGGAACTGAGGGCATTCTGTCTAAGTTTGCAGACAGGTAGAGGGACAGGTAGCATTGAGGAGGTGGGGAGGCTGCAAAAGGATTTGGACAGTTTCAGAGAGTGGGCAAAGAAGAGGCAGATGGAATACAATGTGGGAAAGTGTGAGGTCAGGAACTTTAGTGGGAAGAATAGAGGCGTGGACTATTTTCTAAATGGGGAGAAAATTCAGAATTCTGACGTGCAAAGAAACTCAGGAGTTCTAGATCGGGATTCTCTCAAGGTAAACTTGCAGGTTCAGTCAGTAGTTAGGAAGGCAAATGCAATGATGGCATTTATTTTGAGAGGACTTGAATATAAAAGCAGGGATGTACTTCTGAGGCTTGATAAGGCTCTGGTCAGACCACATTTGGAGAATTGTGCACAGTTTTGGGCCTCATATCTCAGGAAGGATGTACTGGCCCTGGAATGTGTTCAGAGGAGGTTCTTAAGAATGGTCCTAGGAATGAAAAGCTTAACATGAACGTTTGAGGAAGCTGGATCTATACTCGATGGAGTTTAGAAAGATGAGGGGGGAATCTAATTGAAACATGTAGAATACTGAATGGCCTAGACAGAGTGGATGTTGGGAAGATGATTCCATTGGTAGGAGAGATTAGGACCCAAGGGCATAGCCTTAAAGTAATGGGAAGAACGTTTAGAATGGAGATAAGGCAATATTTCTTCAGCCAGAGATTGGTGAATCTGTGGCATTCATTGCCACGGAAGGCTGTAGAGGCCAGGTCATTTAGTATATTTAAGACTGAGATAGAGAGGATCTGGAGTATCAAGGGTGACAGGGAGAAAGCGGGAGAATGGGGTTGAGAAATTTATCAAGATTAGAGTGATGGTGGGAAAGCACAATAGGTTAGGCAGCATCCGAGGAGCAGGAGAATTGACGTTTTGGGCAAAAGCCCTTAATCAGGAATGCATTGGGGAGGGATGTGAGGCAAGCTGTTTTTACCCAGGGGGTGGTGGCAGTCTGGAAAGTGCTGCCTGGAAGGGGGATCGAGGTGAGTTGCCTCACATCCTTTAAAATGTTCCTGGATGAGCACTTGACAAGTCATAACATTCAAGGCTATGGGTTAAATCCCAGTAAATGGGATTAGGTTGAAGGCCAGATGTTTCTCATTTGTTGGAACAGATTCGATGGGTCAAGGGTCTCCTCTGCACTGCATTCTTCTGTGAGAGAGACATGACTGTGAGGAGCAGAAGAAGTACATGGAGTAGATGAGAGTAATTATGTTGGTTCAAGGCTGCAATGGACTGATTTTTAAACAGGAAGGGAATCAAGGGGAAAGGGCAAGAAACTGAAGTTGACGATTATCAGATCAGTGTCCCACTGAGTGGTGGAATAAACTCGTTGGGTTGAATGGCTTACTCCTGCCATGGTCTATTGAATGTCCTGATATTGGGAAAGGTCCTGATATTAAGAATGCTAGCCTTGTTTTTATTGGTCAACTGGATTTTATAATGATAATCCTTGTTTTTATTCTGAGAAGCTTGATTACATTGGATTACGTTGGCTTTATATCAACAGATCATTTGGCCCATGTCCATTCTGATGTTTATGTTTCACTCAAGCCTCTTCTAATTCCTAACTTCATCAGCATAGCTGCCATTTCCTTTCTCCTTTGTGTATTTAGTTAACTTCCTTTTGACTATTCCCTGTGGGAATGAGTTCCTCATTCTCCCCGCACTCTGGGTGAAGAACTTCCTTCAGAGTTCCTAACTGGGTTTCTTGGAGTCTGTCTTAGATTGATGTCCTCTAGTTACACTGCCCTTGCAAGGAAATATTCCCACTGGATCCACTTTATCAAACCTTCTCAGAAGTTTGAAGATTTCGGTGATGTGACATCAGATTATTTCTGATGTATATGTCTCCAAACTCATACACAATGATTATCTTTTCTCAATGTTCCCTCTGAAGGTCCCCAGGATCCATCTTCCTGTTTCTCATCCACGTGCAGAACTTTGACAACATCATCTGAAAATTGTTGATTTTGACATGAACCCTGGATGTGTCTGAAATAACTACTTGCCAACTCACCTCTCAGTTGGTCTCCTGATAATGGACAAAGTCCGTTTCATTCAGTGAACTACCTGCTCTCATTACCAGTGGTCTGCAGATCTGATGTCTGCCTCATTGTTTTCTTTTTTTTTGTTGTGAGATGTTCAGCTTATATAAAAATTGGGAACCCATTAGGAATAAGTTTTTTTTTAAACAATATTTCCTTTATAGCAGGAAACCTAATGTGATGGTTGCTACACTGTTACTAGTCTTCTGCAAATATAAACAAGACAAAAGGGGCTGACAAGAAAAGACACAAAAATCCCCAGGATCCCAGATGTTCCATTGAATTGACATCAAGGAACACTATGGTGCCATATGTACTGCCTTATTAATGCTGTGTTTGGGGAAATAGAAGTTTTGTTCTCGGGAAAGAACAACTAACCTTCAGATGGAGATGAGCATTCTGACATTTGGTCATTGGCTGAAAGGATTTGGGCAAGGGAGCAGTACAACATAAGCTGCCTATTTCTAGAAATAGAGGATAGCAACAAGAGTTTGGGGCAGAGGACAGTCTTCATTCGGGAGCTGTCTTCTCCAGATGGAACAGAGGCCAGATGAGCAGCAGCAAGACTGAGGGAAGAGCTCCCTAACACCTCGTATAAAGAACAGGATATTGTCCCCAAAAGCTGAATGTGACTGACATATTCAGCACCAACAGCCCGTTGGTCTCTAGTATCTCCAATTATCACGGCAGTACACTTAAACTGCACTTTGTAATAAAATCAATAAACTATCTGAAAATTGTTACAAATTGATGACTGTATTAAGTAACTATCATCACAAACTCCCAAAATCTAACATAAGTACTAAGAACAGGAGTAGGCCATCTGAATCCTTGAGCCTACTCCCCCATTCACTAAGATTATGGCCGATCTTTTCGTGGACGCAGCCCGCTCAACATAACCCTTAACTCCTTTACTGTTTAACAATCTATCTGTCTTTGCCCTAAACACATTCAACCAGGTAGCTTCAACTGCTTCACTGAACAATAATGTCAGGAGTGGGAAATCACTGAAATCAAGATTTAATTAACTTTAAAATTTAGAAGCAAGTTTTAGCTAGTTAAATTTGGAGTAATTCTTAAAAAAAACAAGAAGTTACATTGGCTTTGGAGTAATTCTAGAAGGTGATTAGTAGCCAGTTTAACAGAAAAGAAAGTGGTGATAGGAGCTGTACTGGAATTAGAATTGTGATAGAATTATGACTTTGTCCTTGATGTACTTAAGGGACAGATTCTGAAAGAAATGACTAAGTTAGGAATAGTAAGTTGGCCTACAGTGGACACCTATGAGCTTGACAGGTGGATAGGGAAAATAAAGAATGCTGGGAGTTGGTTTGGAAGCTATAAGAGAAAGCGATGGCTTATAGGTAAATATTGCAGTTCTGCACAATACAATAGGTTACACAAAGAGAAAACTGAAGTCTGGCACCTGTGCTTCTGGGGACCACTAAAGGAGGTGACAATGGATCATCCAGTGACTACTTCAAGCTGTAGATTGTTGTGAGTACTTCACCATATCTCCCGCACTGATGTGTAAGGCTTCCTGGTCATTGAGGATGGGGATAATTGCAGAACCTCATCCTCCAGTGAGTTGTTTAATTGTCCCCCACCAATAACTGAATGTGGTAGGAAAAATAATAAGGTAATTACATGTGGAGATCTCAACTTCTCAAACATTAATTAGGATAATCATAGTATAAAAGGTTTAGTGGGCACAGATTTCTTGAAGTACACACAGTGAGCTTTTTACATCACTGTGTAGATGGCCATACAAGGGATGGTGTAGTGATCAACCTAATTCTGGGGAGCGATGCACACAACTGGTTGAAGTATCAGTACAGGAGCATATTAGTGATAGCGATCACAACACTACATGTTACATTTGTTATGGAAAAGGAGAAAATCATAGTCTACAAAAAGGATTTTGGATTGAGGAAAGGCAGATTTTATTAAAATAAGGCAGGATCTTGAGGATAAAGGAAAGAATTTATGTGTGGAGCCAGAGGAAGTGGGTGAGGTCCTTACTGAATATTTCACATCAGTATTCACCAAGGAGAAAGGTGTGGATGATGGTAGGATTAGGGGAGGGGTATGTTGATGTTAGGGAGGTGGTGGTTGGGTGTCTTGAAAAACATGAATGTAATGGAGTCCCAAGGACCTGATGGAATCTATCCCAGGTACCGAGGGAGGCAAGGGAGGAGATTGTTTGGGCCTTAACAGAGACCTTTATATTGACTTTAGCCACAGGTGAAGTCCCAGAAGACTGGAGAATAGCCAACATTGTTCCTTTAATAAGAAGGGTAATCGGGTTAATCCAGGATATGATAGGCTAGTGAGCTTTACACTGAGTGGTAGTGAAATTATTGGAGGTGATTCTTTGGGACAGGATTTACTTGCATTTGAAAAAGAATAAATTTATTACGGATAGTCAGCACAGCTTTATGCAGGGGATGTCTTGTCTCACAAACTTGATTGAGTTTTTTGAGGAAGTCACAAAGATGGTTGAGGGTAGGGCAGTTGATGTTGTCTACATGGACTCTACTGAAGCATTTGACAATAACCCTCATAGTTCAGAGATTGAGTCATGTCGGTTGGATACAAAATTGGCTTTGTCATCCGAGACAAGGGTAGTTTTAGAGGGGTGTTTTTCTGACTGGTGGTCTGTGATCGCTGATTCTGCAAGGATCTGTCCCAGGATATTAGATTAGATTCCCTACAGTGTGAAAACTGGCCCTTCAGCTCACCAAGTCCACACCGACCCTCCGAAGAGTAACCCACCCAGACCCATTCCCCTATGACTAATGCACCTAACACTACGGGCAATTTAGAATGGCCAATTCACCTGACCTGCACATCTTTGGACTGTGGGAGGAAACCCACGCAGACATGGGGAGAATGTGCAAACTCCACACGGATAGTCACCTGAGACTGGAGTCGAACCTGAGACCCTGGTGCTGTGAGGCAGCAGTGCTAACCACTAAGCCACCATGGCATCCTTTGTTTGTTTGTAAAATATATAAATGATTTGGATGAAAATGTAGGTAATCTGATTATTATGTTTACAAATGATACAAAAATTGGTGAAGTTGTGGATAGTGAGGAACCTTGTCAAAGGATACAACAGGATATACATCAGTTAGAAACTTAGGTGGAGAAATGGCAGATGGATGTAATTCAAACAAGTTTGAGGTGATGGATTTCAGGAGGTCAAATTCAAGAAGAATGTAGTGGTAAATGGTAGGATGATTAGAATTGTTATACAGAGGGATCTTGGAGTACAAGCCCATAGCTCCCTCAAAGTGGTAACACAAGTCAATAAGGTAGTAGAGAAGGCTTACAGCATGTTTGGCTTCATTGGCCAGGATACTGAATATAAAAGTTGGCAAGTCATGCTGCAACTTTAGTTAAGCCACATTTGGAGTATTGTGTGCAGTTCTGGTCATCAGGAAAGATATGGAGACTTTGTAGAAGGTGCAAAAGTGGTTTACTGGGATGTATTAGCTACAAGGAGAGGTTGGACAAACGAGGGTGACCTGATGGAAGTATACAAAGTTATGAAAAGCATAGATAGGGTAGATATCAGTCTTTTTCCCAGGGTGGAAATGTCAAATAATAGGGGGATTAGGTTTAAAGGAGTTGTGGGATGAAACTATTTTATGTCGAGGCTGGCAGGTGCCTGGAATACACTGCCAGGGGAGGTTGTAGAAGCAGATATGATAGTAATCCTTAAGAGGCATTTAGACTGATTAATGAGAACAGGCAGGGAATAGAGGGATACAGACCGTATACAGTCGCAGAATGGCATTATAGTCTGCACAGATATGGTGAGCAGAAGGCCCTATCTCTGTGCGTTACTGTTCTGGCCAAAGTACACTGGGCAATGCTACTGGATGGTAAGTCCACAGCAAACTTTGGGAAGTGCCCACAAGATATTGCGCAGAGTACAGGTTCAACATATTCTCTTTAATGGGAAATGTAGGAGCAACAAACCCAAAGAACCCTGGATAAGACTGGCTAAACAGGAAAAAAGAGAATTATATCAGATAGAAAGGGAACAAAACAGTGGAGGTCTTAGAGGGTGATAACAAGTGTGGGCAGGGGGAAGTCAAGAGGTGGCACTGTGGCTCAGTGGTTAGCACTGCTGCCTCACAACACCAGGGACCTGGGTTCGATTCCAACCTCAGGCAACCGTGTGGAGTTTGCACATTCTCCCTGTGTCTGCATGGGTTTTCTCCCACAGTCCAAAGATGTGCAGTTCAGGTGAACTAGCCATGCTAAATTACCCATTGTGTTCAGGGATGTGTAAGTTAGGTGCATTAGTCAGGGGTGATAATAGGGTAGGGGAATGAGTCTGGGTGGGTTGCTGTTCGGAAGGTCAGTGTGGACTTGTTGGGCTGTAGGGATTGTATGAAAACAATTAGGAGAACAAAGGGGGGACATGAGAAAATGCTGGCAGGCAAGATTAGGGAGAATCCTAACATATGTCAAGGGAAGATAGTAACTAAGGAAGGATTAGGGCCCATTAAGGACCATGGGGGTAATCTGTGTGTGAGGCAGAGGGCATTGTTAGGAGTATTAAACAAAGCTGTCTTTACTTGGGAGGATGTAATTACAGAACTGGGGAAGATAGACTGTCAAGTTCTGGAACAGATTGATATAAATTGTGAGGAGGTTTTTGTGGGTTTAAGAATGAACAGATCCCCAGGTCTGGATGGGTTGTATCCCAGGGTGCTGTGGGAGATAAAGGAGGAAATTGTAGAGGCCCTGATCCAAATTTTTTAATCATCTCTGGCCACAGGGTAGAGGTCAGAGCACAGCTAATATGGTTCCACTTTACAAGAAAGATCAGGGAAGTATAGACCAGTGAATCTAAAATTAGTGATAGGAAGATTATTGAACAAAATAATAAAGGAGAAAATTAATCTCCATTTGGGGAGGCATGGTTTAATCAGGGATAGTCACTGTAGCTTTTTCAGGAGGTCATGCCTGACAAAGCTGATGGAAATTTGAGAGGAAGTAACTATGTGTAATTAATCTGACTGAAGCTTAACTGGAAAAAACAGGGGAGTTTAAGACAAACCATTTCCACTGGCAGGGGAGGGCTGCGGTTTCTTGAATTAGGGGGTATAGTTTGAGAATTACGGTCAGACCATTCAGGAGCAATGTTAGGAAGCACTTCCATACACCAAGGTGGGAGAGATTTGGAACTCTCTTCCCCAAACAGTTGATTCTAAATCTGTTTAGTTTAAACACTCTCTCTTGCTTAATTTAAAACCAGCAACACAGAAAAGGTTTATCCCATGCAGTAATCTGTGAAAATTCAAGAGGCCAAGAATTATTTGAAGTAAAAATTAACAACTTTATTTCTTAAAATATACCAGAGAATAATTACCTAACAACTATTTACAACTCTGTCCTCTAATGTATCATTTACCTTCCCTTTCTACAATACTAATCTGATAAAACTCCCAACTAAAATTTACAAAACAGAACTTATTACCTCAAAACCAGGCAGCTTTCGGTTCTTCAATCTGGATCTTCCTGTGTCGTCTTTTCTTCGTCTTAAGGGATTTTGCTTCACAGGTTCCTGATCGGTAAAGGTACTTTTAAGAGAGCTATTGTTCAGGCAGTCTTTTTACATGCTGGTAGCTGGGCAGTTCTGCTCTCAACTGTTCAATTTTCCCAGTCTTATACCCCACAAAGTATCAGATTGCCATTGGCTTTTAAGCTACTCCAGTAGCTGGAGCATCAATTACATTATATCTTGGTACTGTCAGGTAGCTCTACCAGCTTTTAACTCTCTCAAAGGTACAGTACACCCACATCTTCATAACAAAAAGGGCCAATAAAAAGGAGGCACACTTTTAAAGGGAAAGGCAGATTTAGAGAGGATCTGAAGCAAAATATTGACCAAGAGGGTGGTGAGAATCTGGAATACAGTGTCTGGGAGGGTAGGTGAAGCAGGAAACTCACAATCTTTACAAAATTGGGCAAACACTTGAAATCTTAAATCATCGTTAGACTCTTAATCCCACATTCTTTTTATTGAATTCCAATTCCACCATCTGTCACGGAAGGATTTGAACCCAGGTGCCCAGAACATTAGTTGAGTTTCTGGATTTTAATAATCTTGTGATAACATCATGAGTCCATTGCTTCCCCACAGAAATGTCATAACATTTCAGGCTGGTGTTGGTCACACCATATTTTGGTGAACACTCAATGGGATGAGGATCTTCTTCAGTACTCTGTGATTCTATGATTGGTGCTTGTGCTGATTGACATGAGAGTGATGGTGTTGCAGCTTCACCAGGCTAACACCTCATTATTAGGTAAACCTGCTGCTGCACTCTCCACTGAAATAATTACCACAGAAAATCATATTGAATTGAAAGTTAGAGATCAAGGATAAGTGAATTTTGGGACTTGTATTGAAACTTAAGATCCTGAGGGGCCTTGACAGGGTGAATATTGGAAGGATGTTTCCCCTTGGAGTAGGGACTGTTGAGATTTCTTTTCTATGAAGGTTGATTGTCTATTGCCTCAGGTGGTAGGATCACAGAAATGGATCGATTCTCCCCCAGGCCCTGCCAAGAATGTCTTCATATATTCTAGACTGTTGATGAAACTGAACTTAATATGAAGTTCATATTCATATTAAGACACTGGGTTATGACCAAAGCTTTTATTAGTTTTCATAAAACAAACAATACTAATCACTATTCCTGATGCTGCCTAGATTTGGGATACAGATGGTATAAGAAATGAGAGGAATCATTGGCTTTGGGTTGGTGGCAGTGGGGGACTCGATGTGATTCTAAAATACTGATCCTACCCCTTTAATACAGAAGCAAAACACTGCGAATGGTGGAACTCCAAAATAAAACCAAAATCCTGGAAGCAGTGGGCCCTGGAGAGGCAGAGAAGAGAGGGTTCTGGTTGGGGGAGCTGGTGCTGCAAGGAGAAGAACTGAAAAGAATGCTGATGGCAATGGCACAGAGACATTAAAAACTGGGAGTAAACAGGCTGCTGCCAGTATTTGCTCTGTTCCTAGCTGTCTGCCTGAGAGTACAGGTTGCAGAGTTTGATTTCAGCCAATTGGCTGGACCGTTAGCTCCTAATAATTTAAACCAGTTTCCCGAGGTTTGAAGTTGCAGCTGGTACCTCTGCCACGTTCGGATGGTCTTTCGGATTCTTTTCACTAAGATTGACAGTTAACAGTTCCTGCTGCATTTCCACACCAATCAGCACCCACTTCTCACCGTGTTCCCTTTCACAGTTTGTTTTTTGCGTATCAGTCCTGAGTGCAAGATGGAAAGCTTTGATGTGATGTTTAAAACTGACTGGAATCTTTTTAACCAACTGAACATTCCAAACACTAACTCACTTTAAAAACACAGATTCAAACAATTAACCACTTCCCGTAATGGAATCTAATTGTGAACCATCTGATCACTTCCTTGGTAAAATGCTTCGTTTCAGTCTTGTGGTCTCGTAGTTTCTTGGTTTTCATCAATGATCTACTCCTCTGAACGCAGAAAGCTCTGATTATTGCCTACACTGATCATGTGCTTGTGGGAGTGACTGTGCCCAGAACCTCTCCAAGTTCTCAGCCACTTGCTTCCTCTTGCTGTATTGTGTGTAGTGACTGATACTGCTCATAGGTTATGGAGCCGCAACTTGCAGTTAGTTCCCCAGATTGTCTGCAGCTTCCCGTAGCTGGGTGTTGGCCGGCCGATGCTTGTCAGTGGAAAAGTGTTGATTTTAATCTGAGGAATTAAGTCCTTCACATTGACCATGGAATCTCGCACAAGTCCATAAATGTTCAGAGTTTTCAGTGTAGCGATCTCCCCCAGGGCCCTGTACACAGCAGCAGACACCATTAAATAACAGGAACAGGCACAAGACTGAGCAAAAACCACCAACAATGACAATACGTTTAACATGACATCTGTACAGGAGTAGTTACTAAATAATATCAGTACAATCAAATACACCAGATTCCTGCTCTGTCCCTAACCCAGGGATCACTGGACAGATTCTGTGACGTAGCCATTAATCTAACGAGCAGACCCTGAGAGAAAAGAGAGTCTCTTACACAAGACTTGCTGGTGGGATCTCATGGCATCTACTCAAGCCCAGGTGCTGGAGGTGATAGAGGCCATGGAGACCGGAGAAACAGCCAGGAGTGAGCATTGTGCTATCACTGAAGGAGAGAGAAAAAGAACATTGATTAGATTAGATTATTTACAGTGTGGAAACAGGCCCTTCGGCCCAACAAGTCCACACCGACCCGCTGAAGCGCAACCCACCCAGACCCATTCCCCTACATTTATCCCTTCACCCAACATTATGGGCAATTTAGCATGGCCAATTCACCTGACCTGCACATCTTTGGACTGTGGGAGGAAACCGGAGCACCCGGAGGAAACCCACACAGACACGGGGAGAATGTGCAAACTCCACACAGACAGTCACCTGAGGCAGGAATTGAACCCGGGTCTCTGGTGCTGTGCTGTGAGGCAGCAGTGCTAACCACTGAGCCACCGTGTTAGAGGGACTGGGAATGATGGGGGTCGAAGGGAAACCCAAAGAAATGAGGGGTTGGCAAGTTTGGGGGCAGAGAGGATATGGATGTTATTGAGGTGAACAGTTGAGGAAAAAGAGGAGGATGCTACTGAGAGGTGGGGAGGGTTAGAAGGATGTTGCAGAGGGCTGAAGGTTGGGGTATGTTACAAAGATCCTGAAATTACAGTCACTCACTCTGATAACTACTGCTCACCTCAAATCCAGGTCAGTCATCTGGGGACAGCGCCTACATAGAGCTTCCACATCTATAAACAACAGAGACACAGCACATCACCAGCACCCATTCTGACACCACTTTCACAATCCCTCAAAACCCACCATCCCTTCCCACCCTCCTTTCCTCCATGTCCCTCATCCTCATTCCAAGACCCTACCCTGTCCCCTGTCCACGATGCCCTCCCTCCCTGTGGGACTCGAGTCCTTATTGCTGCATTAGCCCATGCCTTGCCAACATCAGCCTGGCCTTCTGGGTTGCTGGCCAGTGAGATGCCCACAGGCACTGCCTGCCTGGGATTGGGCAAATGATGCTAAATTCGTGGTGCTGGAAGAGCACAGCAATTCAGGCAGCATCCAAGGAGCAGCTGCTGGCTGCACTGTGAATGACAGCTAGCTCCCACCTACCAGAGTTGTGCAGACTGCGCCTGTAGCCGCTAATGTTGAGCTGGGTCACGCTATCAGGAATCTGTGAGACCACTGCCTGGATGTTTTGGGAGCTGAACCTGCACCAAGAAATGTTTAACTCATTCAGCCTGGGAGACACAGAGAGAGAGAGAGAGAGAGAGTAAGAGGGATGAGCAGTGCAAGAGAATCCCAAATCAAACATTCTCCCCAACTTCCAGAAGCAGCCCCTCCCCTACTAAATCACTCAGCACCCCCCAACACAGATACAACCTCCCTTAACACGTGTAACCCCCACCCCCCCCCCCAACACCTGAAACACCTAGATAACTTCCACAGAACATGTGCATATATACTGAGTCCTCACCTAGAACAGCTTCTCAACATCTGGCTGAGGGCCTGGGCTCTGAAACACGAGCAGCCGGAGAGATTCAAACACAACAAGTCCCTATTGCCAGCGATTGCCCTGAAAACAGACAGATGATCATCTCTCAGGAGCCGGCATAGCCACATGGTGGTGGGGAGGTTAAATTAGACATGGAGGAGGGATTAGTCACAGGGGAGGGGGTTAGATATGGAGGGGGTGGGGTGGGGGGGGGCAGGTTTAGGTGGGACCATGAGGACATTGTCTCACATTATGATGTCATCAGAAAGTGCGAGAGCCTCCAGACTGAGGCCGCGGAGTTGGTGACAACGGCGTAGAATCTGGAAGATGGAGGAACTGCTGAGTACAGAATGTGAGAGATCCAGGTACTGAAGACAGAGAGGCCTAAAGGATATAAACAAAGCTCAGCATCAATGGCAGGACCCACAGAAGGTGAGAATGCAGTGTGCAACCTTCAGTATAATAGCAGCTGGTCAGGTCATGCTTCAGCTGCACAAGACACTGCTCCCCTAATACATTGAAAAAGGTGGCAAAGGTCACATGGTCAGAAGATGTCAAACAGCTTTTGAGAAGTTGAAGGCAATCCGAACTTGGGAAGGTGATAAAATTTAAACAGCTTGGTGTTTTGATTTTTAAATCCCATGTTTCTCCTTTCTCTCCAAACCCTTGAACCCCTTTAGCCCTATGAAAGAGGTCATGTTGCAGCTGTACAGGACACTGGTTAGGCCACGTTTAGAGTACTGTGGTCAGTTTCAGTCTCCCTACTGTAGGAAGCATGTTGTTAAACTTGAAAGGCTTCAGGAAAAAAAATTACCAGGATGTTGCCAGAATTAGAGGGTTTGAACAGGCTGGGGCTGTTTTCGCTGGAATGTCACAGGCTGATGGGTGACCTTATAGAGGTTTATAAAATCATGAGGGGCTTGGATAGGATAAGCAGACAAAGTCTTTACCCTGGGGTGGGGGAGTCCAGAACTAGAGGGCATAGGTTTAGGGTGAGAGGGGAAAGATATAAAAGGGACCAAAAGGAGTGAGGTGGCAGAGGAAGTAGTGGAGGCTGGTACAATTACAGCATTTAAGAGGCATCTGAATGGGTATGTGAATAGGAAGGGTTTGGAAGGATATGGGCCAAATGCTGGCAAATGGGATAGGTTGAACTGAGGGGTCTGTTTCTGTGCTGTACATCTCTATAACTCTGTCTATCTGCTTCTTGAAAATGTTCAATGTTTTCACCTCAACCACTTGCTTAAGCAGAGAATTCCTACAGCATACCCACCATCAGCCTGATAAACCTTTGTTGCAGTCCCTCTATATCTGGAATGTCTATCCTCAGATAAGGAGATCAAAACCTTGGTGTGGTCTCACCAAGGCCCCATACATTTGCAGCAATACATCCCTGTTCCTGTACTCGAATCCTCTGGCTATCAAGGCCTACACATCATTTTCCTTCTTCACTGCCTGCTGCACCAACATGTTTACCTTCAGGGACTGATGTACAAGGACACCCAGGTCTCACTGCATCCCACTTTCCTAACCTATAGCAATTCAGAAAGTAATCTGCCTTCTTGTTTTTGCTATCAAAGTGGATAAGCACATTTATCGATTTGTGTCTGTTTTGTCTATAAATGGAGTTAGATTTCTAATTCTAGATTGTAGCTCAGATGTTAACTAGGTTTGTTTTATAATAAAAGGGTTACTTTGAGTTTATTAAAGAAACCTGATAAAACTCTCTTATTCTGGACAGCAGGATAAGAGGGAACCAATTGGCCAATTTAGTGATTGAACCAAACCATTTATATTAATAATGTATCTCATGGAGTAGGGGCCTCAACGATCAATGCATTCTGCCTGTCACTGATGTTAAACAAGTAATTCAAAAATTCAACAGAGTGTTACCACTCACTGTCCGAGGAATTCAGTGAAGGTGTCCCAAGGTTATTCTTCAGTTATACAGGCACTGAAGCCCTGTGTAGGGTGGTATTCACCTTACTTAAGGAAGGAGGTAGTGTGTTCAAAGCAGTTCCAGGAGGTGGACTAGACTGAGACGGGGAGGGATTATCTTATAAGGAAAGGTTGGATAAACGAGGCTGGTCTCACTGGAGTCTAGAGAGTAACATTTCAGGGATCTTAAGAAGGTGGATTTTGGAAATAGTTTTTTTTCTTGTGGAATAATCTAGAAATAGCAGTCACTGTTTAAAAATAAGGGGTTACACATTTAAAACAGAAAAGAGATAAAATGTTTTCTGAGTCTTTGGAACTTTCTTCCCAAAAGATGATGGAAATGGATACTTGGACTATTTTTAAGCTCGAGAATGATTCTTGTTTTAAAAAGGAAGTGAAAGGTTATCAGGGGTAGGCAGGTGTTTGGGGTTACAATCCAATCAGCCATGACCTTACTGAATGATAGAGCAGGCTTGAGAGGTCGAATGGCCCACTCCTGCTTTTGTTTATCTGAGACAACATTGTTGAACAAAGCTTACCCTTTACCCCCAGTTGTCTGTTTGGCTGAACACTGTTTCAACCTGTCACCATTTTGAACAGTGATTCCTGGATCAGGATAATCACTGGGCTGTGAAGCTGTTTGGCACCAATATCAGTTGTTACTACGCCAGGACTGCTCTGTACTGGATTAGTGGTGCTGGAAGAGCACAGCAGTTCAGACAGCATCCAACGAGCAGCGAAATCGACATTTCGGGCAAAAGCCCTTCATCAGGAATAAAGGGCTTTTGCCCGACATGTCGATTTTGCTGCTCGTTGGATGCTGCCTGAACTGCTGTGCTCTTCCAGCACCACTAATCCAGTATTTGGTTTTCAGCATCTGCAGTCATTGTTTTTACCCAGGACTGCTCTGTATCAATGGAAAATGGCAGGCAGTAAACTTAAAGCACCCTATAAGCTCAGGAAATTCAGAATGTGCCTACAGCAACTTGGCAAACATAAAAACCAGCAGGTGTAACTCATTGACTAAGCAGAATGTGGGATCAGCTGGTAGTTTATAAAGCTGAGCAGAATGGTAACAGTAGTTTCAAACTTTACTGAGTTCCTCTACCCCTCTGTTTGCTGCAGAGGCTCCATACCTCAGGATGAGAACACTGTTTCACAGGCACCAGCAATTAAATCAAAATTTGAGGGTGGGAATGGGGTGGGACTCATTACAAAGTGTGGAGGCAAAGAGGGGCTTCATGGATTCTGGGCAACGTTGGCTACATGTACAAAAAGTAACAAATATTTTAAAAATACGTACTATATATTTATCTGATGGATTACATTGACAAAATTTAATGATATTTGCTGTGTTAAATTTTTGGTGTTTAGATGGGGCCACATTGGAAAATCAGTTAGGTAGCCTGGAATTTGAGAGTTCCTGCTCCAACCTTTCATAGATGCTAAATGATTGACCTCACACACACCTACAAATAGAAATTCAGTGAATGCAATTTATCCATTGGCCTTGCTGATGTCTCACCAGAGCTGTGAACAATGCAGAATAACTGCCAGCACTGATCTTCAGCTACTTGTTCATTTGCCTTTTTAATTGCTTTTCATATCTGGCTATTAATTATGAGTGATTAATATGTGTCAGTCTCTAGGACTGTCTGCTCTCTCAGACTTCCCACTCTTTGCTTAGCTCACTATGTTGTGGAGAGACAGAAGAACAAGCGACTAATGAAGGCCTCACCTTCGTTAACATCTGCATTAACTACTTTCACACCCAATTTCCATAACCTCTGTATTTTTATTGGTCTTTGTCTACAGTAAATACAACAGCTAAGTATCCAGGGTCTGGGTTATCATGTAACAAATTCAGAGCAGAGTAGACTTTTTCAGCCCCTTGACTCTGCTCCTATTTGTGTTGTCATTTCCATATTCCCAACACCCCTCAATTCTCCTGCCTAACAAGAACCTACCCACAATAAGCCCACCCCCACAGACTTCTAAGGCAGAGATTTCCAAATTCGCAAAACCCACTGAGAGAAAAAGGATTTCCTCATCTGTGTCCCGGAAGGGTAACCTCTAGATTTAAGTTAAAAATCATAACAGGTCCAGTTATGGTCCAACAGGTTTATTTGGAAGCACTAGCTTTCAAAGCGCTGCTTCTAGAAGCACTAGCTGCTTCGTCATCAGGTGGTTGTGGAGCAGAATCATAAGACACAGAATTTATAGAAACAGGACTGCAGTGTCATGGAATGTAATATCTAACAAACCGAGCTTAAATCTTTTATCTTTTAGAGTGATCATGTTAGTTTCGGTTCCTTCATATGTAAATCGCAGAACGTTTTAAAAGTTACATTCTCAAGATCTCTTTAACAATAGGTGCCATCTCAGCTCAGATAATGCATTAAAGGTGTGAGGTTAAAGTCTGTCTGTGTCCCAATTTTGGGTCAGACTAATTCTATTTCTAAAGTGGGATTTACAGAATCTTACATGGATTTATGCAGTTTTTGAGCAAAATTAAATGTAATTCTGCAACTACAAATTCACCCCACAAACTTATGTGTGTTCGTGCAGGTACCCCTGGGGATGACCTCAACTGGGACCTTGGGATCATGTCACACTTCAGGTAACCCCACTGCACTACACACTCTCTCGCACACACATACGCACTCCTACAAACCCACACACTCACGCAGACCCTCTCGCATACACAAGCTTTCTCTCACATGCTCACACATGTACCCCCCCATATTCACCTTCTCACAGATTTATACCCCATTACCCTCACACACTCTCTCACAGACACACACACCCCCACACACACATGCACAAACTCACTTGGTCTCTCCTGCATGCTCAGACAGTCATAGAGATGTACAGCACGGAAACCGATCCTTCAGTCCAACCCGTCTATGCCCACCAGATATCCAAACCCAATCTAGTCCCACCTGCCAGCACCCGACCCATATCCCTCCAAACCCTTCCAAGTCATATACCCATCCAAATGCCTCTTAAATATTGCAATTGTACCAGCCTCCACCACATCCTCTAGCAGCTCATTCCATACACTTACGACCCTCTATGTGAAAAAGTTGCCCCTTAGGTCTCTTTTATATCTTTCCCCTCTCACCCTAAACCTATGCCCTCTAGTTCTGGACTCATACAAGTTTGTGGGGTGAATTTGTAGTTGCAGAATTACATTTAATTTTGCTCAAAAACTGCATAAACCATGTAAGATTCTGTAAATCCCACTTTAGAAATAGAATTAGTCTGACCTAAAATTGGGACACAGACAGACTTTAACCTCACACCTTTAATGCATTATCTGGGCTGAGAGGGCGCCCATTGTTAAAGAGATCATGAGAGGGGGAATCAAGATGGCTGCAATCCAGTAAGTCTGCCCTGCAGAGCTCTGCACCAGAACCCAGACAAAGTGGTGCACTTACTCTCCATTTATTACCCATTATGGTAGAAACTGTTAGTCTTTGACCCCCAGAATTGCTATGGGTTAGTTTAAAATAGTTCGAAAAATGACTGAAGGGAAGGGACACAAGGATTGCAACAAGCAGGGCACTCCCCTGCAGCAACAGACATGCCCACCATCACAGCATCGGCCTCTGCGAGCACTCTCTGGGTCTTACCTGTGGAGCAGAGCCTGGCCCTGGAGTCTGTGAAACTCCGAGTGAACATCAACTCAGCAATGGAGACCCGGACCAGGCTCGAACCAATCTCAGCCATGCTGCAGAAGCACGACCAGGAGATCCAGCATCTTGGGCAGTGCCGTCATGGAGTTGGAGCAATGGACCACAGTCTCCAAATCTGCGGTAGAATTCTCAGCGGGTCGGGTTCAGACCTTGGAACAGCAGGTTGACAACCTCGAAAATCAAGGCCTTCAGAAGAACATCCGCCTGATCGGGTTTCCGGAACAGGAGGAGGAAGGCCAGCTAGTCAGCTTCTTGAAACAATGGCTCCCGCGATTTCTGAAGCTCAAAGTCGAGGCAGGCTGGGTACAGGTCGAGCAGGCCCCCATCAGTTCACAGTGCGTAGGCCCAGATCAGACCAGCATCCCCGCCTGGTCCCAGTACAACTCCAGCATTATACAGACAAACAAATGATGCTGGAAGCCTCTAGAGAACTGGGGAAGTATCCACAGGCTCTGATATACAAAGGATCATGAATTATGCTTTTCCAAGACTTCTCTCCAATTGTGATTCACAACAGGAAGGCCTTTGATGAAGTAAAAAGGCGGCTGAGGGACTTGAATATCCAGTATTCCGTAAGATATCCGGCAATATTATGTTTCAGCCACGGAGGGGCCGTGTTTAATTTTGACTCATTGGAAAAGGCAAAGGACTTCCTGGACACCTTAAAATAGACCGACTGGCTCAAATAATATGGAGAATAGTGTTTACTTTTATTTTTCTGTAGTTTGCCTGGCGTACCTGGTTGTTGGGTTTTGTTTCAATATATATGAGAGTCCTAATTGTTTTGTCTTTTTCTCTCTCCCCTCCCATTATCCTTTTTCTCTCATAATTTCCTTTTTGTTTCTCTCCCTTGGTGTGGGATGGGGGGGGGGGGCATATATATATATTTGTTTCTACCAGGGTACATAGGGTTAATGTACTATCGTGCTTTTAGCTTTCTTGTTATAAGATGTAACTTTTTCCGACTTTGTGTTGCTTGGTGTTGGGGCACGGCTTCAGCTAGAAGGAACCATGGAGGGGTTAGTGGGTAGTATGAGCGCCCCCTGTAGGCAAGGGGGAAAGACTCCTCTTACTCATGTTATATGATGGTCCGTTGCAGAAGGAGCTGTTAGAAGTTTTGATTTGATAGTTTTGGCAGTTGTATTTTTAAATTTGTACAAACGGTTTGCTGTTTTCACTTGGCGTCCTATGAGTGGGGTTCTTCTTCCCGAAGGGCTAACGGACTGTTTCGGATGGCTATGGCTAACCGTTTGTTTGAACGTTAAGAGGAGTCATTCACCAATTAAGAGAAAAAAGATCCTCTCAAGCCTTAGAAAAGAGAGGGTCGATGTAGCCTTGCTGCAAGAAACACATCTAACCGATAAAGAGCACTTGAAGTTACAGCCGGAGGGTTGGGACGGGTGATTTTCTCATCCTTTAATATGAAAAATAGAGGAATTGCTATACTCATCAAGAAGAATGTCCCATTTCAACTGATAGACCAAATTAAGGATGAATATGGGTGGTTTATGATTCTTAAAGCTTTAATACATGGAGAGGAATATGGCATTTTGAATGTATATTGTCCCTCAGCATATCCCCTCAAATTTTTAACAGATGCATTTTCTGGTTGATGGCCCATGAGGCACGTTAATCAATTATAGGGGGAGACTTTAACCGATTTATTGACCCCGAAGTGGACAAGATACCTAGGGGCCTTGCAGCTATGTCCCCGCAATCCAGGCAATTGGTGGACCTGAACAGGGAGCTGGGGTTGGTGAATGTGTGGAGAGGTCTTTACCCTGATGGTAGGGATTTCACCTTTGTCTCTAACCTACATAGGTGCTATACTAGGGTTGACAGTGTTTTTGCCCCATTGACCTTTTTGAATTCGGTGCTGTCTTGCACAATCGGGGACATAGCCATTTCTGATCATGCGACAGTATACATGGAGGTCAAGGCCCATGGTAATAGGACAGGCTTCTGGCACTGGCACACGGCTCCTTTCCACAAGGGTAGCAAGTTTATTGAGTATTTTTCATGGGAATTAAAACATTTTTGGGACATTAATTTGGATACAGCCAGTAATCCATTGGTGCTCTGGGAGACTGCCAAGGCCTATGCACAGGGTACTTGGCGACCTGGAAGTGGCAGAGGGGAGAGCAGCAGCGTTTGCTCGAGGCTTGCTTGAAGGCAGCAGACTTTGACAGATCATCTGTAATCAAATTGCAGCGGATGACAGCCCTTAGGGCTACTCTCACCCAGACAGCAAAGAGAGAAACCTCTTTTGTGAATCAGAGGTTATTTGAGTACGGTGATAAACTGGGTAGATATCTAGCGTACCTGTTCAGAAAGAAGAATGCCGCCCCAATCTATCACATCCATCGCAGAGAGTGCTGGGACTCTTACTCGCAAAGCTAAAAGATTAATGCAGCAATCAGGAAGTTCTACTCTGAGCTGGACCAGTCGGAGTGATGTGAGGACAGATTGGTGAAGTTGGAGTCCTTTTTTAAGACCCTGAACCTTCCAGGTGTAACTTCAGAGCAGTGTCTTTTCTGAATGCCCCATTGACAATCCAGGAAATACACTAGCCGGTGACGCAGCTTCAGTGGTAAAGTGCCCCGCCCAGACAGACTTCAAAGTGAGTTTTACAAGGAGTTTATGAACATGCTGGCCGGGCTACTGTTGGATATGTACAAGTACTCATACCGTCAGGACTGCCTCCCAATCTCTCTGAGGGAAGCAAATATTTCTCTTATTGTCAAGAAAGGGAAGGCCCCAGAGGATTGCACTTCGTACAGGCCCAGATCGTTACTGAACGTGGATTTTAAAATTCTGTCAAAAATGCTGACGTTAAGGTTGGAGAGGGTTTTGCCCTTCATTGTAAAGGAGGACGAGATGGGTTTTGTTAAAGTTTGTTGGCCTTCTAATGATATTAGAAGAGTATTAAACATGCTCCAGGTATGCCAGCAAGGGTCGATTCTGGGAAGCAGAGAAAGCGTTTCACTGGGTGGAGTGGCTGTACCTCTTTCATGTCCTGGAGCGGTTTTTGCCAGGTGGGTGGCAGTGTTATAGAGTTGGACAACTTTAGTATTGGCAGAGGCAGCTGACAAAGGTGCCCTCTCTCACTGCTATTATTGACATTGGTGATTGAGTCGTTGGCAGAGGCCATCTGGAGGGACCCCAGTATAATTGCCCTGGAGGTAGGATCAGGCAGGCATAAAATCAGCCTTTATGTGGATGACGTTCTTCTCTTTTTAACTGATCCAAAGATATCTGTGCTCTGTTTAATACAAGTGATTTAATCTATTTGGTTCGTTTTCGGGGTATAAAATTAATTTTATGAAGTCAGAGGCCATGCCTATGGGGGGCCTTACAAGGTAATCCGATCTTGGGGATAGAACCCTTCAGGTGGCATAGGGAAGTTTCTTGTACTTAGGCATTTTTATCAGCCCGGCCATCGATCAATTATATAGAGCTAACTTTGTGCAGTTGCTAGAGAAGATAAGACAGGACCTTTGGCGCTGGGAGGATCTTCCAATAGCTCTGGTTAAAATGAATGTTCTTCCATGTTTATTATATCCCCCATGAGAATCCTCCCTTTGATGTTGCCTGGGCAAGTATTATGGAGACTTTACAGTTGGCTTGGATCTTTCATCCAGGATCATAGGCAGCCTCTTATTAAGTGGGATAAATTCCACAGGGGATGGGAGGTTTGGATTTTAAGAAATATCAGTTGAGTTCCCTACTATCCTATGTGGCTGACTGGGCCTGCCAGGACCCGCGGTCAATCTGGTTGGACATCAAAGCCTCCCAGACAAAACACCCCCTCATGAATCTGTTGTTTACGGACAAGATGAGGACTATTATGGACCACTGCAGAAACCCGATTGTCCTTAACACAGTTAAAGCATGGAGAATGATGTGACAAGGTGAGGGCAACTTACAAACAACTTCCCCTTTCCCTCCCAGGGTCGATGGCCTCTGACTTTAAGCTCTGGGAATCACAAGGAGTCTCCTGTTTAGGAGATTGATGGGGAGGTCATGATGTCTTTCGAGCAGCTCAGCCAGAAATATGAGCAATCTAAGAGGGACCTCTTTCATTCCTTTCAGGTTAGGGACTTTGTACAGAAAAATACTATATTGATGGTCATTCAGATATGGAGAGGAGAGTGCTTCGGTCCACGGACACTCTCTTAGTCAGCACCCTCTATCATTTGTTAGGAGGTAATGTCTTGAAGGACATTGAGCAGCTGTATGGAAACTGGATTCCAATATTGGGGGTGGAGATCTTGTCAGAGGTGTGGGAGGATGGAAGGAAGAGTTTGATTTGTAACAGAACGCAGGCTATGCAACCACAGGGACTCCACAGGGCTCATTTGGCACCGGAATGGCTTGTGAAATTTAAGACAGTAGTATCCCCAATGTGCACTAAATGTAAAACAGACGTTGGCACTCTTACTCACTGCTTGTGGTCAGGCCACAAGCTTTGTAGGTATTGGGGTGCCATAGCGAGGGTTTTGGAAGGAGTCTTGGGAACTGAGGTTAAGCTGGATCCGGTGTCCCACTGTTTGGTTTGTCCAATCTCCGAAGAAACTGTTTAATATTCTTTCATTCTGTGCTAGGAAGAACATTCCACTGAGCTGGAGGTTGGAGAATCTCCTGGGACTCTCGGGGTGGCGTAGAATAGTTATGGTATTCACCATCCGGACTTCCTTAACAGTTCCAGAAAACGGAACTGTTTTATAGAACATATAGTCATAGAGATGTACAGCATGGAAACAGACCCTTGGGTCCAACCCGTCCTTGCTGACCAGATATCCCAACCCAATCTAGTCCCACCTGCCAGCACCCGGCCCATGGCGGCCCTTTCTGAATTATAAAGGCGCAGACTTGTCAGTTATATTGGTCAGGGGCTTTGTGTAGTCATGAGGGCTGTGTCTGGCAGCCTGGGGGCCCATTGGGGGAAGAATTTTGAACAAATATGGTACGCCTATTGCTGCTCCCGGTGGTGGGGAGCTTTGGTGGAATTGTGCTGAGTGCAGTAACTTTACTGAATGTAATTTACCTTGCTTCAACTTGGATTAATTTAGTTTCTTTTTAGTTATTTATTGAATTGTAGTTTGATTAGATTAGATTCCCAACAGTGTGGAAACAGGCCCTTCGGCCCAACAAGTTCACACCCACCCTCCGAACAGTAACCCATCCAGACCCATCTCCATCTAACTAATGCACCTAACACTATGGGCAATTTAGCATGGCCAATCCACCCTAACCTGCACATCTTTGGATTGTGGGAGAAAATCGGAGCACCCGGGGGAAACCCACACAGACACGGGGAGAATGTATAAACTCCACACAGTCACCCGAGGCTGGAATCGAACCTGGAACCGCAGTGCTAACCAATGAGCCACTGTGCCGCCCTTTCGTAGTTTTCTTTTCTCTCTCCTCAATGATTTGTAGAATAGTAGTTTGTTTACTGTTATTGTTGTTATATTATAAGATTGCTATACTGTTTTGCAGTAGTTTTATAACTTTGTAAAAAATTTGAAATCTTTTTTCTTAATAAACATATTTACATAGAAAATACCTTGAGAATGTAACTTTAAAACGTTCTGCGATTTACATATGAAGGAACCGAAACTAACATGATCACTCTAAAAGATAAAAGATTTAAGCTCGATTTGTTAGATATTACATTCCATGACACTGCAGTCCTGTTGCTATAAATTATGTGTCTTATGATTCTGCTCCACAACCACCTGATGACGAAGCAGCGCTTTGAAATCTAGTGCTTCCAGATAAACCTGTTGGACCATAATCTGGTGTTGCGTGATTTTTTAACTTTGTTCAGCCCAGTCCAACACCGGCATCTCCAAATCATCCCTAAATTTAACAGTGTTCTCTGGTTCTGGACTAACCCACAACAGGAAACACCTTGACAGGATAATTCAGGAATTTTTCTAACATTTCAGTCAGGTGACAATGTGAACTATAGGCTAGGTCGGAGATTTCGCTCACCTTTCATCCTTGAAGATAGGGTCTCCGAGGAAGGAGCAGGGACTCCTGAAGACTACAACACCAGCTCCTAGCACCTGGCCCACAGTCCCAGGGGGCAGATTCCCTTTGCCCAAATCCACACTGTACCACAGGGATTTATCAAACCTGCTTTGTAAAAGCACACGGTTAGATAGTAAAATCAAACGACAGAATAGAATGAGCCCGGAGAAGAATCATATCTCAAAAAGCTAGAACCTGTTCCCAGGTCTCTGTTAAACAACTCCCGACCCCTTGATTAAATGACAACTTGTAATTCATTATTGTGTATGTTCTTTTTTGTATTTGCGATTGGCATGTGGTAGTCAATTAGGCCCAGCATTTATTGCCCATCCCAGGTTGCCCTTGAGAAGGTGGGAGTGAGCTGCCCTCTCGAACTGCTGCAGTCTATTGAAGTTGACCCACAATGCCTAGAGAGGGAATTCCAAGATTTTGACCTAGCGACACTGAAGGAACTATAATATGTTTCCAAGCCAGTATAGTTAATTAGTTCGATTGGCTGATCTGTAATGCAGAATAACACCAACAGCAGGGCTTCAATTCCTGTACCAGCTGAGGTAACATGAAGGACTCTCCTTGTCAGCCTCTTCACTCACCTGAGGTGTGGGGAACCTCAGTTTAAACCACCATCAGTCAACCAGTCATCTCTGTGTAACAAAAGAGCAGCGCCTGGCCCTCTTGGACTATGGCGACTTTACCTTTACAATGATCACCCATATTGAAATTCACTTTTAATTTCAGACATATTTCATTGCCTCCGCATTCTTGTTGTCATCTTATATACGTATCCCGAATTGTGTAGATTCCAGTCTGAAACACTCCCAGGCAATTGTTATTCTATATATAAGCCACCCAAATGCCTTAATTAGATTCCAGTCTGTAACTCCCTCTCGTGTATCTGTCATTTTAAATGTAAACCCCATGAACTCCTATATTAGACTCCAGATGGGGATTCATCTCTTTGTGTCGGAATACTGGGAAGATTTTTTTTGTGATCTGTTCAAACCCAGAATGAGGTTGAGTTGCAGCTCCACATCAGGAGTGGGGTACTCACGCCAGTCTGTGCCACTGTTTACTAACACTTGAGGCTTTCAGAAGGTGAGGCAGTGACAGAAAGCGGAAAATCACCAAGAGCAGCTCATCTGGTAACGCTTCCCAGGAACAGCTCACACCTGGATAAGAGAGAGAGTGGGGGGGATTTGAGAGGGGCAGGAGAGAGAGAGAAGGGGGGACAGAGAGAGAGAAGTGGGGTGGGGGAGAGAGAGAGATGGGTTAAAAAGAGGCTGCCTAAAGTGGCCATTAAAACAGACACCTTCCAGATACTTCTTCACAACTGATTGCATTTTTCTGTCACCCTTAATGCAGGATATTTCTCCAACCAAATGAGTATGATCAAATAAGTGATTGACAGCAAGACACACATAAGACATTGAGAACACAACCGAAATCTGGTAAAAATTGTATGTTTTAAGGAGTGCCTTAGAAAGAAAAGATTGAGAAAAGTTGAGTGTTGTGATCCAGAACTCAGGACCCAGTCAATGGCTTTCATGAACACAGTAATGTAAGACTGCCCAATACCAGGTCATGCCAAAACTGATTAGACCTCAGCTGGACTCCAGTTCTGGGTGTTACACCAAAGAAAGGATGTGAACTCACTGAAGAGAGTACAAAAGAAGTTTATGAGAATAGCTTCAGGAACGAGTTATTCCAATAAGAGGGTAGGTAGAAGGAGCAGAGAATGCTTTCCTTTGAGAGGAGTCTTCAAAACCATGACAAGTCTGGACAGACTTGGCAGGGGCTGGTAAGAAACTACACCCTACTCCTAAATGGATGAGAACCAGAGGGCAGTTTTAGAGTATTTTGGAACAGAAGCAATGGGGATATGGGAGAAAAAACCATTATCACATAGCAAGTAGTTAGGGCCTGGGCTGAACTCCCCAGAACGGTGATGGGGACAGGTACAATTGAAGCATTCAAGGGGGCATAGGATGGTTATTTAAATACAAACAATTTACAGGGTTTTGGACCAAAGAAGGGAAATTAGCATCAAATTGATATGCAAAGAAATCCAGTTCTAACAAGATGGGCCAAATGCTATGATTTTGTGAAAGGTAAGGAAATAACAAAATTATTCTCTTGGTACATTAAGGAAAGGATCAGGCCTGTCACCCATAGTGCCCCGAATTTTACCCTTGCTGTGTTTCACTGAGGAACTCATGCTGTCATTGTTTTCCAACCCAGAAAAACAGTTAACAACTGGGATGCCCTCTGAGGGTTTCCAGTCTGCGTCCCTTGCCTCACTTTTTTGCTCGAGTCTCTGATCACCCCTCCCAATTTGTCTCATGTTTTGTTAAACATATGAATACTAATTGCTATTTTAAGAAAAGAATCTATAAATGACACGCAGGTGGTCGTCACTAACTGAAGAATCACCTGCGTTTTCATAAATAGATCAGATTTGTAATTGTGGAATTAGGAACTGTATGTTTGTTAGTTACTACTCTGTTTATAAAATTAAAATATTTAACAATATTAGTTAGTTCTCTAGAGGTTCAGGAAGTGAATGGAGATGGAGCGTTTACCTGCAATGGTTGCATGATTTTATTCAATGTAAACCTGGTGATGGGAATTCACTCATTGTTACAGATGGCTGAGATCATTTGAGGACAGGGTTTAGGCTGAAACTCTGAATGCTGGTCATAGAGATTGCTTGGTTTGACTGAAGAGCTTTTTGGTTCAGTTGTGAAATAGCTGGGTTAGTCTGTGTGTGCAAACACTGTGCAAGGAAAGTACACCATTTTTCTAGATAGAGGGTGTGAGGTAGCAATGCCAGATCATTCCACCACATGGCAATGCCTCTACCTTCATTACTTTGAAATGCAGGATGTGACTGGTTCTCGATTTCATAGAGACCTGTTTGGATCTCAGGAGTTGACAAATGTCTAAGTAGAATTTATGTGTAGCTATTTTAATATTTGTCTACAACTGTGCCATTAGGATTAATATCACATTTAAAATTCTAATAGTTGAGTATTCCGCATGCTTAATTGTTTAGTTTGTTAGTGACAGATCGTGTTAATTTACTTTCTTGGAAAACTCTTGGAAATTAACATCATCTGTCACTAACAAACTAAACACCAAGCATGCAGAATACTCAGCTAATAAAATTTTAAGCGTGACGGTAATCCTGATTACACACATGTTATACACTGGAGAAAAACAGCACTAGCTCCTGTTGTTATCCCCTGCATCACACTTGCTTTGGCAAAGAGACATTTCCAACATGCTGCTGTGTACCTGGTGAAGAATGAGCACTTTTCCGAAATCTCTTGGAAACCAGAAAGTTGTGCATGTGGTTCTCTTTCCCTTGGCAGTTCCTGGGCCGTTTCGGAGGAGCCACTTGATCTGAAGATTCTGCTGCTTTGTTTGTTTTCTCCTCGATTAGACGGACCCCCATCACTGTCATCAATGAATGGGTCTCAACTGAGTCCCAGCTCCAGGTGAATGTGCTTGGGCTGCAACTGGATGGTGTCACCTCCTGTAATACTCTGAGAGAAAGAAGATCACTCAACAACTCGCCCCAAAACAGAAAATACTGAGTAGGCTGAGCAACACTGTAAGGATGAAGATTAACATTCAGGCCAATCTGTCAATCAACTCAAGGAACACCCTCCATTATTCTCACCGTGTATCCTTCACTATTTTAACTCCACCATCCAACCGGACCTGGCCTGTCTCTACCTCCCGCTTCCAGCTCCTCCGTTCCATTTCTCTCTCCCTGATCGCTCTCTCTTTCCCTGATCCCTCTCTCACACTCCCCGATCCCTCTCTTTCTCTCCCCCTGATGCCTCTCCCTCTCTCCCCCGATCCCTCTCTGTCTCTCCTGATCCCCCTCTCTCTCTCCCTGATCCCTCTCTCACCCTCCCTGATCCCTCTCTCTCCCTGATCTCTCTCTCTCTCTTCCCCTGATCTCTCTCCCCCTGTACTCTCTCTCTCTCCCTCCCTGATCTCTCTCTCCCTGATGTCTCTCTCTCTCCCCCGATCCCTCGCTTTCTCCCCTTGATTCTCCTCTCTCCCACTCCCCGATCGCTCTCTTTCTCTCCCCCGATGCCTCTCCCTCTCTCCCCTGATCCCTTCTCCCCTGATCCCTCTCTCCCTGATCTCTCTCTCTCCCTGATCCCTTTCTCTCCCTGATCCCTTTTCTCTCCCTGATCCCTCTCTCTCTCTCCCCCTGATCTCTCTCTCCCTGATCCCCCTCTCTCTCTCCCTGATCCCCCTCTCTCCCCCTGATCCCCCTCTCTCTCCTCCCCCTGATCTCTCTCTCTCCCCCCCGATCTCTCTCTCTCCCTGATCCCTCTCTCTCTCCCCCTGATCCCCCTCTCTCTCTCCCCCTGATCCCTCTCCTCTCTCCCCCCTGATCCCTCTCTCTCTCTCCCCCTGATCCCTCTCTTTCCCCCTGATCCCCCTCTCTCCCTCCCTCTCTCTCTTTCCCCTGATCCCTCTCTTTCCCCCTGATCCCCCTCTCTCCCCCTGATCCCCCTCTCTCTCCCCCTGATCCCTCTCTCTCTCTCCCCCTGATCCCTCTCTCTCTCTCTCCCTCTGATCCCTCTCTCTCCCCCCCTGATCCCTCTCTCTCCCCCCCGATCCCTCTCTCTCTCCCCGATCCCCCCTCCCTCCCTCTCCCCCTGATCCCTCTCTCTCTCTCCCCGATCCCTCTCTCTCTCCCCCTGATCTCCCTCTCCCCCTGATCCCTCTCTCTCTCCCCCTGATCCCTCTCTCTCTCTCCCCCTGATCCCTCTCTCTCTCTCTCCCCTGATCCCTCTCTCTCCCCCCCTGATCCCTCTCTCTCCCCCCCTGATCCCCTCTCTCTCTCTCCCCGATCCCTCTCTCTCTCCCCGATCCCCCTCTCTCCCCCTGATCCCTCTCTCTCTCTCCCCGATCCCTCTCTCTCTCCCCCTGATCTCCCTCTCCCCCTGATCCCCCTCTCTCCCCCTGATTCCTCTCTCTCTCTCCCCCTGATCCCTCTCTCTCTCCCCCGATCCCTCTCTCTCTTCCCCCGATCCCTCTCTCTCTCTCTCCCCCTGATCCCTCTCTCTCTCCCCCCCTGATCCCCCCCTCTCTCTGATCCCTCTCTCTCTCTCCCCCTGATCCCCCTCTCTCTCTCTCTGATCCCTCTCTCTCTCTCTCCCCCTGATCCCCCCCTCTCTCTCTCTCTCCCCCTGATCCCTCTCTCTCTCTCTCTGATCCCTCTCTCTCTCTCCCCCTGATCCCTCTCTCTCTCTCTCCCCCTGATCCCTCTCTCCCCCTGATCCCTCTCTCTCTCTCCCCCGATCCCTCTCTCTCCCCCTGATCCCTCTCTCTCTCTCTCCCCCGATCCCTCTCTCTCTCCCCCTGATCCCCCTCTCCCCCTGATCCCTCTCTCTCTCTCCCCCCCTGATCCTCTCTCTCTCTCCCCCTGATCCCTCTCTCTCTCTCTCCCCCTGATCCCTCTCTCTCTCTCCCCCTGATCCCTCTCTCTCTCCCCCTGATCCCTCTCTCTCTCTCTCCCCCTGATCCCTCTCTCTCTCTCTCCCCCTGATCCCTCTCTCTCTCCCCTGATCCCTCTCTCTCTCCCCCTGATCCCTCTCTCCCCCTGATCCCTCTCTCTCTCTCCCCCGATCCCTCTCTCTCTCCCCCTGATCCCTCTCTCTCTCTCCCCCCCTGATCCCTCTCCCCTGATCCCCCCCTCTCTCTCTCCCCCTGATCCCTCTCTCTCTCCCCCGATCCCTCTCTCACTCCCCCTGATCCCTCTCTCTCTCTCTCTCTCCCCCCTGATCCCTCTCTCTCTCCCCCGATCCCTCTCTCTCTCCCCCTGATCCCTCTCTCTCTCTCTCCCCCTGATCCCTCTCTCTCTCTCCCCCTGATCCCTCTCTCTCTCTCTCCCCCTGATCCCCCTCTCTCTCTCTCCCCCTGATCCCTCTCTCCCCCTGATCCCCCTCTCTCTCTCTCCCCCTGATCCCTCTCTCTCCCCCTGATCCCTCTCTCTCTCCCCCGATCCCTCTCTCTCTCTCCCCCTGATCCCTCTCTCTCCCCCTGATCCCTCTCTCTCCCCCTGATCCCTCTCTCTCTCCCCCTGATCCCTCTCTCTCTCCCCCGATCCCCCTCTCTCTCCCCCTGATCCCTCTCTCTCTCCCCGATCCCTCTCTCTCTCCCCCTGATCCCTCTCTCTCTCTCCCCCGATCCCTCTCTCTCTCTCTCCCCCTGATCCCCTCTCTCTCTCTCCCCCTGATCCCTCTCTCTCTCCCCCTGATCCCTCTCTCTCTCTCCCCCGATCCCTCTCTCTCTCTCTCCCCCTGATCCCCCTCTCTCTCTCTCCCCCTGATCCCTCTCTCTCTCCCCCCTGATCCCTCTCTCTCTCTCCCCCTGATCCCCCTCTCTCTCTCTCCCCCTGATCCCTCTCTCTCTCCCCCTGATCCCTCTCTCTCTCTCCCCCTGATCCCCCTCTCTCTCTCTCCCCCTGATCCCTCTCTCTCTCCCCCGATCCCTCTCTCTCTCTCTCTCCCCCGATCCCTCTCTCTCTCTCTCCCCCTGATCCCTCTCTCTCTGTTTGTTGTGTTTCCGGCGGGAAGTTCGAACGCCGCGCGCTAACCGGATGTCGGATCTGATTGGCTCTCATAGGACATGGGCCTGTGTGGTCTGTGACGTTTGCTTGTGGGCGTGTCGACGACCCTAGACCAATCCGAGCGCACCGCCGCAGTGCATTGTGGACTTTGTAGGGCGGCCTGGGCGGGGAGCTACACTACCCAAGAGTCACCGCGTCGGAAATGATGCAGTGGGAAGGTCAGAGGTGAACTTGGACCGGAAACACCAAGGATAGAAAAAGTGAGTGGTTTGTGGAGGGGGAGGGCACTGGGGGTAAAGACGGTGACGGCCCGGGACCGGGACCTCGTGGTCTCAGGGTTGTTGTGTTTAAATATCCAGCAAAACAGCACTAACGCACCCCCTCCCCCATTCTCCCCCATTCTCCTCCACCCTCCTCCACCCTCCTCCACCCCCTCCCCCCTCCCCCACCCCCTCCCCCATCCCCCTCCCCCACCCCCTCCCCCATCCCCTCCCCCATCCCCCTCCCCCACCCCCTCCCCCATCCTCCTCCACCCCCTCCCCCATCCTCCTCCACCCCCTCCCCCATCCTCCTCCACCCCCTCCCCCATCCTCCTCCACCCCCTCCCCCATCCTCCTCCACCCCCTCCCCCATCCTCCCCCCCTTCTCCCCCCCTCCATCCTCCCCCTCCCCTCATCCACCCCCAATCCTCCCCCTCCCCCCATCCTCCTCCCCCTCCCCCTCCCCCTCCCCCCTCTTTTCCCCCTCCCCCTCCCCCTCCCCCTCCCCCCTCTTTTCCCCCTCCCCCTCCCCCTCCCCCCTCTTTTCCCCCTCTTTTCCCCCTCCTCCCCCCCTCCATCCCCCCCTTCATCCTCCCCCTCCCCATCCTCCCCCTCCCCCCATCCTCCCCCTCCCCCCATCCTCCCCCTCCCCCTCTCTTTTCCCCCTCCTCCCCCCCCCTCCATCCCCCCCTCCCCCTCTCCCCCCCCCCCCTCCCCCCATCCTCCCCCTCCCCCTCCCCCTCCCCCCATCCTCCCTCTCCCCCTCTCTTTTCCCCCCTCCCCCCCCCCCCCCCCATCCCTTTGCCCAGAAACGCATCACCTGCTTTGACATTTAGTTCTTTTTCCTCTCCCCACACAGGGTTATTCAGTGGTCCCTCTGGTAGCAGAGACTCCCAAATCCTCAATTCTGTTTCTCTCAGACTGACCATGAGTGGGGCAGCGTTGGGAATCGATGTTGTGGTGGTGTTCTTCCTGGCTCTGCTGGTTCTGTATCGATATGCTGACTTCAGGAAGCAGCACAAGTTGGTGATTGTGGCCACAGTGTTAGCCTGGTATCTCTGCTTCCTCATTGTCATCATCCTACCTCTGGATGTCACCATGGTAACAGTACACTGTACTCTATTCACTGCACTGTGGCTATTGTGTATTGACTAATATTGTGTTTATCTTTTGTTGTATCATGGCCAAAACACCTGGCAACTGCAGGTAGACTAGCCACATGTTAGTGATTTGCCCACATGTGCAATCTGCACAAATCTATTGCATAGGCAGTCAGTACTTGAAGATGTTAAGTTGCTAAGACCAGACCAGATCAGATACATTCAAGGATGCTGAGGGAAGATTAGTGGAAATTGCAGAGATATAGGGCTGATATCTGAGCTGGGGAGCTGCAAATTCTTGCTCAAACAAAGGCAAGTATAGGCCAGTCTGTTTAGCCTTGATCATCATCTAGGATAAAATTAATAGTTGTGACTGGTCATCCATGTCAGTACCCCCATTTCTTCTTTCTCCTGTATCTTTTGATCCCTTTTAGTTCTAAGAGCTATATCCAATTCTTGCATGAAAACATTGCATTGTGGCCTCAACCCACATCCTGTGGCAGAGAATTTCACCAGCTCCCCACTCTCTGGATAAAGACATTGGTCCTCATATCTGTCCTAAATGGCTGACCCCATATCATTCGACTTTGGCATTGTTTCTGGACTCTCCTGTGATCACGAAAATCCTTCCAGCGTTTACTCTGTCCAGTCCAGTTAGAATTTTATGGCGGATAAAGTGGTTAGGATAGCATTTGGGATACTTGACTTTAATCATCGAGGCACAGAGTTTAAAAGTAATGAGGTTTTGCTGGAAACGAATTAAATGTTGGCGAGGTCACAGCTAGAGTATCGCACACAGTGCTGGAATGCACATTTACAGGTGGGATGTGATACACTGTGGAGGGTGCAGAGGAGATTGATCAGGATGCTTGTCTGGACTGCAGATTTGCAAAGATGAAGAGAGGTTAGACACACTGGAATTGTTACCTTTGGAGCAGAGGAGACTGTGGAGTTCAAGATATATAAAATTGAGGGGTATAGATAAGGTCAGGGCATACATTTATGGAGTCATACAGCATGGAAACAGACCCTGTGGTTCAAATAGTTCACGCTGACTAGATATCCCATCTGACCTAGCCCCATTTTCCAGCACTTGATCCCTATCCCTCTAAACCTTCCCCATTCGTGTACCCATTCAGATGCCTTTTAAAATGTTGTCATTGTACCAGCCTCCACCATTTCCTCTGACAGCTCATTTCATACACTCACTACCCTCTGCGTGAAAAAATTGTCCCTCCGGTCCTTTTCTATACTTTTCCCCTCTCTCCTTAAATCTATACCCCTAAGTTTTGGACTCCTTTACCCTGGGAAAAAGACCTTAGCTATTCACCCTATCTATGCTCCTCATGATTTTATAATTCTCTATAACATCACCCTCATGTTTTTATAATTCTCTATAACATCACCCCTCAGCCTCTGACGCTCCAGGGAAAACAGCCCCAGCCCATTCAACCTCTCCCTATAGCTCAAACCCTCCAGTCCCAGCAATGTCCTTGTAAAAGTTCTCTCAAGTTTAACAACAACATCTTTTCTCTAGAAGAGTGACCAGAATTGTATGCAGTATTCTAAATGTGGCCTCACCAATGACCTGTACAGTGCAACATGGCATTCCAGCTTATATGCTCAATGGTCTGACCAATGAAGGCAAATTTACCCAATGCCTCCTTACCACCCTGTCCACCTGTGATGCCACTTTCAAGGAACTATGTATCTGCACCCCTAGTTTTTTTTGGTTCAGCAACATTCCCCAGGATCTTACCATTAAGTGTATAAGTACTTCCCTAATTTGACTTTCCAAAATGCAGCATCTCTCATTTATCTAAATTAAATTCCATCTAATCAAGATCCTGCCGTACTCTGAGATAATCTTCTTCACTATCCGTGACACCACCTATTTTGGTGTCAGCTGCAAACTTCCTAACCATGCCTCCTATACTTGCATCCAAATCATTTTATATAAATGACAAAAAAGCAGTAGACCCATCACCAATCCTTGTGACACCCCACTGGTCACAGGCCTCCAATCTGAAAGGCAACCCTCTGCCTCCTTTTAAAATAAGTTCTAGGAGGTTTAGAAGAGCAGAGGCAAAGTGTTTTCGTCCAGAGGGTGCTGGGACTCTGGACCTCTCTGCCTGTGAGGGTTGGAGAGATAGCAACCCTCACCACATCGAAGAAGGGTTTCACTGAAAACGTTCAATGTCAAGGCATACCAGGCCAGAGCCAAGAACTGGAAATGAATAATTAGGCTTTAGTTTGAAGCAGACTTGATGGTTGGAAGGTTCTTTTTCTGTGCTGTTGAGCTCTATAACTCTAAGATTGTCATATGGGCCAGACTTGATGGGCTGAATAGTATACTTGACCTATTTTTCTTTCCTGTCTGTTTTGGGAGTATTTCGACTGAGTGAAGTTTATTGATACTTTTGGTTTCAGACCATTTACAGACAGTGTGAAGTCGATAGCTTCAGGATATCACCCAGCAGCGCTCCAAACTCCAGCAAGTTATTCACAGCCAACAAGACCAACTCCTCCCACAGGTAAGATATCCTGTAGCCATCCCACCCAAAACTAATTCACCCTCTCTCCCCTGCCACTGACCCTTCCCCTCCTTTCCTCTGCCCCATTCCCACTCTGCTCTACCCACCATGGATGCCTGTCCCAGGTGCTGTCCACTCTCCCATCGTGTGCATTACCCACCTCTCTGGCCAATGCTGCCATTACTGACCTTCACACCTGAGGTTCTCATTCTCTTCTTCCCAGTGTGCCCGATATCCCAGTGCTGCAGCAATGTTTCAAGCCTTGGAGTTACATCCCGGATGGAATTCTGCCTGTTTTCTGGAGAGTTGTCTACTGGACATCACAGTTTTTGACCTGGTAAATGACTTGGGAAGTCTGCATTGAATCCATCATTTATCTCCCATCCCTAGTTGCCTTGGAGATGTTGTGGTCTGTTCCTGAGCTCCTGTGGTCAGAATGTTGGTGAAGTAGAGCTTCTTGTTTATTGACTGAATAGTTATAAAACTCTCATCATTCCCAGCGTTACCTGTGGCTCACTTATATTTACACAACTAGTCAATCAATTAACCTCAGTCAGCAACTTAACCCTGGATAAACAGGCACCATCTCTGGACAGGTGTCCCGGTTTGAGTCCCGCCTGATCAAGGTAGATGTCGTAACATGTCTGAACAAGTGATTGCAACAAATGTCCCTATTGACGTGTGCTGTAGGTAGACCCACAATCACATTAGGGAGGGAATTCCAGGATTTTGACCCATTGACAGTGGAGGAACAACAATATATTTCCAAGTCAGGATGGTGAGGGGTTTGGGGGGGAGCTTGCAGGAGGTGGTGTTCCCATGTATCTGCTGTCCTTGTCCTTCTAGATGGAAGTGGTTGTGGGTTTGGAAGGTTATGTCTGAGGGTTTTTGGTGAATTTCTACAATGCATCTTGTAGATGGTACACACTGCTGCTACTGAGCGTCGGTGGTGGAGGGAGGGGGACGTTTGTGGATGTGATGCTGATCAAGTGAGCTGCTATGTCCTGGAGGAGCTTAGCTAGGAGAGCAGAAAGCTTTGGAGTGCAGGTTTAATCGTGAGGTCACTGTTCATTGCTGGCAACAGCCATTGAACAGACTAGGACACACATCGTCAACGTGTTCACATCCTTTCACTCATCCTCCCTTTACTGTGTCTGACCATGTGGGCTGTCCCAGGGGAGGTTGGCATCTCACTACAGCCCTCTCCAGATCAGTTAGGGATGGGGAGCAAATGTTGGCCTTGGCAGAAATATTTGTAAGCCAGCATCAAGCTGGCATGTAACAGTATTTTCCTGAGCAGTATTTTCCCGAGTTGTTTGACTCTTTGGTTCTGTTACAGGATCTTACTGCCTTTTATGCAGTCCTACGCTCGTTCAGGTGACTTCTCCATTACGGGAAAGATTAAGACTGCACTGTTTGAAAATGCCATCTACTACGGCACTTACCTGCTGATTTTCGGAGCTCTCCTCATCTACGTGGCTGTCCATCCTGGGCTGAGGCTCGACTGGTGAGTTACCCTCGCCTTCAGAGTGGGGTTGGAACAAGGTTTTAGGCCCGTCGCGAGGGAGAGAGTACTTGAGGGGGGGGAGCTGAAGGGGAAGGAGTGTTAAATTCTGGCCTGACCAGAGATTACAGGGTGGGTAAATGGAGGATGGAGAAGGGCTTTTTATAAACTTATTCATAAATTTGGGTGTCACTGACTGGGCCAGTATTTATTGCCCATCCCTAATTACCCCTTAAGAAGGTGGGGCTGAGCTGTCTTCTTGAACCGCTGCAGTCCATGTAGCTGTAGGCAGACCGACAACACCCTAGGAGGGAATTCCAGGATTCTGACCCAGGAAGGAACTGCAATATCTTTCCAGGAGTCTGAGGATGTTGAAGATGCCAATGCATTTGGTGAAAGGCTTCAGTGGGTTTCAGAATCCACAGTGTGGCAGGTGGGGGTGGGGGTGGGTTTGAAACCACAGTGTGGTGGAGGAAGGAGTTTGAAACTGTGAAAGGGTTTGAGTAGCAATGGCAGGCCTCAAAGAATATAATTCGTGACTCGTGGCAAAGATTTACCCCACCGAGAGAAAAGGATTCTCTGAAGGGGATCAACCCACTAAAAGGATAGTAATAAAATGAAAGAAGAATATAGACTGTGACAAAGATTTAGTATAAACCAGAGGATTGTGAAAGCTTTAAATATGACAATGTGACAGTAACATAATAAAGATCAATAAAATAAACTTTGAGAGTAAACTTACAAGTAATATCAAAATAGAAGCAAGAATTTATTTAAAGAAAGAAAGAAGCCATGGCCTAGTGGTAGTAATCCAGACAACCAAGGAATGTTCATGTTCTAAGTTTGCTCGCTGAGCTGGCAGGTTTGTTCTCAGACGTTTCGTCACCATACTAGGTAACGTCATCACCGGAGGTGAGCGTCCGGTGAAGAACTGGTGTTCTGTCCCACTTTCTATTTGTGTGTCTTGGTCTCTGAAGGTGGGTGATATAGGTTCTGGTTCTTTTTCTCAAAGGGTGGTAAATGGGATCCGAATCAATGTGTTTATTGATGGAGTTCCAGTTTGAAAGGCTTCTAGGAATTCCTGTGCGTGTCTCTGTTTAGCCTGTCCCAGGATGGATGAATGGTTCCTGCATGAATGCCAAAAGAATTGAATGAATGTGTTGTCCCAATCAAAGTGGTGTCCTCATTTGTGTGTGAGGATACTAGTGAGAGTGGCTCATGTTGTTCAGTGGCTACTTGCTGTTCATGTATCCTGGTGGCTAGTTTCCTGCCTGTCTGTCCGATGTAGTGTCTGTTACAGTCCTTGCAGGGTATTTTGTAAATGACGTTCGATTTGTTGGTTATTGGTCCTTTTAGGTTCATCAGTAACTGTTTCAGTCTGTTGGTAAGTTTGTGGGGTTGGAGTAGTCTGGTAGTCATCTCTGAGATGTCTTTGTAAGGCAGTGTGGCTAGAGTTTCTGGGTGTGTTGTGTCTGCTTGTTTGGGTTTGTTGTTCAGGAATCAGTGGAATGTGTTTATTGGGTACCCGTTCTTCTTGAATATGCTGTATAGGTATTTTTCTTCTGCTTGCAGTTCTGGGGTGCTGCAGCGTTATGTTGTGGCTCGTTGCAACAAAGTCCTGATGCAGCTCCGTTTCTGGGTGTTGGGATGATCGTTTCTGTAGTTAAGTATCTGTTCTGAGTTTGTTGCATTCCTTAGACCGTGGTCTGCAGTTCTCCATTAACTGTTCGTTCCACTGAGATGTCACATGCCTCTCATCATCTTGTACCTTTCTATCAAGTCACCTCTCATCCTTCTTTGTTCCAATGATAAAAGCCCTCATTCCCTCAACATTTCTCCATAAGACACCCCCTCCAGTCCAGGGAGCATCCTGGTAAATCTCCTCTGCACTCTCTCTCAAGCTTCCACATCCTTCCTTTAATAAGGTGACCAGAACTGAACACAATATTCCAAGTGAGGTCTAACCAGGGTTCTATAGAGATGCAGCAGAACCTCGTGGCTCTTAAACTCTATTGCCCTGCTAATGAGAAACAACACACCATATGCCATTTTAACGGCCCTATCAACCTGGGTGGCAGCTTTGAGGGATCTATGGATGTGGACTCTAAGATCCCTCTGTTCTCCATACTGCCAAGAAACCTTTAGCCCTGTATTCTGCATTCAAATTTGACCTTCCAAAATGAATCACTTCACACTTTTCCAGGTTGAACTCCATCTGCCACTTCTCAGCCCATTCTGCATCCTGTCAATGTCCCATTGCAACCTACAACAGCCCTCCACACTATCCACACTCCTCCAATCTTCGTGTTATCAGCAAACTTACCCACCCTTCCACTTGCTCATCCAATATACAAAAGTCACAAAGAGCAGAGGTCCCAGAACTGATCCCTGTGGAACACCACTGGTCTCTGAGCTCCAGGCTGAATACTTTCCATTTACTACCATCCTCTGTCTTCTATGGGCCAGCCAATTCTGTATCTAGACAGCCAATCTTCTCTGTATCCCATGCCGCCTTACTTTCTGAATGAGTCTATCATGGGGAACCTTATCAAACGCCTCACTAAAATCCATGTACACCACATCCACTGCTCTATCATCTTTAATGTGTTTTGTCACATTCTCAAAGGATTCAATAAGGCCTGTGAGGCCTGACCTGTCCCTCTCAAAGCCATGCTGACGATCTCTGATCAAGCTACGTCTTTCTAAATAAACATAAACTTTGTCCATCAGCATCCTCTCCAATAATTTGCCCACCACCAATGTTAGACTGACTGGTCTGTAATTCCCAGGGTTATCCCTGTTACCTTGAACGAGGGAATAACATTTGCCACTGTCCAATCATCTTGAAACACTCCAGTGGACAGTGAGGACGCAAAAATCATCACCAAAGGTGCAGCAATCTCTTCCCTCACTTCCTGTAGTAACCTTGGGTATATCCTGTCTGACTCAGGGGATTTATCTATCCTCATGTTTTTCAAAATTTCCAGCACATCCTCTTCCTTTAACATCAAACTGTTCGAGTGTATCAGTCTGTTTCATGCTGTCCTCACAAATGACAAGGTCCCTCTCAGTAGTTCAAAGAATTCCGGAACACTGAATATTAGTGTAACACCAGAGTTCTCAGGAAGGCTCCCTCAACCCGAAACGTTAACTCCAATTTCTCTGCACAGATGCTGCCAGACGTGCTGAGCTTTTCCAACAAGTTTTTTTCTATTGATGTAACACCTTC
The DNA here is from genome assembly GCF_047496795.1 of Chiloscyllium punctatum. Lineage (NCBI taxonomy): Eukaryota > Metazoa > Chordata > Chondrichthyes > Orectolobiformes > Hemiscylliidae > Chiloscyllium > Chiloscyllium punctatum. The sequence continues at coordinate 256,298 of NC_092740.1, forward strand.
ATTTAAAAATTGCAAGAGGCAAAAAACTCAGTAACTTGAAGCCAGGTTAGCTGAGCACTTGTTATTGGGAGTGTTAGAGTCTAGTACATAAAGAACAGGAGTAGGAATTGGCCACTCAGCCTGTGGCTGCTTGTTCTACCCCTGGCCTCAATTCCTGTTTAGTGCCAGTTCCCTCAACTCGGGGTATTTCAAAATCTATCTTTTCCCTAAATACTTTCAAATGCTGTTTCCCGTTTGCAAAACCATATTGAATCTATTTGGTTCTGCTAAGCTTTTCTAAATGTCCTGCTATTTCTCCCTTAACAATGTACTTTTACACTTCCCCAGTCAGGAGAAAGTGAGCACTGCAAATGCTGGAGGTCAGAGTCGAGAGAGTGGTGCTGGAAAAGCACAGCAGGTCAGGCAGCATCTGAGAAGCAGGAGAGTCGATGTTTGGGGCATAAGCCGTTCGTCAGGAATGACAAATGTTAGAGCAGAATAAGATAGGCTATCACCCACCCTTCCTCAATAGGGGCATCACAGTTCCGGTTTTCCAATTCACTGGGACCCTCCTGGAATCCAGGTAGTTTCGGGATAGTTTGATCCATGCCTCCACTATCTCTGCAGCTGCTTCTTTTATAACCTTCAAATGCAGGTCACTGGATCCTGCCTAAAGGCATAATCCTGCAGATTCAGAAAATCTGAAATAAGCACAGAGAATGCTGGAGAAACTCTGGTCTGGCAGCATCTGTGGAGAGAAAGCAGAGTTACTGTTTTGGGTAAAGTGACCCTTCTTCAGAACTGATTGTAGATGGGAAAAGGTTGGTGTAGGGGAGGAGTAAACAATAGGTGGTGATGGAGCACATAGAGAGAAGAAAAAAGAAAAGGTTACAGATCATGACGTGGAGGTGCTGGTCTGTGATTGGGGTGGACAATGTCACAAGTCACACGACACCAAGTTATAGTCCATCAGGTTTATTTGAGATTATGAGCTTGCAGAGCTCCATCATGTGAAGTGAAGGAGCAGCACTCTGAAAGCTCGTGATTTCACATAAACTGGAGTGTCAGGTGACTACTGACTTGGTTAAACGTCAGCCCAGCAAAATGAATAGCTGCTAATTGGGACCATTAGTGGCTAACAATGTATTGTTGGAAAGTGTGGCATTGGAAAAGCACAGCATCCGAGGAGCAGGAGAATCAATGTTTCGGGCATAAGCCCTTCATCAGGAGGGTTATGGTTGCAGCCCATGTGATAGCAAGGCCTGGTGTGTGGAGGTTGAGGTAAGGACATGGGAGAATGTGCTCAGGTTCCAAAATGATTGAACAGAATATTTTGTCCGAAAGGCTTTAGGGTCCCAAGTGGAAAATGAGGTGCGGTTCTTGCGTTGGGCTTTGCTGGAGCACTGCAGCAAGCCTGAGACAGAGACGTTGGCCAGGGAACACAGAGCAGTGTGTTGAACTGGAGGCTCTGGGTTATTCTTACGGGCAGAATGTAGGTGCTCTGCAAAGTGGTCTCCCAGTCTATGCTTCATTTCTCCAGTAGAGAAGACCACATTGTGAGCAGTGAATACTGTAGACTGGACTGTGTGAAGTTCAGGTAAATTGCTGCTTCACCTGAAGGTGTGTTTAGGCTCTTGGATGGTGATGAAGGAGAAAGTAAATGTGCAGGTTTGACAGCTTCTGCAGTTATAGGGGAAGGTGTAGTAGGGATTGTGGGGCGGTGTTGAGTGGAGGAGGAATGGTCCAGGGTGTCCCAGAGGGAACGGGCCCTGCGGAAGGTTGACAAGGGAGAGCAGAGGAATATGTTCCTTGAAAGTGGAGTTCCAGGTAGACGGTGGTGAAGAAGGCGTTTGGCACACCTGCCTTCATTGGTTAGTGCACTGAGTGTGGGGTGTTGGAAGGTCATGTCGTGGATGTACAGGGCATTGGTGAGGCCACTTCTTGGGTACTGTGTTCAGTTCTGGCCTCCCTGCTTTAGGAAGGGAGTTGTTAACTTGATGTGCAGAAAAGATTTATGAGGATGCTGTTGGGTTGGAAGGTTTGAATAGACTGGCTTTTTTTCCCCTGGAGTGTCAGAGGCTGAGAGGTGACTTTAGAGGTTTATAAAATCATGAGGGGCATGGATAGGGTAAATAGACAAGGTCTTTTTTTTTCCCAGGGTTGGCGAATCCGTAGGTTTAAGATAAGAGGGGAAAGATTTAAAAAGTACCTGAGGGGCAACCTTTTCAGGCTGTGTGTGGTGTGGTTATGGAATGAGCTGCGAGAGGAAGTGGTGGAGGCTGGTACAATTACAGCATTTAAAAGGCATCTGGATGGATATATGAATAGGAAGGGTTTAGAGGCATATGGGCCAATTGCTGGCAAATGGGTGCAGAGGTCAGATTGGGATGTCTGGTCAGTGTGGATGACTTCATAACATCACAGAATCCATAGAGTGTGGAAGTAGGCCATTCAGCCCATTGAGTCCACACCAACCCTCCAAAAAGCATCCCACCCAGACCCACCTCCCTGTATATGACACGGCTAATCAACCTTCCCTAACCACCCTAACCTTGCCTGCACATTTTTGGGCTGTGGAAAGAAAGTGAATTATCCTGAAGAAACCACGTGTAGACTCCACACAAACATCACCTGAGGGTGGAATTGAACCTGGGTCCCTGGTGCTATGAGACGGCAGTGCTAGACTCTGGTGTCTGGTGTGGAGGAAACAGCAGCTAATGATGGCCTTGCTTTGCTTCTCTGTCAATTTGGAACTGACTCATTTGAATCTGATTAATATCCCTCCCTACTCCCAGGGACAAGCTCCAAACCATTGGCATCACTGCTGCTAACACATGGGGGCTGTTTCTACTGGTGCTGCTGCTGGGGTATGGCCTGGTGGAAATCCCGCGCTCCTATTGGAATGCAGCCCAACGTGGTTACCTCCTCAACAAGACCCAGTTCAAAGTGGCGAAGTTGATGACCGAGAAAGCAGATGCTGATGAGACCCTCGAGGATGTGATGGAGGTGGGTCAGGGTGTAGGGAGAGGTATGGTGTGTAGAGCAGGGGAGGGTGGGTCAGGGGGTGTCTGTGGAGGGTGGGGGGACAGGTCTGGGGTCTATGCAGGTGGGGGGGGTGGGGATCTGTGCGGGTCAGGAGAGGGCAGGTCAGGGGCGGGGCTGGGGGCGGCAGTGTCTTGGGTTTGGGTGTGAGGCTAGGGTGTCATGGTGGGAGTTTGGGCTGGAGCGTGAAGGGGAGGTGGGGTGTATGGGGAGGGGAGTTTGATCGAGGTGTCATTGTCAGACTGAAAGAGGCTCTGGAATCTGTCATGTACTGTGCTGCTTGTCTCAATTTCAAACATTCCAGTCTGTAGCTTTGTAAGGGTTTAGCCTTGTGATTAGCTACAAAATTCATAAACACTGTGTATTGGGGATAATGTGGGATGGATGTCATTAGCAGGGAGCAGCAGGACTCGGTGCTACTGTCAAGCTGTTTCCAACCACCTCCAGTCGTTGAGTCTGACCTTCCGAGGTTTGCTGGTGAAATGGAGGAGGACAGGCAGGGGACATGTGAAAGTATAAATGTTGAACTGACTTCATCCTGGAATGATTCTGTGACCAGGTGCTATAGCATTCCACTGCTTATTGTCAAAATGATTTATTCCTTCATCACATGAATGTGTTTTTCCAGGAGGTCAGGAAGCTTAACGAAACAGTGAAATATAACCATCCCTTCAGAAAGTACATCGACACCATCCTCCGAAAGGTAAAGAAAGGGATACGAGTGGAGGGAACGACAATAAGAATGTCAGGAGCTGGGGATAAAGCAGAGGACAGGAGAATAAATGGAAACAAGGGATTGCTGAGGGAGGCTTGGGCAAGGGGAGGGGAAAGGAAAGGAGAGGAAAGGAGAGGGGAGATGCTGAGGGAAAGCAGAGGCCATGACAATGCGAATGGGACAGCAAGGGCTGGAGAGCATTTAACATGCTCCTGGGTCTCCTACCCACTTCATATATCCCTCAATTCACTGAGACCAAAACCAGTCTTGCATTCTATATGTTCGACAATGGAGACTCCACCAGCCTCTGGGCAGACAACCTCAAAGATTCACGGCCCTCGAGTGAAGACATTTCTGTACAGGGTTCATTTACAGGAGAAATTAGGAAACCTGAATTGAAGAAGGAGGTAGGAGTGCAGAACTCAGGAGAGGTTAGTAAAATCTCCAGCCCACTCACAAATAGGACAGTGTATGGAAGGGGTTAGCAATGATACTTCAAGCACACTCGACAAAGGAATGACCAAGAGAAAAGAGGCAGTTAATACAGGACTGTGAAGGTGTTATATCTGAATGCACACGGTATAAGGAATAAGATAAATGAGTTTGTGGTGCAGATTGAAATTAGCAGATGCAGTGGGCATCACAGAGACATGGCTGCTGGGGGATCAGGATTGGGAACTGAATATTCAAGGATATCCATCCTATCAAAAAGATGGGCAGAGGGGGTGGGGTTGCCTTTACTAGTAAGAAAAGAAATGAAGTTAAATCAATTGTGGTTAGCACTGCTGCCTCACAGCGCCAGAGACCCGGGTTCAATTCCTGCCTCAGGCAACTGTCTGTGTGGAGTTTGCACATTCTCCCCCGTGTCTGCGTGGGTTTCCTCCCACAACCACAAAGATATACAGGTCAGGTGAATTGGCCATGCTAAATTGCTCATAGTGTTAGGTGAAGGGGTAAATGTAGGGGAATGGGTCTGGGTGGGTTGCTCTTCGGAGGGTCGGTGTGGACTTGTTGGGCCAAAGGGCCTCTTTCCACACTAACTAATCTAATCTCAACAAAGTATGGTCAGACAGTGTAGAATCTGTGTGGGTAGGATTGCGGAACCACAAAGGTGAAAAACCATAGGTGGAGTTATGTACAGACCTCCAAACAGTCAGGAGCTGGGCACAAGATACACCAGGAGATAGAAAAGATGTATAGGAAAGGCAAAGTTACAGTCGTCATGAGGGATTTCAGTATGCAGGCAGACTGAGAAAATCAGGTTGGAAGGCGATTGCAAGGAAAAGAATTTGTGAAAAGTCCAGAAGATGGATTTTTAGAGCAGCTTGTGTTGGAGCCCACTAGGGGGCAGGCAATTCTGGATTTAGTGTTGTGCAGTGATACAGACTTCATCAGGTGAAGGAACCCTTAGGCAGTGATCATAATATGATTGAATTTACTGTGCTATTTGAGAGGGAGAAGATAGAATCAGATGTAATGGTATTGCAGCTGGATAAAGGCAACTGCAGAGGCATGAGGGAGGCACTTGGTAGAATTGACAGGGAGAGGAACCTAATGGGAAGGACAGGGGAAAAGCAACGGCAAAAATGCCTACTCTCTGCTTCCAGTTCATTTCCCAAACCTCTTTATGTGCCAATATATTAATCCTAGTTTTGTAAACTTTAATGTTGTTTACTAACCCTTTGTTTGGATATTTGGAAATTCGGGTAAAATCCACCTCCTCATTCCCCTCTGCCTGGTCTACATCTTCCCATCTGGGGCACTGATACTTGATTCTCACAACTCCTGGGGCAGCACTAAAGATTAATGATGTAACCAAATTGCTCAGTGATCCCAATTTTCTTGGCGCATGGACTCAGGTTAACAGAAAACACTGCAACTTCTGTACTTAAGCTACTATTTGTTACAACTTAGTCAATTCTAACCACAGACCAAACAACTCTACTAGTTGAAATTGTAGCCCCCTTATTAAATCCTTACATGGACAACAAACGTTGGTGTTGTGCATGGTGGGAAAGGGAAGCACTGGGCAAACACAGTTCAATGGCACCAGTCCCCAGGATTCAGTCAGGTGTTATTTGTGCTTCCTTAGATTGTCTTTGCTGTCCCTCTGTCATAAACTTACTCTGTTCACCTGCCCAGGTGCACATCAGAGACCTGTCATCAGGCTGATGAATCCTGCAGTAATCCTGACGGCTCTAACCAATCAGACTCATGTCTGACACTGACCAAAGCTGAAGACCTGCTTTCCTGGAGGATATTGGGGGAGGGGTGCCAAGAAGAGTCTAGAGAAGTTTTGTTTTGTGGGGGGATGGTTGGGGGTGTTTGTAGAGTGCAACTGACTACTCTGTTGTGTTTCAGTGTCCCACTGAGTACCAGGAGAGAATGGGCAGGAACATGGATGACTATGAAGACTTTGACCAGAACAGCAACAGCCTCCCAAGTGAGAAGAGTCTGGTCAGACTCCACAAACAAGTGAGCCTCAGCCAGGGGCAGTGGGATAATGTCAGGGTACTGGGTTAAGGGTCAGGACGGGGATTGAATCAAGGTGGGGATGCAGCGTTGGTGCTGAGTGTTCCGGACACTGTTCACCTGATCCCTGGGGTGTGGTATTTGCTGGTCACTGTGCAGTTTTTCAAGTTTGAGAGATTGCTGGAACCGAGTGGGATTCTCAGGGTTGAGCTGTTGTGTCGAGTTCCATCTCTATGATTGAGGGTATGAACTATTGTGCCTTGTTTGATCCTGGCACCTGTTCCTTTTTTGTCCAGGTGATCTACGTGGTTCAAAGGCAGCAGCGAACGCGAGTTCAGTGGAAGATGTTGTTGGAAGAAGCCTTTCACCTGGAGGATGTGGCCAAGAATGAAACCAGCAGCACTCACCAGTTTGTTCGTGGTTTCCAGAGCCAGGAGCCCAGGAGCTGGATCAACCGTTACCTATATACCCCTAGTGTAGGTGAGTAACCCATCAGAGCGCCCCCTCCCCAGATCCTCATACCCCTGGACTCGCGCACCCCCCCCCCGACAATCCAGCCCGGAATCACTTTCTGTGCCATGTGTTTCTCCTGCAGAGTGGTACTGGGAGTGCTTGCTGCGGAGTTGGTGTTATCGGATTCTGGCTGTGGTTCTCTCGCTCTTCTCAATAATCGTCGTCTGGTCCGAATGCACTTTTTTTAGCACCAAACCCGTCCTCTCGCTCTTTGCTATCTTCATCCAGGTGGCTGAGAAAACCTACAACTACCTCTACATTGAGGTGGGTGCCAGTGTGTGAGGGCATCGATAAGTATCAGGTGTAAGGGGGCAATGGTGTAATTGATGACTGATGTCACTGGGCTAGTGACCCAGACTCTACTCTAATGTTCTCTGGACTGGGATCAAATTCCACTGCAACTGACGTTGAAATATGAATTTAGTAAAAATCTAGGCTTAAAAAAAAATTGGCCCTAATGGCGGCCATGTGACCACTGCTGGTTGTTATAAAGTTCCTTAGGAAGGGAAATCTACTGTCCTCACCTGGTCTGTCCTCTGCTGTGGATCTGGATTCACACAAAGTGGGTGACTCTCAAGCCATTTAGTTGTGTCAATTGCTACAAAGTCTCAATAAAGAAATGAAACTGGACAGATCATCTGACATTGACCTATGCACTGAAAAAGTCAACCACAGAAACAGCCCTGTCAACTTTACAAAACCCTCCTCGTTAACCCGCGGTGGCTAATGCCAAAACTGGGAGAGCTGTTTCATAGACTAGTCAAGCAACAGCCTGACATTGTCTGTAAGGTAGGATTCCGTGAGTATGACTGTCCCAGAGACCCCATTACCATCCCTGGATATGTCCCGTCCCACCGGCAGGACAGACCCAGCACAGGTCGTGATATAGTGGTATGCAGTCAAGGAGGGAATTGCTCTGGGAGTTCTAAACATTGATACCAAAACTCATGAAATCTCACAACTTCACTTTAAACGTGGGCAACAAAACCTCCTGCTGATGACTCGGTACTCCTCCGTGTTGAACAACACTTGGAGGAAGCACTGAGGATGGCAAGGGCACATTCTGTCCTCTGGGTGGGGGATTTCAGTGTCAATCACCAAGTGTGGCTCGGCAGCAGTACTGTGGATCGAACTGGTCGGGTCCTAAAGGATATCGCTGCTAGACTGGGTCTGCGGCAAATGTCGAGGGCTGCAGATGTATCTGTCCATAATAGTGACCACTGCATGGTCCTTGTGTTGTGTAACACAGACTTCAAAAAGACCTAGCGAATCAACGCTGGGCATAAGGTGCCACGGAGTAGTTTTCATCTTTGGTGAAGCAACAAAATGGATGTTTTGTGCCATGCAGCAAGTGATAGAGCTAAGTGATCCCACAACTAATGGATCAGATCTAAGCTCTGCAGTCAAAGAACATTCCAACACAGGAACAGGCCCTTTGGCCCTCCAAGACTGCACCGATCCAGATCCTCTATCTAAACCTGTTGCCTATTTTTTTTAAGGAGCTGTATCCCTCTGCTCCCTCCCCATTCAATGTATCTGTCTAGATACATCTTAACTGATGCTATTGTGTCCGCCTCTACCATCTCCTCCAAGCATCCAGCACCCTCTGCAAAAAGAACTCCCCACACATATCTCCTCTAGCCAAGCCGTTCCAGTACAGTTACAATACTGGCATCTATCCGACAATGTGGAAAATTGCCCCGGTATGTCCCAGACACACAAAGCAGGACAAATCTAACCTGGCCAATTACCACCCAACCAACTTCCTCTCGATCCTCAGTAACGTGATGGATGGTGTCAGTAACAGTGCAATCAAGCAGCACCTGCTCAGCAATAACCTGCTCAGTGATGCCCAGATCATTGGGTTCCACCAGGGCCAAGTCTAGCTCCAAGGACTAAGAGAGCAGATACATGGGAACACCATCCTGACTTGGAAATATATTGTCATTCATTCAATGTCACCTGGGTCTAATTCCTGGCCTGGTTACAGCTTTGGTTCAAACATGGACAGAAGAGCTGAATTCTGGAGGGGAGGCGAGCTGAAAGTGACATGGGGGCTGCATTTGACTGAGTGTGGCATTAGAGTTATTGGGAGAAGGTAGGAGAATGAGGTTGAGAAAATGTCAGCCATGATTGAATGGTGGAGCAGACTTGATGAGCTGACATGCCTAATTTTGTTCCTTTATCTTTGTTGTGTACCAAGCAGTCTGCTTGATTGGCACCACATCCCCTCCCTCCACCACTGACACTCAGTACACACTGCTGCTACCATCTATAAGATGCACTCGGAAATTCACGAAAGCTCTTTAGCACCTTCCAAACCCACCACCACTTCCAAGTACAAAGACGAGGGAAGCAGAAATGTGGGAATGTCACCCCCTTCAAGTTCCCCTCCAAGCCTAACCCCATTCTGACTTGGAAATATATCATAGTTCCTTCAGTGTCACTGGGTCAAACTCCTGAAATTCTGTTCCTAAGGGCATTGTGCATCTACCCAAGGCAGGTGGATTGTAGTGGGGAAAGAAGTCAGCTCACCACCACCACCACCACCTTAAGGGCAACTAGGGATGGGCAATAAACATTGGCCGAGACAGTGACACCCAAGTCTCATGAATGAACCTTAAGAAAAGGATACTGAGGTGTGGATGTAGTTTGTGAATGCTGTGTATTTGGTTCTTTGTTTTTGGGAGGTGGGAGCAGGCATTGTGGGGATTGGATGTCTTGAGTTCAGTCATATTCCCCCCCGATACTAACCCTTCTCCTCTTACTCCATGTAGCTCGCCTGTTTCATTAGTATCTTCTTCCTGAGTAACTGCATCTACTCCACTGTCTTCAGGATTCGTATTTTTAATTACTACTACCTGGCTCCACACCAGCAGACTGATGCCTATAGTCTACTCTTCAGTGGAATGTGAGTATCTTGAGAACCCTACAAACCCATCACACTGCGTTCTCAGCCAGACAGCATCCGAAAATTCATCGGATTACAGGGGGATATGACTGAGACAAGCTGAGCAACAGAAAATTCTTGAGGTCTTGAACAAGTACTTCTCTTCAGTATTTACGAACGAGAGGGACCATATTGAAGAGGAGAGTGTGAAACGGACTGGTAAGCTAGAAGAGATACCGGTTAGGAAGGAAGATGTGTTGCACATTTTGAACAACTTGAGGATAGACAAGTCCCCCGGGCCTGACGGGATATATCCTAGGATTATGTGGGAAGCAGGAGAGGAAATTGCAGTACCGTTGGCAATGATCTTCTCGTCTTCACTGTCAACGGGGGTGGTACCAGGGGACTGGAGAGTAGCGAATGTTGTGCCCCTGTTCAAAAAAGGGAAGAGGGATAACCCCGGGAATTACAGGCCAGTTAGTCTTACTTCTGTGGTAGGCAAAGTAATGGAAAGGGTACTGAGGGATAGGATTTATGAGTATCTGGAAAGACACTGCTTGATTAGGGACAGCCAGCAAGATTTGTGAGGGGTAGGTCTTGCCTTACAAGTCTTATTGAATTCTTTGAGGAGGTGACCAAGCATGTGGATGAGGGTAGAGCAGTGGATGTAGTGTACATGGATTTTAGTAAGGCATTTGATAAGGTTCCCCATGGTAGGCTTATGCGGAAAGTCAGGAGGCATGAGATAGAGGGAAATTTGGCCAATTGGATAGAAAACTGGCTAACCGGTCGAAGTCAGAGAGTGGTGGTAGATGGTAAATATTCAGCCTGGAGCCCAGTTACAAGTGGAGTTCTGCAGGGATCAGTTCTGGGTCCTCTGCTGTTTGTAATTTTTATTAATGACTTGGATGAGGGAGTCGAAGGGTGGGTCAGTAAATTTGCAGACGATACGAAGATAGGTGGAGTTGTGGACAGTGAGGAATGCATTTGTCGTTTGCAAAGGGACTTAGATGCGATGCAGAGCTGGGCTGAAGAGTGGCAGATGGAGTTCAACCCTGCCAAGTGTGAGGTTGTCCATTTTGGAAGAACAAATAAGAATGCGGAATACAGGATTAATGGTAGGGTTCTTGGTCAGGTGGAGGAACAGAGGGATCTTGGGATCTATGTACATAGATCTTTGAAGGTTGCCACTCAGGTGGATAGAGTTTGTAAGAAGGCCTATGGTGTATTATCGTTCATTAGCAGAGGGATTGAATTCAAGAGTCGTGAAGTGATGTTGCAGCTGTACAGGACTTTGGTTAGGCCACAGTTGGAGTACTGTGTGCAGTTCTGGTCGCATCACTTTAGGAAAGATGTGGAAGCTTTGGAGAGGGTGCAGAGAAGATTTACCAGGATGTTGCGTGGAATGGAGAATAGGTCGTACGAGGATAGGTTGAGAGTTCTCGGCCTTTTCTCGTTGGAACGGCGAAGGATGAGGGGTGACTTGATAGAGGTTTATAAGATGATCAGAGGAATAGATAGAGTAGACAGTCAGAAACTTTTTCCCCGGGTACAACAGAATGTTACAAGGGGACATAAATTTAAGGTGAAGGGTGGAAGGTATAGGGGAGATGTCAGGGGTGGGTTCTTTACCCAGAGAGTGGTGGGGGCATGGAATGCGCTGCCTGTGGGAGTGGCAGGGTCAGAATCATTGGCGACCTTTTAAGCGGCATTTGGATAGGTACATGGATAGATGCTTAAGCTAGGACAAATGTTCGGCACAACATCGTGGGCCGAAGGGCCTATGCCTGAAATGTCGACTCTCCTCCTTGGATGCTGCCTGACCTGTTATGCTTTTCCAGCATCACACTTTTGAACTCCTGCTTATTGACTCCACTTCCATCTTCCAAACTTTATTTCCAAATTCTGGTTTCTAGGTCTCTGCTCCACCCTCTGTAACTGGATCCTTAACTTTCTGACCCATGGACAGCAACCAGTGAGAATAGGTGATGACACCTGCTCTACCATAACCCTCAACTCTGTGCCCTGTAAGGCAGTGTCCTCAGCCCCAATATACTCCTTACGTACTCATGACTATGTGGCCAGATTGAACTCAATGAATGAGTTCGCTGTCAACACCACCATTGTAGGTCAGATCTCAAATAATGATGAGACAGAATACAGGAAAGAGATTGAGTGCCTAGCCGCATAGTGTAAAGACAACAAACTTTCCATCAATATCAACAAAATGAAGGAGTTGATCATTGACTGCAGGAAGGGGAGTGGAGGGCATACGCCTGTCTGTATCTATGAGGCTGAGGTGGAGATGGTGGATAGCGTCAAGCTCCTGGGAATGACCATCACCAACAATCTGTCCTGGTCAACCACATCGACACACTGGTGAAGAAAGCACAACATCTGTACTCCCTTAGGAGCCAAAGGAAATTTAAGATGTTCATAGGGATGCTTACCAACTTTCATAGATGCACCATAGAAAGAATCCTATCTGGATACATCACAGCTTGGTATGGCAACTGCTCTTTCAAGATTGCAAGAAACTAGAGACTTGTGAATGCAGCTAATTCCGTCACTTAAACCATCCACTGACTCGATCTTTTCTTCCAGCTACCTCAGGAAGGCAAGCAACACCATCAAGAACCTCTCTCACCCTGGCTATACTGTCTTCACCATCTTCCATCAGCCAGAAAATATAAAAGTTTGTATACATGTATGAATAGATTCAGACAGCTTCTTCCCTGCTATTATTAGGAAATTTAATGTAGGTCTCACTGTCTGTGCAGTTTCCCTGCAACTGTAACATTGTATTCCTTACTGTATTACCCTAATGCACTTTGTATGCTATGATTTGCCTGTACTGCACACACAACTAAACTTTTTACAGGTGACAATAATGCATCAAATCAAATCGAACCATCCAGAACAAAACCCACTTGACTGGCTCTCTTTTTCCCAGGTTTTTAAAATGGAATAAGTGAACTAAGTGTTAGCCCCTAGAGAGTGAGAATGGAGAGTTAATAGTGGATGAAAAGGAAATGGCAGGTGAAATTAAATGAAAATACGTTGTTTGTCTCTTCAGCATTGAGGATCAGAAACACATTCCATCCCTGCTGTGAATCACTTCAGCTCTAACCTTACTGTCACTGCTGCTCGTTTGTAACGTCCCAAACATCAGGAAGTGGGATTGAGCATCCGACTGGAGCTGGGGCTGACATGTCTCTGAGTCCAGATGGATTTCTTCTGAGGGTCTTCAAAGAGAATGGGGCAGCAGATGTGCTGGTGTGAATTTTCCCAAACTCTGATCTCAGGAAAGGTTCTACCAGACGGGGTAGTGGCAACGCCAGCCCCACTGACACAGGAGGAAGAAAGGAAGGAGTCAACTTGGGGCTAGTTATCCCAATGTCTGCCTTAGGGAAGGGATTGAATTTAATCATTAAACAGATATCTGGGAACTGAAAAAACTTGTCGTCATCATCAGGAAGATTGTTCACTGTATCTGTATATTAACCTGCTGCAAATTCTGGAACATTCTCTAATAGCATTGAGGGTGTCCCTAGACCTGAAGTGGCTAGAACGTCACTTTCTCCAGGATATATTCTGCACCTCTCATTTGTCAAAATTAGAAAATACAGACCAGGTCTTCTCAATCTTTCTTAAGATGAGCCTGTTATCCCTAGGATTCATCTGGTGAACCTCCATCGCTGTTCTAATTTTCTAATACCGTTGGATTCTGGAAAAGCACCAGAGGCTTGGAAAAATACTATGTGACATTCTTATTTGGGAGGGAGGGAGGCATAAAGCAGGTAATTTTTAGGCTGATTAACCTCAGCTCTATTGTTGGAAAAATGTTGGAGTCAAATATTAAGGACATTTGGAAAATTGTTATCTAATCAAGTAGAGTCAGCATGGCTCCACAAAAGGGAAATCGTGCCTGACTTATTTATTAGAATTGTTTTGAGGAAGTGTCAACCAGAGTAGATAGAGGGAGCCAGTAAATGTATAGTATTTGGAGTTCCAGAAGGTGTTTGACAAAGAACTTCTCAAAAGGTTAAGTCATAAGGTAAGAGCCCAAAGTGCTGGTGGTAGCATATTGGCATGGGTAGAGAATTAGCTATTGGGTAGAGATTCGGGTGGGAAACAGTGAGTGGGAATAAAGGGTTCTTTTTCAAGTTGGTGACCGGTAACCAGTGGGGTTCCACAGGGATCAGCGCTGAGACCACAACTGTTTATAATAATATATTAATGATCTGACAGAAGGAAGTGAATGTTCTGCACCAGATTTGCAGTTGACACAAAAATAGGTGTAATTTTGCAATGTACAGCTGGAAGAAGGGTTTATAGCGCAGACCTATGGATCAGGATAAATTTTGTTTTGATTTACAGGTTGTTCTGCCGTCTGACACCACCATTATGTCTGAATTTCTTGGGACTGATTCACATGGATTCCGCAATTTCACATCAGAACAGAGAGCAGACTGCTTACACCTCGGTGAGAGATAGGAGATGTGGGTGGTTGGGGGTGAGAGGAAGATTATGCTGATGATGGGTGGGTTTTGGGCTAATGACACTTGCCTGACTTAACAACTTGTTTCCAATTTATCCTCAGATAATGGGCTCAATGCGGGTGATATCCTTCATTGCTGATGGATTCTATATTTATTATCCGATGCTGGTTGTGATCCTCTGCATTGCTACCTACTTCAGGTAATGTACTCTGCTATCCCTCACCTGGGAGGGTTTGATTGGGACAGTGTAGAGGGAGAACTGATGAGATTTTCACAGTATAACTTAAAGGGAATGACAGTGAAATGAGGATAGCTGTAAGCTTGCTTGTTGAGCTCGCAGGTTCATTTTCAGATGTTTTGTCACCATAAGAGGTAACATCATCAGTGAGCCTCTGGCAAAGTGCTAGTGTTTTTTTAAAGATTAGATTCTCTACAGTATAGACACAGGCCCTTTGGCTCTCACCGACCCCCCGAAGAGTAACCCACCCAGACCCATTCCCCTACCCTATATTTACCCCTGACTAATGCACCTAAAACTATGGAAATTTATCATGGCCAATTCACCTGACCTGCCCATCTTTGGATATTGGGAGGAAACCAACGCAGACATGGAGAATGTGCAAACTCTACACGGACATTCACCCGAGGCTGGAATCGAACTTGGCTCCCTGGCGCTGAGAGGCAGCAGTGCTAACCACTGAACCACCGTGCTGCCTTTCTTGTTGGTGACACACTTTCTATTTGTGTGTTTAGGTTTCCTTGGGTGGTTGATGTCATTTCCTGTGGTGGTGTAATTTCCTGTTCTTTTTCTCAGAGGGTGGTAAATGGGGTCAAAATCGATGTGTTTGTTCATAGAGTACCAGTTGGAATGCCATGCTTCTAGGAATTCTCGTGCATGTCTTTGTTTGGCCTGTCCTAGGATGGATGTGTTGTCCCAGTCGAAGTGATGTCCTTCCTCATCTGTATGTGAGGATACTAGTGAGAGAGGGTCATGTTGTTTTGTGGCTAGTTGGTGTTCATGTATTGTGGTGGCTGGTATCATGTATTCCCGTCAATACATCTGGGAAATTTTGCACCAAAACCTTACTCACTAACATGACAGATCATGAATGGACAGACACTGTACAACGAGCCATAGACATTAGACAGCGGCAAACACAGAAAATAAAAACAATAGACCTGCAGAAAATACTAGACACGCTCACACAAAATAATAACACAGACAACCCAGAAGCATGGATTAAAAAAAACTTATCTGACCGACCCTTATCAAACAATGAAAAAGCCATCTTAGTAAGAGGATTAAATTACAACTTCCAGGATGCAGACCAGAAAGATTTCTCGGCAGCATTAGGAACAACACGGAAAGATAACAAACGCACAGAAGAAACTCAGCAAACTATCAGACAGTTGTACCAACATTAAGCAGGAAAAAGGAAGGTGGCACAGTGGTTAGCACTGCTGCCTCATAGCGCCAGAGACCCGGGTTCAATTCCCATCTCAGGTGACTCTCTGTGTGGAGTTTGCACATTCTCCCCGTGTCTGCGTGGGTTTCCTCCAGGTGCTCCGGTTTCCTCCCACACTCCAAAAATGTGCAGGTTAGGTGAATTGGCCATGCTAAATTGCCCGTAGTGTTAGGTGAAGGGGTAAATGTAGGGAAATGGGTCTGGGTGGGTTACGCTTCGGAAGGTCGATGTGGACTTGTTGGACCGAAGGGCCTGTTTCCACACTGTAGGTAATTTGTAATCTGAAATACTCTATACACAAGAAAGGAAAGCACTAGAAGGACTTGAAGATTTTAAAAAAAATTATCCTACCTGCAGACAAAGAATGCTTGACAATCATTTTAAATCAAAGAGACCACATTGAGAAGGTGAACACACTGTTTGCAGATACCAACACTTACCGACAGGTGGCGATAGACCCGACCCCACAACTACAGAACCGAATCACCGCCCTCCTCAGAAAAACTTCAGAAATCTGGACAACTAAACAAGATTGAGTTTCAAAAAATCAAACCAGACGGATCCAACCCACCACGTTTCTACGGATTACCCAAAATTCACAAACCAGGAACCCCCTCAGCCCCATAGTCTCACTATCTGGAACACCAACTTAGAGTGGCCAAGGAGCTAGACCAAAGATTAAAACACTTCGTAAAACACTCACGCCTGTCCGTCCACTCCACCCAAGTATTCCTGAAGACACTAAGATATAAGAGAATGAAATAATGGTCTCCTTTGATGTAACAACCCTGTTCACATTCACCAACATCAACCTGGCCAAGGAAACATTGACTGCACAATTAGAAAACCAGCATCTACAGGAAAACAACACATACAGACCGAATGTTGAACTACAGAGGGAATCGTCCCAACACCCACAAACGAATAGGAACATTATTCCAATGAGCCACCACACTGCAGCACAGAGGAACTACGCAGAGCAATCACCTATACCATGTATTCAAAAGTCGCAGGTACCAATGAACACAGCCCGCCAATTTCTCAGCAGCAAACCCAAACAAGCAGACAAAACATGTCCAGAAACCCTCTCCACTCTCCCCTACATCAAAGATATCTCGGAATTGACTGCCAGACCACTCAGACCCCTTGGATCGTGGTAGCCCACAAACCCACCAACACACTAAAACAGCAGCTAATGAACTTGAAAGACCCGACACAGACAATGAGCAAAACTAATGTCATTTACAAAATACTGTGCAAGAACTGTAACAGACACTACATTGGACAAACAGACAGGAAACTACCCACCAGGATACATGAGCATCAACTAACCACAAAACTACATAACCCTCTTTCACTAGTATCTTCACATACAGATGAGGAAGAACACCACTTCAACTGGGACAATACATCCATCCTAGGACAAGCCAAACCGAGAATCACATGAGAATTCCTAGAATTATGGCATTCCAACTGGAATTCCATCAACAACCACATCAACTTGGATCCCATTTACCACCCGCTGAGAAAAAGAACGGGAAATTACATCACCACAGGAACTGACATCACTAACTCAAGGAAACCTAAACACATGAATAAAAAGTAAGTCGCTAACACCAGTGCTTCATCCAGAGGCTCACTGATGATGTTACCCAGTGTAGGGATGAAATGTCTGAAACCGAATCTTCCAGCTCGGCGAGCAAACTTACATCCAGAACCTCAACCTGCGCTACAAATTTTCCCAACATTTGCTAACTGAGGATAGAGTTAGCTAAAATGAACTGGGTGGACAGATTAGCAGGAAAGACAGTAAGCAAGCAGTAGCTTACATTTGAGAAGGTAATTCATGATCCTGAGCAAAATTATATCCCTGTACAGAGGGAAGATTCTGAGAGGGATAAACAAACCATAGCTACCAAGGAAGTGAAACAGAATACAAAGTTAAAAGAAATGAACCCAAATTCAGTCATCACTCTGAAGACTGGGATAAATTCAGAATGCAGTAAAGGAAGAACTAAAGGCAGATTAGAAAATATATTACAGGGTCAAACCAGCGAGGAGTATAAAAAAACTGACAGTGAGAGCACCTTTCAATATCTGAAAAGGAATAGTGATTTAAAGTGAACATAGGCATCTTTGAAAATTAATCAGGGGAGCTTTAGGGCAATAAGGAAATCATCAAAGAGTTAGACTGATATAAGATATCATCTGTTTAATAACTGGCAGAACGGAAAGAGGAACAGAGAGATCTTGGGGTGTTTGTCCACACACCACTGGAGGTGGTAGGACAGGGTAATAGGGTGGTTAAGGCGGCCATGGGGACACTGGCCTTTATCGGTCGAGGCTTGGATGATCAGAGCAGGGAGGTTCTGGTGGAGCTGTACAGGAGTTTAGGGAGGTCACAGCTGGAGGACTGTGTGCAGTTTCTGGTGCCCACACTATAGGAAGGATGTGATTGTACTGGGAGGGGGGTACTGCCTGGGATGGAGCAGGTTAGTGATGAAGACAGGCTGGAGAAGCTCAGGTTGCTGAGGGAACCTCCCAGCAGTGTTTAAGATTGAGGGGCATGGCCAGAGTGGATGAAAAGCAGCTGTTCACCTTGGTTAAAATATCAATTAACAAGAAGGCATAATTTTAAAGTGGAAGGCAGGATGTTAGAGGGAATTTGAGGAAAATGCTTTTCACCCTGAAGGTGGTGGCCATCTGGAATACCTTGCCTGGGAGGGTATTTGAGGTGGGAAACCTCACAATCTTTAAGAAGTATCTGGATGAGCAGTTGAAGTGTCCATAAAACTGTAAGATGCAGAATTGGACTGTTTAGCCCACCGGAGTCTGATCCATCACTTGATCATGACTGATATGTTTCTCAACCCCATTGCTCTGCCTTCTCCCTGTAACCATTGTCCTCTTATTAACCAAGAATCCGTCTATCTCTGCCTTAAGAATGCTGAATGACCTGGGCCTCTGCAGCATTGAGTTGCTCAGATTCCCCACCCTCTGCCTGAAGAAATCCCTTCCCATCTCCTTTCTCTTGGGTCGTCCCTGTGCCCTCTGGTCCTAGTCTTTCCAAGTAGTGGAAATAATTTCTCCATATTCATTCATTCCAGGCTACTCAGTATTCTGTATGTTGCAAATAGTCTCCCGCCCCCACCTCTCCCCAAACCTTTTAACCCCATGTACCACCCAGAGTCCTGGACTGAACCTCATATGACAAGCCCCTTCATCCCTGTAACTATTCTTAGAAACCTCTAGACTTATCCAAGGATTTAGCAAGGAAACTGCAGGGGATGGGCACATTAGAAATGTGGAGCTTATTCAAGGAAAAGCTCCTGTGTGTCCAGAAGTGGAATCCCTGGTCAAGAGGAAGAAGAAGGCTTAGAGTCATAGAGATGTACAGCATGGAAACAGACCCTTCAGTCCAACCCGTCCATGCCGACCAGATATCCCAACCCAATCTAGTCCCACCTGCCAGCACCCGGCCCATATCCCTCCAAACCCTTCCTATTCATATACCCATCCAAATGCCTCTTAAAATGTTGCAATTGTACCAGCCTCCACCACATCCTCTGGTAGCTCATTCCATACACGTACCACCCTCTACGTGAAAAAGTTGCCCCTTAGGTCTCTTTTATATCTTTCCCCCTCACCCTAAACTATGCCCCCTAGTTTTGGACTCCCTGACCCCAGGGAAAAGACTTTGTCTATTTATCCTATCCGTGCCCCTCATAATTTTGTAAACCTCAGTCTGAAAAACAACCCTTCACCACCACCCTCTGTCTTCTACCTTTGAGCCAGTTCTGTATCCAAATGGCTAGTTCTCCCTGTATTCCATGAGATCTAACCTTGCTAAGCAGTCTCCCATGGGGAACCTTGTCAAATGCCTTACTGAAGTCCCTATAGATCACATCTACTGCTCTGCCCTCATCAATCCTCTGTTACTTCTTCAAAAAAAAACTCCATCAAGTTTGTGTGACATGATTTCCCACACACCAAGCCATGTTGATTATCCCGAATCAGTCCTTGCCTTTCCAAATACATGTACATGCTGTCCCTCAGGATTCCCTCCATCAACCTGCCCGTCACTGAGGTCAGGCTCACCGGTCTATACTTCCCTGGCTTGTCTTTACCGCTCTTAAACAGTGGCACCACGTTTGCCAACCTCCAGTCTTCTGCCACCTCACCTATATCTATTGATGATACAAATATCTCAGCAAGAGGCCCAGCAATCACTTCTCTAGCTTCCCACAGAGTTCTCAGGTACACCTGATCAGGTCCTGGGGATTTATCCACCTTTAACCGTTTCAAGACATCCAGCACTTCCTCCTCTGTAATCTGGACATTTTCCAAGATGTCACCATCTATTTCCCTACAGTCTATATCTTCCATATCATTTTCCACAGTAAATACTGATGCAAAATATTCATTTAGTATCTCCCCCATTTTCTGTGGCTCCACACAAAGACCGCCTTGCTGATCTTTGAGGGGCCCTATTCTCTCCCGAGTTACCCTTTTGTCCTTAATATTTTGTAAAACCCCTTTGGATTCTCCTTAATTCTATTTGCCAAAGCTATCTCATGTCCCCGTTTTGCCCTCCTGATTTCCCTCTTAAGTATACTCCTACTTCCTTTATACTCTTCTAAGGATTTACTCGATCTATTCTGTCTGTACCTGACATATGCTTCCTTCTTTTTCTTAACCAAACCCTCAATTTCTTTAGTCATCCAGCATTCCCTTTACCTACCAGCCTTCCCTTTCACCCTGACAGGAATATACTTTCCCTGGATTCTCGTTATCTCATTTCTGAAGGCTTCCCATTTTTCAGCCGTCCCTTTAGCTGCGAACATCTGATTCCAATAAGCTTTCGAAGGTTTTTGCCTAATACCGTCAAAATTGGCCTTTCTCCAATTTAGGACTTCAACTTTTAGAGCTGGTCCAACCTTTTCCATCACTATTTTAAAACGAATAGAATTATGGTCGCTGACCCCAAAGTGCTCCCCCACTGACACCTCAGTCACCTGCCCTGCCTTATTTCCCAAGAGTAGGTCAAGTTTTGCACCTTCTCTAGTAGGTACATCCACATACTGAACCAGAAAGTTGTCTTGAACACACTTAAGAAATTCCTCTCCATCTAAACCTTTAACACCCAGTCTATGTTTGGAAAGTTAAAATCCCCTACCATAACCACCCTATTATTCTTACAGATAGCTGAGATCTCCTTACAAGTTTGTTTCTCAATTTCGATCTGACTATTGGGGGGTCTATAATACAATCCCAATAAGATGAACATCCCTTTCTTATTTCTCATTTCCACCCAAATAACTTCCCTGGATGTATTTCCAGGAATATCCTCCCTCAGCGCAGCTGTAATGCTATCCCTTATCAAAAATACCACTCCCCCTCTTCTCTTGCCTCCCTTTCTATCCTTCCTGTAGCATTTGTATCCTGGAACATTAAGCTGCCAGTCCTGTCCATCCCTGAGCCATGTTTCTGTAATTGCTATGATATCCCAGTCCCATGTTCCTAACCATGCCCTGAGCTCATCTGCCTTCCCTATTAGGCCCCTTGCATTGAAATAAATGTAGGTTAATTTATTAGTCCTACCTTATCCCTGCCTGCCCTGACTGTTTGACTCACTTCTGTTCTCAGCTGTACCTGTCTCAGATCAATCTCTTTCCTCACTATCTCCCTGGGTCCCACCCCTCCCCCACCTTACTAGTTTAAATCCTCCCAAGCAGTTCTAACAAATTTCCCTGCCAGTATATTAGTCCCCTTCCAATTTAGGTGCAATCTGTCCTCTTGTATAGGTCACTTCTACTTCACTTATGTTAGGGTGAGATGTGAAGGCTCAGTTAGGGCGCTTGAGGGTTACAAGGTAGCCAGGAAAGACCTAAAGAGAGAGCTCAGAAGAGCCAGGAGGAGACATGAGAAGCTGTTGGTGGATAGGATCAGGGTAAACCCTAAGGCTTTCTATGGTTTTTAAGGAATAAAAGAATGACAAGAGTAAGATTAGGGTGAATCAAGGATAGTAGTGGGGAGTTGTGTGTGGAGTCAGAGGAGATAGGGGAAGCACTAAAGGAATATTTTTCAACAGTATTCACTCGAGAAAATGACAATGTTGTCGAGGGTATTACTGAGATACAGGCTACTAGACTCGGTGGGATTGAGGTTCACAAGGAAGAAGTATTATAAATCCTGCAGAGTGTGAAAATAGATAAGTCCCCTGGGCTGGATGGGATTTATCCCGGGATCCTCTGGGAAACCAGGGAGGAGGTTGCCGAGCCTTTGGCATTGATCTTTAAATCGTCATTGTCTACAGGAATAGTGCCAGAAGACTGGAGGATAGCAAATGTGGTTCCCCTGTTCAAGAAGGGGAGTAGAGTCAACCCTGGTAATTATAGACCAGTGAGCCTTACTTCAGTTGTGGGTAAAGTGTTGGAAAAGGTTATAAGAGATAGGATTTATAATAATCTGGAAAAAAATAATTTGATTAGGGATAGTCAGCACGTTTTGTGAAGGGTAGGTCGTGCCTCACAAACCTTATTGAGTTCTTTAAGAAGGTGACCAAACAGGTAGATGAGAGTAAACCGGTTGATGTGGTGTATATGGATTTCAGCAAGGCGTTCGATAAGGTTCCCCACAGTAGGCTATTGTACAAAATGCGGAGGAATGGGATTGTGGGAGATATAGCAGTTTGGATCAGTAATTGGCTTGCTGAAAGAAGACAGAGGGTGGTGGTTGATGGGAAATGTTCATCCTGGTGTCCAGTTACCAGTGGTGTACCACAAGGGTCGGTGTTGGGTCCACTGCTGTTTGTTATTTTTATAAACTACCTGGATGAGGGCGTAGAAGGGTGGGTTAGTAAATTTGCAGATGACACTAAGGTCGGTGGAGTTGTGGATAGTGACGAAGGGTGTTGTAGGTTACAGAGAGACATAGATAAGCTGCAGAGATGGGCTGAGAGGTGGCAAGTGGAGTTTAATGCGGACAAGTGTGAGGTGATTCACTTTGGTCGGAGTAACTGGAATGCAAAGTAATGGGCTAATGGTAAGATTCTTGGTAGTGTAGATGAGCAGAGAGATCTCGGTGTCCATGTACACAGATCCCTGAAAGTTGCCACCCAGGTTGACAGGGTTGTTAAGAAGGCATACAGTGTTTTAGGTTTTATTAATAGAGGAATCGAGTTCTGGAACCATGAGGTTATGCTACAGCTGTACAAAACTCTGGTGTGGCCGCACTTGGAGTATTGTGTACAGTTCTGGTCACTGCATTATAAGAAGGATGTGGAAGCTTTGGAAAGGGTGCAGAGGAGATTTACCAGGATGTTACCTGGTATGGAGGGAAGGTCTTACGAGGAAAGGCTGAGAAACTTGAGGCTGTTTTCGTTGGAGAGAAGAAGGTTGAGAGGTGACTTAATAGAAACATACAAGATAATCAGAGGGTTAGATAGGGTGGACAGGGAGAGCCTTTTTCCAAGTATGGGGACGGTGAGCACGAGGGGGCATAGCTTTAAATTGAGGGGTGATAGATATAGGACAGATGGCAGAGGTAGTTTCTTTACTCAGAGTAGTAAGGGTATGGAACGTTTTGCCTGCAACGGAATTAGATTCGCCAACTTTAAGTACATTTAAGTCGTCATTGGACAAGTATATGGACGTACATGGAATAGTGTAGGTTAGATGGGCTTCAGATTGGTATGACAGGTCGGCGCAACATCGAGGGCCGAAGGGCCTGTACTGCGCTGGAATGTTCTATGTTCTCTTTGCTTTGGATGTGAGCATAAGAGGTATATGACACCAAAATTGGAGGTGCAGTGGACAGCGAAGAAGGTTACCTCCGATTACAACGGGATCTTGATCAGATGGGCCAATGGGCTGAGAAGTGGCAGATGGAGTTTAATTCAGATAAATGTGAGGTGCTGCATTTTGGGAAAGCAAATCTTAGCAGGACTTATACACTTAATGGTAAGGTCCTGGGGGTGCTACTAAACAAAAAGATATTGGAGTGCAGGTTCATAGCTCCTTGAAAGTGGAGTCGCAGGTAGATAGGATAGTGAAGAAGGTGTTTGGGATGCTTTCCTTTATTGGTCAGAGTATTGAGTACAGGAGTCGGGAGGTCATGTTGCAGCTGTACAGGACATTGGTTAGGTCACTGTTGGAATATTGTGTGCAATTCTGGTCTCCTTCCTATCTGAAAGATGTTGTGGAACTTGAAAAGGTTCAGAAAAGATTTACAAGGATGTTGCCAGGTTGGAGGATTTGAGCTACAGGAAGAGGCTGAACAGGCTGGGGCAGTTTTCCCTGGAGCGTTGGAGGCTGAGGGGTGACCTTATAGAGGTTTATAAAATCATGAGGGACATGGATATGATAAATAGACAAAGTCTTTTCCCTGGGGTGGGGGAGTCCAGAACTAGAGGGCATAGGTTTAGGGTGAGAGGAGGAAGATATAAAAGAGACCTAAGGGGCAACGTTTTCACACAGAGGGTGGTATGTGTGTGTGGAATGAGCTGCCAGAGGAAGTGGTGGAGGCTGATACAATTACAGCATTTAAAAGGTTTCTGGATGGATGTATGAATAGGGTTTGGAGGGATATTGGCCAGGTGCTGGCAGGTGGGACTAGATTGGGTTGGGATATCTGGTTGGAATGGATGGGTTGGACTGAAGTCTGTTTCCATGCCGTACAACTCTCTGACTCTCTGTCAGCCCATCATACCTTTTGATATGGAGCCCAAAATTGCTCTCTATATTCCAAATGTCGTCTGACCTAAGCCTTGTGGAGTCCCAGCCCCACATCTCTGCTGTTGCATTTGAGAGGGTTAGAATACATGTTAACATTGCAATTGCCTTCCTAACTACCAACTGAACCTGCATGTTCACCTGATGAGAAATCTGAACTAGTCCCTGAGTGATTCAGATTTCCAAAACCTTTCCCCATGTCCTCTATTCTTCCAACGGCAGTTCATCACCTCACACTTTCTCTTATTGTATTCCATCTGCTACTTCCTTGCCCACTCTCCTGCCACGTCCAAACCCTCCTTATTTATTTACGTAGGGAACATGGATGTTACTGATTGAGTCAGCATTTTTGTTCTCCTTGTGAGGGTGAGCTTCCTCCTTGACTCGCTGCCGTCCGTGTGATGTAGATTGAACCCCAATGCCCTTAGGGAGGGAATTCCAGGATTTTGACCTAGGAACTCTGAAGGAGCTAAACATATTTCCAAGTCTGGGTGGTGACTGGCTCGAGGGGGTTGTTGCAGGGGTTGGTGTTCCCATGTATATTCTGCCTTTGTCCTTCTAGATGGAATTGGTCATGTGTTTGGAATGTGCTATCTGGGCATCTTTGGTGAGTTTCTACAGTCCATCTTGTAGATAGTACACACTGCTGCTAGTGAGCGTCGGTGGTGGAGGGAGGGGATGTTTGAGGATGTGGTGCCAATCAAGCGGCTGCTTTGTCCTGGTTGGTGTCATACCTCTTGTGTTGTTGGGGCTACACTCACCCAGGCAACTGGGGAGTATTCCATCACATTGCTGATTTGTGCCTTGTAGATAGCTTTGGGGAGTCAGGAAGAGAGTTACTTGCCAAAGTATTCCCAGCCTGTGATCTGCTCTTGTGGCCATTGTGTTAGTGTAGCAGGTCCGGTTGAGTTTCTGGTCAATGGTAACTCCCAGGATGTTGATAGTGGGGGATTTGGTGATGGTAAGTCCATTGACTGTGAAGGGGTGGTGGTTAGAACATTACATTACAGTGCAATACAGGCCTTTCTGCCCTCCGTTGTGCCAACCTGTTGGTCAGATTGGTTCAACACTTCTATTTTCAGCCATATGCCTATCCAGTGACCATTTAAATGCTTTTGTAGAACATAGAGCATTATTAGATTGTCTCTTGTTGATCATGGTCATAGCCTGGCATTTGTGTGGCGTGAATGTTACTTTCCACTTGTCGGCCCAAGCCTGGAGATTGTCCAGATCTTGTTGTATTTGAACATGGACTGCTTCAGTATCTGAGGAGTTGTGAACGGTGCTGAGCATTGTGCAATCATCAGTGAACATCCCCCACTTCTGACCTTCTGGTGGAGGGAAGGTCTTTGAAGCAGCTGAAGATGGTTGGGTCGAGGACACTCCCCTGAGGGACTCCTGCAGAGATGTCCTGGAGCTGAGATGACTGACCGTCCAACAACCACAACCATCTTCCTCCGTGTCAGGTCTGACTCTAACTAGCGGAGTGTTTGCCCCCTGACACCCACTGATTCCAGTTTTGCCGGGATTCTTGATGCCACACTCGATCAAATGTGGGCTGTCACTCTCCCCTCCCCTCTGGAATTCAGCTCTTTTGTCCATGTTTTACCCAAGGCCCATGAGGTCAGGAGCTGAGTGACCCTGGGGGATCTCAAACTGGGTGTCACTGAGCAGGTTACTGCTGAGCAGGTGCTGCTTGATAACATTGTTACTGACACCGTCCATCACGTTACTGAGGATCGAGAGGAGACTGATGGGATAGGAATTGGCTGGGTCGGATTTGTCCTGCCTTTTGTGTACAGGGCATACCTGGTCGACCTTCCACATTTTCGGGTAGATGCCAGTGTTGTCACAGTTCTGAAACAGCTTGGCTCGGGGAGCAGCAGATCCTGGAGCACAAGTCTTGCAGGAATATTGTTAGGGTCCATTGCTTTTGCAGCATCCAGGTCTCCACCTGCTTCTTGGTATCACGTGGAGTGGATCAAATTGGCTGAACATTGTCACCTGTGATACTGGGCACCACTGAAGGAGGCCGAGGTTGATCATCCACTTGGCACTTCTGACTGAAGATTTCTGAGAAAGCTTCAGCCTTACTTGTTGCCCTGATGTACTGGGCTCTTCCATCATTGAGGATAGGGATATTTGTGGAACCTCCTCCTCCAGTGAGTTGTTTAATTGTCCACCACCGTTCATGATTGGATGTGGCAGGTCTGCAGAGCTTAGATCTGATCTGTTGTGTGGGATCACTTAGCTCTGTCTATCACTTTGCTGCTCATGCTGATTTGACATGCAAGTAGGCCTGTTTGGTACCTTCACCAGGTTGACCCCTCATCTTCAGGTATGCCTGGTGCTGCTCCCCTCTTACCCTCCTGCACTCCCCACTGAACCAGGGTTGATCCCCTGGTTTGATGGTAATGGTTGAGTGGGGGATATGCCAGGCCATGAGGTTACAGATTGTGCTGGAGTAGAGTTCTGCTGCTGTTGATGACCCACAGTGCCGTCTGGATGGCCAGCCTTGAGTTGTTAGATCTGTTTGAAATCTGTCCCATTTAGCACCGTGATAATGCCACACAGCACGATGGAGGGGATTCTCAATGTGAAGGTGGGACTTTGTCTCCACAAGGACTGTGCAGTGATCACTTTTACATGGACACAAGCAGTTGAAAGATTGGTAAAGATGAGGTCAAGTCTGTTTTTCCCTCTCATTGGTTCCCTCCCCGCCCCCACTGCTGCAGACCCAGTCCAGCAGCGATGTCCTTCAGGACCCAACCAGCTCGATCAGTAATGCTGCTGCGGAGCCACTCTTGGTGGGGGGGGCATTGAAATCCCCCACCCAGAGGACATTGTGTCCTTGCCACCCTCAGTGCTTTCTCCAAGTGTTGTTCAATGAGTTCTGATTCATCAGCTGATTGGGGGGTGGGGGGGAGGGGGTGCGAAACAGTACATGGTAATCAGAAGGAGGTTTTGTTGCTCATGTTTAACTTGAAGCCATGAGACTTCCTAGGGTCTGGAGTCAATGTTCAGGACTCCCAAAGCAATTCCCTCCTGACTGTGCCCCCACCCCTGTTGGGTCTGTCCTGGCTGTGGGACAGGACCTATCCAGGGATGGTGATGGTGGGCTCTGGGACATTGCCTGGAAGGTAGGATTTTGAGAGCATGACTCTGTCAGGCTGTTGTGTGACTAGTCTGTGAGATAGCTCTCCCAATTTTGGCACTGGTCCCCAGATGTTAATAAGGAGGACTCTGTGGGGTTGACAGGGCTATTTCTGCTGTTGTCCTTTCCAACAGAGTGCTTGTTGCTGGCTTTCATCAGTTTCATTGAGATGTTGTAAAAATTGGCACAACTGCCTGCCTTTCCAGTCCATTCCAGAGGACAGTTGAAGAGTTAACCATGTTGCTGAGAGTCTGTATTTTCATACACATTAGACTGGATAAGGATGGCAGATTTCCATCCCTGAAGGATGTTAGTGAACCAGGTGTGTTTTTTGACAATTGACAATGGTTTCCTGGTTATTGGTAGATTCTTATAACAATGTAATGGGATTCAGACCTGTGTCATGAGAACATCAGCTAAGTTTCTGGATGAATAGTTAGATGAGAATACCATTAGGCCATTGCCTGCCTCCCTCTGCAATCTCCTGCTTCCTGCACATTACTTGTCCCTCCATCTAATTTTTTGTTGTCTGCAAACCAGACTGTTAATCTATAATGTAAATAGTTGTGGTCCCAACACCAACCCCTGTGGAACTCCAGTCTCTCCAACCCTCTGCTTTCTGCCAGTCAGCTAATCCTCTATCCACAGGGAAGGCAGTGACAAGTGGGGTACTGTAGGGTTCAATGCTGCGACCCCAGCTGTTCTCAATAAACATTAATGACTTGGATGAAGGAATTGAATGTAGTATCTCCACATTTTCACCTGACACTAAGCTGGGCGGCAGGGTGTGCAGGGGAGGAGGATGTGAAGAGGCTGCAGGGTTACTTGGATAGACAATACTTTGTAAATACTGGATTAGTGGTGCTGGAAGAGCACAGCAGTTCAGGCAGCATCCAACGAGCAGCAAAATCGACGTTTCGGGCAAAAACCCTTCATCAGGAATGGGCTTTTTTCCCGAAACGTCGATTTCGCTGCTCGTTGGATGCTGCCTGAACTGCTGTGCTCTTCCAGCACCACTAATCCAGTATT
This sequence comes from Chiloscyllium punctatum, assembly GCF_047496795.1. Taxonomy (NCBI): domain Eukaryota; kingdom Metazoa; phylum Chordata; class Chondrichthyes; order Orectolobiformes; family Hemiscylliidae; genus Chiloscyllium; species Chiloscyllium punctatum. The sequence continues at coordinate 284,792 of NC_092740.1, forward strand.
TGGTTTTCAGCATCTGCAGTCATTGTTTTTACTTTAATACTTTGTAAATGCAATACAATGTAGATAAATGTGAGGTTATTCACTTTGGACCCAGAAACAGGAAGGCCTATTATTCTCTGAATGGTGGCTGTTTAGGAGTAGGTGAGGTGCAATGAGACCTGGGTGTCATGGTGGAATGGTCGCTGAAAGTCAACTTTCAGGTGGAGCACGTGGTGAGGAAAGCTAATGGCTCGCTGTCCTTCATAGCAAGAGGGTCGGAGTGTCGGAGTAAGGATGGCTTGCTGCAGTTATATAGGGCCTTGGTAAGGCTATACCCTGAGAATTGTAGGCAGTTATGGCTTCATAGTCTAAGGAATGACATTCTTGCTATTGACCGAGTCCAGTGAAACTTCACCAGACTGATTCCTGAGATAGCAGGACTGACCTGAGGCAAGACTAGATCGACTGGGCTTGTGCTCACTGGGCATCTCATCGAAACATATAAAATCCTGATGGGACTAGACAGGCAAGATGTGGGAAGAATGTTCCCGATGTTGGGGAGGTTCAGAACTAGGGGGGGGGCACAGTCTCAGAATAAGGGACAAGCCGTTCAGGACTGAGATGAGGAGGAATGTCTTCACTCAGAGAGTTGGGAACCTGTGGAATTCTCTCCCACAGGAAGCTGTTGGGGCCAGTTCATTGGATATATTCAAGAGGAAGCTGGACGTGGCTCTTGTGGATAAAGGGATTTTGGGGAGAAAGTGGGAATAGGATACTGAGATTATGTAATCAGCCAGTGACCATATTGAATGGTGATGCAGGATCGAAGGAGGCGACCATTCAGCCCCATGTTCACGACTGAAAACAGCAAATGCTGGAGACCACAGTGGGTCAGAGCACATCAGTGGGAGAGTGTTTTGTGTCTAGTTGACTCTTGCTCTGATGAAGAGTCCTCTAGATTTGAAATGTTAGCTTGCTCTGTCTCCATGGTTGCTGTCTGACCTGCTGTGATCTTCAGCATTTGGTTGTTCAGATTCCAGTTTCTGCAGTAGTTTGCTCCTATTTTCTATGTCTCTGTGATACCCACAACACTGTACCTGCCAACTTCAGTCTGTGCTGTGAGTTCATTTCCTTTGTTCTGTATACTGTGTGTATTAAGGTATAACACCATCAATCTGGCCTTGACTCCCACCTTCTCATAGCTGACCCTCTATCTGCTCTGCCTGAAGTTAGATTCCTGGCCTTTTCCATACTCTGTCCTGTTACCTGTGCTCGAAACTTTAATGACATCTGCTGAGCCCATCTTGGCATTTAAGATTTTCCATATTTTCTGTGTAACTGGACCCATAGGCCTCGAACAGTTTAGTTTGATGCCGAGGCAGGGCCAGAGTGTGATATAATGTAAGGCCTAATGTTGGAAAGTTGGACTTGAATTGGTAGCTGTATATTTTTAGTAGTTTGGATTCAGTTGCTGATGGGCTTCTGTGCTGTTTGAATGGCCATCACTAGAGAAGCAGGTATTAGATCAACTAAGTTAAAGGCAGATCACTCCCCTGGCCCTGATGGCGTGCACCCTGGAATCCTAAAAGCGGGAGCTACAGAGATGGTGGATGCATTAGTTGTGATTTTTCAAAAATATTTGTAAGACTCTGGAAGAGTACAGGTGCATGGGAAACCTGCAGATGTGACTGGCCTGGTCAGAAATGCATAGATGGAGAAAATAGGTAACTTTGCCGAACAGCTTGTCATCTACTGTTGGAAAAATGTTGGAATCAGCTGTTAAGGAAGTAATAGCACATTTAGAAAATCATACAATATCAAACAGTATGGCACAGGAACAGTCTCAGGCGACTGACTGTGTGGAGTTTGCACGTTCTCCCCGTGTCTGCGTGGGTTTCCTCCGGGTGCTCCGGTTTCCTCCCACAGTCCAAAGATGTGCAGGTCAGGGTGGATTGGCCATGCTAAATTGCCCGTAGTGTTAGGTAAGGGGTAAATGTAGGGGTATGGGTGGGTTACGCTTCGGCGGGGCGGTGTGGACTTGTTGGGCCGAAGGGCCTGTTTCCACACTGTAAGTAATCTAATCTAATCTAATCTAATCTGTCTGTTACTGTTTAGTCCCTTCAGCTCACTATGTCGGGCTGAGCATGGTGCCAAATTAAACTAATCTCTCAAATGCCCCTATCATGTCTGCCTGTACCACCACCATTCCAGACTCCTATCACGCTTCGTTAAAAGAGAACAAACCTACCCCTCTCATCTCCTTTGAGCATTCCCTCCTCACCTTAAATGCATGCCCCCTATTTTTTGACATTTCAACGCTGGGGAAATTAATTCTGACCTTTGACCCTATCTATACATCTCATAATTCTATGAACTGCTATCAAGTCACCCCTTCAGCCTCTGCCACCCCTCCAGAGAAAACATCCTGGGTATTTCCAGCCTCTCCCTCTAATCCAGACAGCATCCTGGTAAACCTCTTCTGAACGCTCTCCAAACCCTCCACATCCTTCCTGTAATGTGGTGACTAAAATTGGGCATTGGTTAGGCCACACTTCAAGTACAAAATCTTATAAAGCTGCAACATGACATCCTGACTCTTGTACCGAATTCCCCAATCAATAGGGTGGCACGGTAGCTCAGTGGTTAACACTGCTGCCTCACAGCACCAGGAACCCGGGTTCAATTCCCGCCTCTGGCAACTGTCTGTGGGGAGTTTGCACATTCTCCCCGTGTCTGCGTGGGTTTCCCCCGGGTGCTCCAGTTTCCACCCACAATCCAAAAATGTGCAGGTCAGGGTGAATTGGCCATGCTAAATTGCCCATAGTGTGAGGTGAAGGGGTAAATGTAGGAGAATGGGTCTGGGTGGGTTACGCTTCGGCGGGTCGGAGTGGACTTGTTGGGCCGAAGGGCCTGTTTCCACACTGTAGGTAATCTAATCTAATCTAATCTAATCTAAACTGTCTAGCTGCTAGGCTGGGTCTGCGGTAGGAGGTGAGAGAACCAGCAAGAGGGAAAAACATACTTGACCTCATCCTTACCACTCTGCTGGCTGCAGAAGCATCTGTCCATGACAGTATCAGTAAGAGTGACCACTGCACTGTCCTTGTGGAGACAAAGTCCCACCTTCACATTGAGAATGCCCTCCATCGTGTTGTGTGGCACTATCACCGTGCTCAATGGGACTGACTTCGAACTGATCGAGCAACTCAAGGCTGGGCATCCCTGAGGCACTGTGGGTCATCAACAGCAGCAGAACTGTACTCCAGTACAATCTATAACCTCATGGCCTGGCATATCCCCCACTCAACCATTACCATCAAACCAGGGGATCAACCCTGGTTCAGTGGGGAGTACAGGAGGGTAAGAGGGGAGCAGCACCAGGGATACCTGAAGATGAGGGGTCAGACTGGTGAAGGTACCAAACAGGCCTACTTGCATGTCAATCAGCATGAGCAGCAAAGTGATAGACAGAGCTAAGTGATCCCACACAACAGATCAGATCTAACACTCTGCAGTCCTGCCGCATCCAGTAGTGAATGTTGGTGGACAAATAAACAACTAACTGGAGGAGGCAGTTCCACAAATATCCCCATCCTCAATGATGGAAGCGCCCCACCCATCAGGGAAAAGATAAGACTGAAGCTTTCATGGCAATCTTCTGCCAGAAATGCCGAGTGGATGATCCATCTCAGCCTCCTCCAGTGGTCCCCAGCATCACAGATACCAGTCTCCAGCCAATTTGATTCCCTCCACATGATACCAAGAAACAGTTGGAGACACCGGATACTGCAAAGGCAATGGGCCCTGACAACATTCTTCAATAGTACTGAAGAGGTGTGCTGCAGACCTTGCTGCCATCTTGAGCCAAGCTGTTCCAGTGCAGTTACCTGACAATGTACAAAATTGTCCTGTCCATAAAAAGCAGGACAAATCCAACCCGGCCAATTCCCGTCCCATCAGTCTCCCCTCGATCCTCAGTAACGTGATGGATGGTGTCAGTAACAGAGTTATCAAGCAGCAGCTGCTCAGCAATAACCTGCTCGGTGACGCCCAGTTTGGGATCCCCCAGGGTCACCCAGCTCCTGACCTCATTCCAGCCTTGGGTAAAACATGGACGAAAGAGCTGGATTCCAGAGGGGAGGGGAGGGGAGAGGGACAGCCTTTGATACCAAGGCTGGATTTGATCGAGTGTGGCATCAAGGAGCCCGGGCAAAACTGGACCCAATGGGTGTCAGGGGGCAAACACTCCGTAATTAGAGTCAGACCTGACACAGAGGAAGATGGTTGTGGTTGTGGAGGGTCTGTCATCTCAGCTCCAGGACATCTCTGCAGGAGTCCCTCAGGGGAGTGTCCTCGACCCAACCATCTTCAGCTGCTTCATCAATGACCTTCCCTCCACCATAAGGTCAGAAGTGAGGATATTCCCTGATGATTACACAATGTTCGGCACCGTTCACAACTCCTCAGATACTGAAACAGTCCATGTTCAAATACAACAAGATCTGGACAATCTCCAGGCTTGGGCCGACAAGTGGAAAGTAACATTTGTGTCACACAAATGCCAGGCTATGACAATCTAACCACCGCCCCTTGACATTCAATGGTGTTACTGTCACTGAATCACCCTCTATCGTCATCCTGAGGATTACCATTGGTCAGAAATTTAACTGGACTCACCACATAGGTGCAGTGACTATACGAGCAGGTCAGAGGCTGGGAATACTATGGTGAGTAACTCACCACCTGACTCCCCAAAGCCTGTCCACCATCTACAAGGCAGGAGTGTGATGGAATACTCCCCACTTGCCCCTGGATGGGGGCAGCTCGACACCATCCAGGAGAAAGCAGCCGCTTGATTGGCACCACATCCTCAAACATCCCCTCCCTCTCCCACCCACACTCAGTAGCAGCAGTGTGTACCATCTACAAGATGCCCTGCAGAAACTCACCAAAGATCCTCAGACAGCACCTTCCACACCCATGACCACTTCCATCTAGAAGGACAAGGACAGCAGATACATGGGAACACCACCCCCTGCAAGTTCCCCTCTGAGTCCCTCCCCATCCTGACTTGGAAATATATCGTTGTTCCTTCAGTGTCTCTGGGTCAGAATCCTGGAATTCCCTCCCTCAGGGACATTGTGGGTCTACCCACAGCACATGGACTGCAGCGGGAAGAGAAGGCAGCTCACCCCCACCTTCACAAGGGGCAACTAGGGACAGGCAATAAATGCTGGGCCCAGCCAGTGACCCCCACATCTCACAAAAATGAATAAAGTCAAGCGTGCCATATGCTGCCTTTCCCACCTTGTTTACTTGCATGACCACTTTCAGGGAGCTATGCACTTGAACCAGAAGGTGCCTCCATGTCAGTGCTGTTCAGGGTCCCGCCACTAACAGTATATTTTCCTTCATAATTGATCTCCCAAAGTAAACACTTCAGATATCTCCAGATTAAACTCCATCTGCCATTTCTCCGCCCATATCTGCAACTGATCGATAGTCCCGCTGCATCCTTTGACAACCTTCTACGCTATCCACAACTCCACCCATCTTTGTATTGTTGCAAACTTACTAATCCACCCATTTACATTTTCACCTTAGTCATCTATATATATATCACAGAAAGCAGGGATCCCAGTCACGGACCTCCAGCCTGAAAAACATCCTTCCACCAGTACCCTCTGCCTTCTGTGAGCAAGCCAATTCTGAATCTGTTGCAGCCAGGTCATTGTAGATCCCATGTAATTGGATGAGTCTACCAGGGAGGGACCTTGTTGCAAGTCTTACTAAAATGCATGTAGACAACATCCACTGCTGAGCATGCCGAGTTAGTAAGAGGTGACCTGCCATGCACAAAGATGTACTGACTGTCCCTAATTAGGCCATGCTTTTACAAAAGAGCGTAAATCCTATCCATAAGAATTCTTTTCAATCGCTTCCCAAACACCGATGGGAGACTCCCCAGTCTATAGTTTCCTGGATTATCCCTATTTCCTTTGAACAAGGAGCAGCACTAGCTACTTGTCAGTCCTTCAGGACTGTTCCAGTGGCTAGCAAGGATACAAAGATCTTGGTCAAGGCCCCAACAATCTCCTTTCTTGCCCCTCTCAATAACCTGGGGTAGATACAGATTTAAACCAGAGGATTGGAGGATTACAAATGTGCCCTTGTTCAAGAAAGGCCGTAGAGACACCCCGGGTAATTATAGATCAGTGAGCGTTATGTACCTGTGAGGTTCCACAGGGATCATGACTGAGACTGTATTTATCATGTCGTTATCACTTGGAGGAAGAATGTAATATGGCTACATTTGCAGTTAACAAAAATAGGTGGAAAGGCAAATTACAAACAGTTTACAGAGAGAAACAAGAGAAGGACAAGGATGGCAAAGTAGGGGACCACTGGATAAGAAGGGAGGTTGTGAATTTAATCAAAAGGGAAAAAGCAGCAAAAAAGGTTTCAGAAGCTAAAATCAGAAATGACTAACACGAGGGGTCATAGTTTTAAGCTGGTTGGAGGAAAGTATAGAGGGGATGTCAGAGGCAGCTGCTTTACACAGAGTTGTGAGAGCATGGAATGCGTTGCCAGCAGCAGTTGTGGAGGCAGGGTCATTGGGGACATTTAAGAGACTCCTGGACATGCATATGGTCACAGAAATTTGAGGGTGACTACATGAGGATCAGTGGTCGGCACAACATTGTGGGCTGAAGGGCCTGTTCTGTGCTGTACTGTTCTATGTTCTATATCCACACCACTCTGTGCGTGAAGAAGTTACCCCTCAGGTCCTCCTTAAATCTTTCCCCTCTCACCTTAAACCTATGCTCTCTAGTTTTCAGCTCCCTGTCCCTGGGAGAAAGACTATATTCATTCTATCTAAGCCACTCGTGATTTTATATACCTCAATAAGTTCACCCCCTCATTTCCCTATGTTCCAAGAAATAAAGTCCTATCCTGGCTAATCTCTCCCTATAACTCAGACCTACTAGTCTTGGCAACATCGTCATAAATCTTCTCTGCACTCTTTCCAGTTTAACTATGTCTTTCTGGACTGATTAGGGATAGTCAGTATGGTTTTGTGCGGCTCGGTGGCACAGTGGTTAGCAATGCTCCCTCACAGCGCCAGAGACCTGGGTTCAATTCCCGCCTCAGGCAACTGACTGTGTGGAGTTTGCACATTCTCCCCGTGTCTGCGTGGGTTTCCTCTGGGTGCTCCGATTTCCTCCCACAATCTAAAGATGTGCAGGTCAGGTGAATTGGCCATGCTAAATTGCCCGTAGTGTTAGGTGTAGGGGAATGGGTCTGGGTGGGTTGCGCTTCGGCGGGTCAGTGTGGACCTGTTGGGCCGAAGGGCCTGTTTCCACACTAAGTAATTTATTTGGATATAGAACTGGCTCAAAGATAGAAGACAGAGGTTGGTGGTGGAGGGTTGTTTTTCAGACTGGAAGCCTGTGACTAGTGGAGTGCCACAAGGATCGGTGCTGGGTCCTCTACTTTTTGTCATTTACATAAATGATTTGGATGCAAGCATAAAAGATACAGGTAGTAAGTTTGCAAATGACACCAAATTTGGAGGTGTAGTGGACAGCAAAGAGGGTTACCTCAGATTACAACAGGATCTTGATCAGATGGGCCAATGGGCTGGAGTTTAATTCAGATAAGTGTGAGGTGCTGCATTTTTGGAAAGCAACTCTTAGCAGGACTTATATATTTAATGGTAAGGTCCTAGGGAGTGTTGCTGAACAAAGAGACCTTGGAGTGTAGGTTCCTAGCTCCTTGAAAGTGGAGTCACAGGTAGATAGGATAATGAAGGACTATTCTGGATTAGTGGTGCTGAAAGAGCACAGCAGTTCAGGCAGCATCCAACGAGCAGCGAAATCGACCTTTCGGGCAAAAGCCCTTCATAGGGGATTCCTGATGAAGGGCTTTTGCCCGAAACGTCGATTTCGCTGCTCGTTGGATGCTGCCTGAACTGCTGTGCTCTTCCAGCACCACTAATCCAGAATTTGCTTTCCAGCATCTGCAGTCATTGTTTTTACCTCAGGATAGTGAAGGAGGCATTTGGTATACTTTCCTTTATTGGTCAGAGTATTGCGTACAGCAGTTGGGAGGTCATGTTGCAGCTGTACAGGACATGGTTAGGTCACTTTTGGAATATTGTGTGCAGTTCTGGTCTCCTTCCTAACGGAAAGATGTTGTGAAACTTGAAAGAGTTCAGAAAAGATTTACAAGGATGTTGCCAGGGTTGGAGGATTTGAGCTATAGGGAGAGGCTGAACAGGCTGGGGCTGTTTTCCCTGGAGCATCGGAGGCTGAGGGGTGACCTTATAGAGATTTACAAAATCATGAGGGGCATGGATAGGGTAAATAGACAAAGTCTTTTTCCTGGGGTCGGGGAGTCTAGAACTAGAGGGCATAGGTTTAGGGTGAGGGGAAAAAGGTATAAAAGAGACCTAAGGGGCAACTTTTTCACCCAGAGGGTGGTATGTGTATGGAATGAGCTGTCAGAAAAGGTGGTAGAGGTTAGTACAATTGCAATGTTTAAACGGCATCTGGATGGGTATTTGAATAGAAAGGGTTTATAGGGACATGGTTCTGGATTAGTGGTGCTGGAAGAGCACAGCAGTTCAGGCAGCATCCAAGTAGCTTCGAAATCGACGTTTCGGGCAAAAGCCCTTCATCAGGAAGGGCTTTTGCCCGAAACGTCGATTTCACTGCCCGAACTGCTGTGCTCTTCCAGCACCACTAATCCAGAATCTGGATTCCAGCATCTGTAGTCATTGTTTTTACCTTATAGGGACATGGGCCAAGTGCTGGCAAATAGGACTAGATTAGGTTGGGATATCTGGTCAGCATGGACGAGTCGGACCGAAGGGTCTGTTTCTGTGCTGAACATCTCTGACTCGATGACAGGATGACCAAATCTGCACACAATACACCAACTGCAGCCTCACCAACAACTTACACAACTTTAACATAACGTCCCATACATCGTATACTCAGTGTCTTGACTGATGAAGGCCAGGATGCTAAATGCCATCTTCACCACCCTGTCTACCTGTGATGTCGCTTTCAAAGAACTATGTACTTGTACTGCTAGGTCCCTCTCTTCCACAACACTCCTCCAGGACCTTACTGTTTACTGTACAAGTCCTACCTTGGTTTGACTTCCCAAAGTGCAATACCTCACACTTATCTGTACTGAACTGCATTTGCCAATCCTTAGCCCACTTCCCCATCTGATTAAGATCCTTCTGTAATTTTTGATAACCTTCAGCACCATCAACAGTACATCTTAATTTTCTATCATTTACAGACTTACTAATCATGCCTTGTGCATTCACATTCAGATTATTTATGTAAATAACAATTAACAAATGTCCAGCACCAACCCCTATAACACACCACTAGTCACAGGCCTCCTGTCTGAGAAACCACCTTCAATCATTACCCTCTACTTTCCTACCATTGAGCCACTTTTGAATCCAATTATTTAGCTCTCCCTCAATCCCATGCCATCTAACCTTCATGACTAACCTGCCGTGTGGGACCTTGTCAAAGGCCTTACTAAAGTCCATATAGACACTGCCCTACCACCATCTATCCTCTTGGTTACGTATTTGAAAAACTTGAAAAGATTTGTCAGACGTGAGTTCCTGTCCACAAATCCATGCTGGCTTTCCCTAATCAGACCTTGACCATCCAAAATGTTGGTTGATCCTGTCCCTCAGTATCCTCTCCAACAACTTGCCTTCCACTGATGCCTATAGTTTTCTGGCTTGTCTTTGCTAACTTTCTGTAACAATGGAACAACATTAGCCAGCCTTTAGTCTTCTGGAACTTCACCAGTGACGAAAGATGAAGTAAAAATCTCTGCAAGGCCGTCTGCAGTTTCTTCCCTACCCTCTCACAGCATCTGAGGATGGACTTGATCAGGCCCAGGAGATTTATCCACCTTAATGTGCTTTAGGGCTGCAAACCCCTCCTCTTTGCTAATGTGTGTGTGGTCCAAAACGTCACTACTTGTTTCGCTTATTTCTTTAGCATCCATGATTCTCTCCTCAGTAAACACTGAGGAGAAATATTCATTGAAAATCTCCCCCCTTCTCCTGTGGCTCTACACATAGACAGCCATTCTGATCTTTAAGGGGACCTATTCTCTCCCTCTCACCCTTTTACTCTAATATAGCTATAGAACCTTTTGGGATTATTTTTAACCTTATCTGTTTGGTCCATCTCGTAACCTCTTTTTGCTTTTCTGATTTCCCACTTGTGTGTTCCTGCACTTTTTATATTCATCTAAGGATTCACTTGAGCCCGATATCTTAAACCCAATGTATGCCGCCTTCTTTTTCCTGACCAGAGCCTCAATATTTCTCATCAGACAGAGACTCCTAAACCTGTCAACTTTTCCTTTCACATATTGTCCCTAGACTCTTGATATCGCACTTTTAAAAGCCTCCCATTTGTCAGTCGTTCCTTTTTCTTCAAACAGACTCACCGAATTGACCTCTGGTGGATCCTGTCTAATGGCCCCAGAATTGGCCTTGCTCTAGTTTAGCACATTAACTTGTGGAATACTTTCAAAGAACTATGTACTTGTACTCCTTGGTCCCTCTGTTAAAACTAAGAGAGTTCTGGTCACTGGACCCAAAGTGCTCTCCGACTGACAGTTTAGTCACTTGTCTAACCTTGTTTGCTAAGAGGAGCTCCAGTCTTGCACCCTCCTAAGTAGGGCCTTCTACATATTGATTTAGGAAAATTTCTTGGACACATTTTCTTGGACAAATTCCACTCCGTCTGGGTCTTTTACACTCTTGTTGGCCCAGTCAATACAGGGGAAATTAAAATCTCCAACCAATGCTACTTTATTTTTCCTACAGGTATCTGCAATCTCTCTACACATATACTCCTCTAGTACCTGCTGGCTATTTGGGGGTCTATACTGCAGTCCCAGCAGAGATAACCATCCACTTCTTGTTTCTAAGTTTTAATCATCATTTGATGATCCCTTAAGCACTCTATATCCTCTCTAAGCACTTGTTGTTATGTCCTCCCTTATCAGAAGGCCAAATCCCCCTCCTCACTAACTTGTCCTTCTGTCACACCTGTAGCTTCTGTATCCTGGAACATTAAACTGCCAGTCCTGCCCTTCTTTCAGCCATGTTTTTGTTGTGGCTATAATATCCCAGTCCTAGAGCCAATCCATGCTCTGAGCTCATCTGCCTTACCAGTCAGGCCTTGTGCATTAATATAAATGCACTTTAAACCAGAAGTTATTTTCCCTCCCTTTACTGTGCTCCTGTCTATCCTGAATAGTAAACTTGCTCTCAATGGCTGATATATTTTCCTTCTGACTTCTCGATGGTCCCTCTCTTATTCAGAGTCCCACCCCCCTGCCAAACTAGTTTAAAACCTCCTGTGTGACACTAGCAAATCTCCCCACAAGGATATTGGTTCCCCACCAGTTTGTGAGCAACCCATCACCTTTGTACAGGTCACCTCTACCCCACAAGTGGTCCCAATGATCCAAGAACTGAAAACCCTGCTGTTAGCGGCTGCAAATGGGTGGTTTGTGGTAGCAGCCCATATGATGACAAGGGGTGGGGTGCGTGGGAGTTGGGGGTAAGAACATGGGCGAAGGCACTCAGGCCTAAAGTGGTTGAATGCAATATTGAGTCCTAAAGTTTGCAGGGTCCTGAAGCAAAAAAATGAGATGCTGTTCTTGCAGCTTGCGCTGAGCTTCATTGGAACTCTGCAGCAAGTCTGAGACAGAGATATTGGCCAGAGGACATGGTGTGGTGAAGAGGCAGGCAACAGGAAGCTCAGGGTTATTTTTACAGTAAGAATGCAAGTATCGTGCAAAGAGCTTACCCAGTCTGTGTTTTATCTCCACATTGTAGAGGAGACTACATTGTGAGCAGTGAATGCAGTAAACTGGATTGAGTGAAATGCAGGTAAATCTGTTTCACTAGGATGGTGTAGCTTGGGCCTTGGATAGTGAGGAGGAAGCAAGTAAACAGGCAGGTGTTAGACATTGTGATTGCAGGAGAAGTTCCATGGGGGATCTGGGGAGAGTAGAAGAGGAGTGGACAAAGGTGTCCTGGAGGCTACGACAGAAACCCATTGTCAGCCACTAATGGTCCTCATTAACAGCTATTCTCCCAGGTTGACGTTTACCCGTTCCTTTGCCCAACTGTTTTTTTCCCCGTCTCTGGGCTCCATGTCCACTTACTGTTTATTCCCCACCCCAACTTCAACATTTTTACCAATCTTTTCCCAGCCACAATCCATTCTGAAGAAAGGTCTCTGGATCTGAAGTGTTAACTCTGCTTTCTCTCCACAGATGCTGCCAGACCATTCCTAACAATGTGTTTTTATTTTCTTCTAGCATCAGCAGTTGTTAGGTTTTATTTTATGTTCACAGAGAGGTGTTGATAAAGTTAAGTAAATGGTACAATGTGGGAAAACGTGAAGTTCACTGACTTGTGTTAAACTGTTTATACCTGTTTATAAAACACCAATGTGCAGCAGTTAATCAGGAAGGGCTAATGGAATGTGGGCGTGTAAGAGTACAGTCTTACTGCAACTGTACGAGGTGCTGGGGAGACCGCAGCTGGAGCACTGTCAGCAGTTTTGGTCCCTTATTTAAAGAAAGCTCTCATTTTATTGGAGGCAGTTCAAAGAAGGTTCACTCGGGTGATCCCTGGTATAGGATTGTCTTATGAGCAAAGGTTAAACCGGATGGGATTCTACTCCCTGGAGTTGAGAAAGATGAGAGGTGATCTCATTGAAACCTATAGAATTCTATAGGTTTCAATCAAGGTAAATGCTGAGAGGTTTGGGATGGTCAAGGAGATCAGAGGGCATAGTCTCAGAAAAAAGGGGCACCAATTTAAGACTGAGATGAGGAGGAATGTCTTCTGTGAGGATTGAGTCTTTGGAACCCCTTGTTACTGAGTGTGGTGGGGGTAGAGTCCTTCTGTATGTTTCAGGCTGAGATAGATTCTTGGTCAGGGGAAGGGGCAGAAAAGTGGACATGTGCAATGTCAGATCAGCCATGATCCTATTACATGGTGGACAGCAGGTTCAAGGGGCTGAACAGACTAATCCTGTTCCTATTTCTTATGTTTGATATTTTTCTCATCAGCCTGGGTACACGCTGCCTGAATCTCCTTGGCTTCCAACAATTTATGGGAGATAATGAAATGACATCTGACCTTGTGGATGAAGGAAAAGAGCTAATTAAAAGAGGTGAAGTTTTTTTATATATCAGAATCATCATTATCTCTACATTTTAAAAATTCAGCTCAGGGCTTTTCTGATGTGTCTGTAATGGAAATTGTAGCAGGGAAGGATGTGTGTTTGTGGGGACATTTGTACATTGTTTTCCTGGGAGGTTGTGTTATACATTCTGGTTAACACAGGTTTGCTGACAAATGCTTAATGTTTCTGTTACAGAAAAAAGGAAACGGCAGCGACTTGAAGATGGGGAGAATCGGCGAAGGGTAAGCCGTGGGTCCTTGACACTCAAACCTGCCTGCTTCTTCCTGATTTTCACATTTTCTCCATGCTGGGTGTCGTTTTGTATTTCTTGGCAGGAATGGAAAGAACGCTATGGAAACCAGAAAGAGGATTTCACACGGAACAGGGGCTCTCACTCTGAAATACCTAGTTCATTGCATGCAACTAAGCGGGGTAAGACAGTCTGTCCATTCTCTTACTCACTTTCTCTTGGTTGCTCTGACTCCTATGTGTTTTTTTTCCCTTCTCCCAAATACCTACACAGTTCCCACCCCGCTTTCAAACCAACCACACACCCCTGTTCCTGTATCAGTTTCTCAATGAAAATTAGTGATTCTTGTTAACTGACTTGTTTTTTTTTAAGCTTCCACTAAGTACTCCCGCTCAAACAGTAGGTCAGAAAGGGATTGCATGGAGTTGCTGCAGGATCCAGAGCCTATGGATTTTAATGCTGACTCCTTCAGTGATGACTGCCCTGATCAGAACTCTGAGCTGGGAAGGTAAAGAGCATGGGAGCAATATGCATGGATGGGATTGGCATGTGGGTTCCAGCCAGCATTCGGGTGGGCAAGAGTTAGTGGCCTGTTAAGCATTGTATTGTTAAGCCTGTTAAGTATTGTAAGCATTCTGAGATCAGTTTTTGTGAACCCTGGAGTTGCAGTCTATGTTTGTGCTCACTAGTTACCCTGTTCCTGTTCTTTTAGGTACCAACCAAGCGGAAGGTATTTGTCGATGTCCCGCAGCCGGATCTTTGATGATATCTGAATGTGCACAAAGGGTCAGTTCCACAGATTTGCATCTGCTTGAGTTTAATCCACTATCTGCCCTCAGCCACAGCTGGGGGTGGAGGTTTTGTTGGGAAGGGCCTGATCTGCTTTTCCCTTCCCAAGTACTACAGTGACTGGACTTACTTCAAAATTACTTTATTGGTTGTAAAAATGCTTTGGGATAGCTTGATGTCATGGAGGGTTCTGTGGAAGTGCAAATGTTCTTTCATCCCTTCGTTCCAGTTATACTGTTCACTGCAGGAGTAAAACTGATAGCTGTGTGCTGATATTTCCATTTGTGCATGGACTGTGGTTCCTGGGTTCAGGAGTACATTTTTCAGAGACTCTTCTTTCTGGTTAATTTTGCTCTTGCACTTTTCTGCCCTTGGAATGAAGGATGCATTTTGGGCTAGTAATCAGATTTCTGTATTCACATTTTGGTGTAAAAAAATCATTGTAATTTATTGGGTGTATTTAATAAAGTGTCAAGTTTAAACCTATAAAATGCTCTGTTCTCAGTGCCTGGTAACTTTCTTCCTCAATAAGGTTTAAATCACTGAAGGAGTGAGGAGAGTGTGTGAAAAACAGAATCTACGTTGTATACCTGCTCGGAGTATCCCCCCACAATCAACCAAGCAAACAGATCATACAGGAATCTCCAGGATATAAATCTAATTCTTTCATAAAATAAGAACTCCTAATATTGCTGTTAGTTGCATTTCTCTCAGCTATTCACATACTGATTATATTTGACCTTAGTTTTGAGATATTGGTGTCACCAGTGATTTTCTGTCAGTCTAGATACAGCCAGACAAAGGCAAATCTGGTTCAACTGTGTCATAATTGTCCTAACTAATACACATTAAACTTATTTCCCAAGCCTTTGAAAGACTAATAAATAGTAAACACATGGCCAACTTAGTGACCATACACTAAGGCTGTTCTCTACTGCTCTTAAACAGATGTGCAGAGGTTCCAATTTCCTTGTTTGGTTATTCATTTCCAATAGATTGAGCCTAAGATGATCAATCTGTGCACAGATGAAATGAATGAAAAAAAAAGCAGTAGTTTAGTTTTTTACAGAATTTTTTTTACCAATATTGAGGAAATTCAAACCTCCCACACATGCACTTGACATAAAAAACACAACCAACTGGAAACAGACAGGTAACAAAGAGAGGTAAAAAATTTATTGCAGTATTTGTTCCGCCAGTTTGTTTTGGCTGGGGATCCCTTTTTTCTTGTTTTGCCAGAGTGACCCTAATACATTTAAATCTACATTTACAAAACAAAAAAAATCAAATAAAATCTCCCATGTAGGTCACAGATACTGCATGCTTTCATTAGAATAAATTATATCCAGCACAGTCTGGCATTATACATCCTGTAAAATAACTTCTCTCTGGAACTTCTGCTACACTAAAGAAAGCCATTGCTGCTAGGTTAAACTCCAAGAACACTTTATTAAGAACATTAACAGACTAAATTCCAACATTCACTTAACTTTTATTTTTAAACAGAATTCTTTTTCCAAGATATAAACAATTTTTTGTTTTGTTAAACTATAATACAGTGGGAGTTAAAATCAATCAAGAAGGTTCGGCTGTACAACAGCGAAGGAAGCTCCCACGAGAAAATGGTATCTGACAATTGCTTTCTTCTTGTCTGTCTCCGGGTCTGGATCCCAGTAGAGTTTTGCAGACTGTGAAACCATTCATTTCGTAAGTGTTGTCAGAATATGGTCTTTTAGCCCCAAGTTAATTCTCCTCACTGCTGTGAATTTGGCTGCAGTTTTAATTGTGTTAGCAGGAAGATCCTTCCTTTGCTGCATACAGCGATCGTAAAGTCTGAACAACTTTGTTAGTCAGCTTATTTGCACTTGTCAGAGCAATTTTCTTGTAAATGATGTCCGACTCTTTGATACTGTCAACCCAAGGCACCAGTTTGCGGCCCTCTCTGCGTTTAGCCTCTGTCCAGGAGCCACTATATGAACCGGCCATCCAATGAACACTGAAACCACTGCTTGTCTTTTCCACAACTCTTGCAATCTGGGGCCGGTCTTTATATTTGGGGCAGCAGATGGCAATCACATCCATTACTTCCACAGCTTCATGTAGCTGAGCTCCAAGATCCCCTGGGTCAGACAATCTTTTAGATCTTCTGGTTGCCTTAGAGATGATTGGAAAGAGAAGGGATTAGTTAAAACGTAGTTGAATGACAGCACATGACTCCAAAAAATACAGACAGCTACCTAAGCAAAAGGAACTAAACATCAACATTGGACCCCAAGAAGATGAGCATGTCTGAACAGCAGCACTGGGCCCTTCGAGAAGTACAGGTAACAGTGCTTGAATGACAGCAGGGGAAAAGGGGAACCAGGAGAATACAATGTACCAAATACAGATAGAGAGTTATATAGATTGTCCTTCATTATGTCCTCTTGAATCCAAATAAAAATATTATAGGAACAGTAGTAGACTTTGTCTGCCATTCCATGCGATGATGGCTGATCTGATTGCAGCCTTCACTCTACTCCTGCCTGTCTCCCATCACTCTCCACACCTTGGCAAACAAAATTCAGTGGAACTTTGCCCAAATACATTCAATATCCAAGCTTTCTTTAGTCCACGGGGGAGTGTTTTGGAAGATTTCAATTACCCAGTAGTACCCTTCTCTCTGAGCCAGGAGGCTGAGGTTCAAGATCTACTTGCTCCAGAGATAAGAAAGAACATTTCTGAACAGGTTGATTTGAAAAACAGATTCCCTAGGAATTAGAAGCAGGAGTGGACAAATAAGCCTTTTGAGCTTGCTCTGTCATTTAACGTGATCACAGCTGATCTCACCCCCAATTTCCTGCCTGCTCCCCATCACACTTTATCCTGCTTTGGATCAGAAACTTATCTGTTTCTTTCTCAAATCTGTTGATTGATTCTGCCTCCAGTGAGGCAGTGAGTTCCATCGATTCACAACCTTCTGAGAGAAGCAGTTTCTCATCTTTTCAAACCTACCTTCTCTCACTCGATACCTGTACCATCTTATTTGAGACTGTCCCACATAGGGGAACATCTGTTCCATGTCCACCTTAGCAATCCCCTTTAGCATTTTTATATCCCCCCTCCATTCCCTCATTCTTCTGAACTCCAGTGAGTACAAGTTCAAGCTATTGAACTGCTCCTCGTGTGACAGTCCTTTCATCCCTAGGATCAATCTGCAGTGCCACCACATTGTTCGTAAGCAGATCAAAACTGGACACTGTTCGAAATGTATATAACTGTAACAACACTACTTATACAATCCAATCCTTTTGCAATAAATGTTAGGATTCCATTTGCCTTTCTTATTTTATGCTGTACTTGCATATCCACTTTGATATGCATTGGCACACTTGTAATCTGCTTCTCATTTAAATAATAATTTGCCCTTTTGTTTTTTCCAGCCAAGATGGATAACCTCACACTTACTGAGATTAAACTCCATCTGCCAGATTCTGACCCATTCTCCAAGCCTATCAATGTCCACCTGTAAACTCCATTTCCTTATCACTTCCTGCTTTCCCACCAATTTTAGTATCATCCCCAAACTTTGCTTAGTTACACTCTGTCCTTGCAGATAAGGGTGGTACAGTGGCACAGTAGTTAGCACTGCTGCCTCACAGTGGCAGAGACCCGGGTTCAATTCCCACCTCAGGCAACTGTCTGTGTGGAGTTTGCACGTTCTCCTCGTGGGTTTCCTCCCACAGTCCAAAAACTTGCAGGTCAGGGTGAATTGGCCATGCTAAATTGCCCGTAGTGTTAGGTAAGGGGTAGATGTAGGGGTATGGGTCTGGGTGGGTTGCTCTTTGGAAGGTCAGTGTGGACATGTTTGGCCAAAGGGCCTGTTTCCACACTAAATAATCTAATGTAATAATTAAATACATTGCAAACAGTTGAGATCTGAGAACTGAACCCTGTGGATGGAAGGAGAAGTCTTTGAACTAGAGACCTGTGAGTCTGACTTCAGTGGTGAGTAAGTTGTTGGAGATGATTCTGAAAGATAGAGTTTATACGCAGTTGGAGGGGCTGGGAATGATAAGGGAGAGTTAAAGAGTCCTGCAGCATGGAGACAGGCCCTTCAGCCCAAACTGGTCAATTACCCACCCCGTGATAAGACTGCTTGCATCCACCCTGTCTATGCCTCTCATGATCTTATACACTTCTATAAGATTTCCCCTTAGTCTCCTACGCTCTAAAGAAAAATGTCCTATCTTGTCCAACGTCTTCCTATAACTCAGTCTCTTGAGCCTTGGCAACATCCTTCCGAAAGCTAGGTGACCAAAACTGAACACAATACTCCAAGTGCGGTCTCACCAACATCCTGTACAACTGCAACATAACTTCCCAACCGCCAAACTCAATGCCCTGATTGATGAAGGCCAGTGTGCCTAAAGCCTTCATCCCAAAAAACAAGAACAAAAAAGAAAATTTACAGCCCAGGAACAGGCCCTTCGGCCCTCCAATCCAAATCCACTGTCTAAGCCCATCGCCCAATTCCTAACCATCTGTATCCCTCTGCTCCCCACCTACTCATGCATCTGTCCAGACGCATCTTAAATGAATCTACCGTGCCTACCTCTACCACCTCTGGTGGCAACACGTTCCAGGCACCTACCACCCTCTGGGTAAAGTAATTGCCGCATGTATCCCCCTTAAACTTTTCACCTCTCACCTTGAAAGCGTGACCTCTCGTTATTGAATCCTTCACGCTGGGAAAAAGCCTCCCTCTATCTACTATCTATACCCTTCATGATTTTGTAAACCTCAATCAGGTACCCCCTCAATCTCCTTTTTTCTAATGAAAATAAACCGAACCTACTCAACCTCTGTTCATAGCTAGCACCTTCCATACCAGGCAACATCCTCGTAAACCTTCTCTGCACCCTCTCCAATGCGTCCACATCCTTTTGGTAATGTGGCGACCAGAATTCTAAATGTGGCCAAACCAAAGTCTTGTACAATTTTAACATGACCTGCCAGCTCTTATACTCAATACCCTGTCTGATGAAGGTAAGCATACCATATGCCTTCTTGACTATTCTATCCACCTGTGCAGCCACCTTTAGGGTACAATGAACCTTAACTCCCAGATCTCGCTGTTTATCAACTTTTCCCAAGGCTCTTCCATTTACTGTATAATTCGCTCTAGAATTAGACTTCCCAAAATGCATCACCTCACATTTGCCTGGACTGAATTCTTCCTGCCACTTTCTCCGCCCAACTCACCAGTCTATCTATATTCTCCTGTATTCTTTGACAGTCCGTTTTTCTGCCACTCCACCAATCTTCGTGTCATCTGTATGTCAATAGTCTGACAAGGGAAGGCGCCATATTGGACCTGGTGTTGGGGAATGAGACAGGCCAAGTGGTAGAAGTTGCAGTGGATTTCTCTGGGAACAGTGACCACAATTCTGTAAGTTTTAGAATACTCGTAGACAAAGATGAGAGTGGTCCTAATGGGTGAGTACTAAACTGGACCAAGGCCAATTATATCAAAATTAGGCAGGAGCTGGGAAATGTGGATTGGACACAGCTAATTGAAAGAAAGTCTACATTTGAGATGTGGGAGGCTTTCAAAAGGTAGATTAAAGATCGTGCAGGATAGGCATGTCCCATTGAAAACAAGGGATAGGAAAGACAAGATTCGTGAACCGTGGATGACAGGAGAAATCGTGCGACTAGCCAACAGGAAAAGGGAAGTGTATGTAAGGTCTAGGCAGCTAAGAGGAGAATGGGCCTTGGAGGAATATTGGGACAGTACACAGAACATAGAACAATACAGCACAGAACAGGCCCTTCGGCCCACGATGTTGTGCCGAACTTCTATCCTAGATTAAGCACCCATCCATGTACCTATCCAAATGCCGCTTAAAGGTCGCCAATGATTCTGACTCTACCACTCCCACGGGCAGCGCATTCCATGCCCCCACCACTCTCTGGGTAAAGAACCCACCCCTGACATCTCCCCTATACCTTCCACCCTTCACCTTAAATTTATGTCCCCTTGTAACATTCTGTTGTACCCGGGGAAAAAGTTTCTGACTGTCTACTCTATCTATTCCCCTGGTCATCTTATAAACCTCTATCAAGTCACCCCTCATCCTTCGCCGTTCCAACGAGAAAAGGCCGAGATCTCTCAACCTATCCTCGTACGACCTATTCTCCATTCCAGACAACATCCTGGTAAGTCTTCTCTGCACCCTCTCCAAAGCTTCCACATCTTTCCTAAAGTGAAGCGACCAGAACTGCACACAGTACTCCAAATGTGGCCTAACCAAAGCCCTATACAGCTGCAACATCACTTCACGACTCTTGAATTCAATCCCTCTGCTAATGAACGATAATACACCATAGGCCTTCTTACAAACTCTATCCACCTGAGTGGCAACTTTCAAAGATCTATGTACATAGACCCCAAGATCCCTCTGTTCCTCCACCTGACTAAGAACCCTACCATTAACCCTGTATTCCACATTCTTATTTGTTCTTCCAAAATGGACAACCTCACACTTGGCAGGGTTGAACTCCATCTGCCACTCTTCAGCCCAGCTCTGCATCGCATCTAAGTCCCTTTGCAAACGACAAATGCCCTCCTCACTGTCCACAACTCCACCTATCTTCGTATCGTCTGCAAATTTACTGACCCACCCTTCGACTCCCTCATCCAAGTCATTAATAAAAATTACAAACAGCAGAGGACCCAGAACTGATCCCTGCGGAACTCCACTTGTAAATGGGCTCCAGGCTGAATATTTACCATCTACCACCACTCTCTGACTTCGACCGGTTAGCCAGTTTTCTATCCAATTGGCCAAATTTCCCTCTATCTCATGCCTCCTGACTTTCCGCATAAGCCTACCATGGGGAACCTTATCAAATGCCTTACTAAAATCCATGTACACTACATCCACTGCTCTACCCTCATCCACATGCTTGGTCACCTCCTCGAAGAATTCAATAAGACTTGTAAGGCAAGACCTACCCTTCACAAATCCGTGCTGGCTGTCCCTAATCAAGCAGTGTCTTTCCAGATACTCATAAATCCTATCCCTCAGTACCCTTTCCATTACTTTGCCTACCACAGAAGTAAGACTAACTGGCCTGTAATTCCCGGGGTTATCCCTATTCCCTTTTTTGAACAGGGGCACAACATTCGCTACTCTCCAATCCCCTGGTACCACCCCCGTTGACAGTGAAGACGAGAAGATCATTGCCAACGGTACTGCAATTTCCTCTCTTGCTTCCCACATAATCCTAGGATATATCCCGTCAGGCCCGGGGGACTTGTCTATCCTCAACTTGTTCAAAATGTCCAACACATCTTCCTTCCTAACAAGTATCTCTTCTAGCTTACCAGTCTGTTTCACACTCTCCTCTTCAACAATACAGTCCCTCTCGTTCATAAATACTGAAGAGAAGTACTTGTTCAAGACCTCGCCTATCTCTTCCGACTCAATACACAATCTCCCACTACTGTCCTTGATCGGACCTACCCTCGTTCTCGTAGGACTAATCTTAAATGAGGAATCAAGTGGACTAAAAGGGGTCATGAAATAACTTTAGCAAGTAGAATTAAGGAGAGTTCCAAGGCCTTTTATTCATATATAAGAAGCAAGAGGGTAACTAGAGAAAGGGTTGGTTTGCTAAAGGATAAGGAAGGAA
Organism: Chiloscyllium punctatum; assembly: GCF_047496795.1. Classification (NCBI taxonomy): domain Eukaryota; kingdom Metazoa; phylum Chordata; class Chondrichthyes; order Orectolobiformes; family Hemiscylliidae; genus Chiloscyllium; species Chiloscyllium punctatum. Next base: position 306,755 of record NC_092740.1, read on the forward strand.
GGCTGTGTTGAACCGGAAGAAAATGGGTGAGATTCTGAATGATTACTTTACATCAGTGTGCACTGAGGAGAGGAACATGATGAATGTTGAGATTAGAAATAGAAGTTTGATTAGTAAGGAAGGGGTGTTGGATAGGCTAAAGGATATTAAGGTGGACCAAGCCCCAAGACCAGATGGGATCTATCCCAGGGTGCTGAGGGAGGCAAGAGAGGAAATAGCTGGGTCCCTGACAGATATCTTTGTAGCATCCTTAAACACAGGTGAGGTGCCGGAGGACTGGAGGGTTGCTCAAGTTGTTGCCCTGTACAAGAAGGGCAGTAGGGATATCCAGGTAACTACAGACTAGTGAGCCTGACAATACTGGTGGGAAAGTTGCTGGAGAAGGTACTGAGGGATAAAATCTATGTTTATTTGGAAATTAATGGGCTTATCAGTGATAGGGAACATGGCTTTGTGCCGGGGTGGGGGGGGGAGGAAAAGGAGGAGATCGGGCCATATCAACTTTATTAAGTTCTTCCAGGAAGTGACCAAATTGATAGATGAAGGGAGGGCTGTTGGTGTCATATACACCATGAACTTTAGTAAGGCATTTGAGAAGGTTGGCCATGGTAAACTAATAGAGAAAGTGAAGTCACATGGTGTGCAGGGTGTTCTAGCTAGGTGGATAAAGAACTGATTGAGCAACAGGAGACAGAGAGTAGTAGTTGAAGGGAGTTTCTCGAAATGGAGAAAGGTGATAGTGGTGTACAACAGGGGTCAGTGCTGGGACCACTGTTGTTTGTAATATACAACAATGATCTGGGAGAGGGCACTGTTGGTATGATCAGCAAGTTTGCAGATGACACAAAGATTGGTGGAGTAGCAGAAAGCTTAGGGGACTGTCAAAAAATACAGGAGAATATAGATAGACTGGAGAGTTGGGCGGAGAAGTGGAAGATGGAGTTCAATCCAGCCAAATGTGAGGTGATGCATTTTAGGAAGTCTAATTCTAGAGCAAACTATACTGTAAACGGAAGAGCCTTGGGAAAAGTTGATGAACAGAGAGATCTGGGAGTTCAGGTCCATTGTACCCTGAAGGTGGTTGCACAGGTGGATAGAGTGGTCAAGTAGACATATAGTATGTTTGCTTTCATCAGACAGGGTATTGAGTATAAGAGCTGGCAAGTCATATTAAAATTGTACAAGACTTTGGTTCGACTGTATTTAGAATACTGTGTATAGTTCTGGTCGCCACATTACCAAAAGGATGTGAACGCTTTGGAGAGGATTCAGAAAGTTTACAAGGACGTTGCCTGGTATGGGAGGTGCTAGTTATAAGAGAGATTGAGTAGGTTAGGATTGTTTTCATTAGAAAAAAGGACATGGGGGGGGGGGGGGGGGGGGGGGAGGGGGAAGAGAAACGGGGACACCTGATTGAAGTCTATAAAATCACCTGTACCTGTGTTTTTGTTTTTGCTGCTGTTTCCCTGTTATTTACTTGTCTTTGCTACTTAACTCTGTCATCTGCCTGTATTGCATGCAATACAAAGCTTTTCACTGTGCCTCAGTACACGTGACAATGAATTCAATTCAATCACGAAGGGTATAGACAGGGTGGATAGAGATAAGCTTTTTCCCTGGGTGAGGGATTCAATAACGAGAGGTCATGCGCTCAAGGTGAGAGGTGAAAAGTTTAATGGGGATACACATGGAAAGTACTTTACACAGAGGGAGCTAGATGCCTGGGACGTGTTGCCACCAGTGGTAGTACAGGCAGGCCCGGTAGATACATTTAAAGTGCATCTGGACAGATGCGTGAATAGGTGGGGAGCAGAGAGATACAGGTGCTTAGGAATTGGGTGATAGGTTTAGACAGTGGATTTGGATTGGCTCAGGCTTGGAGGGCCGAAGGGCCTGTTCCTGGGCTGTAAATTTTCTTTGTTTGTTGTTCTCTTTGTGCTCCGTCCTGTTTCAGGAAGGATGTTATTTAGCTGGAGAGGGTCCAGAAAATGTTTACAATGATGTTGTCTGGAGTGGAAGGTTTGAGTTATAAGTAATGGCTGGAACCTGTTTTCACTGGGAGCGAAGGAGGTTGAGGGGTGACCTTATAAAGGTTTATAAAATCATGAGGGATACAGATAAGGTGAATAGCAGACTTTTCCCTCTCTGTGGGGTTTCAAGACTAGGGCCATATTTTTAAGGTGAGAGGAGAAAGATTTTAAAAAGACTCAAAGGGCAATTTTTTTTTAAAAGAGAGAGTGATCAGTGTCTGAAATGAACTTCTAGAGTATAGAGGATGCAGGTACAGTTACAGTTTTAAGTAAGTACATGAATAAGAAACGTTCAAATGGATGTGGTCCAAGCATAGGCTGTTGGGAAATAGTTTAGTTTGGGATTATGGTCGACATAATCTAGGTGATCCGAAGGGTCTGTTTCACTCTATAGCACCACACTTGTTACAGTTCAGAAAATGATTCATTTAACTGGCCCTTTGCTTTCTATCAGTCAGCCAATCCTCTATCCAAGCTAATACTCTATCCTTATTAATACCAACTAGCCACGAAACGACATGACCAGCTATCCTTAGTAGCCACACGCTCAGCTGACAAGCAACATGAATTCGACTGGGACAACACTGCCATTATAGGGCAAGCCAAACAGAGAACAGCCAGGGAATTCCTAGAGGCATGGCACTCATCCACAGATTCTATCAACAAACACATCGATCTGGACCCAATATACCAGCCACTGCAGCGGACAGCTGGAACTGACAACCGGAAGCGGCAGAGACAAACCACTATAAATGCCGGAGGAAACAGCACAGAAGCGCTTCACAGGAGGCTCCCAAGCACTGAGGATGTCACCTAGACAGGGGACGAAACGTCTGCACCCCACAAATTCCCAGCTCGGCGAATAGAACCACAACAACGAGCACCCGAGCTACAAATCTTCTCCCAAACTTTGAACTCTATCCTTACGCCAGAAATCGGCCTTCTGGATCAGTCTTTAATGCTTCCTGGAAGTCTAGATATATCATATCCACTGGATTCCATTAGCTACTTGGCTGGTTATACCCTTAAAGAACTCCAGCATATTTGTCAAGCATGAATTGTGTTTAATTTTGGTCACTATATTATAGGAAGAATGTTATTAAACTGGGCAAAGTACAGAAGAAATTTACAAGAATGTTGCCTGGATTCAAGGGTCTGAGGCGTAGGGAGATGGTCAAACAAACTAGGACTTTTTTCCTTAGAGAGTACGAGACTGAATGCACTCAGTCTTTTTCCCAGGGTTGGGGTATTGAGGTCTAGAAGGCATCAGTTTAAAGGCTAGAGGGGAAAGAATAAAAGGGAACCTGAGGGGCAATTTTTTTAAAACACAGACAGTGGTACGCACATGGAATGAGCTGCCAGCGAAAGTGGTTGAGGCGGGAATATTAAACAACATTTAAAAGGCACGTGGACAAATTAATGGACAGGAAAGGTTTAGAAAGATATAGGCCAAGTGCAGGGAAATGGGGTTAGTGTTGATAGACATTTTGGTCAGCATGGACCAGTTTGGGTCAAAGGGCTTGTCCTGTGCTGTAGGCCTATATGACTCGCCCTTCTTGAAGCTGTGCTGACACTTGTGAATTGAGCTTTGTTTTCCCTAGTGTTCAGTTACCTGCTCCTTCATACTTACTCCAGCAACTTCCCCAGTATAGACAAACTAACAGGTGGAAATAAAGAAAAAGTAACATCTCTGAATAGGTTGATTAAAAATATGTATCTGTCATTAAATAAGGAGACCAAAACTCAACAAGTACTTCAGATGCAGCCTCACCAATGCCCTGTGCAGTTGTGGAAAGACTTAGCCATTTTATGCCACATCCATCTTGCACTAAAGACAAATATTCCTTTTTAGATTTGATCAATGCACTAATTTTGTGGGATTCACCTCCAAGAATACCCAGACCAGTCCTCTCTGCGTTGAAGTTTTTGGCTTTGTCTCTTTACTTAATTTTCTGCATTTGCCAAAGTAAAGAACTTCTCAGGATTTCCACATTAAACTCCACTTGCCTACTCACTTAACTTGAGCTCCATTTATTACCAAGGGCATGAAATGCAAATAAGCCAAATGAATACTTCGTGCTAGACTTCCTAATAAACAATCCAAGAGCCACTTTATGAAATGCCCGTAATTAATCAAAATCTTTGACACTGTTGGAGAAAAAGTTTGAAATCAGAGTTCAACTCTTAATAGGGTCAGTGGAGAGACACTTAGGCAATTTGAATTGGTCAGTTGCACACAGTGGGGTACGGCTGAACCTCTAAATTAGAGGGATGAAGATCCAAGTTCCAAAGAACTTGGAGAACTGCATCATGGTTTTTAAATACATTATAAGATTTATAAGCAAGTTAATTCAGATGGGGAAGGCAAATGGGGAGAAATTGAACTCAAAAGGACATCAATTTAGTTGTTATATAGGCCATGACACCAACTCTTGGTCGATTCCTTACCCCTGCAATGCCTCCACCAGTTCGCTCCTCTCCATCACTCTCCTCATCATCGGTTTCTGCATTGTTTTTCGGGCTACTTGCTCCGAGAAGTGCGTTGATTGCCTTATTACGGGCTGCAGTGCTGGCAGACACTTCCCCATCTTCATCCTCTTCATCGGGATCCAAGTGTTCCATCAACGTTTTAAACTGAAAGAAAGTCAACAAGAATGGATATGCAGAGCAGTGTAAAATTTGCAGATCACACAAAATCTGGAAATATAATAAATAACAAGGACCAGAGAAAGTGAGGACTACAGGTGCTGAGATCAGAGTCAAAGAGTGTGGTGCTGGAAAAGCACAGTTGGTCAGGTAGCATCTGAGCAGCAGGAGTGTTGACTTTTCAGGCACTCCTGATGAAGGGCTAATGCCCCAAACGTCAACTCTCCTGCTCCTCAGATGCTGCCTGACTGGCTGTGCTTTTCCAGCAACACACTCTTTGACTCTGATCTCAGCACCTGTAGTCCTCACTTTCTCCGGTCCTTAGCTGCTTGGCTGGTTATACCCTTAAACTCTCAACTCCAAATAACGAGGACAGTCACACACTTCAAGGGGAGTGAAGTGGGAAGATACATGGTATGTGAAATTTATCAAAAATATGAAGTTATTAATTTTGAGAACCAACAATAATGCAGCTTTTCATAAAACAGAATCCATTTGTCCTGTGGGGTCTTGGAAACCTGCAACATTATATCTGAAAAAGAAAGATAAGGATTGAAGCATCACACATTATGAAGCAGGGAAGGCTAATAAAGGACAAATAAAACCCAAAAGAACGGTGGATGCGGAAATTTAGAAACAAAAACAGAATTTGCTGGAAATGCTCAACAGATCTGGCAGCATCGGTGGAGAGAAATCAGTTAACCCAGTTCTAAGGAAGGGCCACTGGATTGGAAATGTTAGCTCTAAAAAAAGGACAATGCTGTTGACATGTTGTAGACAGACTTTTTAAAGGCATTTGATAGAGTGCCGCACAACAGACCTTCAGCAAAGGTTGAGTTTATAGCATAAAAGGGACAAAAGAGAGTCAGTGGCTTAATGGTAGCATAATATAAGAAGGATGTGGAAGCTTTAGAGAGGGTGCAGAGGAGATTTACCAGGATGCTGCCTGGACTGGAGGGCAAGTTTTAGCCCGAACATTTCAACTCCCCCTCCCACGCTGCCAATGACATGCAGGTCCTGGGCCTCCTCCACCGCTACTCCCTCATCACCCAATGCTTGGAGGAAGAACGCCTCATCTTCCGCCTCGGAACACTTCAACCCCAGGGCATCAATGTGGGCTTCACCAGTTTCATTTCCCCTCCCACACCTTACCCCAGTTCCAACCTTCCAGCTCAGCACCATCTTCATGACCTGTCCTACCTGCCAACCTTCCTTCCCACCTATCTGCTCCATCCACCTATTGCACCTTCTCCCAGCCCCACCCTCCTCTCCATCCCAGAGGGCTCCTGCCTGACCTGCTGTGCTTTTCCAGCATCACTCTAATCTAGACTCTGATCTCCAGCATCTGCAGTCCTCACTTTCGCCATATCCTTCTAAATCTTTCCTGTCAATGTATTTCTCTAAATGCCTTTTAAATGTTATTAATGTTATTAACCTCCACCACTTCTGCTAGCAGCTCATTCCATATGCGTACCACCCTCCGTGTAAACATTTGCTCCTCAGATTCCCTTTTATTCTTTCCCCTCTAACCTTAAACTGATGTCCACTAATCCTCCATTCCCCAACTCTGGGAAAAAGACTGAGTGCATTCACCCTATCCGTGCCTCTCATGATCTTATACACTTTTGTAAGTTTTTCCCTCAGTCTTCTACGATCTAAAGTCCTAGTTTATCCAACCTCTCCCTGTAACTTAGTCCCTTGAATCCAGCCAACATCCTTGTAAATTTCTTCTGCACTCTTTCCAGTTTAATAACATCCTTCTTAATGGCAAGGTGACCAAAACTGAACACAATACTCCAAGTGTGGCCTCAACAATGTACTGTATAAATGCAACATAACTTCCCAACTTCTATATTCAAAACCCTGACTGATGAAGGCCAGTGTGCCAAAACCCTTCTTCACTGCCCTGTCTACCTGGGATTCCACTTTCAGTGAACTGTGAACCTGAACTCCAAGATCCTTCTGTTCCACTACATTCCTTAAGGCCCTACCATTCACCATGAAACTCCAATCTTGATTTGACTTTCCAAAATGCGTGACCTCACACTTATCTATATTAAACTCCATTTGCCATTTCTTGGCCCACTTCACCAGCTGATCGAGATCCCACTGCAATTTCTGATAACCTCCCTCACTCTCCACGATTCTACCTATTTTAGTGTCATCTGCAAACTTACAAATCATGCCTTGTACATTCTCATCCAATCATTGATATAGATAACAAACAGCATTGGACCCAGCACCAATCCCTGAGGTACCACCACTAGTCATAGGCCTCCAGTCCAATAAGCATTCTTCCATTATTATCTTCTGTTTCCTACCATCAAGCCAATTGTGTATCCAATTTGCCAGCTCTCCTTGTTTTCAGTGTGATCTAGCTTTCCTGAAGACAGGTTCATGCCCAAAACGCCGATTCTCCTGTTCCTTGGATGCTGCCTGACCTGTTGCGCTTTTCCAGCAACACATTTTCAGCTCTGATCTCTAGCATCTGCAGTCCTCACTTTCTCCTAGCCTTCCAGATCAGCCTATCACGTGGAACCTTATCAAAAGCCTTAATGAAATCCATACAGACTATGCCTACCACCTTGCTCTCAATCTCCCTGGCTACTACAAAGAACTCTAACAAATTTGTGAGGCATGACCTTCAAAGTGCAAAGCCATGCTGATTACTTGCAATGAAACAGTCTTTCCAAATGCACTTCTCTGCATTGAACTTCATCTGTCGCCTATTCATCCACTCCAACTTGTCCCTGTCTTTCTGGAGTTCTGCTCAGTTTACAATAATTCAAATTTTGTTTTATTCACAAACTCTGAACGGTTACCTGCACACCAAGAACTAGATCATCAATATATATCTCTCACATAGGGTAAGTAAGAGTTCCAATACTGACCTCTGGACTCCACTCCACACCATCTCCATCTTTAAAAAATATAACAATCATAGGCCACTCAACCCAACATGTTTGCCCACCATTCAATTAGGTCACGCTGATCTTCTACTTCAACACTAATTTCCCACACAATCTCCATGTCCCTCAATATCATTAGAGCTCAGAAACCTCTTGATTTCTGTCTTGTATCTAATAATTGACCTAGCTTACTGCTCTCTGGTATACAGAATTCCAAAGATTCACCACCATCTGAGTGAAGCAATTACTCGTCATCTCAGCCTTAAATGGCCTATCTCTTATTCTAAAATTATAGCTTTTGGTTCTAGAGTCACCAGTCAGAGAAAACATTCGATCTATGCTTAGTGTATGAAACTCAGCAGGTCTGACAGTATCTGTGAGAGGGAAATAAACTCAACATTCAGAGGCTACAATGACTTGAAACATTAACTGTTTCTCTCTTTGGAAATGCGGCCAGACTTCAGAGTTTCTCTAGAATTTTCTTTTTATTGCACATTTCCACCATCTGCAATATTTTGTTTTATTTACATCCAGCCTGTCACACCCTGTAGGAATTTTGTAATGTTCAAAGAGCTCTTGGCAGCACGGTGGCTCACTGGTTAGCACTGTTGCCTTACAGCACCAGGGTCCCAGGTTCGATTCCAGCCTCGGGAGACTGTCTGTGTGGAGTTTGCACATTCTCCCCGTGTCTGTGGGGGTTTCCTCCATAGGTGAATTGGCCACGCTAAATTGCCCATAGTGTTAGGTGCATTAGTCAGAAGGAGATGGGTCTGGGTGGGTTACTCTTTGGCGGGTCGGTGTGGACTGGTTGGGCCGAAGGGCCTGTTTCCACACTGTATGGAATCTAATCTGCTTTCACCACTCAATCTTTCAAAGTCCCTTACAGTCAGAAACAAGCAAAGTTATAATGGGGAGCATAAGATGGCAGATGAATTAAATACTTATTTTGGTTTTGTCTTCACGAACAAAGACTCAAATAATGTCCCAAAAATATTGGGCAACACATGGTCTAGTGAGAGAGGAAATGAAGGAAATCAGTATTAGCAGGGAAATGATTTTGGGAAATTGATGGGATTAAAAGGTCAATAAACCCAAAGGGACTGAAACCTTTTTTCTACAGAATTTAAGGAATAGCCCTAGAAATACAGAGGAACCTCGATTACCCAAATATCGGATTATCTGGTAAGATCGCAAGGTCCTGATGTTTGGCTGAACTATGTTATTCAGCACTCAATTAACTGAATGAAATATTCCCTGCCCGTGTCTTTCAGATAATCGAGGTTCCTCTGTAGTCTACTTTAGAAAGAGTGAATACGTAGCTGGTAATCTTTCAGGATTCTATAGACTTGAACAGTTCCAACAGATTACACGGTAGTCAATGTAACCTATTACATTAAATGGAGAAAATAAGCAGTTCTGGCAGCGTCTCTGTGAAGACAGTCTGACTTCTTATAGAACTCAGCATGCTTGTTTGAGATTTCCAATAGCCATAATATTTCACTTTTATTAGAGCATGAAATAATGGGAGGTTATTAGAAATGAATGTCAATAATCATGGAGGATTTTAATTTACAAATAGATTAGAAAATGGGCAAAGTTAGACTAGCTGAAACAGAATGTTTTTGGGATACTGTCATAGAACAGCATGTTTCCAGAACTGACCAGAGAGTAACTTGGGGAATGTTTCAGGGAACATCTCTGGGACACACGGACTAAACAAGCCCACTGCCCTGTGGCTGACCGCTTCAACTCCTTCTCCCATCCTATGCCAGGGACTAGCAAATCCTGGGCCTCCTCCATCACCAACTCCAACCCATCCGACACCTGGAGGAAGAATGCCTCATTTTCCACCTTGGGATTCTCCAACCAGACAGCGTCAACATTGACAAAACTGGTGGAGTCATCGCCTCTCTTACCACCCCACTCCAACACCCCATCGCAGATCCAACCCTTCAACTTGGCACTGCTCTCGTGAACTGTCCTACCCGCCCAACTTTCTTCCCACCTATCTGCTCAACCCTCCCCTCTGACCTATCACCATCAACCCCCACCTGTGCCAACCTACCGCCTTCCCTGGTACCTTCCCCCCAGCGCCATCCCCACTCTCCTATTTATCTCTCAGCCCCCTTCCCCCTCCCACATTCCTGATGAACGGCTTATGCCTGAAATGTCGACGCTCCTGTCCTCAGATGCTGCCTGCTGTGCTTTTTCAGCGTCACATTTATCGACAGAGACTAAGCTATACTAGTACTGAAGAAGGGTCAAAGGACATGAAACGTAAGCTCTGTTATTTCTCCATAGATGCTATCAGACTTGCTGAGTTTCGCCAGCAATTTCTTTTGTAAGATATAGGAGTAGAATTAGGCTATTTGGCCCATCTAGTCTGCTCTGCCATTCGATCATGGTTGATATGCTCTTCAGACCCATTTTCCTGCCTTCTCCCCATAACCCTTCAACCTATCACCAATTAAACATCTGTCTAACCCCTCCTCAAATTTACTCACTGTCCCATCATCCGCTGTATTCGGGGTGAGTGAATTTCACAGATTCACAATCCTTTGGGGAAGTAGTTTTTCCTCACCTCTGTCTTAGGACAAGGGGTAGCAAATTTAAAACAAATACCTTTCATCCCAGAATGCCCCACAAGAGGAAGCATCAGCCCCATGTTTATTTTATTTATACCTTTTATCATCTTGAATACCTCAATTGGATCTCCCGTCATTCTTCTAAATTCCAGAGCATAGGCCTTAACAGCTCAATCTCTCTTCGTACAACAAACCATCATCTCTGGGATCAATCTAGTGAACCTCCTCTGAACTGCCTCCAACGCCACAACATCTTTCTTTAAATAAGGGAACCAAAATGGTGCACAATATTCCAGGTTTCATCAATGCCATAAGACATAGGAGCAGAAATTAGGCCATTCAACCCATTGAGGAGAAAGTGAGGACTGCAGATGCTGGAGTACCAGTGCTGGAAAAACACAGCAGGCCAGGCAGCATCCGAGGAGCAGGAGAATCGACGTTTCGCACATGAGCCCTTATGCCCGAAACACTGATTCTCCTGCTCCTCGGATGCTGCCTGGCCTGCTGTGTTTTTCCAGCACCACATTTTTCATCTCATTCAACCCATTGAGCCTGCTTTGCTATTCAATCATGGATGATAGGTTTTTCAACCTCATTTTCCTGCTTTTTCCCTGTAACCTTTGATTTCCTTGGCAATCAAGAACTTATCTGTCTCTGTTTTAAATATACTCAAAGACCTGGCCTTCTGTGGCAATGAATTCCATAGATCTCTGGCTGATGATATTTCTCCTTATCTCAAATCTAAATGGTCTTCCCTTTATTCTAAGGCTGTGCCCTCGGGGCCTTGCCTCTCCTGCCAATGGAATCATCTTCCCTACATCCCTTCTGTCCAGGCCGTTCAGTATTCTGGAAGTTTCAATTAGATCCCCCCTCATCCTTCTAAACTCCATCGCGTGTAGACCCAGAGTCTGCAAACTTTCCTCATAAGTTTTTCATTCCTGGGACCATTCTTGAGATCCTCCTCTGAACACGCTCCAGGGCCAGTACACCCTTCCTGAGATACAGGGCCCAAAACTGCATACAATACTCCAAATGTGGTCTGACTAGAGATTTATAAAGCCTCAGAAGTATAGCTCTGCTTTTATATTCTAGTCCTTTCGATAGGAATGACAACATTGTATATGCCTTCCTAAGTACCGACTCAACCTGCAAGTTTAACTTAAAAGAAACCTGACTGGGATTCCTGTCCCTTTGCACTTCAGATTTCAAAATTTTCTCCCCATTTAGAAAATAGTCCATGCCTCTATTCTTTCTGTACCTTGTACAATTGCAACAATATTTCCTTACCTTTATACTCTAATCCTTTAGCTATAAAAAGCCAACATTAAATCCACTTTATTATCTGTTGTACCTGCATGATAATTTTCTGTGACTGACAAATGATCCTCTGTACTGTAGGAAGCTGAAGTCTCTCCCAGTTTAGACAACAGGTCACCTTCCCATTTTCCAACCAAAATGCATGACCTCACACTTTCCCATGTTAAACTACCTCTCCCACATTTAGGCCCACTCTCCTTAACTATCTATATCCATTTGTAAGCTTATTTCCTCATTGCAATTTACCGTCCCACCTATTTTTTGTGTCATCTGCAAATTTGGCCGCGAGTCTTCTATCCCTGATCAAAGCCGTTAATGTAGATTGTGAATAACTGGGGTCCAAGGACCGAACACTGTGACACCCCACTAGTTACTTCTTGCCATCCAGAAAAAAAATTTATTCCGACTCTGTCTTCTGTCCATCAGCCAGTCACTTATCTAAGCTAATAAATTACCCCTAATTCCGTATGATGCAACCTTATGAGTTAACTTTTAGCGCAGCACCTTGGCAAACACTTTCCGGAAGTCCAGCTAGGTTACATTTACAGCATCCCCATTGTCCACTTTGCTTGTTACATCTTCAAAGAACTCTAGCAAATGAATCAAACGTGATTTATCCTTCATAAAACCCATGCTTACTCTAACGGATAGTGTTTTGACTTTCCAAAGATTGCTTCCTTGATAACTGATTGTAACATTTTCCCAACAACAGACGTTAAACTAGCTGGTCTATAATTTCCCACATACTGCCTCCCTCCCTTTTTGAATAAGGGCATTACATTCAATAGCATAGTGGTTAGCACTGCTGCCTCACAGTGCCAGGGTCCCAGGTTTGATTCCAACCTCGGGAGACTGTGTGTGGAGTTTGCACATTCTCCCCATATCTGCGCAGGGTTTCCTCCGGGTGCTCCGGTTTCCTTCCACAGTCCAAAGATGTGGAGGTCAGGTGAACTGGCCATGCTAAATTGCCCGTAGTGTTAGGTACACTAGTCAGAGCGAAATGGATCCAGGTGGTTTAAATCTTCGGAAGGTTGGTGTGGGCTGGTTGGGCCGAAAGGCCTGTTTTCACACTGTAGGGAATCTAATCTAATCTTCCCTTTTGTAAACCTAGAGAAGCTTTTGCTATTCTTTTTGATATTTTGTGCAGGTTTTCTTTCATAATTTACTTTTGCTCCTCTTATTTTTTTTTTTAAGTATCTCTTGTTTACATATGGAAGTTTCCCAATCTTCCAGCCTGCCACTGTTGTAGTTTGCTTAAGCTACATTAGATTTGGTATTCTGCAACAAAATAGGATAAACTGATGGCCTCAGTGACTGCACTCTTGGGTAACAGCAATTATTATACAAGTGAATTGTACATCTGATTTCAGAGATAGTGTAGTGGATCCAAGTGTTGTATTTTAAATTTAAATAACAGCAAGATGCTGACACATGAGCAGAGTGACAGTGAACCTGAAAATTTAAAGATCAACACAGATGCAGTGACTGATATTTCAACATACACAGAAATCAACTCAAAAAGAATACTAAAGGGAAGACACATCACCACGGTTAAATAATAATGTAAAGATAGTATTAAAATTAAACAACAATGACTAAAAGATTAATACAGAAAGAAAAATTAGTGTAAGAAAGCTAGCTAGCTAGAAAAACAAAAGTAGGTTGCAAGGAGTTTCCAAAGATATCTGGCAAGGTGAACAGTTCAAGTGAATGCTGGTTTTATGGAAACTGACCTGGTGAATTAATAACTTAAAATAAGGAGATGACAGATGAAGGGAGCATGTATTTTGCATTGGTTTTCACTGTAAAGGATATAAATAACAACTGAGGAATACATACAAGTCAGGGAAATGGAAGGGAGAGAAGGAAGAACTCAAACAATTTAGAATCATGAGGAACGTGGTACTGAGTAAATTGTTATAACAGTAGGCTGACAAGTTCTCCTTGAGTCTTCATCTGAGAACCTTGAACAAAATGGATAGTCATAGAGATGTACAGCATAGAAATAGACCCTTCGGTCCATGCTGACCAGATATCCCAACCCAATCTAGTCCCACCTGCCAGCACCCGGCCCATATCCCTCCAAACCCTTCCTATACCCATCCAAATGCCTCTCAAATGTTGCAATTGTACCAGCCTCCACCACATCCTCTGGCAGCTCATTCCATACACGTACCACCCTCTGCATGAAAAAGTTGCCCCTTAGGTCTCCTTTATATCTTTCCCCTCTCACCCTAAACCTATGCCCTCTATTTCTGGACTCCCTGACTTTGTCTATATATCCTATCCATGCCCCTCATAATTTTGTAAACCTCTATAGGGTCATCCTTCAGCCTCTGATGCTCCAGGGAAAACAGCCCCAGCCTGTTCAGCCTCTCCCTGTAGCTCAGATCCACCAACCCTGGCAACATCCTTGGAAATCTTTTCTGAACCCTTTCAAGTTTCACAACATCTTTCCGACAGAAAGGAGACCAGAATTGCACGCAATACTCCAACAGTGGCCTAACCAATGTCCTGTACAGCTGCAACATGATCTCCCAACTCCTGTACTCAATACTCTGATCAATAAAGCAAAGCATACCAAACGCCTTCTTCACTGTCCGATCTACCTGCCACTCCACTTTCAAAGAGCTATGAACCTGCACTCCAAGGTCTCTTTGTTCAGCAACACTCTCTAGGACCTTATCATTAAGTGTACAAGTCCTGCTAAGATTTGCTTTCCCAAAATGCAGCACCTCGCATTTATCTGAATTAAACTCCATCTGCCACTTCTCAGCCCATTGACCCATCTGGTCCAGATCCTGTTGTAATCTGAGGTAACCCTCTTCGCTGTCCACTACACCTCCAATTTTGGTGTCATCTGCAAACTTACTAACTGTACCTCTTATGCTCGCATCCAATCATTTATGTAAACGACAAAAAGTAGAGGGCCCGGCACCGATCCTTGTGGCACTCCACTGATCACAGGCCTCCAGTCTGAAAAACAACCCTCCACCACCACCCTCTGTCTTCTACCTTTGAGCCAGTTCTGTATCCAAATGGCTAGTTCTCCCTGTATTCCGTGAGATCTAACCTTGCTAATCAGTCTCCCATGGGGAACCTTGTCAAACATCTTACTGAAGTCCATATAGATCACATCTACTGCTCTGTCCTCTTTTTTGTTACTTCTTCAAAAAACACAATCAAATTTGAGAGACATGATTTCCCACGCACAAAGCCATGTTGACTATCCCGAATCAGTCCTTGCCTTTCCAAATACATGTACATGCTGTCCCTCAGGATTCCCTCCAACAACTTGCCCACCACCGAGGTCAGGCTCACCGGTCTATAGTTCCCTGGCTTGTCTTTACCGCCCTTCTTAAACAGTGATGCATTGGTTTTATTTTTCCAAATGTCCCTTGATTTGAGGAAGGTTCGAAAGGAAAATAGCAAATGTAACTCCTTCAGTCATAGAATCATACAGCACTGAAACAGACCCTGCAGTCCAACTCGTCCATGCTGGCAAAGTTACCAAACTAAAGTCCCATTTACCTGTATTTGGTCCATATCCCTCCAAACCTTTCATGTACCTATCCAAATGTATATTAAATGCTATAACTGTACCTGCATGTACCACTTCCTCTGGCAGTTCAATCCACATACAAATCATCCTGTGTGAAAAAGTTGCTCAAGTCCCTTTTAAATCTTTCTCCTCTCACCTGAAAAATGTGCCCCATCCGAGGGAAAAAGTCTTTGCTATTCACCTAATCTATGCCCCTTATGATTTTATAAACCTCTACAAGGTCACCCTACGTTCTAATGGAAAACCTCCCAGCCTATAACTTGAAACATTCCATTCCTGGCAACATCCTGGTAAAACTTTTTAGAACGCCCTACAATTTAATAATATCGTTCCTAAAGCAGGGCAACCAGAACTGCTCACAGTACTCCAAAAGTGGCCTCATAACATCCTGTACAACCTCAACATGACATCCCACTCTACACTCAAAGGTCTGAGCAATGAAGGCAAGCGTGCTAAAGGCCTTCTTAACCCATGTCTACCTGTGATACAACATTCAAAGAACCCCTCATTCTGTCTGACCAAATTACTCAGGGACCTACCATTAACTGTCCTCGGTTGATTCACCAAATTACAATACCTTGCATTTATCCAAATTAAACTCCATCTGCCTCTCAATAGTCCAACTGATCAAGATCCTTTTGTAATCTTAGATTATCTTCTTCACTGTCAACTATACCACCAATTTTGGTGTCATCCACAAACTTACTAACCTTGCCTCCTAAATTCTCATCTAAATCGTGTATATAAATGACAAACAACAGTGGACTCAGCAGTCATCCCTGTGGAACACTGCTAGTCACAGGCCTCCACTCTGAAAAACAATCCTTTAACACCGCCATATATCCCACTGTCTAGCCAATTTTGTATCCAATTGATGTACTCTCTCTGAATCCTATAAATAATGAACCCACATTCCTGATGAAGGGCTTATGGCCAAAATGCCGATTCTCCTACTCCACAGATACTGCTTGGACTGTTATGCTTTTCCAGCACCACATTTTTCGACTCTGATCTCCAGCACCTGCAGTTCTCACTTGCTCCTGAATCCCATGTGATCCAACTTTACTAACTGGTCTACCACGCGCAACCTTGTCAAAGGCTTGACTAAAGTCCAAGTTGACAATGTCTAGCACTCTGCACTCATTTATCTTTTTGGTTTCAATGTCATACAGTAAGGAAACAGATTCTTTGGTTCAACCAGTTCATGCTGAACATTATCCCAAACTAAACTAGTCCCACCTGTCTGCGGCTGGCCCAAATACCTCCAACCGCTTCTATTCATGTACTTATCTAAATGCCTTTTACACATGGTAACTGTATGACATTGAAACCAAAAAGATAAATGAGTGCAGAGTGCTAGACATTGTCAACTTGGACTTTAGTCAAGCCTTTGACAAGGTTGCGCGTGGTAGACCAGTTAGTAAAGTTGGATCACATGGGATTCAGGAGCAAGTGAGAACTGCAGGTGCTGGAGATCAGAATCGAAAAATGTGGTGCTGGAAAAGCATAACAGTCCAAGCAGTATCTGTGGAGTAGGAGAATCGGCATTTTGGCCATAAGCCCTTCATCAGGAATGTGGGTTCATTATTTATAGGATTCAGAGAGAGTACATCAATTGGTGTCTGCATCCACCACTTCCTCAGGATGTTCATTCCATATGTAAACCCCTCTCTGTGAAAACAAATTGCTCTTTTTAAAAATCTTTTTCCTCTCACCGTAAAAATATGCCCCCTAGACATAAAATCCCCCATCCTAGGGGAAAGACACCTATCATTAACCTTATCAACACCTCTCATGATTTTATTAACCTCTACAAGGTCACTTCTCAACTTCCTAGGTACCAGTGGGAATAAGTTCCAGCCTTTCTTTATATCTCAAGCCTTCCATACCCAGCAACATCCTTGTAAATCTTTTCTGAACCCTTTCAAGTTTCACAACATCCTTCTGATAGGAAGCAGACCAGAAGTGCACGCAATATTCCAAAAGTGGCCTAACCAATGTCCTGTATAGCCGCAACAATAACATCCCAACTCCTATGCTCTGACCAATAAAGGAAAGCATACCAAATGCCTTTTCAGTATCCTACCTGAGACTCTACTTTTGACCCTATGACCCTTCAGGAAAGGGTGTGGAAAATACAACAGTAGGTCAGCATGTGGATTGATTGAGCAGAAAGCAATGGTTAAGTTAAGCAAGTCTAAGAAGAAGAACAGGCTTAATGAACGCAGTGGGATTGTAGATCTAAAGTCTATTTATTTTAATACAAGGTGCTTAACAGTGACGACAGAGGAGCAGAGCCTTGATTAGTACATGGAACTATGTTGTAGCCATTACAGAAACTTGGTTGAGAGAATGGCAGGACTGGCAGCTCAATGTTCCAGAGTTTAGATGTGTCAGCCGTGATAGACAGCAAAATATAAGGGGTGGGGAAATTGCATTACCAATTACACTCCGTTCTGCTATAACCCAGTAGTTGCATTCCCATGCAACCTTGTGTTATAGAAAATTGTGCAATAGAAATAATGGGGCCTTTGGAAAAACAGGGTTGGGGCAGACCAGCAATATATCAGTAAAAATCTAAATAAAAATAATAATTAGCCCAAAATAAATGATAGAACAGTCTAAGTAAATTTTTAAATCATATTTTAGTGAACTAATACAGTAAATTTAGCATTTTAAGGGGTTTCGGAGTTTGCTGAGCTATAGTAAAGAACTGTATTATGATGGGTGCAGGATCATCACCAACATCGTCATTACTCTCAGGTGCAGTTCTGGGTGTAGGGTTACGACGGAAGAAAATATTTAGTCCAGAATGGATGGCTTATTGTGCCCAAATAGTTTCTTTGGGGTAGGCTTAAAAAGGGCATCTAGTTGTTGCTATTTTGCCATTTCATAAAGAAGCTGTTCATCGGGTGCCAGATAAGACTTCATGCCACGAGTCGCTATCCTGCTGCTTTCTTCATTGTTTTCTAAGAGCTGCCGCAGCTTTTCAACTTCCCTCAGGTCAGAAGATGAAAGAAAAGTGTAAGTTCTCTGGTGCTGCATCTTGAGCTTCAAACTCCCCCCCCCCCCCACAGCAACAAGTTTTGTAGATCAACTGTTGAGGGGTCTTCGCAATGGGACAAAAGCAGCTCATTGACATCCTCCATCTCCACTTCTTCAAATCCAACTTGCTTTACAAGAGTGACACAGTGTCCTTTGATTGCTGGAAGCACTGACAGGCCAACGCCTTTAAAATCATGAAAAAAATCTGGGAAAAGCTTACGCCAAACTGCATGCAAGCAGTCCTTCCTGATAGCACCCTTGGCCTCCACAATGATGTCAATAGGATCCTTAATATTAAGGCTCTTCCAAAATTAAGAACTTTGTCCTCATTAACCCCCTCAGTCGCTGCAATCAGCTTCCTGAATGTGTGCCTTAAAGGCTGTTGATGCGCCCTGGTCCATGGGCTGAATGACAGAGGTTGTGTTCGAAGGTAGAAACATCACTTTGATATTTTCAGAAAGTTGACCAATTGGGAGGATGGCTTTGTGCGTTGTCCAGAATGAGAAGAATCTCAAAATCCAGGTTTTTTCTCCTGCAATAATTTCTAAAAACATCCTCGAAAAAATCAACAATAAAGTTGAAAAAAATTTGCTCCATCACCCAACCTCTTTTGCTTGACCTGGCTCATGGGTTGGTAGAGTGGTAAACCAACGCAGGCTTAAGATTTAAGTTTCCACTAATATTGGCACCCAACAGCACAGTCATATAATCCTTTGCGGCCTTAAAACATGGCGCTTGTGCTTCATTCTTAGAAATGTAGGTTCTGGATGGCATTTGCTTCCAGTATAAACCAGTCTTGTCCAAATTAAAGATTTGATTTCTTCCTCAATTTTTTCACCACGAGAGGAAATGACAGAACTCGCTCCTCGGCTGCACTGGCAGTTTTGCCACATAACTTCATGTTATGAAAAGCATTGCAGTTTTTAAACCTAGCAAACTAGCCACTACTGGCACTTGAAGGCAGGCACATCTGCAGGATTTTCAGCTTTTTTTCTTAGGTCCTCATAAATTGACAAAGCTTTCTGTTTTACGGTGACAAAGGTGGTCGCAAATTGCTTTGTCAATTGATTTTCTATCCACACACTTAGAAGCGGCTCCATCTTAAGTTCTTTCATTCGTGATCTCCAACGTAGTTGCCAATGAGAGCTCACATTTCATAAAAACCATTCCCCAATTCACCAATTGCATTAATGAAATGCACATTATAGGAGAATGCGCTGTTTGAGTACCTTTGGACATTGGAGCGTACCTAGGAAAAGCTCATAAACAGTGAAATTCACAGCTGCCTGAGAGGAACCTGTGAGGGAGAGCTCACAGCACAGATGCAAAGGGTACTGTGTGTATGGAATGAGCTGCTGGAGGAAGTGGTGGAGGCTGGTACAATTACAACCTTTACAAGACATCTGGATAGGTATATGAATAGGAAGGCTTGAGGGGGACATGGTCCAGGTTTTGGCAAATGGCACTAGATTAGGTTAGGATATCTGGTCAGCATGGACGAGTTGGACCAAAGGATCTGTTTCCATGCTGCACATCTCTATGATCTGCAAGGAGAATGTCACAGCTGTACTAAGAGAGGACATCTAAGAGGCTTCATCCAGTGAGGTCGTTTGGGTAGAAGTCGGGAATAAGAAAGGTACAATCACTATCAATGGGTTATACAATCAAAGACCCAACAGCCAGTGAGCTAGAGAGACAATTATGTAAGCGGATTATAAAAGATGTAAAAACAACAGGTCACTGGTACCCCTGAAGCGTTAGGAGCTTGGATGAGGTAGATTATGTTAAGTGCATCCAGGAGAGCTTCTTGAAACAGCATGTAGTCAGTCCAACTAGGGAAGTGCAGTATTAGATCTTGTTCTGTGGAAGGAGCCTGGTCAGGTGGTCGAAGTTTCAGTGGGTGAGCATTTTGGAAACAAATTGAAGGCAATGGTGGAGGGCTGATCTTCTGACCAGAGGTCTATGACCAGTAATTTCGCAAGGGTCAGTGCTCGGACCTTGGTTGTTTACACTATTTATTAAGATTTGGATGAAAATGATTGCTAAGTCTGTAAACAAAAATTGGTGGGTTTGTGGATAGTGAAGGAGGCTATCAAAGGATGCAGTAGGACATAAATCAGCTGGAAAGTTGAGTGGAGAAATTGCAGATGGAGTTTATTCCAGACAAGTGAGGCGATGCATTTTGGGAGGTCAAATGTAAGAGGAACGTACACAGTAAATGGCAGAAACCTTTGGAGCAGTAATGTATAAAGGGATCTTGGAATGTAAATCCATAACTCCTTGAAAGTAGCAACACAAGTGAATAAGGTCATGTAGCATGCTTGCCTATATTGATCAGGGCACAGAATATAAAAGCTTAGATTAGATTACTTACAGTGTGAGAACGGGCCCTTTGACCCAACAAGTCCACACCGACCTGCTGAAGCGCAACCCACCCAGACCCATTCCCCCACACTTAGCCCTTCACCTAACACTATGGGCAATTTAGCGTGGCCAATTCACCTGACCTGCACATCTTTGGATTGTGGGAAGAAACCAGAGCACCTGGAAGAAACCCACGCAGACACGGGGAGAATGTGCAAACTCCACACAGTCTGAGACGGGAATTGAACCCGGGTCTCTGGCGCTGTGAGGCAGCAGTGATAACCACTGTGCCACCGAGCCGCCAAAGTTGGTCATTCATGTTGCAGATGGATAAACCTTTACTTAGGCCACGTTTAGAGTACAGTGCGCAGTTTTGGTCATCACACTATAGAAGGGATGTAAAGGCTTTGGAGAGTGAGCAGAAGAGGTTTACCAGGATGTTGCCTGGATTGGAGTGTATTAGCTATAAGAACAAACTTGGATTGTTTTTACTTGAGTGCCAGAGGCAGAGGGTGACCTCACACAAGCATGTAAAGGCATGGATAGGGTGGATAGTCAGAGGTTTAAGGTGAGATGGGGGATGCTGAAAGGAGACTGGAGAGAATATTTTTTTTTGTTTTATGAAGAGATGGTAGGTACCTGGAATGCGCTGCTTGGGGAGGTGGTAGAAGCAGCTACAACAACAATGTTTAAGAGGCATTTAGATAGACACACAGACAAAGAATAGAGCGATATGGACCAGGTGTAGGCAGATGGGATTAGTTTGGAACAACATCACGTGTTGGCACAGACATGGTGGACAAAAGGGCCACATGCTGTACTGTTCTATAGGGAGTCACTGAAGAGACTTTCACTTGTCGCTATCCCTAAGTGCCCTTGAACTGAGTGGCTTGCTAGGTCATTTCAGATGCGAGTCTTGCATTGCCCTAGGCCAAACTGGCTAAAGTTGGTAGACTTCCTTCCCTAAGGACATGAATGAACCAGTTGGATATTTGTGACAATCCATGATCATTTCATGGCAGTAATACTGAGACTAGCTTTCAATTCCAAATTTATGAACTTAACTGAATTTGCTATGGATGAGGCCAAACCCCCTCAGAACATTTTAAGGTAGCCCAGATCCTAACTTTTTCTTCTTTTAAAGGCAGATATAAAGTTAATATTCCAGGAGTGATGCAGCTGGTCAAACCACTCGGCTTGCAGCAAAACAGAACTTATTTACACAATACGAACAAAAGGAAACAGAATTTAGAAATAACTTGACTATTTGAAAACCCAACTGACTCGATATAGCAAATTAACTATGGAATGGTTCCAATCCCTGCAACATCCCATAAACACACCCCTTGGCAAAAGATAAATTCAAACATAGGCAACAGAGATTTCAGAGAGGCAGGCAAGAAACATTTGATGAAGCATGGAACCCCTTCGCACTGTAACAGGTTCTCTGCTACCAGCAGGTTCTGACTCCTTGCTAAACCAAACCAAACCAGAAAAAAAAACCTGAACTGGGAGAACTGGCTTTGTTTAAAGTAGTCTCTTCCAGACATTTCGGCACTTCTGTCTTTATGACCCCTTTGAAATAAACAAGGTCAAAATAACCTTGTTAAAGGGGCAGCATCATCACAAATTCCATCAACTGCTATGGTGGATTTGAATCTACGTCCCCACAATTAGTTTCACCCCCCGGATTACCATTACATGACCACCTGCATCTTTGTTAGCCTACCATGTTAACAACCACCCAAAACATCATGAGCTTTTGCATAGCAAACTTTTAGACCAAAGATCATAAGACGCAAGATATTGGAACCAAACTAGGCAATCAGCTCATTCAGTCTGCTTTACTAGCCTCCTGGCCTTCACCCCTTTGATCCCCTTATGAATCAAGATGCTTTCTAATGGTCTTAAATAGAACATAAGACATAGGAGTGAAAGGAAGGCCATTTGGCCCATCGAGTCCACTCCACCATTCAATCATGGCTGATGGGCATTTCAACTCCACTTACCCGCATTCTCCCCGTAGCCCTTAATTCCTTGTGACATCAAGAATTTATCAATCTCTGCCTTGAAGACATTTAGCGTCCCGGCCTCCACTGCACTCTGCAGCAATGAATTCCATAGGCCCACCACTCTCTGGCTGAAGAAATGTTTCCGCATTTCTGGTCTGAATTTACCCCCTAAGGTTCTAATCTCCTCACCTAACGGAAACAATTTCCTAGCGTCCACCCTTTCCAAGCCACGTATTATCTTATAAGTTTCTGATAGATCTCCCCTTAATCTTCTAAACTCCAATGAATACAATCTCAGGATCCTCAGCCGTTCCTCATATGTTAGACCTACCATTCCAGGGATCATCCGTGTGAATCTCTGCTGGACACGTTCCAGTGCCAGTATGTCCTTCCTGAGGTGTGGGGACCAAAACTGGACACAGTACTCCAAATGGGGCCTAACCAGAGCTTTATAAAGTCTTAGTAGCACAACGGTGCTTTTATATTCCAACATAGAACAATACAGCGCAGAACAGGCTCTTCGGTACTCAATGTTGCGCTGACGCATGGACTTTTCTCAGCTAGTCCCCCTACACTATCCCATCATCATCCATGAGCTTATCTAAGGATTGTTTAAATCTCCCTAATGTGGCTGAGTTGACTACCTTAGCACGTAGGGTATTCCATCATCATCCTAGGAAAACGTCTTTCTCTGTCGACCCTGTCTAATCCTCTGATCATCTTGTATGTCTCTATCAAATCCCCCCTTAGCCGCCTTCTTTCCAATGAGAAAAGACCCAAGTCTCTCAGCCTTTCTGCATAAGAGCTTCCCTCCAGACCAGGCAACATCCTGGTTAATCTCCCCTTTTCCAATGTTTCCACATCCATTTTGTAATGGGGCGACCAGAACTGTACACAATATTCCAAGTGTGGCTGCACCAGAGTTTTGTATAGTTGCAGCATGATATTGCGGTTCTGGAACTCAATCCCTCTACCAATAAAACCTAACACACCATATGCCTTCTTCACAGCACTATCCACCTGGGTGGCAACTTTCAGGGATCTATGTACATGGACTCCAAGATCCCTCTGCACATCCACAAGACCAAGAATCTTTCCATTGACCCAGTACTCTGCCTTCCTGTTATTCTTCCCAAAGTGCATCACCTCACATTTAGCTGCATTGAACTCCATTTGCTACCTCTCAGCCCAATTCTGCAGTTTATCCAAGTCCCTCTGCAACCTGTAACATTCTTCCACACTGACCACTACTCTACCGACTTGTGTCGCCTGCAAATTTACTAATCCATCCACCAATGCCTGCATCTAAATCATTTATGAAAATGAAAAACAGCAGTGGTCACAAAACAGATCCTTGTGGAACACCACTAGTAACTGGACTGAATATTTTCCATCAACTGCCACTCGCTGCCTTCTTACAGAAAGCCAGTTTCTAATCCAAACTGCTAAATTACCCCCAATCCCATGCCTCTGCATTTCTCCATCAGCCTACTATGTGGAACCTTATCAAAGGCTTTATTGAAGTCCAAGTATACGACGTCAACTGCCCTACCATCATCTACATGCTTGGTCACCTTCTCAAAACACTCAATGAGGATTGTGAGACACGACCTGCCTTTGACAAAATGATGTTGACTATCTGAAATCAAATTGTTGCTTCCCTAGCTTCCTAGAGAATCTTCGGATAAATCCCATCCGGCCCAGGGGACTTGTCTACTTTCACTCCTTCTAGAATTGATAACACCTATGCGTAACTAACCTCAATCCTTTCTAGTCTAATATCTCGTACCTTATTTTTCTCTTCTACAATATTCTCCTTTTCCTGAGTAAACACCAATGAGAAATGTTCATTTAGCACCTCTCCGATCACTACAAGGTCCAGACTCAACTTCCCACTTCTGTCTTTGGCCCTATTCCTACCCTAATCATCCTTTTATTCTTCACATACCTATAGAAAGCTTTAGGGTTCTCCTTTATTTTATTTGCTAAAGACTGCTCGTATCCTCTCTTTGCTCTTCTTAACTCTCTCTTTAAATCCTTCCAGGCTGATCTGTAACTCTCCATCGCCTCATCTGAACCATCTTGTCTCATCAACACATAAGCCTCTTTCTTCTGCTTAACAAGAGATGCAATTTCCGTAGTAAACCATGGTTCCCTTACCTTATCACTTCCTCCCTGTCTGACAGGGACACACCTATCAAGGACGCACAATATCAGTTCCTTAAACCAGCTCCACATTTCCATTGTCTGCATTCCCTGCATTTTGCTACCCCATTCTATGTATCCTAAATTCTTGCCTAATCGCATTATAATTACCCTTGCCTCATCGATAACTCTTGACCTGTGTCATGCACCAATCCCTTTCCATTGCTAAACTTAACGTAACTGAATTATGGTCACTCTTGCCAAAGTGCTCACCTACAACTAAATCAAACACCTGACCTGGTTCATTACTAAGCACCAGATCCAGTGTGGCCTCCCCTCTTGTCGGCCCTTCGACATGCTGTGTCAGGAAACCCTCCTCTATACATTGGACAAAAACTGATCTATCCGAGGTACTAGGGCTATAACATCTCCAGTCAATGTTGGGGAAGTTAAAGTCCCCCATAATGACCATCCTGTTCCTTTCACTCCTACCTAGGATAATGTTGCTAACCCTCTCTTCCACTTCCCTGGAACTCTGCGGAGGCCATAAAAAACTCCCAGCACTCTCTCCTCTCCTGTTTCTAACCTCAGCCCACACTACCTCAGCAGACGAGTCCTCATCAAGTCCTCGAGTACTGTGTGCAGTTCTGGTCGCCTCACTTTAGGAAAGATGTGGAAGCTTTGGAGAGGGTGCAGAGGAGATTTACCAGGATGTTGCCTGGAATGGAGAATAGGTCATACGAGGATAGGTTGAGAGTGCTAGGCCTTTTCTCATTGGAACGGTGAAGAATGAGGGGTGACTTGATAGAGGTTTATAAGATGATCAGAGGAATAGTTAGAGTAGACAGTCAGAAACATTTTCCCCGGGTACAACAGAGTGTTACAAGGGGACATAAATTTAAGGTGAAGGGTGGAAGGTATGGGGGGGGATGTCAGGGGTAGGTTCTTTACCCAGAGAATGGTGGGGGCAAGGAATGCGCTGCCTGTGGGAGTGGCAGAGTCAGAATCATTGGTGACCTTTAAGCGGCAATTGGATAGGTACATGGATGAGTGCTTAAGCTAGGACAAATGTTCGGCACAACATCGTGGGCCGAAGGGCCTGTTCTGTGCTGTATTGTTCTATGTTCTAAAAGTTCTGTCAGCCACCATTATACTATCTTTGACTAACAAGGCCACGCCTCCCCGTCTTTTACCACCTTGCTTGTTTTTTAAAGAAAGATCTAAACCCTGGAACCTACAATATTCATTCCTCACCCTGCTCTATCCATGTCTCCAAAATGGCCACAACACTGAAGTCCCAGGTACCTATCCATGCTGCAAGCTCACCTTATTTCGAATACTTCTGGTGTTGAAGTAGACACACTTCAAACCACTTCTCTGTCTGTCAGCATATACCTGTGACCCTGAAATCCTGTCCCTGTCCTTCCTACTCTCATCCTCCTGTGCACTGCAGCTACATCTCCGGTTCCCATCCTCATGCTGAGCTAGTTTAAACCCACCCGAACAGCACCAACAAATTTCCCACCCAGGATATTAGTACTCCTCCGGTTCAATTGAAGACTGTCCTGTTTGTACAAGTCCCACCTTCCCCAGAATGAGCCCCAATTATCCAAAAACCTGAAACCCTCCCTCTTGCACCATCCTTGCAGCCACGTGTTCAGCTGATATCTCTAAATACACTCAATGACTTAACATTCTATGTGGTATCTTATTCAATGTCTTTTGAAAATGCAAACATGCTACACCTACTGGTTTCCCTTCATCTATCCTACTTGGTATGTCTGAATAAAACCAACAAATCATTCATAGAATCCCTACAGTGTGGGAACAGGTCCTTCAGCCCAACAAGTCCACACTGACTCTCCAAAGAGTAATCCACCCAGACCCATTTCCCTATCCTATTACCCTACATCTATCCCTGACTAATGCACCTAATGTCCACAAACACTATGGGCAATTTAGCATGGTCAATTCACCTAACCTGCACATCTTCGGATTGTGGGAGGAAATGGGAAGACCACATGGACACAGGGAGAACGTGCAAACTCCATGCAGTTGCCAGAGGCTGGAATCGAACACAGGTCCCTAGTGCTGTGAGGCAGCAATGCTAACCACTGAGCCATCTTTGACTTGGTTTTCAATACTGTTTCTGCACCTGGTGTGGTTATCAGAGAATATGGAGCACCAGTTGCTAATCAAAATTATACTGCCAAAAGGACAACTTACCAAAAGGTGCTGGTGCATTGCCAAATATTAATTTATTTACAGTAAATGTAGAAGGGGCTGGTTCTGTGCAGCCAAAACAGAATCTTAATTTAATGGATGAAAATATCATGACACAAAGTTTCCAAAAAAAGGTCGTGACTTACATCCAAGTACTGTTTGACGATATTCCTCTTCACTGTTTCTGTTATTTCTGCGTGTCCTACTCCATTTCTCAGGAAATCCAGTGTTTGCCTGGGGTTAAAGTGCACTCCTGATTTCCTGTTTACTGCCTTGTCATACACTTTCGCAGATTCAGAAGGAGAATATTTTTGGATTTTACTGGCAAGAGAGAGACAAGATTGTTGAGCGAAAACTAACAACTGTAGGCTCAAAGTCAAAAATGTTGAGAAATATTCCTGAAAACAAGTAAAGCTAGTGTGAGTGAAGATTTGTAGCAATAACTTGGCAATTGTGGAAAGTATAGAACATCACGCATAAACAAAAGGCTTGGGAAAATCACCTGACTGAAATTCCAGCACCAGGTTGACAGTTTATGCATGGCATTTTTGATTACTCATATCTTCTTGCTGAAATTAAACAGAGATCAAGAACAAACCTTCAGAGGGGAATGCGGCTCTCAGGTTGATCTGGTGACATGAGGCATCTTTCAGTGGCTACAACTTGTGTACACAATGACCCAGATATTCCAATGGTCAGAGCACTGTTGGAGCAACAGAGACTAGAGTTGCAGGTCAGGACTACATATAATCCCTGGTACAGCTCACTCTATGGGAATTGCAGAGAAACTGATTTTCTAATGGGCAATGCCCTGTGCCTGGAACCCTCTGAAAAATTACAGAAAAGTCAGAGGTTTCGGAGGCAACTTTTTATCTAAATGGAGAGAAATTTCAGTGTTTCGATGCAGAGGGATTAGGATGTCCTCATTGATGAACCACTGAAAACTAGTATGGAGGTACAGCAAGCAATAAGGAAGACAATAGAATTTTGGCATTTAATGCTAAAGGAGTAACGTATAGAAGTAGGAAAGTATTGTTGCAACTGTACAAAGCATTAGTGAGACTGAACCTGGAGTGTTGTGTGCAATTTTGGTTCCCTTACTTGGGGAGGGATGCAATTGCATTGGAAGTAGTTCGGAGGAGGTTCATTAAAATGATTCCAGAAATCAGGTCGTCTTATGAAAAGAGATTGGCAGAATATTGTGCAATCATCAGAAAATGTCACTATTTTTAACTTCATGGTGGAGAGATCATTGTTATCTTACTTGCTGTCCACAATGAGCATCTGTAAGCAGTGAATTACCAGAATATTGCAGACTTTCTGACACCCAGCATTATATCACTGCTCTCAAATGTTGCACCACTCCAAACTGTCTTGACAAACTACCTATAAATGTAATTGCTATCACTATTATTCTACCTTGCTTATCCCTCCAGATATTGGCCACCATCCAGATTATAGGTGGAAAGCCTCAGATTCCAGTGTATGAAATAAATCTAGATATTAATGGCATGAAAAAGTGTGGAGAGAAAATGGGAATATAGCCATGAGGTTGAGGGTCAGCCATGATCACATGGAATCGTGTACCAGTCTCGAAAGACCAAGTGGTTTAGAACATAGAACATAGAACAATACAGCACAGAACAGGCCCTTCGGCCCACGATGTTGTGCCGAACTTCTATCCTAGATTAAGCACCCATCCATGTACCTATCCAAATGCCGCTTAAAGGTCGCCAATGAATCTGACTCTACCACTCCCACGGGCAGCGCATTGCATGCCCCCACCACTCTCTGGGTAAAGAACCCACCCCTGACATCTCCCCTATACCTTCCACCCTTCACCTTAAATTTATGTCCCCTTGTAACACTCTGTTGTACCCGGGGAAAAAGTTTCTGACTGTCTACTCTATCTATTCCTCTGATCATCTTATAAACCTCGATCAAGTCACCCCTCATCCTTCGCCGTTCCAACGAGAAAAGGCCGAGAACTCTCAACCTATCCTCGTACGACCTACTCTCCATTCCAGGCAACATCCTGGTAAATCTTCTCTGCACCCTCTCCAAAGCTTCCACATCTTTCCTAAAGTGAGGCGACCAGAACTGCACACAGTACTCCAAATGTGGCCTAACCAAAGTCCTGTACAGCTGCAACATCACCTCACGACTCTTGAATTCAATCCCTCTGCTAATGCTTACTCTTGCTCCTGATTTCTGTGTTTCTAAATCTCTACAGTAAGGCTTTGGATAGAGGCGGAGATATTTTATTCAGCCAGATTCAAAATGACAGAAATTTTGCAGAATAGTTGGGAAGATGTTGGCCCAAGATATGATGCAACACTTGCTTAGCAAGGGGACATGGTGGTGGTAGTTATGTGCAGGAGGGACAGATCGTACATAGAACAATACAGCACAGAACAGGCCCTTTGGCCCTCGATATTGCACTGACCTGTGAACTATTCTCAGCTTGTCCCCCTACACTATCCCCATCATCACTCATGTGTTTATCTAAGGATTGTTCAAATCTCCCTAATGTGGCTGAGTTGACTACGTTAGCAGGTAGGGTATTCCACGCCCTTACCATTCTCTGCATAAACAGCCTGCCTCTGACATCTGTCTTAAATCCATCAGCCCTCAATTTGTAGTTATGCCCCCTTGTACAAGCTGACATCATTCTAGGAAAAAGACTTTCACTGTCTACCCTATCTAATTCCTCTGATCATCTCTATCAAATCCCCCCTTAGCCTTCTTCTCTCCAATGAGAACAGATCCAAGTCTCTCAGCCTTTCCTCATAAGACCTTCCCTACAGACCAGGCAACATCCTGGTCAATCTACCCTGCAACTTTTCCAATGCTTCTACATCCTTCCCGAAATATGAGGACCAGAACTGTACACAATATTCCAAGTGTGGCCGCACCAGCATTGTGTACAGTTGCAGCATGATATTGCGGCTCCGGAACTCAATCCCTCTACGAATGAAACCTTAACTCACCGTATGTCTTCTTAACAGCACTATCTACCTGGGTGGCAACTTTCAGGGATCTATGTACATGGACTCCAAGATCCCTCTGCACATCCACACTACCAAGAATCTTTCCGTTGACCCAGTACTCTGCCTTCCTGTTATTCTTCCCAAAGTGCGTCACCTTACACTTAGCTGCACTGAACTCCATTTGCCTCCTCAGCCCAATTCTGCAGTTTATCCAAGTCCCCCTGCAACCTGTAACATTCTTCCACACTGTCCACTACTCCACCGACTTTAGTGTCATCTGCAAATTTACTAACCCATCCACCTGTGCCGGTTTCTAAGTCATTTATGAAAATGACAAACAGCAGTGGTCCCAAAAGAGACCCTTGTGGAACATGACTAGTAACCAGACTCCAGGCTGAATATTTTCATCAACCGCCACTCGCTGCCTTCTTACAGAAAGCCATTTTCTAATCCAAACTGCTAAATTACCCTCAATTCCATGCCTCTGCATTTTCTCCAACAACCTACCATGTGGAACCTTACCAAAGGCTTTACTGAGGTCCATGTACAC
This sequence comes from Chiloscyllium punctatum, assembly GCF_047496795.1. NCBI lineage: Eukaryota > Metazoa > Chordata > Chondrichthyes > Orectolobiformes > Hemiscylliidae > Chiloscyllium > Chiloscyllium punctatum. The sequence goes on from NC_092740.1 coordinate 337,133, forward strand.
CACGTCAACTGCCCTACCCTCATCTACATGCTTGGTCACCTTCTCAAAAAGCTCAATGAGGTTTGTAAGGCATGACCTACCCTTGACAAAACCATGTTGACTATCTGAAATCAAATTGTTGCTTGCTAGATGATTATAAATTTTATCTCTCATAATCCTTTCCAAAGCCTTTCCTACAACTTCCCAGAGAATCGTCAGATAAATCCCATCTGGCCCAGGGGACTTGTCTACTTTCACTCCTTCTAGAATTGATATCACCTGTTCGTAACTAACCGTAATCCTTTCTAGTCTAATATCTCGTACCTCAATCTTCTCCCCTACAATATTGTCCTTTTCCTGAGTGAAAACCGATGAGAAATGTTCGTTTAGCACTCCGCTGACCTCCACAGGGTCCACACACAATTTCCCATTTCTGTCTTTGACTGGCCCTATTCCTACCATAATCACAGTTTTATTCTTCACATACCTATAGAAAGTTTTAGGGTTCCCCTTTATTCTATTTGCTAAAGACTGCTCGTGTCCTCTCTTTGCTCTTCTTAACTCTCTTTAAATGCTTCCCACCTGACCTCTAACTCTCCATCGCCTCATCTGAACCATCTTGCCTCATGATAGACTGGTTGCTACGGTTAGATCTCATGGAATGCAGGGAGAATTGGCATTTGTGGATAACAGTAAATGTAGATATATCTATGAATTTATTAGAAGGACCTTGAATGGATTGATCTGGAATGGAAGAACCAGTTGGGTGATAAAACACAATGGAAGTAAATATTAGCCAGTAAAGTTCAAGGGATTGACGAGCTTCCTCCTGCTAATATAAATACAGGACTTTCACAAACCTCCTTGCTTCTATTGGAGCATGGCCATAGAGATGTACAGCACAGAAACACACCCTTTGGTCCAACTCATCCATGCCAACCAGATATCCTAAATTAATCTAGTCTAATTTGCCACCATTTGGCCCATATCCTGCTAAACCCTTCTTATTCATATACCCATCCAGATGCCTTTGAAATGCTGTAATGGTACCAGCCTCCACCACTTCCTTTGGCAGCTTATTCCATACTTGCAAAACCCACTACGTGAAAAAGTTACCAGTCATCCCTTGTAAATTTTTCTCCTCTCACCTTAAACTCATGCCCTTTAGTTTGACCCACCCTGGGGAAAAGATCTTTCCTATTTACCCTATCCATGCCCCTCATGATTTTATAAATCTCTGCAAGGTCACCCCTCAGCCTCCGATGCTCCAGGGAAAATAGTCCCAGTCTATTCAGCCTTTCCTATAGCTCAAATTCTCCAACCCTGGTAACATCTAGGTAAATCTTCTCTGAATGTTTTTAAGTTTCACAACAGTCTTCCTATAGCAGGGTGACTAGAATTGAATACAGTATTCTAAAAATGGCCAAACCAATGTCTTGTACAGCCACAACATGACCTCCCAACTCTCATACTCAATGCACAGATCAATAAAGGAAGGCATATCAAATTCCTCCTTCACTATCTTATTGACCTGTGACTCTACTTTCAAAGAACTATGAATCTGCATTCCAAGGTCTCTTTGTTCAGCAACACTCCCCAGAACATTACCATTAAGTGTATAAGTCCTGCCCTGATCTGCCTTTCCAAAATGCAACACCTTACGTTGATCTAAATTAAATTTCACCTACCACTCCTTAGATCATTGGCCCATTTGATCAAGATCCCACTGTACTGAGGTAACCTCCCTCGCAGTCCACTACGCCACCAATTTTGGCATCATCTTCACATCCAAATCATTTACATAAATGATGTAAAGCAGTGGACCCAGCACAGATATTTGTGGCACACCACTGGTCATAGGCCTCCAGTCTGAAAAGCAACCTTACGCCACCACCTTCAAGTTTATCCAAATGCCAATTCTCCCTGTGATCTAACCTTAGTAACCAGTCTATGAGGAACCGTGTTGAACACCCTTATGGGATTGTTTCTTGTGGATGTTATATGGAATGATGCAATCAATAGAATCAATGTTATCTGTTTGAAAAACCGAATAATGAATTTTTCCTGATAAGTAAACAGCAAAAATTGAGAGTAGGCTGAGTGAACCAACAGAGAAATATTGAGGAAGGATTTCATCTTTGAGAACTGTGCAATGTTCAGCTTTAAAGCTCTGAATGGTCAAACTGTTTTTCTCCTCACAGATGTTGTTTTGTCCAATTAAGTAGTGAAAAGTTCTCTTTCCTACCTGTCTGAGAAGCCATACAAGTTCTTCAGGTGTTGTTTCAGGACCAACAGCAATAGGATTCCCTGAGAAGCATTCACAAACTCCACAAGAGGAGTCGAGTCTGCAGGCAATCGAGCGAGCACATCTTCCAGATCATCGTCCTCATCATCACTTGAATCAGAGTTGATACGTTTCTTACACTTGCGGGGTCGCTGCATCTCATCCTCACTGTCACTGTCCCCAGAACTTGAGGATTTCCTTTCCTTCGGCTGTGTGTCTTTCAATAGAGACTGAAAACAACAAACATTTAGTTTAACAACTTATCTGCTTTGTCTCTCTTTTAGAAATGGATCCCAACCGTTTATACAACACATTAGAAACAGTATCACTGCAACAGTATAATTCATTTCCAAGCAACATAGCCTTTTACAACTCACTGCACAATCTATGAATACAAAGTAGACACACTTTGATGCACAGGCTGCTTGGAAGGAGGCCCTCAGGCTGAGGAATTGAGAATTCAAGGCAACAATATCAGAATAAAAGCTTGGCTATTTAGGGCGGAAATGAAGAGAAATTTACTGACCAAATAGATAATGAACCATTGCAAGTTGATGTACATGCAAGTTGATAGGGTATATTTACATCAAGAATGGAACTCTAATGGGGAGGGTGGGTAATGGGTGACCATCAGGTAAGGGGCAAAGCATTAACACAGAAAGAGCAGGTTAACAAATATTGGATTAGTGGTGCAGGAAGAGCACAGCAGTTCAGGCAGCATCCGAGGAGCAGCAAAATCGACATTTCGGGCAAAAGCCCTTCATCAGGAATAATGCCCATCCCTAGTTACATTTGAGAAGGTGATGGTGAACTGCCTTCTTGAACAGTATAGTCCACATTCTATAGGTAGACCCGCAATGCTGTTAAGGAGCAAATTCCAAGATTTTGACCCTATGACAGTGAAGGAATGACAACATATTTCCAAATAAAGAATTTACTTGCTACTGTTGTTCTTTAGATGAAAGTGGTTAACTTCCAGGGAGACCAGAATTGCATGCACTATTCTAAAAGTGGTCTAACCAATGTTCTGTACAGCTGCAACATGACCTTCCAACTCCTACACTCAAGGTACTGACCAAATAAAGGCAAGCAATCCAAGTGCCTTCTTCACTATCCTAACTTACCCACTTTCAAGGAACTATGAATCTGCACTCCAAAGTCTCTTTGCTCAGCAATATTCCCCAGCTGAGGTGGAGCACAGTCATTATATATATTTAAGGCTGACATAGATTCTTGATCAGTATGGAAATCAAGGGTTATGGGAAAAGCAGGAAGGTGGATGTGAGGACTGATGGATCAGCCATAATCATATTAAATGGCGCAGCAGGCTAGAGCAGCTGAACAGCCTACTGCTGTTCCTATTTCTCGCGGTCTTCGGAGAAATGTGAGGTATTAGAGCCACAGTCTAAAAATTAAAGCCAGATCCTTCTGACGTGAGGTAAGAATACACCCTTTCTTCCACAAGACAAATGAAACTCTAAATTATTGAATTTAAACCGAGATTGATATATTGATAACACCTAATATATTAGAAGAAAAAGTCACCGTAGTCCCAGAGGACCCTAGAGCTGTTCTCTCATTAGAGAGTGAGAGAGATAAGGGTGTGAGTGAGAAAAAGAGGGCACAAGCGAGAGAGACGATTGGTGATGATTTAACCTGAAGGTCATTATGCCACTGAGGAAGTCAGAAGCCGGTATGGGAACCAAACACTCTGCATTGCAAACCAACCATCCAGCCAACTGAGATAACCAGATATACTTAAGCATGTTAGGCAGAATCACTAAATGCACAATAGATACACCATGCAAGATACTGTCAATCTATCAGCCAATGAAAAGTGTGACACAAGTGTGAGGCAGTGTTTTGTCTAATCAAGTAGCCCCTCTGAAGGGCATTAAGTGTCCTGATAGAGATTACGTCTACTAATTATATTCATCCAACTTTGATATTATTCCATTTTAGTTTTGACTTGTTCATACAGATTCTGATGTCACTTACCTCCCTGAACGACTGCAGCAGATTACTTCCAGAAACTGAAAGTGTGATGTCAATGTGATGCATAATAAACAGAGGTTCTTCTTGTGTCTGGAAAGGGAAGCAGGCCAAGTTGTCTGCTATGTAAAGAAGTAGGTTCACCTCGGTTTTCTATGGAGAAGAAAAACAAGTTTTGAACAGGTTCAAATTCCATCTCCTATCCACTATTCCCTATTCTAGCATTTGCAATACTACAATGAAGTATCTGATAAAGAAATAGATGCACAATGGCTAAATGGTATTCCACATTCTGTCAACATAGCATGGCCCTGACGCAGTGAATAAGTTAGTACAATGGAAAAAGTGACGAGGTCACTGACTCCCAAGTCCGACATTTATTCCTCCAGCAAACGGGAAAGGAAGACAATAGTCAATAGGTGCAGGAGTAGGCCGTTCGGTCCTTTGAGCCAGCACCATCATTCATTATGATTGGCTGATCATCCCCAATCAGTATCCTGTTCCTGCCTTACCCCTACAACCCTTGATTCCACTATCTTGAAGAGCTCTATCCATCTCTTTCTTGAAAGTATCCAGAGACTTGGCCTCCACTGCCTTCTGGGGAAGAGCATTCCATATATCCACCACTCTCTGGGTGAAGAAGTTTCTCCTCAACCCGGTCCTAAATGACCTATCCCTTATATTTAAACTGTGTTCTCTGGTTCTGGACTCACGCATCTGCGGAAACATGCTTCCTGCCTCCAGAATGTCCAATCCTTTAATAATCTTATACATCTCAATCTGATCGCCTCTCATCCCTCTAAACTCAAGCGTGAACAAGCCCAGTCGCTCCAATCTTTCAACATATGATAGTCCCGCCATTCTGGGAATTGACCTCGTGATCCTACGCTGCACTCCCTCAATAGTCAGAATGTCCTTCCTCAAATTTGGAGACCAAAACCGCACACAATATTCCAGGTGCGGTCTTTGCTCCTATACTTAATTCGTCTTGCTATGAAGGCCAGCATGCCATTAGCTTTCTTCACTGCCTGCTGTACCTGCATGCTTGCTTTCATTGATTGATATACAAGAACACTTAGTTCTTGTTGTACTCTTCCTTTACCTAACTTGAATCTATTTAGATAGTAATCTGCCTTCCTGTTCTTGCCACCAAAGTGGATAACAACACATTTATTCATATTAAACTGCATCTGCCTGCATCCGTCCACTCACCTAGCCTGCCCAGGTCACCCTGTAATCTCCTAACATCCTCCTCACATTTCACCCTGCCATCCAGCTTTGTGTCATCAGCAAATTTGCTCTTATTACTTTTCATACCTTCATCAATGTCATTGATGTATATTGTAAACAGCTGTGGTCCCAGCACCAAATCTTGTGGTACCCCACTGGTCATCGCCTGCTATCCTGAAAGGGACCCGTTTATCACTTTGCTCTTTGCTTCCTGTCAGCCAGCCGATTTTCAATTTAAGTCAGTATTTTGCCCCCAATACCAGGTGCCCTAATTTTGCTCACTAATTTCCTATGTGGGGCTTTATCAAAGGCTTTCTGAAAGTCCAGGTACACTACATTCACTGGCTCTCCCTTGTCCATCTTCATAGTTACATCCTCAAAAAAATTCCAGAAGATTAGTCAAGCAGGATTTCCCCTTCCTAAATCCATGCTGACTGATCTATCCTGTTACTGCTATCTAAATGAGTCTAATTTCATCTTTTATAATTGACTCTAGCATCTTTCTCACCACGAACGTTAGGCTAACTGGTCTATAATTTCCTGTTTTCTCTCTCCCTCCTTTCTTGAAAAGTGGGACAACATTAGCCACCCTCCAATCTGCAGGAACTGACCCTGAATCTATAGAACATTGGAAAATGATTACCAATGCGTCCACAATTTCTGGAGCCACCTCCTTAAATCCCTTGGGATGCAGACCATCAGGTCCTGGGGACTTATCAGCCTTCAGACCTAGTAGTTTATCCAACACCATTTCCTGCCTAATATAAATTCCCTTCAGTTCATCCATTACCCTAGGATCAGCCACTATTATATCTGGGAGATTGGATCTGTCTTCACTGGGGAAGACACAAGCAAAGTACCTATTCAACTCTTATGCCATTTCCTTGTTCCCCAAAATAAATTCACCAGTCTCTGTCTTCAAGGGTCCAATTTTAGTATTAACCAATTTTTTCTTTTCACATACCTAAAAAAAACTTTTGCTATCCTCCTTTATATTTTTGACCAGTTTGCCTTCGTACCTCATTTTTTTCTCTGTGTATTGTCTTTTTAGTTATCCTCTGCTGCTCTTTAAAAGTTTCCCAGTCCTCTGGCTTCCCACTGATCTTTGCTATGTTATACTTCTTCTCTTTTATTTTTATATAGTCCTTAACTTCCTGCCTCCCCTTAGGATCTTTCTTCCTCTTTGGAATGAACTGATCCTGTACCTTCTGCGAAATATTAGGGGAATCTGTAAGGGAATCTAATCTAATCGAAAAATACCTGCCATTGTTGTTCCTGCTAGGGTTTTGAACCACTAAACTTTGGCCAGCTCCTCCTTCAGAGCTCCATAGTTCCCTTTTCTCAACTGCAATTCTGACACTTCCGATTTTCCTTTCTCCCTCTCAAACTGCAGATTAAAACTTATCATATCAATGGTCACTATTTCCTAATGGCTCCTTTACTTCGAAGTCCCTGATCAAATCCGGGTCATTGCACAACACCAGATCCAGAATTGCCTTCTCCCTCGCTTAGCTTAGGATTCATTATGCTGTTTTCTGAAGGAGTTGACAGCAGAGGGCAGATAGGGAGGGCAAGAATGAGTAGGAGACTCAGGGAACTCATACCATGGACGTCTAAGAGGCTTTACTATTCTTTGCAATCCAAATGAGCGATGAAACTGACTGACTATATACATGCTCCCTAATGCACATGGAAAACTGAATAGCTTTAACATTCTGCAGCCCATGCAGCCAGAGCAGTTGACTGCTGCTGTCTGTAGTGTTGGTCATAACATCAAACAACAGGTAGTTCCAGAAGGAAGAAAAAGGGAGGGCCTTGCACAAAATCAAACGTAACTACACTGATGAGAATAACCAATGCAAAATATAGAGTTTGTATCAAACTCAAAATTCCATCTACTTTGGCACTGAAGCTAGTGATCACTTGAAGCAGATTCTACTGATGAGAGTCCAAGTGAAATATAGCAGTCTCAGTGAAACTAACACAGGCTAGTGGAATGGGAAACAAAAGCATAATAGAAATATTCATCAGATCAGACAGTATATGTGCTGAAAAACAGAGTTAGTGTCTCAGGCTGAGGTGACCCACATTTTAACTTAAGACCTATGCACATTCTTGATATAAGAATGAAGGAGCTAAGGGCTAACATATGTCCCAAATACTGTCAAGTTATTCACGAATAATGTTTCTGAAGAAAAATGTCTCTGATGGTAACATAGACAATATGATGGAGACCAGGTATGCAAGCAGATCATGAAAAGCTGTAAAAACAACAGGGTTGTGGAAATGGGCGATTATAAACTTCCCCAATATTCACTGGTACCCCTAGTGCCAGGGGCTTGGATGAGGCAGGATATATATTAAGTGCATCCAGGAGGGCTTCGCAACATAACATGCAGGTAATCCAAATTGGGAAGAGCAGAATTGGAGCTGAAAAATGTGTTGCTGGAAAAGCGCAGCAGATCAGGCAGCATCCAAGGAGCAGGAGAATCGACATTTCGGGCATAAGCCCTTCTTCAGGAATCCAGCATCTGCAGTGTTCACTTTTTCCCAAGAACAGTATTAGACCTTGTTTTGGGGATGAACCTGGTCAGGTGATCGAAGTTTCAGTGGAGGAGCATTTTGGGAACAGTGATCATAATTCCATAAGTTTTAAGATAATTATGGATAAGGATAACACTGGTCACTGGGTCAAAGTGTTAAGTTGGGTAAGGCTAATTATAACAGCATTAGGCAGGGACAGGAGAAATTAGATTGAGGATGGTTGTTTGAGTGTAAATGCACATCTGACCCATGGGAGTCTTTTAAAGGCCAGTTGACCAAAGTTCAGGTTGAGCATGGTCCTATGAGGATGAAAGATAAGAATGGCAACATTCAGAAACTTTGGATGACAAGAGATATTGAAAGGTTAGTCACAAAAAAAAGTCGATGTAAGGGGTGGGAAGAAGCAGAAAAGAACTTAAACAAGAGATTAGGATGGCTAGAAGGGGTCTTGAATTGTTCTTGGCAAACAGGATTAAGAAGAATCCCAAGGCATTTTATACCTGTTATAGTAGCAAGAGAGTAGCTAGGGTAAGGGTAGATCCACTCAAGGACACAGCAGGGAATTTCTGCATGGAGGCAGAGGAAGTGGGTAAAATCCTTAATGAGTACTTCGTATTGATATTTTCCAAGTGGGTGCAAGAGAGGTTTACCATGATGTTGTGTGGATTGGAGTATATTAGCTATAAGGAGAGGTTGGACAAACTTAGAGGTTGTTTTTGCTAGAGCATCACATACTGAGTGGTGACTTGATAGAAATATATAAAATTGAGGTACGGATAGGATGGATAGTCAGATGGAAATGTCAAATTCTAGGGAGTAGAAGTTTGAGGTGAGAGGGGGAAGTTTTAAGGAGATGCTCCTGTGTCTGCATGAGTTTCCTGTGGGTGCTCTGGTTTCCTGCCACGATCCGAAGATGTGCAGGTTACATATATCGACCATGTTAAATTGTCCATAGTGTTCAGGGAAGTGTATGTTAGGTGCAATAGTCAAGGGTAAATATAGGATAATAGGGGAGGGAAATGGGCCTCAGTGGGTTACTCTTCGAAGGATCAGTGTGGACTTGTTGGGCTGAAGGGCCTGTTTTCACACTGAACGGTAAGAGCTGAGAAGGCACTGCCAGGGGAGGTGATAGAAGCAAACACGAGGCACTTGGACATATGAACAGGCAGGGAATGGAGCGATAAGGATCATGTATAGTAGATGGAATTAGTTTAGAATGGCATTGTGGTTAGCACAAAGGGCTGTTTCTGCGCTGTACTGTTCTAACCTCCACATCCTTCCACCTTCATTACTTTAGGGGATACAAGCCACATTTATGTATCTGTTCTCAGATTTGATAGCCTTTAGCCCCACTATCATTCACTTTCAACCTGCATTGCTACCTAGCTAGGATCAGTCTATTCTGCCAGAGAGTGAGGCTTCCAGAATTAAATGCAGTACATCAACTAGATTCTTGCCAAGATGAAGCACAACTTGCTTCTATCACTTCCCATCGACATGACTTACTCTAACTCTGTATCAACTTTATATTCACCGTTTACGATGAGAAGCTGAGGCCCCAGAAGAGATCGCTACACAGCATCCTTTATAACTCTCCACCAATCAAGAGCACATAGCTGGACACAGACTAAACCCAGCTCCTCTCTCCTACTTTAAGTTTTACATTCATGTCCATCTTTCACGTCTGCTCATTCCCTTCAATTTCATATCTATATTATCCTTACTTGCTATCATCATGTTATTCAATTCCAGTTAGAATATCTCAATGTTTGTATCCCTTTTTACTTTGGTGGTACAGGTTCCTAATTTCTTTTCATCAATTTCTGCAGAGTGTACTTCCTTGGAATAGTCTAATTCTAAAGGATTAAGATACAAAGTAACAGACTGATGCTGGCGCCACGTTATACTGGTTAACAATCGCCACCCTACTGAAAATGAGGCAGTGTGCCATCTGCCAGGAACCCCAGACATACTGACTCACCGCACTGTCATCAAACAGGTTGAGTAAGGCAATGAGGAATGCACGTCGATGTTGTCGGTTTCCTCGGATCATGCTGTAGAGGTGTGAACACAAAGCAGTCACGTTCTCCTCCTGCCTAAAGCCACGGATTAACTCCCTTATCTCAGACTGGATGGACTGTTGAAGCTGGTAAGACATCTTCATCCCTGCTACTGCTTTCATCTGGAAAACAAAAGAGTACAACGATCATCACCTCTTACCTCACTAATTGAAATATCCACATTTCGATGTGTGGCAGAGGGTTAAACTATAGTTAAATTTATAATGATACTAAATAACATTACATAAACACGCAGCACAGAAGGTACCCATCCAGGTATCTAATTCCTTCCATATTCTGAGCTTTACCCATAGCTTTTGTCTCCAAATGTTTATCCAACCTGCTTTTGAAAATTACTGAATCTATCTCCATTAAGTTTTAAGATGGAATAGTAAAGATTATTGGAACTTATTGTCTAAAATGATTTTTTTTAAAATTTCTGTCCTCAAATTTTCTTTTTGTTTACTATTTTTAAGTCTGTTCCCTCTGGTTACAGACTTCCAGCTAAATTAAATCCCAACATTTTAGACCATTAATTTTTCTTTATCCTTTTCTACCAAGGAAAATAACCCCAGTTTTACTTGTTTTTCTGCAAAATTGGACAACTTCAAATTGGTTGCCACCTCCACAGAAAGGCATCTTTCTTGAAGGACGACCAAAACTATACACAGCGTTTGAGTGGTTTAGAAGAGGTTTAGCATAATTTTCTTGCATTTCGTTACATATTTGTCTTAAGCAAGATGCAAGTTGCTTTTTATTTTCAAAGAACACATTTGTCAACTTGCTTTGTCAACTGGCAAGATTTGAATGTGAATAAATGTCATCTTTACATTGCGTGGCAATGACAACTGGCAAGTTTCAGGGGTCAAATAGGACGCATACTAGTGATCTTTTTCAAATGCGGGCACACAGTAAACTTAAATTGATCGCATAATATGATTATTGGCTCGGCACAGCAAAGGGAAATTACGGGAAACATTGTTCTGAACCCTCAGATATTTCAGTTCCTGCAAACCCTTTCCAAATTCAGCATTTCATTTATATTGCATCTTCTCATTTTCTCTCTCTCAGAACTCAACACTTCACATTTTGCTATATTAAATTGCTTCTGTGACATTTCACTAATCCTTATCTACGTCTTCCTGAAGAACATAACCAGGAATTACTAATGTTTACAAGTTTTGTGTCACCTGCAAATCTTGAAATTATTCATGAAGTCAGAGAGTCCTACAGCAGGGAAACAGACTCTTCAGTCCAACCAGTCTGTGCCGACCATAACGCCAAACTAAACTAGGCCCACCTGCCTGCATTTGACCCACATCCCTCCAAACATTTCTTACTTAGGTTGTTACGATATGGAGGCGCACCTTTTTTGTTAATTAAACCAAACATTCAGAAAAGCTCACCTCGCCTCAATCTGTCAAAATATGAGTGAGAGAGAACTCCCAAGTTCCACTATTTAAAGAAAATGACAATTTCTTTTCTAACTTTAAAAGTGAACATTAAACAAAAACTATTCACAAATCTAAGCTCCCCTTTCTCTTAACTACTTACCATCTCCCTCCAACTCTATAACAATATGCTTTTCCAAAGACACATTAAAATTATGTTAGCTTAATCTCAAAATCATAGCCTTTTGTCTTTTCCACTGTCTTCAATTTTCCGGCTGTTGATTGCCCTGAGTTGTCGTCTTTCTTTTTACTGTGAGTATGTTTCACATGAAAAGGTACCTTCGATAATGAGTGTGTTCTAATTTCTTTGACAGTAAGATGTTAGATGGGCAATTAGTTGTCCAGGAGTTTGTCCCTCTGTAGCAGTTGCTTTCTGACCAATTTTCAAAATATCTGCATTCTTATACTGATAAAGAGAAAGTGAGGTCTACAGATCAGACTCAAAAAGTGTGGCGCTGGAAAAACACAGCAGGTCAGGCAGCATCCGAGGAGCAGGAGAGTTGACGTTTCGGGCTCAGATGCTGCCTGACCTGCTGTGCTTCTCCAGCGCCACACTTTTCGACTGCATTCTTGTATATCGTGAGTAGACGTGGCTGAGAGATAAATGGGACGGGGCACATTCCTGATGAAGAGCTTATGCTCTTTCTGCTCCTTGGATGCAGATTCCTGCTCCTTGGATGTTGCCTGATCAGCTGTGCTTTTCCAGCGCCATACTTTTTGATTCCCAAATCCTATACTCAAAGATCTGAGCAATGAAGGCAAGTGTGCTAAACACCTTAACCATCCTGTCCACGTGATGCAAACTTTAAAGAATCATGTACCAGAACCCCTAGGTCTCTCTATTCTACAACACTACCTTTAATTGTTATAAGCTGTGCTCGTTTATTTTGCCAAATTCAATATCTTATTTTAATCCAAATTAAACTCCTTCTGTTACTCTTCAGCCCAACTGATCAAGATCCCTTTGTAATCTTAGACATCCTTTGTCACTGCCCGCTATACCGCCAATGTTCAAGTCATCTGCAAAATTACTAACCATGCCTTCTATATTCTCATCTAAATCATTTCGATGAACCACAAACAAAAGCCGATCCCTGTGGAACACTGCTGGTCATCGGCCTCTAGTCCAAAAACCAACCCTCCACCACCATCCTCGATCTCCTGATGTTAAGCCAATTCTTAATTCAATTGGCAAGCTCACCCTGAATCATATGTGATCTAACTTAACCAATTAGTCTACCATGTGGAACCTTGTCAAAGGCTTTACTAAAGTCCAAGTAAACAATGTCTACCATTCTGTCCTCAGAAATTTTCTTGGTGACTTCCTCAAAAAACTCCAAGTGTGAGAGATTCAATTTCCCTCGCACAAAACCATGCTGACTATCCCTAAGCATTCCTTACTTCTCCAAATGCATACAAATCCTATCTTTCAGAATCACCTCCAACAACCTACCCACCAATGAAGTCAGGCTCACAGGTCTATAGTCCCCAGGCTTCTCCTTACATCCCTTTTTAAACAAAGGCACAACATTAGCGATGCTCCAGTCATCTGGCATCTCACCCACATTTATAGATGATGCAAGTATTTCTTCATGGGTCCCCACAATTTCTTCCCTAATTTCTGACAACAGCCTGGGATGTGCCAGACCAGGTCCTAAAAATATATCCACTGTTACATGTTCTAAGACCACCAGAACTTCCTTTTCTGCAATGTGAACTGTTTTTAAAACCTTAAAATTTAATTCCCCGAGGTCTCCAGCCTCAATTCCTTCCTACACAGTAAAAACTGACCAGAAATAGTCATTTAATATCTTTTCCATCTCCAGTGGTTCAACACAGGTCCCTGAGCGCTGATCAGGTGTCCCCTAGAACTTTGTGGGAAGTGAGAGAAGTGGTTGCTGAGTTCCTTGCTGAGATATTTGTATCACTGATAGCGATGGGAGAGGTGCCGAAAGACTGGAGGTTGGCTAATTGTGGGCTGCTACTTAAGAAAGGGGGTAAGGAAAAGCCAGGGAACTACAGACCAGCAAGCCTACAGGCCACACAAGTGGTGGATAAATTGCTGGAGGGGTTCTCAGGGACAGGATTTACATGTATTTGGAAAGGCAAAGACTGAATAGGGATCATCAAGATGGCTTTGTGCATGGGAAATCCAGTCTCATTAACTTGAAGTTTTGAAGAAATGACAAAGAAAATTGAAGAGTGGTAGACGTTGGCTATATGGAATTTAGCAAGGCACTTGACAAGATTCTGCACAGTAGACTGGTTAGCAAGGTAGATCACATGGAAACCAGGGAGAGCTAGCCAGCCAGTTGGATATAACTTTGGTTTGAAGGTAGGAGACAAGGGATGGTGGAGGAGGGTTGCTTTTTTGAATGGAACCTGTGACCCGCAAGGATTGGTGCTGGATCCACTGCTTTTTGTCATTTATATAAAAGATTTGGATGTGAATGTAGGAGGTACATTTAGTAAATTTGCAGATGACACCAAAATTGGAGGTGTAGTGGACAGCAAAGAAGGTTATCTGGGAGTACAATGAGATCTTGATCAGATGGACCAACGATCCAAGAAGTGGCAGATGGAGTTTAATTTAGATAAATGAGAGATGTTGTGTTTTAGCAAGACAAATCAGGGCAAGGGTTCTACACTTAATAGTAAGTATGCCGAACAGAGACCTTGGGATGCATGTTCATAGTTCCTTGAAAGTGGAGTTACACGTAGATAAGGTAGTGCGAAGAAGGTATGCGAGCCTTTTATTGGTCATGCATGAAACTAAGAGTTGGGAGATCATGTTCAGCTGTACAGAACATTGGTATGGCCATTTTTGGAATACAGTGTCCAGCTCTGGTCTCCTTGTGAAACTTGAAAGGGTTCAGAAAGATTTACAAGGATGTTGCCAGGGTTGGAGGGTTTGAGCTATAGGGAGAGGCTGGAGAGACAGAGGTTATTTTACCTGGAGTGTTGGAGGCGGAGGGGTGCCCTAATAGAGGTTTAGAAAACCTTGAATACCCAAAGTCTTTTGCCCATGGTAGGGAAGTCCAAAACTGGAGGGCATCGGTTTAAGGTGAGAGAGGAAAGGTATAAACGGGACCTGAGGGACCCAGCTATAGGGGACTGGGCGCCTCCTAGCAGAGCGCTTTAGGGAACATCTCCGGGACACCTGCACCAATCAACCACACTGCCCCGTGGCCCAACATTTCAACTCCCCTCCCACATGGAGGTCCTGGGCGTCCTTCGCCGCCGCTCCCTCACCACCGGACGCCTGGAAGAAGAACACCTCATCTTCTGCCTCAGAACACTTCAACCCCAGGGCAATGTGGACTTCAACAGCTTCCTCATTTCCCCTTCCCCCACCTCACCCTAGTTCCAAACTTCCAGCTCAGCACTGTCCCCACGACTTGCCCTACCTGCCTATCTCCTTTTCCACCTATCCACTCCACCCTCTCCTCCCTGACCTATCACCTTCATCCCCTCCCCCACTCACCTACTCTATGCTACTTTCTCCCCACCCCCACCCTCCTCTAGCTTATCTCTCCACGCTTCAGGCTCACTGCTTTTATTCCTGATGAAGGGCTTTTGCTGCTCCTTGGATGCTGCCTGAACTGCTGTGCTCTTCCAGCACCACTAATCCAGTATCTTAACTATGTCTCCTGTCTGTGCGATAAAATCTCTTTTAGGTTCTCGATTGACCTCATGCTCATAGAATCATAGATCATAGAATCCCTACAGTGTGGAAACAGGCCTTTGGCCCAACAAGTCAATACTAACCCTCTGAATAGTATCCCACCCAAACCCATTCCTCTATATTTACCCCTGATTAATGCACCTAACCCACATATCCCTAAACACTATGGGCAATTTAGCATGGCCAATTCACTAACCTGCACATCATTGGATTGAGACATGGAACCGGAGCACTTGGAGGAAACCCATGCAGACAGGGGGACAATGTGCAAACTCCACACAAACAGTTGCCCGAGGGTGGAATCGAACTACTGAGCCATTGTGCCACCCTCTCATCTACTATTTTGCTGAACCTTTATAAAAGACTAGGATTCCCTGTTATCACTTCTCTTTGTGTTTTACATTCTATTCAATTCTGAACCACATTATGGTCTGGTACTCATAACCTTCCCAATTCAATTTCTTTTATCACCTATATCTTTAGCTATCCAGCAAGCTCCCACTTTCAAAGACCTTTCTCTCCCCCTCTGATCATTTACTAGAATCACCTGAATTAGATGCAACAGGGTGGTGGTGATGGGAGATTTTAATTTTCCCAACATTGACTGGGATACACTTCGTGTCAGAGGTCTGGATGGGGCAGAATTTGTAAGAAGCGTCCAGGAGAGTTTTCTAGAACAGTATGTTAATAATCCAATGAGGGAAAGGGCCATATTGGACCTGGTATTGAATGAGCCAGGCCAGGTGATAGAAGTTGCAGTGGGGGATTTATTTGGGAATAGTGACCACAATTCTGTAAGTTTTAGAATACTCAGTGACAAAGATGAGAGTGGTTCTAAGGAAAGATTACTAAACTGGGCCAAGGCCAATTATATCAAAATTAGGCAGGAGCTGGGAAATGTGGATTGGACACAGCTATTTGAAGGAAAGTCCACCTTTGCTTTATGGGAGGCTTTCAAAGGTAGGTTAAAGATCGTGCAGGATAGGCATGTCCCTTGAAAGCAAAGGACAGGAAAGACAAGATTCGTGAACCGTGGATGACAGGAGAAATCATACAACTAGCCAAGAGGAAAAGGGAAATGTACATAAGGTCCAGGAAGCTAAGGACAGAACGGGCCCTGGAGGAATATCGGAAGAGTAAGACCAGTCTTAAACGAGGAATCAAGTGGGCTAAAAGGGGTCATGAAATAGCTTTAGCTAACAGAATTAAGGAGAATCCCAAAGCATTTTATTCTTATATAAGAAGCAGGTGGGTAACTAGAGAAAAGGTTGGTCCACTAAAGGATAAGGAAGGAAGGCTGTGTCTTGAACCTGAGAAAATGGGTGAGATTCTCAATGATTATTTTGCATGTGTTCACTGAGGAGGGGGACATGATGATAGCTCAGATTATAGTTAGAAGTTTGATTACTCTGGATCACATTGACATAAGTAGGAAAGATGTGTTGGGTAGGCTAGAGGTTATTAAGGTGGACAAATCCCCAGGTCCAGATGGGATCTATCCTGGTTGCTGAGGGAGGCGAGAGAGGAAATAGCTGGGTCCCTGACAGTTATCTTTGTAGCATCCTTAAACACAGGTGAGGTGCCAGAGGACTGGAGGGTTGCTCATGTTGTCTCCCTGTATAAGGAGGGTTGTAGGGATATTCCTGGTAATTACAGACGAGTGAGCCTGACGTCAGTAGTGGGAAAGTTGGAGAAGGTACTGATGGATAAAATCTATTTATATTTGGAAAAGAATGGGCTTACCAATTATGCACAAAATCATGTTGTCTGAGATATCATACCGTACCAACTTAACAGAGTTCTTTGAGGAAGTAACCAAGTTGATAGATGAAGGAAGGGCTGTTGATGTCATATACATGGACTTCAGTAAGGCGTTTGATAAGGTTGGCCATGGTAAACTAGTAGAGAAAGTGAAGTCACATGGTGTGCAGGGTGTTCTAGCAGGTGGATAAAGAATTGGTTGAGCAAAAGGAGACAGAGAGTAGTAGTTGAAAGATGTTTCTCGAAATGGAGAAAGGTGATAGTGGTGTACAACAGGGGTCAGTGCTGGGACCACTGTTGTTTGTAATATACATAAATGATCTGGGAGAGGGCACTGTTGGTATGATGAGCAAGTTTGCAGATGACACGAAGATTGGTGGAGTAGCAGAAAGCATGGGGACAGTCAAAGAATACAGGAGGATATAGACAGACTGGAGAGTTGGGCGGAGAAGTGGAAGATGGAGTTCAATCCAGGCAAATGTGAGGTGATGCATTTTGGGAAGTATAATTCTAGAGCGAATTATAGTGAGCAGAAGAGCCTTGAGAAAAGACGATGAGCAGAAATATCTGGGAGTGCAGGTCCACTGTACCCTGAAGGTTGCTGCACAGGTGGATAGAGTGGACAAGGCGGCATATGGTATGCTTACCTTCATCGGACGGGGTATTGAGTATAAGAGCTGGCAGGTCATGTTAAATTGTATACAGCCTTGGTTCGGCCGCATTTGAAATACTGTGTTCAGTTCTGGTTGCCACGTTACCAAAAGGATGTGGACGCTTTGGAGAGAGTGCAGAGAAGGTTTATGAGGATTGCCTGGTATGGAAGGCGCTAGCTATGAAGAGAGGTTGAGTAGGTTAGGTTAATTTTCATTAGAAAGAAGGAGATTGAGGTGTACAAAATCATGAAGGGTATAGAAGGGTAGATAGAGGTAAAGCTTTTTCCCCAGGGTGAAGGAATCAATAATGAGAGGTCACACTTTCAAGGTGACAGGTGAAAAGTTTAATGGGGATACACGTGGCAAGTACTTTACACAGAGGGTAGTGAGTGTCTGGAACGCGTTGCCAGCAGAAGTAGTAGAGAAGGCATGGTAGATTCATTTCAGATGTGTCTGGACTGATGCATGAGTAGGTGGGGTGCAGAGGGATACAGATACTTAGGAATTTGGCGACAGGTTTAAACAGTACATTTGGATCGGCTCCGGCTTGGAGGGCCTGTTCCTGGGCTGTGAATTTTCTTTGTTCTTTTTTGTTCTTAGATACCTATTCAACTCCCATAAATTAGAAATCATCTAGTTAAATAGCTTTACCCTCAGCCTTTTTAAATAACTTCTAATTCTAAACTGATCAGCATTTATTTAATTACCGACAGAAAAAGAAAACTACAGATGCTGGAATCTAAAGTAGACAAACAGGAGGCTGGAAGAACACAGCAAGCCAGGCAGCATTTAATGCCTGTTCCAACCTTGAGACATTTCACAACCGTTTTAATGTAGGAATTGCAGGAGCCCATTTATGAACAGCAAGGTCACACAAAGTGAGATACATGAACTGATATTTTCTTTGTGTATTATAATATTAGTTGAAACAGAGAGAATAATAAGAATGATCATGAACATTTGTCTTTTTATATTGTGCTACAAGGCCTTTTAAAAGTGACTCTGGGCCTCAGTTTGTCATTTCATTGGGAAGGTGGCACCATGACAGCACTAAAACATTTCAGTACTAAAATTTCAGTCTCAATTAGATGGTCAATTCTGTCAAGCAACACTTGAACCTACTAACTTTTGACATGGGGAGGAATGCCTATGTTGAACGAAAGCTGACACCTTAATGACTGCTAATTCAGAATAACCTGGCAAAGGGAGGGAGTCACTTACATGTACAAATCCTGTGTACTTTTTATCTATTTCCACCAGCTGTTGATCTGATTTGTTGCGCATTGTTGATTCTGGATCTGTCCCAATGGCAATCAAATATGGCACACACTGTCCAAAGGAAACAAACAAGGACATAAAAAGGAAGCACTTATAAATCATGCAAACTGGTGCGCAGCCTCCATAATACTAGAAAGTGGAGACTCTTAATCCATTAATGCCTATACGCTCTACAGTCACTGAAAAGTTGGACAAACCACCATTGCTGTAATAACGGGACAGAAGCAATGATAGAACACTCACCAGTGCCTAAATGAGAGTAGAACATCAGTGAAACTTATGACGATATCGGATAGTGTCACTTCCTTGGCCAATATTCTGTGCACTAACCATGTTGCCATTGAACACACTGTTATTGCACCAAAAAACTACATGTCAGCTACTCTCAAAAATTATTTCAATAGCAAGAACCTACCCAGTCACCTCCACCAGGAACAAGGAGCTGTTGTGAACACAATAACTTCCAGGTCTGCCTTGAATTGGACACAATGCTGCCATTCCACCATCTTTGCTTGGTCAATATTGTGGATATATCATCGTTACATCAGCACCATCGGTATGAAGATGGAAACAGCTCAAGATGGTTCTATGTTTAATAGTCTCATGACCAATATAGGAATCATGGGTTATGGGGAAAAGACAGGCAAGAAGAGTCGAGGATTAACAGATCAACCATGATTTTATTGAATGGCAGTGCAGATTTGATGGGCCAAATGACCTACTTCTGCATCTTATAGTCCAAGATCCATATCAACTTGGCGCAATTATGGATAAGCAAAAAAACATGCTTGGCGACAGGAAGACCTCGCCTGTTTCACTGGGCAGCTACCTAGGTTGCTGTGTAGAGATCTGAGAAATGGTAGTACAGACTACATTGAACCACAGATAAATAGCACTGTAAACTGATTGACCAACTGCATTGGGCAATGTTACTGAATTGCGAAGCATTTGCAACATACTTGAGGTTCCTGCAAAAGCATCATGCAGAACCTTCAACAACTTTCTACAATTTATTTAAGACACACCCTTTCAATTAGTTATGATAAATCATTCGCAAAGTTTTTGTTTTTCAAAAAACAGTTTTTCAATAGGAAATTTTGATTTCAAAGAAACCCTGACAGAAATAATGGTGATCAGAAAAAAAGCACTTAGCAATATGCTCAAAAAGAGTAATGAAGTGCAATGGTTGCAACAATGTTTAAACATGCTCTAAACATTTAATGCACATGAAATGGTAAAACAAGATGCAGCAATCACGGATGTCAACACATAAACATAACTTACTTGGACAGGGTGGACCAATCCCTGGTTTAACGTCAGAGCAATAACATTAAGTGCAAAGTGGCGCACAGGAGAGTGTGTGTGGAAAAAAGCTTCCAGAACCTGTTTGAGGTAGAGCTGCATGATGGAACTGCTCATCCCTGAGGAAATATCACCCATCTCCTTTAGATCTTCCTGTTTGGACACTTTCTTCCCTGTGAGAAAAGAAAGAGTTAATTCTACAGAGTATGCCTAATACAAATATTTGTTGCACTCCTCAAGGACATAAGAACTAGGAATAGATCATATGGTATGTTGAGCTAATTCCACCATTTAATATGATGGCTGATTTTGGACTTCAACTTCACTTTCTTGCCTGCTCTCAAAATCCTTCAGTTCCCTGAGAGAGCAAACAATGTCCCTCCCCAAATTACATGAATTCAACTCTTACTCCATGCTAAGATTGCAACACGCATTCTCTAACGCCTGTGGTTACACCTTTTGCAAAATGGCTCTCTCATTCACACACATCATATTTCCTCACTCTTCAAAGGTTGTATTCCATTTCAGCCAGAGACCAAGGTTAATATTTGTCTGGAATGTGTCAGTTTACCGCTTAGTACTTTCAAAAACATAAGTAAGTAAAGGGATTTGGGCACTACTGGTTGGGCAAGCATAAACTGCCCATTCCCGATTGAGATGATGTTGATGAGCTACCATCTTGAATTGGTGCACTCCTTGAGGTACATCCATAATGTTGTTAGAAAGGGATTTCCAGGAACCTCTCCCATTGACAGTGAAGAAACATTGATTTAATTACAAATCAGTTTGGTGAGTGGCTTTGGAAAGGAGCTTACAAGCGATAGCATTCTGATTTGCGTGTTCCAGATGTTAAGAGGTAACATATTCAGAAGGTATCACTGAGGGAGCCTTAAGATGTTGCAGTGCACCTGATAGATGATATACAGTGCTGCCATATGTGTTGGAGGTGGAGGGCCTAAGCACTGAAAGAGTTAGATGGGGTCAAGTAGGCTGCTTTGTCCTGGATAGTAGCAAGGTTTTTGAATGTTGTTAGAGTTGGATTTTTCTGGTCATGTCAGAATCTGAAACTGGAGCAGTTCAGTTTCTTCTCTGCTCATTGCTTCTCTGTTTAACTCTGCCGAACAGCCTTTCTTGTTCCTTTTTCTTTGGTCTTATGCAGTCAGTTCCTGCTTTCATTTACCAACAGGAAAGGTGGCTGAGCAGCAGCACTACTGATTGAGCTAATTGAGTCTTACAAGTATATAGCTGCTAGAATGGGTCTATAGACTAATCTAAGGATAACGAGAGATAAGCATACCTCACTCACCTCACCAGTCTGCCTGCTGCAGAGGCATTTGTCCAGGAATAGTATTGATAAGAGTGACCACTGCACAGTTCTTGTGGGGAAAAAGTCCCATCTTAATATTAAGGGAGAAAGTGAGGACTGCAGATCCTGGAGATCAGAGCTGAAAAATGCGTTGCTGGAAAAGCGCAGAGGTCAGGCAGCATCCAAGGAGCAGGAGAATCGACGTTGCGGGCATAAGCCCTTCTTCAGGAATGAGGAGGGTTCCAGCTTTTCTAGCAACACATTTTTCAGCATCTTCATATTAATACTAACCTGCATTGTGTTGTATGGCACTTTCACATTGCTAAATGGGTCAGACTTTGAACAGATCGAGCAATTCATGAGGCGCTGAGGACCATCAGCAGCAGCCGAACTGCACTTTGAAACCATCTGCAACCTCATGGCCCAGCATAAATACCAACAACAAAGGGGATTAAGCCTGGTTCAAACGAGGAACTGCAGGAAGGTGTGCCAGAATTCAAACCTGGGTCCCCAGATCATTAACTGGGACTATGCTGATACCACTAGGTTATCACCTCACCTCCAACAGTGCTATCAGACAGCTCTTACTAAGCAATAACATACTGACTGACATCCCGTTTCGGTTCTACTAGGACAACTCAGCTTCTGACCACATTACAGTCTTGAGTCATATGTGGACAAAAGAACTAAATTCCAGAGGTTAGGTGACAGCGACAGCCCTTGACATCAAGGTCATTTCTGACTGAATTGAGGGAACATACTCCAGTAGTTGGAGTCATAACTGGCACATAGGAAAATCCGAAAAAGAATACAGCACAGGAACATGCCCTTTGGCCTCCATGCCTGCGCTGACACATTTTTGCCCTTTCATACTAAAACTAATCTTCAGTGACAGGATCCGTACCCCTCTATTCACTTCCTATTCATGTACTCATTCAGGTTCTTGAGTGCTACTTCCAACACCTTGTCTGGCAGCATGCTCTAGGCACTCACTACTCTGAGAAAAACCTGCCTTGAATATCTGTTTTCAACTCCATCCTCTACACCTTAAACCTGTGTGCCCCAGTAATTGACCTGTTCACCCGGGAAAAAGCCTCATGCTTTCCACCTCATCAATGCCATTCACAAGCTTATAAACTTCCACTAGGTCACCCCTCAACTTCGTGTTCCAGTGAAAACCAACCCAGTCTATCCAATCTTTCTTCATAGTTAAAATCACCCAGAACAGGCAGCATTCTTGTAAACCTTTTCTGTACCCTCTCAAAAACATCCACATCTTTCTGGTCATATGGTGACTAGAACTATACACAATATTCCAAGTGTGGCCTAATTAAAATTCTACAAAGCTGCAGCATAACTTGTCCATCCTTATTCTCAATGCCCCCTCCAATGAAGGCAAACATGCCATAGGCCTTTTTCACTAGCTTATCTACCTGCACTGCCACCTTCAATGATCTGTGGACCTGCACACCCAGAGCCCCTGCATAGCAATACTCCAAAGGGTGCTGCTATTCACTGTATAATTCCCACCTGTACCTGACCTTACAAAATACATCACCTCACACTTGTCTGGATTAAACTCCATCTAGCATCTTCCTGCCCATGCCTCCAACTGATCTATATCCTGCAGTATCTTCTGACAATCCTCCTCACTATCTGCAACTCCATTAATCTTTGAATCGTCTGCAAACTTACTAATTAGACCAGCTACGTTTCCTCCATATCATTCATGTAGACCAGAGGTCCCAACACTGACCCATGTGTCACAATCACCTATCACAAACCTCCATTCCGAAAAGCATCCTTCCACCGCTACCCTCTGTCTCCTATTACTAAGCCAGTTTCGTATCCATCTTGCCAGGTCACCCTGATACATGTGACTTCACCTTTTGCACCTGTCTGCCATGAGGGACCTTGTCAAAGGCTTTACTGAAGTCCATGTAGACAACATCAATTGCTTTTTCCTCATCAATCATCTTCGTCACCTTCTCAAAAAAAAACTCAATTAAGTTAGTGCGGCACAATCTTCCTCGTGCCAAAGCATGCTGCCTATCGCTAATAAGTCCATTAGCACCAAATGCATATAGATCTTGTCCCCAAGAATCTTTTCCAATAACTTCCTTACTACTGACATGAGGGTCACGGGCCTGTATCTTCCTGGATCATTCCTGCTATGCTTCTTAAACAATGGGATAACATTAGGTATTCTCCAGGCAAAAGTGAGGACTGCAGATGCTGGAAATCAGACTCTAGATTAGAGTAGCGCTGGAAAAGCACAGCAGGTCAGGTAGCATCTGAGGAGCAGGAAAATCGATGTTTCGGGCAAAAGCCCTACATCAGAAATGAACAATTCCTGATTGAAGGGCTTTTGCCCGAAATGTCAATTTCCCTGCTCCTCGGATGCTGCCTAACCTGCTGTGCTTTTCTGTACCACTCTAACCTAGACTTAGGTATTCTCCAGTTGTGGCCAAAGAGGATACAAAGATGTCTGTCAATGCTCCAGCAATTTGTCCTCGTGCCTTCCTCAATATTCTGGGATAAATCCTATCAGGACCCAGGGACTCTTGAGGTTTTTCGAGGCCAGTCATTCCAGCTCCAGGACATCTCTTGTGGAGTTCCTCAGGGTAGCGACCTAGGACCAAACATCTTCAGCCATTTCATTTTAAAAGTCAGAAGTTGGAGATGTTCGCTGGTGATTGCACAAAGTTCAACACCATACATAACTCCTCAGATATTGAAGTAGCCTGTGTTCAAATGCAGTATTCCCTGGAGTATTCCATGTTCATTGCAGCATACATCACATCATCAGTGGCAATGAGCACCTCACCAAGATCTGCCCCGCACCACCTCTTCTTGCCTTCGAACAACTACCAAACATCAAACAGACCGTTTACAACAAATACCCAGCCATCATGACATCGACCATAACACCACACAAATCTGCCATGGCAACCTCTGCAAGACATGTCATCAACACAGATACGAACATCTCACACCACATGTAGGGCAGATACTCATGTGACTCTGCCAATATGGTCTCTCTCATATACTGCAGGCAAGGATGCCCAAGGTATTGCATATTGGCAAGATGAAGCAGACACTACAACAACGGATGAATGGATACCATGCAACAATTGCTAGACAGGGATGTTCCCTCCAAGTTGGGGAACACTTCAGCCGTCGAGGACATTCAGTCACAGATCTTCAGGTAAATATCCTCCAAAGCAGACTTTGGGACACACAACAATGCAGAGTTGCTGAGTAGAGGCTGATGGCCAAGTTTGGTACCCTCAGGGTGGCCTCAACCAGGACCTTGGGTTCATGTCACACTACAGGTGACCCACCTGTCTCACCCACCTTGCCTCATACACTCGTACCCTCTCGCCTTGCCCCTCACAAGCAGCCCCCACTCGCTCTCTCTTCCCCTCACTCTCATCCCCGCTCTCTCTCTCTTCCTCTCACTCATACATACAAATCTACGGGAATTGATTTGCATTTGCAGATACATTCTATTGTGCTCAAAAAGCACACAATTTGTAGACAGTCAGCGTGTCATTTTAAAAATTCCTGCTTTGGAAATACGACCAGTCTGACTCCAAGTTAAAACACAGACAGATTCTAAAAAGGTCTGACACCTAAAATGCATTGCTTGTCCAAGGTGTCCCCTCCTGAATACACTGACAAAATAGTTACCTTGGGGCAGTGACTTGAAAGAGATTCTGGGATTTGCATTTTAATCAGTTGAAACCTGCATCTCCTTTCGAACTCCTTCAAAGACCCTTTGACCTTTTACTTATAAATTGTGTGTCTGATGCCTCCTCTCTCACTACACCTGATAAAGGAGCAATGCTCTAAAAGCTCGTGCTTTTAAATAAACCTGTTGACCAAATACATTAACACTATCCAGGTTTAAGCTGTCAAGTGGCAAGTGTGCTGCACAATTGCCATCTCCAAGATCAGACATCACCCCTTGATATTCCATGGATGTATCACTGAACCTTGCCAATTAACTATATCAAGGAGAAAGTGAGGACTGCAGATCAGAGCTGAAAATGTGTTGCTGGAAAAGCGCAGCAGGTCAGGCAGCATCATTGACGTTTCAGGCATGAGCCCTTCTTCAGGAATCAGATTCCTGAAGAAAGGCTCATGCCCGAAATGTCGATTCTCCTGCTCCTTGGATGCTGCCTGACCTGCTGCGCTTTTCCAGCAACAGATTTTCAGCAATTAACTATATCCCAGAGATTACCATTGGCCAGAAACTAAATTGGACCATCGGTATAAATATAGTGGCTGCAAGAGACAAAATACTAAGAAAATGACAGTAAGTAACTCAGCTCTTGGCTTCCCAAAACTTATCCACCATCTAGAAAGCACAATTCAGCAGGGTAATGAAAGAGTACCCACTTGCCTGGATGAGGGCAGCATTTAAGAAGCTTGACACCATCCAGAACATAAGAGTCTGCTTGATCAGCACATCAACAATCACTCAGTCACTCCATCACTGACACCCAGTAACAACAGGATTGTGCACCATCGACAAGATGTACTGCAGAAATTCACCAAAGATCCTGTGACACCACCATCCAAATGCACAAACACTACCAACCAGAAGGACAAAGACAGCAGATATGTAGGCACACCAATGCCTTCAAGTTCTCCTCCAAGCCAATAACTTGGAAATATATTAACTGTTTCTTCAGTGTTGTTGAGTTAAAAGTCCTGGAATTCCCTTCATGTGGACTGCAGTGGTTCAAGACAGTAGCTCACCACTACTTTCTCAAGGGGCAATTAGGGATGGGCAATAAATGCTGAACCAACCAGCAAAACCCACATTCCACAATTGAATTTAGAAAAAAAAATGAGGTTGCAATTTATTTTAAAAGTTGTGAAAGGTCAGAAATTAGATTTAGAAAAGTAGATTTCTGAAACAACAATGTTGTAAATCGTGAAGATGGCTGCTCCTTTAATAAGGTTATTCCGTTCTTTTCTTGAGAGATGTCGTAAAGGCAGAGGTGCTGAAATATCTGAACTGGCTACTTTAATAATGGCTAACAGATGCTGCCTAAATCAACAATCAGAAAAGACTTTCCTGTTTTCTTTTAAAAATACTTGAACAATGAAAGGGAAGTGGCCAGTTCTTGCAGTTCAGGGTTTTTTTTTCTAGTTTAGGGTTAGTTTTACCTGGGGAGCCAAAGAAACAGCTCCATGGTAATCCTCTCTCTCTCTCTCTCTCTGACATCTCTCTCCGGTGTTTAAATGTACCTTTTTTTGCCAAGGGGTGCGTTTATGGGATGTTGCAGGAAATTGGAACTGTTCTTTGTTATGTTGCGTTTTTATGTTAGTTGGGTTTTCAAACAGTTATGTTATTCTAAATTCAGTTTTCTTTTGTTCGTGTGTAAATAAACTGTTTTGTTTAAAACAGAGTGGTTTGATTAGCTGCAATGCTCCTGGAATATTCACCTTCTATCTGCTTAAAACAACTAGAAAAGTTAGGTTCTGGGTTACTTTCTTAAAATGTTTTGAGGGGGTCTGCCCTGGTCCATAACATCGTCAAAATGTGGAAATTTCTCAAAGATGCTAACTGACCTGAATCTTTTCAGTTTTGTTTTATTACATAACCACAACAGACCAAGACAAATAAATAGCAAGTGGGACAGGACGCCTGCATTTCATCGGAGGCTCACTGATGATCATGGTGACGAAAAGTCTGAAAACAAATCCACCAGCTCAGCGAGCAAACTTACTACCTGAGCCACAAATCTTCTCCAAAATTTGTTTTATTATTTCAGCTCTCTGCTGCTAATGCTAGGAATAAAATATAATTAAGCTGAATTTATGCTTTGTATTTTGTGCATTAAGGTGGGTAGGGGCAAGGTAAGTTTCTTTTAATGAAATGCTGGCACCACTGGCTATGCCAGCATTTATTGCCTCACCTTAACTGCATTAAAGAAGGTGATATACTCATTTTAGGAAACTCATGTATTTACTTTGAAGTCGTAGTGAGTTTAGATTGTTATTTGTTTCGGTTTCTGAGGAGGGAAATCAGCTGAAAGGAAAAAAAAACCTACACCTAATAGTAGCACAGAAATTCACTGGAAGGAAACAGATTCAAAGCTGTGCAAATTGAGTCTGAGGAAGGAACCTAACTATGGAGATACAGGTAACTCCTCATTGAGGTGGGTAAAAACATTGCTTGGATAAAGGGAATAGGGTGCATTTATATCCTTCTCTGATGTCAGTAATGACATTTTTGCAGCCCATCATTTAATCTAACATAATTTAGTTCAGATCTGGCAGCGTCTGTGGACTGAAAGCAGAGTCAAATGTTTCAGGTTCAATGACTCTTGATCAGAACTGACGTTTTCAGACCTACTACATTCTGTTTCAAATATCTAGCATTTGCAGTTCTGTGTGTTTTGCTTATAATGTATTCTTGTTTAACATTTCTTTTATCTTAAAAACAAAGAAAATAGGAGTGGGTGGCACGGTAGCACAGTGGTTAGCAATGCTGTCTCACAGCACCAGAGGCCTGGGTTCAATTCCCGCTACAGGCAACTGTCTGTGTGGAGTTTGCACATTCTCCCCCGTGTCTGCGCGAGTTTCCTCCCACAGTCCAAAAATGTACAGGTCAGGTGAATTGGCTATACTAAATTGCCAGTAGTATTAGGTGAAAGGGTAAATGTAAGGGAATGGGTGCGTTGCTCTTCGGAGGGTCGGTGTGGACTTGTTGGGCCGGAGGGTCGGTGTGGACTTGTTGGGCCGGAGGGTCGGTGTGGACTTGTTGGGCCGGAGGGTCGGTGTGGACTTGTTGGGCCGGAGGGTCGGTGTGGACTTGTTGGGCCGGAGGGTCGGTGTGGACTTGTTGGGCCGGAGGGTCGGTGTGGACTTGTTGGGCCGGAGGGTCGGTGTGGACTTGTTGGGCCGGAGGGTCGGTGTGGACTTGTTGGGCCGGAGGGTCGGTGTGGACTTGTTGGGCCGGAGGGTCGGTGTGGACTTGTTGGGCCGGAGGGTCGGTGTGGACTTGTTGGGCCGGAGGGTCGGTGTGGACTTGTTGGGCCGGAGGGTCGGTGTGGACTTGTTGGGCCGGAGGGTCGGTGTGGACTTGTTGGGCCGGAGGGTCGGTGTGGACTTGTTGGGCCGGAGGGTCGGTGTGGACTTGTTGGGCCGGAGGGTCGGTGTGGACTTGTTGGGCCGGAGGGTCGGTGTGGACTTGTTGGGCCGGAGGGTCGGTGTGGACTTGTTGGGCCGGAGGGTCGGTGTGGACTTGTTGGGCCGGAGGGTCGGTGTGGACTTGTTGGGCCGGAGGGTCGGTGTGGACTTGTTGGGCCGGAGGGTCGGTGTGGACTTGTTGGGCCGGAGGGTCGGTGTGGACTTGTTGGGCCGGAGGGTCGGTGTGGACTTGTTGGGCCGGAGGGTCGGTGTGGACTTGTTGGGCCGGAGGGTCGGTGTGGACTTGTTGGGCCGGAGGGTCGGTGTGGACTTGTTGGGCCGGAGGGTCGGTGTGGACTTGTTGGGCCGGAGGGTCGGTGTGGACTTGTTGGGCCGGAGGGTCGGTGTGGACTTGTTGGGCCGGAGGGTCGGTGTGGACTTGTTGGGCCGGAGGGTCGGTGTGGACTTGTTGGGCCGGAGGGTCGGTGTGGACTTGTTGGGCCGGAGGGTCGGTGTGGACTTGTTGGGCCGGAGGGTCGGTGTGGACTTGTTGGGCCGGAGGGTCGGTGTGGACTTGTTGGGCCGGAGGGTCGGTGTGGACTTGTTGGGCCGGAGGGTCGGTGTGGACTTGTTGGGCCGGAGGGTCGGTGTGGACTTGTTGGGCCGGAGGGTCGGTGTGGACTTGTTGGGCCGGAGGGTCGGTGTGGACTTGTTGGGCCGGAGGGTCGGTGTGGACTTGTTGGGCCGGAGGGTCGGTGTGGACTTGTTGGGCCGGAGGGTCGGTGTGGACTTGTTGGGCCGGAGGGTCGGTGTGGACTTGTTGGGCCGGAGGGTCGGTGTGGACTTGTTGGGCCGGAGGGTCGGTGTGGACTTGTTGGGCCGGAGGGTCGGTGTGGACTTGTTGGGCCGGAGGGTCGGTGTGGACTTGTTGGGCCGGAGGGTCGGTGTGGACTTGTTGGGCCGGAGGGTCGGTGTGGACTTGTTGGGCCGGAGGGTCGGTGTGGACTTGTTGGGCCGGAGGGTCGGTGTGGACTTGTTGGGCCGGAGGGTCGGTGTGGACTTGTTGGGCCGGAGGGTCGGTGTGGACTTGTTGGGCCGGAGGGTCGGTGTGGACTTGTTGGGCCGGAGGGTCGGTGTGGACTTGTTGGGCCGGAGGGTCGGTGTGGACTTGTTGGGCCGGAGGGTCGGTGTGGACTTGTTGGGCCGGAGGGTCGGTGTGGACTTGTTGGGCCGGAGGGTCGGTGTGGACTTGTTGGGCCGGAGGGTCGGTGTGGACTTGTTGGGCCGGAGGGTCGGTGTGGACTTGTTGGGCCGGAGGGTCGGTGTGGACTTGTTGGGCCGGAGGGTCGGTGTGGACTTGTTGGGCCGGAGGGTCGGTGTGGACTTGTTGGGCCGGAGGGTCGGTGTGGACTTGTTGGGCCGGAGGGTCGGTGTGGACTTGTTGGGCCGGAGGGTCGGTGTGGACTTGTTGGGCCGGAGGGTCGGTGTGGACTTGTTGGGCCGGAGGGTCGGTGTGGACTTGTTGGGCCGGAGGGTCGGTGTGGACTTGTTGGGCCGGAGGGTCGGTGTGGACTTGTTGGGCCGGAGGGTCGGTGTGGACTTGTTGGGCCGGAGGGTCGGTGTGGACTTGTTGGGCCGGAGGGCCTGTTTCCACATTAAGTAATGTAATGTAATCTAAGGAGTTGGCCATTCAACCTGTTGAGCCTGCCCTGCCTATCAATATGACTGATTACCCAACTCAGTACTCTGTTCCCCACTTTCTCCGATACCCTTTGATCCCTCTTGCCCAAATCTAATTCCTTGAAAATATTATGTTTTTGCTGCAACCACATTGAGGCAGACAATTCCACGGGCTCATCATTCTGTGGGTGAAGAAAGTTTTCCACAACTTAGTCCCAAAAGATTTGCTCCTTATTCTTAAACTATGATCCCTGGTCTGACCCCCCCCTTCCCCCCAATGCTTCTAAAATCCCGTGAATATGATGTAACGGACTCTCTCTCGCCTTGTCAGTTGTCATTCCAGGAATCAATTTGGTAAACCTTTGCTGTACTTAGTCTATCACAAGAGCATCCTTCCTCAGATAAGGAGATCAAAATTGCATACAGTGTTCCAGGTTTAGCCTCACCGATTGACTATGTGCAGCAAGATATCTTTGTTGCTGTACTCAAATCCAAGATATAGTTTGCCACTTTGACTGCCTGTGGCACTTGCCCACTTAATTTCTGTGCCTGATGCAGGAGGATCACAAGATCATAAGAAAAAGGAGAAGAATTAAGCCTATCGACCCTGCTTTACCTTTCAACCCTGCTTCGATCATGGCCGAAATGTTTCTCAATTCTCCCGACAACCTTCGACCCCGTACTAATCAAGAACCTATTTATCTCTTAAATATACTTGATGTGGAGGTGCCAGCATTGGACTGGTGTGGACAAAGTTAAAAATCACAACACCAGGTGTTGTACAAATTATTTCAAATAAACCTGTTGAACTATAACCTTAACTATACTTAATGAATTGGACTCCACAGTTTTCTGCAGCAACGAGTTCCACAGATTCACTATATCCGGCTGAAGAAATTCCTCATATTCCAGTTCTACAGGGTCGCCCCTTCATACCGAAGCTATGCCCTTGGGTTCTAGTCTCTCTTACTAGTCGACATATTTTCTCCACGTTGACTCTACCCAGGTCTCTCATATTCCATAAGTTTTAATCAGATCCCTCTCATCCTTCTAAACTCCAAATACAGTCCCACAGTCCTCAAATGCTCCTGTGATAAGCCCTTCATCCCCAGAATCATTCCTTTAAACTTCCTCTGGACCCTCTCCAACACCAGCACATCCATCCTTAAATATGGAGCCCAAAACGGCTCAAAATATTCCAAATATGGTCTGAACAGAGCTTTATACAACTTCAGCAGTACAATTTCTACATTGTATTCCATCTGTCACATTTCTGCCATCTCCTAGCCTGTCCAAGGAGCCTTTCTGCAGCCTCCCCACTTCCTCAACGAGACACCCACCTATCTTTGTGCCATCTGCAAACTTAGCAAGAATGCCCTCAGTTTCTTTGTCCATGTATAATGTGAATATCGGTGGTCACATCAGTACTTACACCCAGGTCTTGTTGAACATTTCCCTCTCTCAATTTGCAGCCAGCATTCAAACAATAATCTGGCTTCCTGTTTTTGCTATCAAAGTGGATAACCTCACATTTACCCCATTGTACTGCATCTCCTATGCATTTGCACACTTACTTAGCCTGCCCAAATCACACTGCAATATCTCTGTATCCTTCTCATCCTTCCATCCAACTTTGTGTCACCTGCAAATTTTGAAATATTATGTTTAATTCACTCATCTAAATCATTAATATATTATTCTAAATAACTGGGGTCCTTGTGACACCTCACTAGTCACTGCCTGCCATTTATTCCTACTGTTTCCAGTCTCTACACCAATTTGCTATCTAAATTATGTAGGAGGGAGGGGTTCAGATTTGTGGGACATTGGGACCGTTTCTGGGAACGGTGGGACTATTACAAATTGGATGGTCTACACCTGAACCAGACTGGAACTAATGTCCTTGGGGGAGTTTTTGCGATTGCGTTGGGGAGAGTTTAAACAAACATGGCAAGGGGCTGAGAACCAGAAGAGATGACTAGGAGACAGTGAGGTGGAAACCAGAGACTGTAGGGTTCATGTAGTTAACATCACCAAGGGGAAGGTGTAGGCAGAGAACAGATGAACGCAAAAGAACTGGCGACCTAAAGTGCATATACTTTAATGCAAGGAGCAAAGTGGGTAAGGCAGATGATTACAGAATTGTGGTCACTATTCCCAGAGAAATCCCCCACTGCAACTTCTACCACTTGACCTGGCCCATTCTCCAACACCAGGTACGATATGGCTTGGATTGGTGCCTGGGAGTATGACGTTATTGCGAACACAGAGACTTGGTTGAAGGAAGGGCATGATTGGCAATTAAATGTTCTAGAATATAGATGCTTCAATTAGGACAGGGAGACAGGTAAAAGCAGGAAGGTTGCATTGCTGGTTAGGGATGATATCACGGCTGTGCTAAAGGAGGACATTATGGAGGGCTTGGGTAGTGAGGCATTATGGGTTAGCTGAGAAATAAGAATACTATGATGGGAGCTGTACTACAGGCCTCTCAACAGCGAGCGTGAGGTAGAACAACAAATAAGTAAACAGATTATGGAAAGATGTAGAAGAAACAGTGTGGTGGTGGTGGGAGATTCAAATTTTCCCAACAGTGACTGGGATACACAGTGTCAGTGTCAGAGGTCTGCATGGGGTAGAATTTGTAAGGAGCATCCAGGAACGTTTTCGAGAGCAGTATGTCAATAGTCCAACAAGGGAAGGGGCCATATTGGACCTGGTGTTGCGGAATGAGCCAGGCCAAGTGGTAGAAGTTGCAGTGGGGGATTTCTCTGGAAATAGTGACCACAATTCTGTAAGTTTTAGAATACTCGTAGACAAAGAAGAGAGTGGCCCTAAGGGAAGAGTACTAAAC
The DNA here is from genome assembly GCF_047496795.1 of Chiloscyllium punctatum. Lineage (NCBI taxonomy): Eukaryota > Metazoa > Chordata > Chondrichthyes > Orectolobiformes > Hemiscylliidae > Chiloscyllium > Chiloscyllium punctatum. Next base: position 370,341 of record NC_092740.1, read on the forward strand.
TGGGCCAAAGCCAATTATATCAAAATTCGGCAGAGGCTGAGAAATGTGGATTGGGGGCAGTAATTTGAAGGGAAGTCCACATTTGATATGTGGGAGTCTTTCAAAGGTAGGTTGAAGATTGTGCAGGATAGGCAAAGGGATAAAATCTATTTATATTTGGAAAAGAAGGGACTTATCAGTGATAGGGGACATGGTTTGTGCAGGGGGAGATCGTGCCTTACCTACTTAATAGAGTTCTTTGAGGAAGTAACCAAGCTGATAGGGCTGTAGATGTCATATACATGGACTTTAGTAAGGCATTTGATAAGGTTCCCCATGGTAAACTTATGGAGAAAGTGAAGTCATGTGGGCTGTGTGTTCTAGCTAGATAAAGAACTGGTTGAGCAACAGGAGACAGTAGTTGTTGAAGTGAGTTTCTCGAAATGGAGAAAGGTGACCAGTGGTGTTCCACAGGGGTCAATGCTGAGGCCACTGTTGTTTGTGATATATATAAATGATCTGGAAGAGGGCATTGTTAGTCTGATCACTAAGTTTGCAGATGACACGAAGATTCATGGAGTGGCAGAAAACATAAGGGACTGTCAAAGAATACAGGAAAATATAGATAGACTGGTGAGTTGGGCGGAGAAGTGACAGATGGAGTTCAATCCAGACATATGTGTGGTGATGCATTTTGGAAAGTCTAATTCTAGAGCGAATTATACAGTAAACTGAAGAGCATTGAGAAAAGTTGATAAGCAGAGAGATCTGGGAGTGCAGGTCCATTGTACCCTGAAGGTGGCTGCACAGGTGGATAGAATGGTCAAGGAGGCATATGGTACGCTTGCCTTCACTGGACAGGGTATTGGGTATAAGAGCTGGCAGGTCATGTTAAAATTGTACAAGACTTTGGCTCAGCCACATTTAGAATACTGTGTACAATTCTGGTCACAACCATACCAAAAGGATGTGGATGCTTTGAAGAGGGTGCAGAGAGGGTTTACGAGGATGTTGCCTATTATGGAAGGTGCTAGCTATGAAGAGAGGTTGAGTAGGTTTGGATTGTTTTCATTAGAAAAAAGATGATTGAGGGGGGACCTGATTGTGGTCGACAAATCATGAAGGGTATAGACAGGGTAGATAGAGATAAGCTCCCCCCCCCCCCACCGAGAGTGAGGGATTCAATAACAAGCGGTCACATGTTCAAGGTGAGAGGTGAAAAGTTTCAGGGGATACACATGGCAAGTGCTTTACACAGAGGGTCGTAGGTGACTGGAACGTGTTGCCAGCAGAGGTAGTAGAGGCAGATATGGTAGATTCATTATAGGTGCGCCAGGACAGATGCACTAGTAGGTGGGGAGCAGAGCGATACAGATCCTTAGGAATTGACAATGGGTTTTGGACAATGGATTTGGATTGGCTCAGGCTTGGAGGGCCAAAGGGCTTCTTCCTGGCTGTAAATTTTCTCTGTCCTTTGTTCTTTCTTTGACAGAGGACTAGCTGACTGACAGAAGGCAGAGGGTGGGTTTAAAAGGAGTCTTTTTCAGGATGGTAACCAGTGATTAATGGAGCTCCGCAGGGGTCAGTGTGGGATCACAGCTATTCACGTCACACATTAATGATCTAGACAAAGGAACGGAGGGCAATGTTGCTAGGTTTGCAGATGACACAAAGATACATGGAGGGACAGGTAGTGGTGAGGAAGTGGGGAGACTGCAAAAGGACTTGTACAGGTTAGGAGGGTGGGCAGAGAAGGGGCAGGAAATGGTGAGGTTATGCACTTTGCTAGGTGTAAGAGAGTTTAGATTAGATTACCTACAGTGTGGAAACAGGCCCTTCGGCCCAACAAGTCCACACCGACCCGCTGAAGAGCAACCCACCCAGACCCATTCCCTTACATTTACCCCTTCACCTCACACTATGGGCAATTTAGCATGGCCAATTCACCTAACCTGCACATTGTTTTTGGATGTGGGAGGAAACCGGAGCACCGGAAGGAAACCCACACAGACAGTCACCTGAGGCAGGAATTGAACCCGGGTTTCTGGCGCTGTGAGGCAGCAGTGCTAACCACTGTGCCACCCGCGAAGTTGTACAATCTTTTCTAACTGGGGGCCAGGCTTTGGAAATTTGATCATAAGAACATAAGAGCTAGGAGGAGTAGGAGGCCATTTGGCCCGTCCAGCCTGCTCTGCTATTCAATAAGATCTTCGCTGATCTTTTTGTGGCCTCAGCTCCACTTACTCGCCCTCTCACCATAATCCTTAATTCCTTCATTATTTGAAAAAACATTTATCCTCACTTTAAAAACATTTACTGAAATAGCATAAAACTAGTTCAGTGGGCAGGGAATTCCATGGATTCACAACCCTTGTGAAGAGATTCCTTCTCAATTCAGTCCTAAATCTGCTCCCCCTAATTTTGAGACTATGCCCTCTTGTTAGAGTTTCACCCACCAGTGGAAACATCTTTCCACCCTGGCAATGCCTTTCTTCAACCTCTACCATCAGAGAGAAGGTACAGAAGCCTGAACATACGCAACAGCCGGTTTCTAAAAAGGTTTCTACTCTACTGTTGTTAGAATACTGAATGGACTCGCAAACTCTTCGTATTCGCCTGTACCTGCGATTTGGCTTTTGCCGCTGTTTACCTATTATTTACTTATCTATGCTATTTAACTCTGTGATCTGCCTGTATTGCTCGCAAGACAAAGTTTTTCACTAAGCCTCGGTACATGTGACAATAAATTAAATTCAATTCACAATGTTCCTCTGCAAAGTTTCACAGTCCCCTGCACACTTTGCTCTGCCACTCACCTTAGTGTCATCTGCAAACTTTGACACACTCCATGTGGTCGCCAACTCCAAATTATTTATGTAAATTGCGAATAATTGCAATCCCAACACTGATCCCTGAGGCACACCACTAGTTACTGATTGCTAACGACTAGTACTCATTTATCCCCACTCTTTGCTTCCTGTTAACCAATCCTGTATCCATGCTAATATATTGCCCATAACACCGTGCATCTTTATTTTATGCGGCAGCCTCTTGTGCAGCACTCTGTCAAAGAATCTTTTGGAAATCTAGATACACCACATTCACTGGGTCCCCATTGTCCACCTGCTCATAATGTCTTCATAGAATTCCAAAAGATTAGTTAAGTATGACCTCCCTTCATGAACTCATGCTGCATCTGCCCAACGGGACAATTTCTATTGAGATGCCTTGCTATTTCTTCCTTGATAACAGACTCAAGCATCTTCCCCACTACAGAAGTTAAACTAACTGGTCTATAATTGCCCATCTTTTGTCTACTGCCTTTTTTAAACAGAGGTATCACATTTGCTGTTTTCCAATCTGCTGAAACTGCCCCAGAGTCCAGCAAATTTTGGAAAATTACCACAAGTGCACTTGCTATTTCTTCCGTCATCTCTTTTAGTACCTGGGGATGTATTCCATCAGGTTCAGGAGACTTGTCTGTCCTCAGTTCCATTATCTTGCCGAACACTACCTCTTCCATGATAAATGATTGTTTCCAGGTCCTCAGCGACCTTCATCGCTTTGTCAATTACTGGCAAGTTATTTGTATCCTTCATTGTGAAGACAGATACAAAATCAGCCTGGAGGCCCAGTAAAGATGTTACATAGCAGGGTGACGAAACATCTGCAAATGAACCTTCCAGCTCAGCGAGCAAACCTACATCCAGAACCTCACAGAGCTACAAATCTTTAAACTCACTAGAACCTTACAGAATTGAGAGGCCTGGATGGAGTGAACATGGAGATGGTGTTTCCATTTTCGAAACACGAGGACCCCAAGGCATAATCTCAGGGTGAAGGGACAACCATTTAGAACCGAGATGAGAAAGGATTGCTTTAGCTAGAGGATGGTGAATCTGTGGAACTCATTGCCGCAGAGGGCTGTGGAGGCCAAGCCAATGAATATAATTAGCATAAAACATAGAAGAGTATAGCACAGTACAGGCTCTTCGGTCCTCGATATAGTGCTGACCTTTTATCCTACTCTAAGATCAAACTAACCCTTTATTTTACTATCATCCATGTGCCTATCCGGGAGTTGCTTAAATATCCCTAATGTACCTGACTCTACTCCCACTGCTGGCAGCGCATTCCACACGCCTACCACGCTCTGTATAAAGAATCTACCCCTGACATCTCCACTAAAACTTCCTCCAATTACCTTAAAATTATGTCCCCTCATGATAGCCAGAGACTTTTTCTCAGGCCATTTCTGCCCTGGGAAAAAGTCTCTGGCTATCCACTCTATGTCTCTCATCATCATGCATACCTTTATCAAGTCATCTCTCATTCTTCTTTGCTCCAATGAGAAAAGCCCTTGCTCCCTCAATCTTTCTTCATAAGACATACCTTCCGGTCCAGGAAGCATCTTGGTAAATCTCCTCTGCACCCTCTCTGAAAGTTTCCACATCTTCTGTAAGTGAGGCATCCAGACTGGACACAATATTCCCAAGTGTGGTCTAATCAGGACTCTACAGTGCTTCAGCATAACCTCGTGGCTCTTAAACTCAATTCCCCTGCTAATGAAAGCCAACATACCATACACCTTCCTAACAACCCTATCAACTTGGGTGGCAACTTTAAGGGACCTTTGGACGTGGACCTCAAGAACTTTCTGTTCCTCCACACTGCCAAGAATTCTGTCTTTAACGCTGTCATCTGCATTCAAATTCGACCTTCCAAAATGAATCACTTCACACTTTTCCAGGTTGAATTCCACATGCCACTTCTTAGCCCAGCTCTACATCCTGTCAATGTTCCGTTGCAACCTACAACAGCCCTCCATACTAACCACAACTCCACCAACCTTTGAGTCCATCAGCAAACTTACTAACCCACCCTTCCACTTCCTTATCCAAGTCATTTATAAAAATCACAAAAAACAGAGGTCCCAGCACAGAAACTGTGGAACACCACTGGTCACCAAATCTAGGCTGAATACTTTCATTTACTACCACTTTGTCTTCTATGGGCCAGCCAATTCTGTATCCAGATAGCCAAATTTCCCTGTACCTCATGCCTCCTTATTTTCTTAATGAACCTACCTTATCAAATGCCTTGCTAAAATCCATGTACACTACATCCACTGCTCTACCTTCAATGTGTTTTGTCACATCCTCAAAGAATTTAACAAGGCTTGTGAGGCATGACCTGCCCCTCACAAAGACATGTTATCTCTAATCAAATGATGCTTTTAGAATTAATAATAAATCCTATCTCTCAGAATCCTCTCCAATAATTTGCCCATCACAGATGTAAGATGACTGGTCTGTAATTCCCAGGGTTATCCCTTTCCCGAACAAGGAAATAACATTTGCCACCCTCCAATCAACTGGTACTACTCCAGTAGACAGTCAAAACACAAAGGCCATTTCCAAAGGCGCAGCAATCTCTTCCTTCACTTCCCATAGTAACCTTGGGTATATCCTATCTGGCCCAGGGGACTTAAGTAACCTCATGATTTTCAAAATTCCCAGCAGATTCAGCACCTTAACATCAACCTGTTCAAGCATATCAGTCTGTTTCACATTGTCCTCACTCATGACAAGGTCCCTCTCTCTAGTGAAAGCATGCCGTATGCCTTCTTGACCACTCTAATGACCTGCATTGCCACCTTCAGGGAACAATGGACCTGAACACACAGATCTATCTGCACATCAATTTTCCCCAGGACTTTTCCATTTACTGTATAGTTTGGTCTGGAATTGCATCTCCCAAAATGCATCATCGCACATTTGCCCAGATTGAACTCCCATCTGCCATTTCTCTGCCCAACTCTCCAATCTATCCATATTCTGCTGTATTCTCTGACAAGGTAAAAACAGTGACTGCAGATGCTGAAAACCAAATACTGGATTAGTGGTGTTGGAAGAGCACAGCAGTTCAGGCAGCATCCAACGAGCAGCAAAATCAACGTTTCGGGCAAAAGCCCTTCATCAGGAATAAAGGCAGTGAGCCTGAAGCATGGAGCTGATGAAGGGCTTTTGCCCGAAACGTTGATTTCGCTGCTCGTTGGATGCTGCCTGAACTGTAGTGCTCTTCCAGCACCACTAATCCTGTATTCTCTGACAGTCCCCTTCACTATCAGCAACTCCAATCTTAGTGTCATCTGCAAACCTGCTAATGAGGCAACCTAAACCTCCTCCAAATCATTTATGTATATCACAAACGACAGTAGTCCCATCACGGACCTCTGTTCCGTGTTTTCAAAGATGTTAATATCAATTTCTTTAGGGCCTTTTCCTGTTGCTTGTTATTACAGAATACAGCTCTTTGACACTATAAACCATAAAAGACCTTACAACAAGTGACAAAGGTGTAAACATTTACCTGATCTTAACAATCAATTCTCTCCCTTGGAAACTCTACTCCTGCAGTTGGTGAGACTACTCTGGTTTTGTGGTAATGTTACTCTGCTTATTCCCAACAAGCAGGAGACCCTTCCCCAAGATTGCCTCACCATGACCCCAACTGTGAGGACACCCTTCCCAGACTGCTTGACTATGATACTGACTGCACACACACTGATCCCAGATACTTCTTTTTGACACCAACTGGTGTTTCTACCAACAGCAACCATAGCTGAAAGGCTTTTGCCCAGATGATATTAGATGCTGACATGCGTGATATGTCATCACGGACTATGCAAAAGTTTTACTTCATTTATTCAGGGAATGCATCTGGGCTTTGCTGGCTGGTCTATCGCTTGAGTAGATGTTGGCGAGCTGCTCAGGTAGAACAACTCAGGCAGTGGAGTTGGTCACAATCTTGTTTAGCTCCAGTCTGGATATAAAAGGTATCGTTTTCAGATCCTTGAATCAAGTCATATTATCATTCAGGAGTCAAATGGCAGCCAATATACTGAAGGATGAATCATTCGGTTTCATGATTTAGAGAATAAGATGTCTTGGCTAGATTAAAGATGACAAGGATCTACTCTAGAATTTTGGTCCTGGATCTGCCTAGCTACAAAGACCACCCCCTGTAGTATACCTGCTGGGTTAAAAGTCATCGGGATTTCTGGGAGAAATTCCTCGGTGTCAGGACAAAATAGCTCAATGACATGTAGGTCATTTTTTTTTTAAAAACACACAATGAACAAAAAGTAGATTTTCAATAGTTTCTATAATTGGATTTATCCCTCTTCTTGTCGATGGTCATGATAGCAAAATCTGTTGGGATGTTCTCTTAGCCCCAAAGATGATCAGTGGCGCTGGGAGCTGAGGGCAGGTGGAATGATATATCTCAGCGGACATACCAACTGGGTTGGAGGCTTGTCTGCTGAATGGCCCTTTTAACCTCATCAATAGTAGGTGGATCATGTAAAGAATCTTTCACTGGGTGTTGTGGGATGGATTAAAAGTAGGAGTTGGTGGCACCATGGGAATATCACTTGACTACTAATCCAGAGGCTCAGGCTCATGCAGGGAGAAATGGGCAAAAATACCACACGGCAATTGGTGGAATTTAAGCTCAAGTGAATCATTTGGGAGTATAGAATGATGACAGAGCAGGTGATATTGTCTACATTGACTTTAGTATCGTACTTGAACAGATCCCTCATGGTAGGCTGATCCAGAAGATTAAGTCACATAGGATCCATGGTGAGTTGGTAAGCTGGATGAAAAATTGGCTTGGTCATAGAAGACACAGGGTAGTTGTAGAGGGGTGTTTTTCTGGGAGAAAATGAGGACTGCAGATGCTGGAGATCAGAGCTGAAAACGTGTTGCTGGAAAAGCGCAGCAGGTCAGGCATCATCCAAGGAGGAGGAGAATTGCGTTTCGGGCATGAGCCCTTCTTCAGGCATTTTTCTGACAAAGTTTGTGACCAGTGGTGTTCCACAAGGATAAGTGCCGGGACATCTTGTTTGTAACATACATGTAAAAAAAAACAATTTGGATGAAATTTCAGTGGCTGGATTAGTAAGTTTGCAGACAACACAAATTGGTGAAGGTGTGGATTTTGAGGAAGTTTGTCAAAGGATGCAGCTAAATATAGATTAATTGGAAATTTGGGCAGAGAAATAGCAGATGGAGATTAATTCAGACAAGTGGGAGGCGATTCATGTTTGGAGGTCAATTGCAGGAGGAAACTGTACAGTAAATGGCAGGAACCTTAGTAACACTGATATAGAGGGATCTTGGGGTGGAAAACACTGAGTGAAAAGGTGGTAAAGAAAGTGCATGACAATGTTTGCCATAAACGGTCAGGGCATTGAGTACAAGAGTTAGCAAATCATGTTGCAGCTGTGCAAAACTTTAATTAGGCCTCATTTCTGGTCACCAATCTATAGGAAGGACATGGAGGCCTTGTAGAGTCTGCAAAAGAGGTTTACCAGGATGTTGCCTGAATTGGCGTGTATTAGCGATAAAGGAGAGATTAGACAACAAAGTTATGAGAATTATGGATAGGGTGGATCGTTGGAGCTATTTGTCCAGGGTGGAAACATCAGTACCAGAGGAGTCATAGATTTAGGCGAGAGAAGAAAAGTTTAAAGGAGATGTGCGAAGCAAGTCTCGTTTTTTTTAAAAAAGATATGATGGTGATTGCCATTGCCAGGGGAGGTGATAGAAGCAGATGGGCTAGCAATATTTAAGACATTTAGACAGGTATATGAATAAACAGTGATTAGAGGGATACGGACCATGTGCATGCAGATGGGATTAGTTTAGAATGGCATCATGGTAGTTACAGACATGGCAGATTGAAGGACCCGTTCCTGTCCCTGTCCTGTAGTGTGCTGTGTTCTAAGATAAATTTTCATTCTGGCCTCAGAGAGGAGAATTTTATTTCAGACTCAGAAGGTTGTGAAATTTAGGAATTCTCTATCACAAAGGGCTCTAGACAGTTTGTGTTTGAGTATGTTTAAGATAGAGATTGATAGATTTCCAATTACCACTGGATATGCACAAGGATATGAGTGTTGCCGAGTAAAAGACATTAAGTAATTCATCAGCATAATCCATACTGGCAGGCAGGCTTGATAAGCTGAATAGCCTAATTCTATTCCAATGCTCTTAGCTCCTCCAACAATCTGGATGCTCCGTTCTGGAGGAGGTTGAAGCGCTCCTTCTGATGCTGAAGGATGACATAATTTCCCTTGAGGAGCCAAAACCATCTGAGATTGGAGAGGATTTTGTCCAGTTGAGGCAGTTCATTGATTGCTTCGGGTGTCTGGAAGAATTTGTTCACATCGTATTTGTACTGATCAATGTAAGCCTAAATCTCATTAGTCTTCTTCACTCACCGATTGTTCTTCATGTCACAAAGGCATCTTTGGACCTCAGCCTTCAGATTGTGGTGTATTGTCATCATTTGTCGGTTATGGGGCTACTTTGCAAGGTGAAGCAGCAACTCACTTTCACTTGGAGACTGTAGATCTGGATTTTAAAACATCAAGCCAGTCATGGAACAAGCTCAATAGTCTGCACACAGGAGTCCAAGATGATGAACTTGACTTGCTCATTTATGCTTGGATAGTGAAAGTAACAGTGGTGCGAACTTGTACTGGACTCTTCCCACTAACTGAATCTTCACAGCAGCAAATTTCAAATGGCTCCAGGCACACCAACAGTCTTCTACCACCACACTGTCTCCTGCCACTAAGATAATTTTGGATCCAACTTGCCAAGTTACCCTGGATACAATGAGCTTTTACCTTCTTTATCAGTCTATCATGTGAGACCTTGTCAAAGATCTTGCTGAAATCCATTTGAACACCAACTACCTGACTTTCATTTACATGCTTGGTCATCTCAAAACATTCCAACAGAGAGATGGATAGGCTGCAAGTTAGATACATACCCATGAGAAATAAATATGGAGTAACCAAAGTATGAAGTATTTCTTGGATGACTAAGTGTACTGATGAGAAAATAAAGAAGAAAGAGGAGACATTTGATGCATTCCTGAATAATGATAGCAATAAAAATTGGTAAATCTATGTCAAATGCAGTAGAGGGGCTAAGACTGGAATAAGGAAGGCATGAGGTAAGGATGGCAGGCTGTGCTAAAAAACAAATAATATAGTGTCATTCAAACTAAAAGATTAATGGGGCTAGAGTGTGGAACAAGCAGAGTTAGCTAGTCACTAAAGCAAAAGATATGGCAGAGATACTAAATGAATATTTTGTTTCAGTCTTTACCAAATTAGAAGATGGTGATAATGACCTAATTGAACATGTGTATGTTGAAATACTGAGCAGTATAGCGACAGATAAAGAGGAGATAAAAAAGGGTGGCTGCAGTCCAGGTTGAGAAGAAGGAAGCTGCTAGGCTGGATAGGATGAATCCTAGATTGTTGAGTGAATTAAGGGAGCAAATTGTAGAGCCATTGACAAGAAATTTTCCAGGCCTTTCTGAACAGAGTCTTGGGAAACTGGAGGATTGTAAATGTGACACTTTTTAAAGAAAGGGAGCAAAGTAATCTAAAGATCTGTCAGCTTGACATTAACATAATCTTAAACGAATTAAACGAGGAACAATGTTTCAGTGAAACACAAACAAAGTCAATATGATCCCACCTTGGAGCAGTGGTGAATGTTTCCCGCTATACTATTTTGTTGCTGGTTTCTCAGCCTACTGCCAACTTATCCCTATGTTGCCAGAGTGCGACTAAACCATTCAAAGCAGTCTAACGTAATGGTGTCCTGATATTCATGACAATGGAAAGCAAAAGCTTAATTGGATGTGACCTTGATCCTGATTAATCTTAGACACATTTTATTCCTGCACTCAGTTACAAGCTCCACTGGACATCCAAATATCACAACTGTCAACTTGACCAATTTCTGTACTGCCCCAAAGTTGAAGGAACATCTGACAATTTTGTAGACAGTTTCTTTGGGTTAATGATGTGTATACACTCAACACTGAAGGATATAGTCTGGTTGGCCAAACAGTAAATACAGACTGCATACACATTACCGTCAAGAATCACTCACTATCCTGACCACTGCCACTTCCTCACTGCAATCATGTTAAACTCCTGGAATAGACTACACACAACAGTATGGCTGCACTTACATCAACTAGATTGCACCAATTCAAGGCAGTAGTTCATTGACAGCCTAAAGGGCAATAGGTTTGGGTTCAGGTTAGGGTTAGGCAACCCCATTAATGCATTAAAATACAGCACCACTCACAATCTTTATCAGCTTGTTGCATCCGACAGTCTTCCTCCTGTAGGTATGTCTGAAGATTCTTCAGTACCTGGATTTTCAGGCCAATTGAGGCTTCTTTGTCTCGAAGAATATTGTTGTACAAATTCTTTACTTCTTGTTCAAACATCAGATCTGGATGCTGTATGAATACAAAACCTGCAAAAACAGTCACAGTTTGCATTCAATTCTCTTGATAGGTTATTCCAATATTGGATCCTGGTATCACCTTCCCCATCAGTAAACATGAGCTGTTGACCACAATAGACTGTAATAAAACCAGAGGGCTTGGAGCACTCCTCGCAATAAACCATCATGGAGGAGCTGTTAATGTGCAACATAACCTGCTCATGCTATAGACAATATGACAATGATGATAGATGACAATAGCCCAGGATAGTACAGCAAGCATAGCCAAACATAAATTAAAATAAACACAGAAAATACTGCAACAGAAAAAGGTGGGGAGAGAGGCACTGTCACAACGGTAATTATATTCCTGTACATATATACATTTCATGTACATTTTCCTACAACGTGGCACCCAGGAGCCACAAAAACTTCCAAGTTGATTCACTACAGCCAAATGAAATCTGACAGATTGATGATTCTCAGCATCAATCCCCGAAGAGATATTTAGAATTGGATCTGTGTGAAACAATGACTGCTTTTCAAAGTGTGAGAATTCAAAGCTTGAGAATGCAGGAGACTAGAAGGACACCAGAGGTTTTTCCAGCATAGCTAACTTCGCTCTATGCAACAAACTTCATCAAAGTTAACACAGCAGCCATTGTGCTTTGGTTGGAAGACTCCATGGACAACTCTGATAGACACGATCAGAAAAAAAGAGAGTTCTTAGCTAAAGGGAGCAAAGGGATAAAGGCTTTCGACCATTGTTCTATTGGAACAATCCAGGCAATCTGCAAGTGCCTGCTCTGCCATTCAATAAAATCATGACTGATTGAATTGTAATCACATATCCACATTCCCATCTTTCACATCCTTGCTCAACAAGAATGTCTCTGCCTGAAAAATATTTGAAAAACTCTGCTTCCATCACCTTTTCATGAAGGAAGTTCAACTATGCAACAGGAAAAGCTTCTTCTCATTTCTACCTTAAATGGACAATCCCTTCTTTATAAAAGTGACCTCTCTTTCCAAATTATCCCACAAGAGGAAACACTCTCCCCACATCTGCTCTGTCAGAATCTTGAACGCTCCATTCAAGTCACTTAGTACTCTTCTAAACTGCAGCTGAAACATGCTTAGCCGCTTACAAGTCAACCATTCATTCCTGGCATTGGTCTGGTTAACTTCCTTTGAACTGTTTTCAGTGCTCCAGTTTCGTATGCAATTCCCCATATAATAATCATTAAGTCTATCAGCTTTCCTAATTACTTGCTGTATCTGCATAATAATCTTGTGATTTAAAATCTAACCCTAACAGTTTAAGTTATTTACAAGTAAATTATACTGAAGCAGAATACAACAGATTAGTCATTCAATATTTGACTTTCAAGACAACTAAAACTGAAATCTTTGACGTTGTTCCTCCTCCCAAGAGCTTTGGGCTAGATGTGAAATGCTTCTGGAGTGAAAGCTCCAGATGAACTTAGGGCTTGGATTAGTCCTAAGAGTATGATGTCATTGCTATTTCTGAGACTTGGTTGAGTGAAGGGCATGATTGGCAACTAAACATCCCAGGATATCAATGCTTCAGGCAGAATAGAGAGGGAAGTAAAAGGGGTGGAGGAGTTGCTTTCCAGGTAGAGAGGATATCATAGCTGTGCTGAAGGAGGGCACTATGGAGGACTCAAGCAGTGAGGCAATGAGGGCAGAGCTCAGAAATAGGAAAGGTGGGGTATCAATATTGGGGCTATACTACAGGCCTCCCGACAGCGAGCATGACATACAAATATGTAAACAGATTGAAAGATGTAGGAGCAACATGTGGTGGTGATAGGACTGTGATACACCGAGGGGAACATGATGGATGTTGAGGTTAGGGATAGATGTTTGATTACTCTAGGGCAATTCCGCATAATGGAAGAGGAAGTGTTGGGTATTCTAAAAGGCATTAAGGTAGATAAGTCCACAGGTCTGGATGGGATCTATCCCAAGTTACTGAGGGAAGCGAGAGACAAAATATTTGGGGCCTTAGCAGATATCTTTGCAGCATCCTTGAACACGGGTGAGGTCCTGGAGGACTGAAGAGCTGCTAAAGTTGTCCCCTTGTTTAAGAAGTAGTAGGAATACTCCAGGTAATTACAGACCAGTGAGCCTGACGTCAGTGGTAGGGAAACTGCTGGAGAAAATATTGAAGGATAGGATCTATTCCCATTTGGAAGAGAATGGGCTTATCAGTGATAGGCAACATCATTTTGTGCAATTCTTTGAAGAAGTGACGAAGTTGATTTATGAGGGAAGTGCTGTAGATGTCATATACATGGACTTCAGTAAGGCGCTTGATAAGGTTTCCCATGGTAGGCTGATGGAGAAAGTAAAGTTGCATGGGGTCCAGGGTGTACTAGCTTGATGGATATAGAACTGGCTGGGCAGCAGGAGACAGACTAGTAGTGGAAGAGTTATTCAAAATCACTGTGACCAGTGATGTTCCACAGGGATCTGTACTGGGACCACTGTTGTTTGTGATATACAACAATGATTTGGAGGAGGCATAGGTGATCTAATTAGCAAGTTTGCAGATGACACTAAGATAGGTGCAGGAGCAGATAGTGAAGGGGACTGTCAGAATACAGCAGAATATAGATAGATTGGAGAGTTGGGCAGAGAAACAGCAGATGGAGTTTAATTCTGACAAATGCAAGGTGCTGCATTTTGGAAGATCCAGTTCACGAGTGACCTATACAGTAAGTGGAAAAGTCCAGGGGAAAATTGATGTACAGAGAGATCTGGGTGTTCATGTCCATTGTTCCCTGAAGGTGGCAACGCAAGTCAGTAGAGTGGTCAAAAAGGCATACAGCATGTTTTCCTTCATCAGATGGGGTATTGAGTACAAGAGTTGGCAGGTCATGTTACAGTTGTTTCAAAGTTTGGTTTGGCCACAATTCCAATACTGTGTACAGTTCTGGTCGTCGCATTATCAAAAGGATGTGGCTGCTTTGGAGAGGATGCAGAGGTGGTTCACCAGGACAGTATCTGGTATGGAGGGCGCTATCTATGAAGAGCGGTTGAGTAGATTAAGATTATTTTCATTAGAAAGACAGAGGTTGAGGGGGGACCTGATTGAGGTCTACAAAATCATGAGGGGTATAGATAGGGTGGATAGCAAGAAGCTTTATCTCCAGAGTACAGGGCTCACTTACTAGGGGTCATGGGTTCAAAGTGAGAGGGGAATTGTTTAAGGGAGATATGCATGGAAAGTTCTGTACGCTTGGTGGGGGCTTGGAACACATTGCCAGCAGAGGTGGTAGAGACGGACACCATTGCATTATTTAAGATGTATCTAGACAGATACATGAATGGGCAGGGAGCAGAGGAATACAGATCCTTAGATAATAGGTGACAGGTTTAGGTAGAGAATCTGGATCGGCATTGGCTTGGAGGGTTGAAGCGCATGTTCCTCTGTTGTAATTTTCCTTGTCCTTTGTTCTAACCCCAATTAGCTACTGCCTGTGTAAAATCACAGATGCCATATAAAACATGGCTATCCATCAAAAAGTTTTGTTTTCACTTAAAAACTCAAGCTGGTCCATTTGGAGATCAGCCGCCTTACTACGATCAGGCTTTTAAAATACTATCCATGGTTTCAGCCATTAAGAGAGCCATTCCATTGACTTCACTATCTAAACAGGGATATAGAGGATACTAAAAATGAGAAAAACCATCAAGTAGAGACTGAATGCATTTAATTTTAACTGCTGAATCATGAGTGTGGGTCGCTGACGACCACCAAACAGCTAAAACACAAAGGTACCACACCTCAGATCTAATCTTTAATTTGCATTACTATCTGAAATTGTATAAAAGCAATAAAGGCAAAGTTGTCCATCTGAGACATGACCAAGCTTCCTAACAGCCTGTTCCCCTGAATCAAAGGTCAAACATTTCTCACGATTGGCTTGATGAACTTTTGCACAATTTTCATTCCAGAAATGTCATTTTCAAACCCTTGAATCGTTGACATTAACTCAAATTCTGAACACACAAGGCAGCCCACAGCCAGTCTATACTTTCTATGTATCTGAGTGTGCTTCTAGCATATCCTAGTTTTGGCTTTTAAATTATTTGATTGTTAAGTGGGTGTCTCTAGCAAGGTCAGTATTGACGCTCATCCTAAATTGCCCTTGAACTGAATGACTTGCTAAGCCATTTCAGAGGGTACATTTTAGTCAACCACATTGCTGTGGGTGAGGAGTGTAGCCCAGACTTTAGAATTCCTTCCTCGAAGAGCATTAGTGAACCAGACAGCATTTTCCCAAAATTCAATGACAGTGTCATGGTCACCATCATTGATAATAGTTTTATATATTTGAGATTTATTAATCGAATTCAAGTCGCATCAGCTGCTATGGATTTGAACCCATGTCCTGAAACTCTTGATTACCAGTTCAGTGACATTACCACAACCCTATCACGTCTTTTTGTTTTTGTATTTTTGTCAATGAAACAGCACATTGCAAAATGAATGTCACATTGCACCGGAACACCTTTCAATCTTTTCACAATCTATTTTAGTACAGTGATGGTTTACAGCACTTACCCAACCCTATGATTGCTTTGGTCTGAACTTCCTCATCTTCATGTCTTGTGAAGTAGAGCAGAAGTTCCAGCACCTTCTCTTTGATAACCACCTAAATTTGAAGTGGACATGAAATTGAGCTTAGTAAGTACAAAAAAAAACAAGAACAAAATCCAATTCATAGAAATGCCAGAATAAGAGTAGCTAACAGCTTTTGAAATTGCTTTAAAAAGTTATAACCTCATCATGCACGTGGAGTCATCGAGCCAGAGATGTACAGCACAGTCCAACTCGTCCATGCTAAACAGATATCCCAAATAAATCTAGTCCCACTTGCCAGCATTTGGCCTATATCCTCTAACCCCTTCCTATTCATAAACCCATCCAGATACCTTTTAAATGTTGTCATTGTACCAGCCTCCACCACTTTCGCTGGCAGCTTATTCCATTCACGTACTACTTTTTGCATGAAAAAGTTGCCCCTTAGCTCCCTTTTATATAATTTTCACCTCTCACCATGAACCTATGCCCTCTAGTTCTGGACTCCCCAAACCATATAAAAGACCTTATCTATTTACCCTACCCATGCCCCTCATGATTTTATAGCTCCCTATAAGGTCATCCATCACCCTCCAACACTCGAGCGATACAGCCTCAGCCTATCCAGCCTCTCCCTATAGCTCAAACCCTCCAACGCCGATAATGTCCTTGTAAATGTTTTCTGAACCCTTTCAAGTTTCACAACATCCTTCCAGAATATTGCACACAGTATTCCAAAAGTGGCCTAACCAACATCCTGTACAGCCACAACATGACTTCCCAACTCCTATACTCAATGCTCTGACCAATAAAGGAAAGCATAATAAACAGCTTTTTCACTATGTGAGATTCCACTTTCAAGGTACTATGAACCTGCAATTTAAGGTCTCTTTGTTCAGCGATGCTCTCCAGGACCTTACCACCAAGTGTATAAATCCTGCCCCGATTTGCCTTTCCTATTTAAACTCCACCTGCCAGTCCGTGGCCCATTTGATCAAGATCTTCGCTGTCCAATACACCTCCAATATTGGTGTTGTCTGCAAGCTTATTAACTATACCTCTTATGTTCCCATCCAAATAATTTATATAAATGACAAAAAGCAGTGGACCCAGCACCTATCTTGTGGCACACCACTGGTCACAGGCATCCAGTCTGAAAAGCAACCCTCCACCACCAACATCTGTCTACCTTCAAGCCAGTTCTGTATCCAAATGGCTAGTTCTTCCTGTATTCAGTGGGATCTAACCTTGCTAACCAGTCTACCATGAGGAACCTTGTCGAATGTCTTACTGAAGTCCATATAGATCATGCCCAATGCTCTGTCCTCATCAATCCTCTTCATTACTGCGGCAAAAAATTCAATCAAGTTAGTGAGACATTATTTCCCCCACACAAAGCCATGTTCACTAAATCTAATCAGTCCTTGCTTATCAAATACATGCAAGTCCTGTAACTCAGGATTGTCTGCAATAACTTCCCCACCGCTGATGTCAGTCTCACTGGTCTATAATTCCTTGGTTTTTCCTTACCACCTTTCCTAAACAGTGGCACCACATTAGCCAATCTCCAGTCTTCCGGCACTTCCCCTGTGACTTTTGATAATCCAAATATTTTAGCAATGAGCTCAGCAAACACCTCCCTATCTTCCCAGAGTTCTAGAGTACACCTGATCAGGTTCTGGGGAATTTGTGTTTTTAGACATCCAACACCCCTTCCTCTGTAATAGTGACATTTTTCAAGATGTCACCATCTATTTCCTCACATTCTGCATCGTCCATGTCCTTTTCCACAGTAAATACTTGTTTAGTATCTCCACCTTCCGCAGATCCACACATAGGCTGCCTTACTTTCAGGGGTCCTGTTCTCCCCCTAGTTATCGTTTTGCCCTTAACAACATCCCTTTGGATTCTCCTTAAGCAATCTAATGTCCCCCTTTTGGCCTCCTGATATCCCTCTTAAGTATATTCCTACTACCTTTATTCTCTTCTTAAGATTCACTCAATCTATCCTGTCTATACCTGACATATGACTTCCTTTTTCTGAACCAGAACCTCATCCAGCATTCCCTACAGCTACCAGCCTTGCCTTTCATCCTAACATGAAGATACTGTCTCTGGACACTCATTATTTCATTTCTGAAGGCTTCTCATTTTCCAGACGTCTCTTTTCCTGCGAACATCTGCCCCAAACAACTTTTGAAATTTCATGCCTAACCTCATCAAAATTGGCCTTCCTCCAATTTAGAACTTTAACTTTTACATCCTGTCAGACCTTTTCCATCACTATTTTAAATCTAATAGAATTATGGTCACTGGCCCCAATGTGCTCCCCTACTGACACCTCAGTTACCTGCCCTGCGTTATCTCCCAAGAGTCGGTCAAGGTTTGCACCTTCTCTAGTAGGTACATCTACATACTGAATCAGAAAATTGTCTTGTACACACTTAACAAATTCCTCTCCATCTAAACCCTTAACACCATGTCCCAGTCCCAGTCTATGTTTGGAAATTTAAAACCCCCCTACCATTATCACCCTATTATCCAATGCCCGCTTAAATACCCATAAAGAGGGAGAGTCCACTACTGCTACTGGCAGGGCATCCCATGAACTCACGACTCGCTGAGTGAAGAATCTACCCCTAACATCTGTCCTATACCTACCACCCCTTAATTTAAAGCTATGCCCCCTCGTAATACCTGACTCCATACGTGGAAAAAGGCTCTCATGGTCAACCCTATCTAAACCCCTAATCATCTTGTACACCTCTATCAAGTCACCCCTAAACCTTCTTTTCTCCAATAAAAACAGCCCCAAGTGCCTCAGCCTTTCCTCATATGATCTTCCTACCATACCAGGCAACATCCTGGTAAACCTCCTCTGCACCCGTTCCAGTGCCTCCACATCCTTCCTATAGTATGGCGACCAAAACTGCACACAATATTCCAGATGCGGCCACACCAGAGTCTTATACAACTGCAGCATGACCTCAGGACTCCGGAACTCAATTCCTCTACCAATAAAAGCCAGTACGCCATATGCCTTCTTCACTGCACTATTTACCTGGGTGGCAACTTTCAGAGATCTGTGTACATGGACACCAAGATCCCTCTGCTCTTCCACACTACCAAGTAGTCTACCATTAGCCCAGTAATCCATCTTTTTATTACTCTTACCAAAGTGAATCACTTCACACTTAGCTACATTGAACTCCATTTGCCACCTTTCTGCCCAGCTCTGCAGCTTCTCTATATCCCGCTGTAACCTGCCATATCCTTCCTCACTGTCTACAACTCCTCCGACTTTCGTATCATCCGCAAACTTGCTCACCCAACCTTCTAACCCTTCCTCCAGGTCATTTATAAAAATGACAAACAGCAATGGTCCCAAAACAGATCCTTGCGGAACACCGCTAGTGACGGCACTCCAAGATGAACCTTTGCCATCAACTACTACCCTCTGTCTTCTTCCAGAGAGCCAATTCCTAATCCAAACCTCCAACTCACCTTCAATGCCATATCTCTGTATTTTCTGCAGTAGCCTACCCTGGGGGACCTTATCAAACGCCTTACTAAAATCCATATATACCACATCTACCGCTTTCCCCTCATCTACCTCCTTAGTCACCTTCTCAAAGAATTCAATAAGGTTTGTGAGGCACGACCTGCCCTTCACAAAACCATGCTGACTATCCTTGATCACATCACTCTTACCCAGATGTGCATAAATCCTATCCCTTACAATTCTCTCTAAGACTTTGCCCACAACAGAAGTGAGACTCACTGGCCTATAGTTACTAGGATTATCCCTACTCCCCTTCTTGAACAAGGGAACCACGTTTGCTAGCCTCCAGTCCTCTGGCACTACTCCTGTCGACAAAGAGGACACAAAAATCAAGGCCAATGGCTCTGCAATCTCCTCCCTTGCTTCCCAGAGAATCCTAGGATAAATACCATCAGGCCCAGGGGACTTATCTATTTTCACCCTTGCCAGAATTTCCAACACCTCTTCTCTACATATCTCAAAGCCATCCATTCTACTTATTCGTGCCTCAGTATTTATATCGACAACAATGTCCTGTTCCTGAGTGAATACTGACGAAAAGTATTCATTCAGCGCCTCCCCAATCTCTTCAGCCTCCACACGCAACTTCCCATTACTATCCTTGATTGGACCTATTCCTTCCCTAGTCATTCTTTTATTCCTAACATACCTATAGAAAGCCGTAGGGTTTTCCCTAATCCTACCAACTAAGGACCTTTCATGTCCCCTCCTTGCTGCTCTTAGCTCTCTCTTCAGGTCCTTCCGGGCTAACTTATAACTCTCAATTGCCCCTATTGAACCTTCACGCCTCATCTTTACAAAGGCCGCCCTCTTCCGTTTAACAAGGGATTCCAACTCCTTATTAAACCACGGCTCCCTCACACGACCCTTTCCTCCCTGCCTGATAGGTACGTACTTATCAAGGACACTCAATAGTTGCTCCTTGAACAAGTTCCACATATCAATTACGCTCTTGCCTTGGAATCTACTTTTCCAATCCACACATCCTAAGTCATGCCTCAACGCATCATAATTTCCCTGCCCCCAGCTATAACTCTTGCCCTGTCGTACACACTTATCCCTCTCCATCACGAGAGTAAAAATCACCGAATTGTGGTCACTGTCCCCAAAGTGCTCACCTACCTCTAGTTCTAATACCTGGCCTGGTTCGTTACCCAATAATTTCCCGCTGACTATTGTGGCTTCTATAGTACAATCCCAATAAGGTGATCATCCCTTTCTTTTCTCATTTCCACCGATAAAAATCTTCTCTGGACATATTCCCAGGAATATCCTTCCTAAGTACAGAAGAAATATTATCCCTTATCAAAAATGCCACTCATCCCCTCCCCAACCCCCCCTTCCCCTTCAGAGCATGCAGTGCTCCACTCTCTCCACACCAATCCCCGTTTCACCATCAAACCCACTGACAAAGGCAAGGCAGTGGTAATCTGTATGTCACAGAGGCCAAATGCCAGCTCTCCAACACCACATCCTACCTCTCCCTTGACCATAACCCCACCATGGCCCATCAGGCCAAATCACTCACACTATCTGTGACCTCACTACTTCCGGTGATCTCCTCTCTATTGCCTTCAACCTCAGTTCCCCAGCCACGCACTGCCTGGTTTTACCTGCTCCACAAGCCCAACTACTCTGGCCGACCCATCGTTGCCGCATGCTTCTTCTGCCCCACTGAACCCATTTCTTCCTATTTTTACCCCATCCTCTCCCCCTTGGTCCAGACCCTTTTCACCTATATCCGCGACATTAGCCACACCCTCCACCTCTTCAGTAACTTCTAGTTCCCTGTCTCCCCTCAGTGCTTTATCTTCACCATGGACACGCAATCCTTATAGGCATCCATAGTCCACAAGGATGGCCTTCAGGCCCTCAGCTTCTTTCTCTCCAACAGACCCATATAGTCCCCCTCCACCGCCTCGTCAAACTGGTCCTTACCCTCAGTAACTTTTTGTGTAACTCCTACCATTTCCTCCAAATCCAGAGGATGGCCTTGGGTACTTGGATGGGACTTAGCGATGCCCGCTTCTTTGTTAGCTACATCGAACAGTCTCTCTTCAGTACCTACAGGGCACTGTGCCCCAACTCTTCCTCCATTACATCAACGACTGCACCATTGCAGCATCCTGCACCCAGGCTGAACTGCAGCAGTTTAGCAACTTCGCCAACACCTTCCACCCTGCCCTCAAATTTACGGTCTATTTTTGACACCTCCCACCCCTTTCTTGACCTCTTCGTTTCCATCTCCAGCAACAGTCTACACACAGACATTTACTATAAACACACAGGCTCCCATAACTACATCACCTCGCACCCAGTATTCTGCAAGAACTCCATCCCATTTTCCCAATTCCACTGCCTCCGTTGCACCTGCTCAGATGAAGAGACATTCTGCTCCCAAGCAACCCGGATGTCAACCTATTTAAAATAACTTGCTTATCCGCCCCATCCAGACAGCCTTCCACCGCACACCTCCATTCCCCGCTCCACTGCTCTAAACACCACCCCCCTCCCAATGCAATAAAGACAGGGTCCCCCTTGTCCTCACCTCCCACCCCACTAGTCTCTGCATCCAACTTATTGTCCTTAAACACTTCTGCCAACTCCAACTGGACCCCACCACCAAGAATATCTTCCCCTCCCCACCCCTCTCTGCCTTCTGCAAGGACCATTCCCTTCGCCAATCCTTGGTTCACGCAAGTCTCCCCGTCAATCCCCCCCCGATCCCCCAGTACCTTCCCCTGCAACTATAAAAGATGCAAAACCTGCCGGTACCCCATCACCCTCACCTCCATCCAGGGCTCCAAACAGTCCTCCCAGGTGAGAGAGGGGTTCACCTGCCTTTCCTCCAACCGAGTTTACTGTATCCAGTGCACCTGATATGTTCTTCTCTACACTGGTGAGAACAAACGCACATTTCGCTGAGCATCTCAGCCGGGCATGCAGGGTCCGACCTGACCTCCCAGTCACCGCTCACTTCAATTCCCCTTCCCATTCCCTCTCTGACATGACCATCCTCTGCCTCCTCCGTTGCCATAGTGAATCAGACTGCAAATTGAAGGAACACCACCTTATCTTCCACCTAGACAGCCTATCACCTGGAAAACTCAACATCGACTTCTTCAATTTCAAATAACCTCCCGTCCCATCACCCAACTCCCTTTCCAGCACCCCCCCACCCTGGCCCCCTCCCTTCCATTCATCTAACCAACCCTTGCTTCCAGCTACCAAGCAGTTTCATTCCTCCCATTGATCAACCAGGTCATACGATCTACCTGCATTCACCTGTCACTACCTCACCACTCAGCCCCTCTCCCCACCTTAAAACCTCCTCCAAACCCCACTCTTATCAGCACCCCCCCCTTACACGTGCCTTCAGTCCAGATGAAGGGTTATACCCAAAATGTTGACTTCTCCATCTCCTAATGCTGCCTGTCCTGCTGTGTTCTTCCAGCTTCCTGCTTGCCTACCTTGGATTCCAGCATCTGTAGATTTTTTGTCTCTAACTAAGTTTGTATCACTGCAAACTCTCTTCAAAGTGGTTAGGATGACATGTGGGATACTTACGTTTATTAGCCAAGACAGAGTTTAAGACCAGGGAACTATGCTGGAATTTATAATAATCCTACAATTCTTCAAACCAAATTAACTAGTTGAATTTCTCTGCTTTAGCTTCATCTATCATGTATCTGCCCATTACATTTTCTTGAAAAATCAAAATTTGATTAGGCCACAGCCAAAGTATTGCGTGCATTTCTGCAATAAACATTACAGGAGGGATTTGACTGCAATTGGGAGGGTGCAGGGGAGATGTATCAGGATGTTGTCTGGGGCAGGGCGTTTCAGCTATGAAGAGAAATTGGTGAAGGATCAATGACCATGAGAATTAGCGAGAATGAGGATTTTATTTCCTCTCGGAGGGTAACAGTGGTCTGGAACTCACTGATTTGAAGGGTGGTAGAGGGAGAAACCCTCAGGACATTGATGAAGTATTTACATGTGTTGTGGGTTAAATGCTGGAAAATGGGATTAGAATAATTAGGTGGTTGTTTTGACTGGTGGGCCATAGGGCCTTTTTCTGTGCTGTTGACCTCAATAACTTTATGACAAGTAATGAAGTTGCATTTCAGGCTGGAGGAATGTACTGATTGGTCTTCTCTAGGGGTCAGTATAAGGACCACAGGTTTTTTTATGCTGAGTTGAGATTTGCCCATGACACAAAACTTAAATGTATTATAAACTGTAAAGATGATGCTGATATCCTTCAAAAAAACATATGGAACAGATACATGACAGATGAAGCTAAAGCAGAGAAGTTCACCTAGTTAATTTGATGAAAATCTTCCAATTCTTCTAACAAGGTCATAACACAGGAAGAGGTCCCTTGGCCCTTCATACCTGCAAGGCTCTCTAAATGAGAAACAAAAATAGAGATTGCTGAAAAGCTGAGCAGGTCTGGCACCATCTGCAGAGAGAAGTCGCAGAACTGGCTCATGAATGTCCTTTAGGGAAGGAAACTGCCATCTTTGCCCGATCTGGCCCACATGTGACTTCAGACCCACAGCAATGTGGTCAATTCTTAAATGACCTCTGGACAATTAAGGACAGCCAATAAATGCTGCCTAGCTAGTGACACCTTCGACCCGTGAAAGAATGGAAAAGAAAACGCTGCCAGATCTGCTGAGCTTTTCCACCAATTTCTGCTTTGTTCCTAATTTCCAGCATTCGCAGTTCTTTTGGTTTTTAGTTTCTCTAAATGAGAAGTTAACTCATTATAACCAATACAGGTAAGGAAAGTTTGCATTCTACAAATAACAGTCTAAATCCTTCAATTGTGTTATAGCTAATTCACGTTGAAGAATCATGTGAGAAAGCAGAATTGGCTGTAATACTCAACTCTACTTTCTTCTCCCCAGAAGCCTCGATTCCTTTACTGATTAAAAATCTTCCTCAGCCTTGAATATTGATAATGATCCAGCCTTGACAGCACTCTTCAGATAAGGATTCTATAGATTTGTTATCCTGCACAAAGAGATTCTTACTCATTTATGTCTGAACTGGGCAATCTCTAACTCTGATTCAGTGAAGTGGAATTGAGAATGATCAGATTATAAATGTTCTTGTTGAATGGAGGAGCACGTCAATCGTCTTAATGGTCCACTTATGCTCCGACAAACTAAGGCTTTCTACTTTCTCTGTAACATTATGCAATTTTGCACTTCCTTAGCCCAATTTGTGCTGAAACTCTGCCTGTTACCTCTCAATTTATGCATGATCTACTGGCCTGCTACACTTTATCTACTATAAATTTCTTGCAATCAAAGAAACTACTGCCTGTTTCACAACTTAACACCAGGTTTCACTCACCAAATCCTGTGTTTACTGCTTATATTGGCTGCTGAATGATTAACATCTGGACTCTTGAACATCCCAGATTTCCATTATTCTGGCAATGAAGAATTTGGCTTGAACTAAGGAACAAATATGTTGTGGCCCAACACACAGAGAAACAACATTTCCTTATCTTTTAAATGGGTGCCCCCTTATCTCTCAACTATGGCCCCTAGATTCAGATTGTCCCACAAGAGGAAATATCCTTTCCACATCCATGCAGGCAACTCCCCTCAGGATCTTGTGTCTTTCTATTAAGTCACTTCTGACTCTTCTGCACTGCAGTGGATACAGGTTTAGCCTGTCTAACCTTTCCCCTCACAAGACAATTCTCTCACTCCAGGTATTAATCTAGTAAACCTGTCTGAAGTGCTTCTAACACATTAACATCCTTTACTAAGCACGGTGACCATTATTGTACATGCTGCCCCACTGCTGTCTCACCAAGGCCCTGTATATCTGAAGCAGACCTAACATCCAAGCTTGCTTTCAATTCCTATCACAATACACCATTACATTCTATTGGCTTTCATGAAATCTTGCAAAGTAATGACAAAAGGTATTAGGATAAAGAAGAAAATGTTTGGTCATGACAGCGCGTTAGGTAGAAAGACAATTGAGAATTAAGAGGAAAATAGATGCTTAAGCTAGGAAGTGAAAAAGCAAACAAGAGAAGCGAAGAGGAATTATGACAAAAGACTGAGGTCAGCAGAGAGTGAAATCTCCAAGTTGCCAATGACAATGCCACACAAAGAACACAGAACAAAGAACAATACAGCACATAAGCAGGTCCTTCAATTCACCAAGGCTACACCAGCATGATGCCTTTCTAAACTAAAAACCTTTGGCCTCTACGCTGTCCATATCCCTCGAACCAATGTCTATTCGTACAACAGACTTGTGAGGAAAGTTCTGGCCCATGGAATAAAAGGGAAAGTAGGAACACGAATGCAAAACTGGCTGAGTGATTGGAAACAGAGTAATGGTCAATGGATATTTTTCGGATTTCATTGATGACAGAACAGGTGCAGAGAGCAATAAATAAACCATAAAGTAACCTGGGCTTAATTAACAGGGGCATAGAGCACAAGCGCAAGGAGGTAATACAGAACAGGTTTACAAAATACATGGTAGACCTCAGCTGAAGTAATGCAGACACTTCTCTATGTCACACTACAGGAAGGATGGAAATGCATTGGAGAGAATGCAGAACAGATTATAAAGAATAGTTCCAGGGATAAGGAAGTTCAGTAATGAGGGTAGATTGGTGAGGTTAGGACAGTTCTCCTTGGAGAAGAGGTTCTCAAAATTATGAGGGGTATGGACAGATAGGGAGAACCACTTGTAAAAGTATCAAGTGCAAAAAAGCACAGGTTTGAAGTAATTTGTAACGGGAGCAAATGTGATTTAAAGAAAAGAATTTTTGCACAGCAAGCACTTCAGGTATGGAAATGTACTGCCTGAAGTGTAGTGCAAGTAGGTTGAATTGAATGAAAAAGGCATTATTAAATAGAAGCAATGTGCAATGCGATGGATTGAATAGCCGCCTTCTCCGCTATAATGCTTCTGTGTTGGCCATGCCTTCCAGTATCTGAAGCCCAAGTTCTAAAGCTTGAATAAAACATTGCAATACTGGAAGGAGGGAGTCTGGAAATAAACTGCCTGGGACAGTAGTTGAGGCAGCAAACCTAGCAATCTTTAACAATTACCTGATGGGCACTTTGAATTGTCATAACATTCAAGGCTATGGGCCTCGTGTGGAAACTTGGATAATGTAGGTAGTCATATATTTTTGGTGGTACAAACTCAATGAGCTAAAGGGCCTCTTCTGTACTGTAAGGTTTAAGGAGCAAAAAACAGTTGCTGGGAATGGACACTTGAGACTGAAACCTGTGCTTTGATTAATCTTAAAAGATCTTTGCAATTTTTGCTAAATAAACTTAAAAATCACACGACACCAGGTTATAGTCTAACAGGTTTAACTGGAAGCACTAGCTTTCGGAGTGCCGCTCCATCAGGTGGTTGTGAATGGCACTCCGAGAGCTAGTGCTTCCAATTAAACCTGTTAGACTATTAACTGGTGTTGTGTGATTTTTAACTTGTACACCCCAGTCCAACACTGGCATCTCCAAATCATGCTTGCTAAATAAGCATTTATAATGAAGAACAAAGATTAATTTCCAATTACTACCTTAGTGTTGCCTTTAAACTCCTCCTGATCAAAGTCAAAGTTACGGCACAATGCACCAACAGTAAAAAGGGAGCGAAGAAGGGCAGGTTTATTGCCAACGAGAGCAGTGTTGCTGGAATCCTCCTGGTGTTGCGCCTTCAATTTTGTTAGAGCACCTGTCACGTGAGTAAACACAAATTTATTAAATTTAAGGGCAATCGATTTCATGCTTTGATATTTAAAATTTGTACATATCGTAATAGGATAAGGGCCACTAGTTTGGAGGACATCAGTTTGTACCATCCTACCACTGGATGCTCAGATCCAAATACCTTTGGTAGAGAGAGTTTCCAGGGTAATGCTTTAAAAGGTTCTCTAGACAGAATCCTTTTATTCTAAGAACATTAATTAATTAATGGAATGTGGATATCATTGGCATGGTCAGCATGGTGAGTGGCTCAGTGGTTAGCACTGCTGCCTCACAGCACCAGGGACCCAGGTTTGATTCCCAGCTCAGGCCACTGTCTGTGTGGAGTTTGCACATTCTCCCTGCGTTTTCCTGGGTATCCTTCAGGTGCTCCGGTTTCCTCCCACAATCCAAAGATGTGCAAGTCAGGTGAATTGGCCATGCTAAATTGTCCATAGTGTTAGGTGTAGTCAGGGGTAAATATAGGGTAGGGGAATGGGTGGGTTACTCTTCGGAGGGTGGGTGTGGACTAGTTGGGCCAAAGGACCTGTTTCGACACTGTAAGGAATCTAACCTTTACTACCCACAAGTTGTGCACTTGGCTAGCAGGGGCAGTTGTGACACTGCCAGGCCACTCTTGGCGATGGATACTGCAATCCCAGACCCAGATTAGTTTGCCACCTCACCACATCCCCTAATTGGTGTTCAATAAGGAATATAGGAACAGGAGGCAGGACAGGCAGCTCGTCAAGCCTGCCCTGTCATTCAATAAGATCATGGCTGACTGAACACATCAGATCCATTTTGGTCAGTTATCTCCATAATTCTGAATAGAAATCTATCGATCTCTACCTTAAACATACTCAAACACTGAGCCTTTACAGCCCAATGTGGCAAAGAACTCCGAAGGTTTACAACTTCAAAACAAAATGAATTTTCATCTCAGACCCAAGTGACATCCTCTTATTTTTAAAAAGGTGTTTCTCCCACCAAGCAGACCACTTCCATCTCATTAACCATTTTCTAAGTTTCAATGAGATCACATCACACTCTTTGAAATGAAACAATACAGGCCCAGTTTTCCCAATCTTTCTTCATAGGAGTCCTGCAATTCCTGGGACAAGGCTGTTGAATGAGTTTTGCACTCCCTCTATAGCAATAACATTCCTTTGATAAAGAGACTAAAACTGCATACGATACGACTGAAGCAAGACTTCACTACTCCTGTACTCAAAACTCTCCAGTTATAAAAGCCAACATTCCACAAGTCTAGGAGAAAGTGAGGACTGCAGATGTTGGAGATCAGAGCTTAAAAATGCGTTGCTGGAAAAGCGCAACAGGTCAGGCAGCATCAAAGGAACAGGAGAATCGACGTTTCGGGCATAAGCCCTTCTAAGTCTTCCTAATCGCTCCCTGCACGTTAACCCTCAGTGACTGATCGACAATTACACCAATGTCCCTTTCTGCATCTTCACTTTCCAATCTCACCATTTCAGAAATACTCTGCACATCTGTTTCTTCTATTAAAGTGGACAACCTCACATTTTCACAGGTTATATTCCATCTGCCATGTTCTTGTGCACTCACGAAGCCTTTTTAAATGAAGTCACTTTACATTTTCCTCACAACACACATTCCCACTTAGCTTTTTATCATCTGCAAATGTGGAAATAATATGTTTGGTTCCATATTCACATAGTGAATAGCTATGGCTCAAGTACTGAGCATGTGGTACCGCACTAGTCACAGCCTACCAGCATGAGAATGCTTATTGTCTGTCGGCCAATCATCCATCCATGCCAGTACATTTGTCTTGGTCAAACCAGCTTCTTGTGAGGACTATCAAAAACTGAAAACTCTGAAAATCTAAGTATACTATGTCCATTGGATTTCCTTTTATCAAATTTGTTTGTAACTTCTTGGAAGAGACCATGCCTAGAGTCAGAGACAACATGAGTTTGTAGAAAGCTCAGGGAATCTGATGGCAGTGTAGGAATTTGGTATAGAAGGGAAGAAGTGCTTCTAGCTTAATCTTTTAGTTCAGAGTTTGTACAGTCTTCCACCAGAATAAATTGAAGCCGGGGGTGGGGGGGGGGGGAGAAAGCAAGCATTAAAAAGTGACATCACAGGAAAATCGTATGTTCATTGGTTGGTGACAGCTGCTAAATTGATTATCTATTCTAGTTACTTATGGATTGAAAGAAATATTGAAACAAATGGAAAAAATATTTACAGGTCACAAACTAAAAGACCAGTGGGAAACCTTGAAAAATGCAATTAAGACCTAACTAAGTAAAATAGAGATGCAAGGTCCAGGCAATGTATTGTATCTGCATGATGTGGGGGCTGGTGGTCATGGCCCATAACAACCATATGTGAAGCAAGTGTTGGTTACTCGAGAAACTCTGCTTCAGAACTGATGAGCTGCAATCTGAGTTCCAGACATTGCAACACAGAGGGGCAGAGGGTTACTCGGGCACTGTTTCAGGAGGCAGTCACACCCCTAAGTTGATTACCTCTAATTCAGTCAGTGGTCAGGAACAGGGCATGTGACTATAAGCAAGGCAGATACAGGCATCGAGGAGTGCTGAAGGAGCGTCAGTTTTTGAGCTTGTCGCTTCCTACTTGGATCAGAGTGAGGATGAGCAAACTGACCACAGCACAGTGGTACAGAGGACCATTCAAGGGGTGGGAAACAAAAGGTACGTAATTGTAATTTGGGATAGTGTAGTCAGGGGAATGGATACTGTTTTCTATGGCCAGGATTGAGAACCCTGAAGGCTGTGTTGCTTGCCTGGTGCCTGGGTTCAGGATTTCTCATCTGGGCTGCAGAAGACCTTGGAGTGGAAGGGGTAAGAACCAGTTGTCCTGGTTCATAGAACATAGAAAAATACAGCGCAGTACAGGCCCTCTGGCCCTCGATGTTGCGCCGATCCAAGCCCACCTAACCTACACTAGCCCACTATCCTCCATATGCCTATCCAATGCCCGTTTAAATGCCCATAAAGAGAGAATGTCCACCACTGCTACTGGCAGGGCATCCCATGAACTCACGACTCGCTGAGTAAAGAATCTACCCCTAACATCTGTCCTATACCTACCACCCCTTAATTTAAAGCTATGCCCCCTCGTAATACCTGACTCCATACGTGGAAAAAGGCTCTCATGGTCAACCCTATCTAAACCCCTAATCATCTTGTACACCTCTATCAAGTCACCCCTAAACCTTCTTTTCTCCAATAAAAACAGCCCCAAGTGCCTCAGCCTTTCCTCATATGATCTTCCTACCATACCAGGCAACATCCTGGTAAACCTCCTCTGCACCCGTTCCAGTGCCTCCACATCCTTCCTACAGTATGGCGACCAAAACTGCACACAATACTCCAGATGCGGCCGCACCAGAGTCTTATACGACTGCAACATGACCTCAGGACTCCGGAACTCAATTCCTCTACCAATAAAAGCCAATATGCCATATGCCTTCTTCACCGCACTATTTACCAGGGTGGCAACTTTCAGAGATCTGTGTACATGGACACCAAGATCCCTCTGCTCATCCACACTACGAAGTACCCGACCATTAGCCCAGTACCCCATCTTTTTGTTACTCATACCAAAGTGAATCACTTCACACTTACCCACATTGAACTCCATTTGCCACCTTTCTACCCAGCTCTGCAGCTTATCTATATCCCGCTGTAACCTGCCACATCCTTCCTCACTGTCAACAACTCCACCGACTTTCGTATCATCCACAAACTTGCTCACCCAACCTTCTAGCCCCTCCTCCAGGTCATTTATAAAAATGACAAACAGCAATGGTCCCAAAACAGATCCTTGCGGAACACCGCGGGTCATATAAGTACCAATGATATATTTAGAAACCGGTTCTGCTGAGGGAATATGAGTAGCTAGGGGATTATTTTAAAACAGATCCAGAAAGGCAATAATCTCCAGATGACTACCTGAGCCATGAGTGAATTGACACAGGGTCATCAAAATTAAAGAGATAAACACATGGCTCAAAGATTAGCGTGGGATAAAGGAGTTTGAATTCATGGGCCAATGGCACTTGTACTGGCGAAGGAGGGAGCTGCTCCATTGGGAAGGGCTCCACTTCAATTAGTCTACGACCAGGTACTGGTGAATCGCATAACGAGTTCTGTAGAAAGAGCTTTAAACTAAGTAGTCGGGCATGCGTTCAGCTGCGTAGATAAAGTTATGGGGAGGGAGGTCAGTAGATGTTACTAAAGCTTTGAGAACAAGTAATAGGACAGAGAATATGGAAAGGCTCAGGAATCTAACTTCAGACACAGCAGATAAGGGGACAACTATGAGAAAGGGGAGCAGTCATAGACTCCATGCCAATCAGAAATCCGAAATAAATCTAAGCTTTTTTGCCAGCATTTGGCCCATATCCCTCTCAACCCCTCTTATTCATGTACCCATCCAGATGCCTTTTAAATGTAATTGTACCAGCCTCCACCACTGCCTCTGGCAGATTATTCCATACCCACACCACCATCTTCGTGAAAAAATTGTCTCTTTGGTCCATTAAATCTTTCCTTTCTCACCTCAAACCTATGCCCTCTGGTTTTGGACTCAGCACCCCCCAGGGAAAAGATCATGTCTATTCACCCTATCCATGCCCCTCTTGATTCTAAAAACCTCTATAAGGTCACCCCCTCAGCCTCCCAGTCAATGTAGGACTCAGGATGTTGCACCTAAAGGCACAAAGTTTCTGAAATAATGTAAATAAGTGTATAGCACAGATTGAAATTAGCAGGTACGATGTTGTTGGTATCACAGAGATGAAGCTGCAAAGGTATTAGGGTTGGGATGGAAATATCAAATCATAAATGTTCTACTGAGCAAGGGTATTAGGGCTAGGAACCAAACAACTGATGGAAAGAACAGGCAGATGAGCAGAGGGGGCAGGGATTGGCTCATTCGAAAGAAATGAAATGAAATCGATAGCAACTGATACAGATCGGTAGGCTTGGATTCTGTGTAGATAGAGTTGAGGAACTGTAAAAGAAAAAGACAGCACGATGGATGTTGTGCACAGGCCTTCTCGTGGTAGTCAGGAAGTGGGAGAGAAAAATAAATCAGGAGACAGAAAAGGCATGTAAGAAAGGCACCAATCATGGGGAGCTTCAAATGGACTGAGAAAAATCAGGCTAGTAGCACATCTCAAGAAAAGGAATTCATTGTATATCCACAAGATGATTTTTTGGAGCAGATTGTGGTAGACCCCACTAGGGGACAGACAATTCTGGATTTGATAATGTGCAATAAGGGAGATTTGATCAGGGAGCTGAAGATGATGGAACCACTAGGTAACAGTGACCATAATATGATTGAATTCGTCCTGCAGTTGGAAGGAGGTAAAGCTGGAATCAAGTGTAGTGGTATTACAAAGGGGTAAAGGTAATGACAAAGACATGAGAGAGAAGCTGGCCAAAGTTGATTTGGAAAGGGAGCCTAGCAGGTAAGACAGTGGAAGGAGCTTCTGGGGTTAATTCGGGAGGCACAGCAGAAATTAATTCCAAGAAAATCAAACATACTAAACAGAGGATAAGACATCTAGGGCTGACAAGGGAAGTCAGTGACAATATAAAAGCAAAAGCACACAATGTGGTAAAGATTAGTGGAAAGCTACGGGATTGCAAAGCCTTTAAAACCCAGCAGTGGATAACCTAAAAAAAGAGTTATGGGATGGGTGGGTGGGGATGGGGCGGAGGGTGGTGGTGGTAGTAGAGAAAATATGAGGGCTAGCTAGTAATAAAAGATCACAAGACATATCTTTAACATATATAAGGCAAAAGAGACAAGAGTGTATATTGGGCCACTGGATATGGAGGCTGGAGAAGTAGCAAGAAAGAACAAAGAAATGTCAGAAGTACTGAATTGGTACTTTGCATCAGTCTTCACAGTGGAAGATGCCAGCTGCATTCCAGAACTTCAACTGAGTCAGAGGGCAGAGATGAAAGTAGTGGTGCTGAGAGGCTTGAAAATGGATAGTGACCTAGACCAGATGGACTACACTCTAGAGTTCTGAAGGAGATAGTTGAGGAGATTGTGCAGGTATTCATTCAGGAATCTCTGGGGTAATGGAAGGACCTAGGGTACTGGAAAATGACTCATGTAGCACACTAAGGAGGGAGACAGAAGACCGGAAATTAAAAGCCAGTTATCTTGATGTCGGTCTTTGGTGAGATTAGAGAGTCCATTATTAAGAATGAGATTGCAGAGAACTCGGAAGTGTGAAGTAAAGTAGAAATGAGTCAGCACGGCTTCACGGTCGGTGTCATGCCCGACAAATCTGTTAGAATTCTCTGAGGAGATACTGAGCAAGTTAGACAAAGGACAGCCAGTAGATGTAGTCTATCCGGATTTCTAAAAGGCTTTGACAAGGTGTTGCACAGGTGGCCGGGTAGGAGCACATGGTGTTGGGGCAAGATACTGGCATGGATAGATGATTGGCTGACTGGCAGAAAGTAGTGATAAAGAGGCCTTTTCCAGGATGACAGCCAGTGACTAATGGAGTTCCATGTGGGGTCAGTATTGGGTCCACAGCTGTTCACATTATACATTAAGGAACTGTAGGCTTGTTTGCAGATGACAGAAAAATAGGTGTAGGGACAGGTAGTATTGAGGAAGTAGGGAGGGTGCAGAAGGACTTGGACAGGATAGGAGGGTGATCATACAAGTGGTAGACAGAATGCAAAGTGGCAAAGTGTGAGGTTATGCACTTTAGAACAAAGAGTAGAGGTAGACTATTTTTTAAATGAGAAGACTCCAGAAAAGTGAAGCAAAAAAGTGTCTCTGGAGTCCTAGTTCAGGATTCTCTTGGGATAATATGCACATTCATTTGGCAGTTAGAAAGACAAATGCAATGGTAGTATTCATGTAAAGAGGACTAGGATACATGAGCAGGGATGTACTGCTGTGTATAAAAGCTTCTGGTCAAGATTGCATTTGGAATATTGGGAGCAGTTTTAGATCCCATACCTATGGAAGGATATGCTGGCATTGAAGGCAGAACAGGGGCTTAAAGGAATGTTTCAAATGATGAAGGCTGACCACGAGGAGCATTTGGGGACTCTGGGACTGTACTCGAAATTTAAAAGGATGAGAGGGATCTCATTGAAACTTACAGAATACTGAGAGGCTGGCATAGAGTAGATGTTTCCACTGGTATCAGAGGGTAGGACCCAAGGGCACAGCCTCAGTGTGAAGGAATGACCCTTTAGAACAGAAATGAGAAGGAACTTTTTCAGCTAGAGGTTAGTGAATCTGTGGAACTCACTGGACTCAACCATCCCCAAATTCTTCTCCCCTCATTTCTGTCTTAAATGAGCAAGCATTTATTTTTAAAGCAAAACTTTCTAGAGGAGTACTCACTCATCAGCTGGTGTGGTGTGAGGCTGAGCAAGACAGAGGCAGGTGGTATTCGGGGATTTCCTTGCGCATGCTTGCCTTATGCCTTGAGATGCTATGAGATTTCATGGAGTCCTATGGAAACTCTGTCCTAACAGCATACCTCTACGGTGCTATTGTTTGTCTTGCTGGTGTTACCATACATGATCAAGGATTGTGTGGTGTCTCTTACATGTTCTTCAAGAATGACCATATCAGGCTAGGGTTCTGAGGAAGGGTCAATCAACCCCAAACATTAACTTTGATTTCTCTCCACAGATGCTGCCAAACCTGCTGAGCTTTTCTGGCAATTTGTGTTCTTACATCACACTATTGCTTGACTAATCTGCAAGACAGTTCACCCATTTTATTGACCATTGTCAGATGCTGATAAGGTGGGATTTGCAGGGATTAATTTATCATTGCCACTTGTGGTTCTTAAATCAATATCTATTAGTCAATGTAGTTACAATTGCAGTAATTGAATTTTTATAAAATTCACTTATGGATTACAGGCCTCATGGCTGGAGCAGCATTTTATTTCCTGTCTCTAGCTGTCCTTGAGAAGATGGTGGTGAGCTGCCTTCTTGAACTGCCTGCAGTCCATGTGCTGTAGGTAAACCCACGATGCCATGAACAAGGGAATTCCATGATTTTGACAATGACAACTGAAGGAACAGTGACATATTTCCAAGTCAGGATTGACAGTGATTTGGAGGGGTACTTGCAGGTGGTAGTGCTGCCATCTGTCACGTTTGTCCTTCTAAATGGAAGTGGTTGTGGGTTTGAAAAGTGCTTTCTAAGGACCTTTGTTTAATTTCTGCAGTGCATCTTATAGATAGCACACATTGCTGGTGGTGGAGGGGATGAATGTTTGTGGATGTGAAGTCAGTCAAATGGCCTGCTGTGTCCTGGATTGTGTCAAGCGTGAATGTTGTTGGATCTGCACTCATCCAGTCAAGTGCAGAGTATTCCATCATACTGCTGATGTGTGCTTTGTAGATAATGGGCAAGTTTTGGGGAGTTAGGTGAGTTTACCACTGCATTGTTCCTAGCCTCTGACCTGCTTCTGTGGCCAATCCATTCTATAGCAAGTCTAGTCCAGTTTCTGGTCAATGGTAACTGATGCTCATGGTGGTATCTTAAGGGGTGGTCATAAGATTGTCTCTTATTGGATATTGTCATTGCCTGGCTTTTGTGTGATGTGAATGCTACTTGTTACTTTACAGCACACGACTGAATATTATTCCTCTCTCACTGCATTTGAACATGAACTGCTTTAGTATCTGGTTGGCATGAATAGTGCTAAACATAACTGAAGATGGTTGAGCCTGGGACACTAACTTGAGGAACTTCTGCAGAGATATCCTGGAGTTGAGATTACGGACCTCCAACAACCACAACTATTTTCCTTTGTGCTCGGTATAACTCCTATCAGTGGAGTGTTTCCCCCAATTCCCACTGACTAGTTTTGCTTGATGCCACACTCAGTCACATGTCAAAGGCAGTCACTCTTAGTTCACCCAATTCTGTTCTGAAGTGAGAGCTTGCCAGGCAGTTTCAGAATGTATTAACAAGTCACAGTAAATTTAACAGCAAGTGCAGAACAAAGTTCTTTGAAATGTCAAATTAACAATTCCTAGTCGGCGATGTGAGATACCAACAGAAGAGGGAGAAATGAATAGGAAGATGCGTTGGAGAAATTAGATGATGATTAGAGTGAAAGGAATGAAGCAAGATCACCAGCATGCATCTGTTCAGCTCAATGTTGCCTTGCCATAAACAGTATGTAGTACAAAGAATAAATGAGGCATTTCAAGGAAAGTTCAATAAGCACGAAGGAGAAAAGGTAGATTCATGGAGAAATGGAGGAATTTAGCGTGATGCCTAAACATAGGCTATTTAATCCATCTATTTTCTGTTGTGTAACTTACACAAGCAATTTAAACCGAATTAACAAAGAAGGAGGATAGTACGTTGAACAGCTAAAATGGATAATGGACAAATAAGTTGCAGCTGTCACTGTGAACATAGATTTGAGTAAGGGCTACTTACCATAATACCTATTGAAACAGGCCCACACAAATTTATAGTTGTGAGTTACTCTGTTGACTACAGCTCCCAGACAGCTCACACAGTGCTGAACAACCTGCCAGAAAACAAGATAAAGCCCCATTAGGCACTGACGCCAAACAGAAAAAAAAATCTCAACATCATGGACAATGGCAAACACTGCCCTGCCACTGTAATCCCTTGAATTTCAAGTTTCTGTAAATGCTGCTGAGCATCCAAATTCAGAAAACTCATTTACCCCATGCTCAGATCATACCATTTTTCATCAACATCTGCTTTCTCTGCAACCTTGGATTCCAAGCTTAGGCATTGAAGAGGTGACTTGATTGAAACATACTGCTACAAAGCAGGAGGTTGAACTTTTTCTGTTAATTAAACCAAACATCCAGAAAAGCTTACTTCATAATCTGTTAAAATACGAATGACAGAAAACTCCCAAGTTCTACTATTCAAGAAAATATCAATTTAAATTCTTACTCAAAGTGAAAACTAAACAAAAAAGTCACAAATCTCAGACCCTCTTTCTCTTAACTGCTTATGCTCCGACTCCAACTCTATAACAATATGCTGTTTCAAAAAGGCATTTATTAAAATGGTGTTAGTTTCATCTCAAAATCACAGTCTTTTGTCTTTTCCACTGTCTTCAATTTGCCTGCTGCTGATCACCCTGGGCTGTGGTCTTCCTTTTTACTGTGAGTATGTTTCACATGAAAAGGTACCTTTGCTAGTGAATGCTTTTTAATTTCTTTGAGAGCAAGATTAGATGGGCAGTTTCTCTCTATGGCAGTTGCTTTCTGACCAATTTTCAAAATGTCTGCATTCTCATACCGCCAATGTCAGACTGTCTCATTGGTTCGATGTTGGCAAAATGAAAAAGCAAACTCAATTGGGTTTTAGCATCCTGGGGCATAAGTTAAACTGACTGGCTAAAGTCAAATTGTTGTCAAAGCAGCAACCAAAATTCAGATACAAATTTTACTGTCAAAGGTTACATATTTCAGTTTTCCAGTACACTCTGGGACTGCCATCTAGTCATATACACAGGTGCTTGTAATCTGTCAGTTCAGAAAAGCACTCTCTCTCAAAGGTACAGTACACGTCTTTAACTTCATAAGCCCTTCCCCCTTGAGATAAAACTGAATCATAATGAGAAGATGGCTTTATTTGTTTTACTAATTCTTAATCCCATTACTATGAAATACATGTCATTATCTGAGTTATACTTTTCACATTAATTTCTGCAAGCATATGTAACATTGGAATCAGTCAAATCTCATCTACACTTTTTCCTTTAAATCTGCATTAACGCAAGTGCTATCACATTGTTATGAGCCGCAACACATACAATTTGTAAATTAAAAGTCTGTAACATAAGAATTCAAGAAAATAGTTCATATCTTTGCCTTTAAATCTTACCAAGGACATAAGGAGGTTGTGGTCTGTGTACACAACTGTATCCGAAACACTGGTTGTCACATAAACATGAAAATGTTGCAAGACCAGTACCAAACTCAATAATTCTTTTTAGATAGTAGAGTATTTTCTCTGGTGGATATTGAGTTTCATTGAAAAGTAGCTGATTGGCTGTTCAATTCCATCATCTTCTTGCAGCAGCACAACTCTAACTCCTATATCGCTAGCATCGATTGCAACTTTGAAGGGTTTCAAAAAGATTTGGTGTAGCTAAAATTGGTGCAGTGGTTAATACGGCTTTTAAATTCTCAAAAGCCTCCTGGCATTGTTCTGTCCATTGGAATTTTGTGTTGTTCTTCAGTAAACACACTGAAGAACTTTGGAACAAACTTCCAGTAGAATCCGCTCAGCCCCAAGAAATTGAAGCACCTCTTTCTTGGAGGACGGTTGTGGAAATTTCTCAATGGCTTTCATCTTGGTTCTGTTTTCTTTAAGTTTGTTACAAGTTTTCAGTCTCGTAATCGTTCAAAATGCTATGCCAATTGTATCATGTGATCTTTCCATGACTCGCTAAAGATCACTACATCATCCAGATAAACTGCACAGTTTGCTAATCTGGCCACAACTATGTTCATGAGTCTTTGGAATGTGGCTGGTGCATTCTTCATTCCAAAGGGATTCACTTTGAATTGATATAGCTCACTGGGGTTACAAATGCAGAAACTTCTTTTGCTCTCTCTGATAAAGGTACCTGCCAATAACCATGCAGTAAGTCCAACTTTGTGATATAAGTGGCTTGTCCAATTTTCTCTATACAGTCCTCCAATCTTGGTATTAGATAGGAGCCCAATTTAGTTACGGTGCTGACCTTCCAGTAGTCCACACAAAATCATTGAGTCCCACCAGGTATGAGAACTAACAATCAGCGGGATCCCCACTAGCTGACTTGGTTCAATGATATCTTTGTTGAACATCGCATCCACTTCCTTCTGGACCTGTGTGGCTTTGAGAGGATTAAGCCTGTTGGGGTGTTGTTTTATCAGAACAGCATTCCCTACTTCCACCTCATGCACAATAATATCATTCCTTCCCATCTTATTCTTGCTTATGTCTTCATACTGCTGCAACAAACCATTCAACTCTATTCTTTGCTCCTGAGACAGATAGCTCACTAACCTATCCCACTCCTCAAAGACTTCCTCATTATTTAGTGTATTTTGAGGCACATCAAACACCACAACATCTGGATTTGTTTCCTCACTTAACGGAGCTGTAACTAACACCTGTTTTTGTCCAGTTCCTTGTCTCTATTATAGTAAGGTTTCAACATATTCACATGACATGAGAGATACATTTTCTTTCTTTCTACCATCTTTAGCAGATAGTTTATCTGACTCAACTTTTCTCAACTTGATAGGGATCACTAAACCTGGCTTTGAAGTAATCACCTACCACAGGTAACAACACAAAATGCCTTCCCTATGGAAAACGTCTGAATTTTAGAGTTTTTGTCTGCTACTTGTTTCATTCTATGTTGTGTCCTCTTCCAGGAGGAGAAAGTCAGGACTGCAGGTCAGAGTTGAAAGTGTGGAAAAGCACAGGTCAGGTAGCATCTGAGGAGTAGGAGAGTCAACATTTCAGGTGTAAGCCCTTCATCAGAAAAGCCCTGGTGAAGGGCTTATGCCCAAAACATCGATTGTCTTGCTTCTCAGCTACTGCCTGACCTGCTGTGCTTTTCCAGCACCACACTCTCGACTGTGCCCTCTTCAGGTGCTCTTTTAGCTAACTCATCTACCTGATTTAATCGCTCCTTCACCTCAGATACATAATCCAAGTGTGAGATCTCAGACTTCAGTCCTATCAAATTTTCTTTAATTAACTTCAAAGGGCCTATCACTTCATGTCTGAATATTAACTCAAAGGGAGTAAACGGAGTAGATTCGTTTTGGGGCATCTCTAATGGCAAACAATACAAATGGGGTGCCTTTATCCCAATCATTCAGGTAATCCTCATAGTACACTCTTAACACGGTTTTCAGGGTCTGATGCCATCTTTCCAAAGCTCCCTGGGATTCAGGATGGTATGCACTTGATTTAAAGTGCCTTATGCCTAAGCTGCCCATGACTTCCTTAAACAGTCTAGCAGTAAAAGTAGACACTTGGTCTGACAGAATCTCTCTGGGTAGCCCATATGGGGAAAAGAAAGCTACCAAGTCCTCCACCACCCTTTTCGCCTAAATATTCCAGACTGGAATGCCTCAGGAAATCTGGTAGACACATCCATTATGGTTCACAAGTATGGTTTCCCACTTTTAGTTTTTGGGAGGGGATCATAACCCGCATGAAAGATTTTTCAAATGTGGGAATTGGCAACAAAGGTGTTGGTTTTATTACTGCCTGTGGCTTACTTACCATTTGGCACATACAACACGTACAGGAACATTTAACCACATCCTTATGCAGTCCAGGTCAAAAGAGCTTTTGTACCTGAGCCTGAGTCTTCCTCACACTTAGATGACCACCTGCTGGTAATTCATGTGCAACCCATAATACTTCATTTCTGTATGCTACCGGCAATGCAATGTGGTGCCCTTCCACCCATTTCTCCTCTTCACTAACCTGGCATGGCCTTTACTTTCTTCTTATGATTCTATCCTTAAGTTAACAACCTTTGGGAATACATTCTGATTCCTTTTCGGAGTATGAATCTATATATAACTCCATTAGCCTTTCAGGACTAAACAACTCTTCCTGACCCTCCACGTGCTTTAGTTTTTCCTGCATCATTACATCAAACCGGGTGTCAGCTAACTGAACCTCAATTTCTTTACATTTCTCTTTAGTTTTTGCTGCTTGCTGTGACTTATAACAGTAGGATCTTGTTACTACACAATCTGGAAAAATTCCAGGGTATTTTTCTTTTAACTCAATTCCCTGGTCTTCCTTTGGCTTCTCCACAAGGGGTGTAACTCCTACCTTGGATCCTGCTAAGTTGTTCCCAAGAACAAACTGTATGCCTGGAACTGACACTCTGGGAGTGATTGCCAGTCTCGATTTGGATCTCCAACCTGATCTTACACAGAGGAGTGCTAAATTTCTGTCCATCTACTGTATTCCACCAATTACCACTCTCTTGGGTAACACATTAGAAAGATGCAAATACATTCATTTCTTACTTTTAGAGACTGATTAGCTCCTGTATCTCCCAAAATTATAATTTCTTTCCCTTCTCCCCATTCTTCCGGAGTAGACTTTACCCACAGAGTTCAAGTCTTTATAGAGGTCAATAACTAACTCAAAACTCAGCCCCTGCCTAGGCTGTGCACTCTCCTGCAGCTCCTCGACTTTTCTTGGTGTTTCCTTTACTACTTCCACTAATCCCACGGGTTTAGTCTCTTTTACTATGTTTTTTTCCCCCCAGAGTGCCTTTCTTCAATAACCAGCACTTTGTGTCTCATCTTATCACAGTGGAAACACTTGAGGCCTTTCACTACCACCTTTTTTCATCCGTGATAAACTATTACCAGCGTGATCTACTGTTTGTTTTATCCAAATTTCTATCCCTCACAGGATTAAATTCCTGTCAGTAGCTAAATTTCATTTTACGCACCAATGAATATTCCTCTGCCATCTCTGCTGCACTTCTCAATTTTTGAGCTTTCTGTTCATCCACATGAGTTCTCATCATCTTTGGGAGTTTTTATACTCCTGCAGCAGAATAAATCTCTTAGAGCCTCACAGGTCTTATGTATTTTTAAGGCACTCACCCATCTATCAAAATTAAT
This sequence comes from Chiloscyllium punctatum, assembly GCF_047496795.1. Taxonomy (NCBI): domain Eukaryota; kingdom Metazoa; phylum Chordata; class Chondrichthyes; order Orectolobiformes; family Hemiscylliidae; genus Chiloscyllium; species Chiloscyllium punctatum. The sequence continues at coordinate 412,265 of NC_092740.1, forward strand.
ATGTTTAATTCTTTGAACTCAACGCGAGCCTGACCTGATTCCTTCTTTATGTTTCTGAACCGTTGTCTACACACTTCTGGTACCAATTCATTGACACTCAAAATAGCCTGTTTGACATCTGCATAATCTCTGCTCCCCCCATATTAGATTAGATTAGATTAGATTACTTACAGTGTGGAAACAGGCCCTTCGGCCCAACAAGTCCACACCGCCCCGCCGAAGCGTAACCCACCCATACCCCTACATCAACATTTACCCCTTACCTAACACTATGGGCAATTTAGCATGGCCAATTCACCTGACCTGCACATCTTTGGACTGTGGGAGGAAACCGGAGCACCCGGAGGAAACCCACGCCGACACGGGGAGAACGTGCAAACTCCACACAGTCAGTCGCCTGAGGCGGGAAATGAACCCGGGTCTCAGGCGCTGTGAGGCAGCAGTGCTAACCACTGTGCCACCGTGCCGCCCAGTGCTGCAAATACCTCACTAGCTCTGCCTACCAGCTTAACCTGAACTAGCATTACTAAAAGTTCTCTGGCCACTCCATCTGCCTAGCCAATTTTTCAAATGAAATAAAGGAGGTTTCAACTTCTTTCTCATCAAAATATGGCAATGTTTTAACATATTTGCGTACATCACTATGTTCTCTCTTCATTTCCATCCTGTTAAATTGACTTTCCTGACTAATTCACAACTTCTGAAGTTCAAATTCTGTCCCCTTTCTTCTCTTTTCTCTTCTCTCAGTTAAGAACCTTCCCTCCCTTTCTTTTCCCTCTAACACGGCTCTTCTTTCCCTTTCTTTATCTTCTAACTCCATTTGCCTTAATTGCAAGTTAAGTTTTTCTAACTCTACTGCATTTGTCTGTTTCTCTGATACACCTAAATGCCTGACCAACTCTATTACAATTTCAGCTTTCCTTTTTTCCCCTGGTTAAACTCAATTCTAACCTATTCGCTAATTCTAAAAGTACACCCTTCCTCTGGCTTGCTAAGTTTTCTTGGCAAATTTGGTAAGCATCTTCAAACCCCAGAACCTCTGAAGCAATCTTAAGAGCCATTTCCCTCACTTTTAATCTGTGTGGAGTTTGCACATTCTCCCAGCGTCTGCTTGGGTTTCCTCCGGGTGCTCTGGTTTCCTCCCACAATCCAAAAATGTGCAGGTTAGGTGAATTGGCCATGCTAAATTGTCCATAGTGTTAGGTGTAGGGGGAATGGGTCTGGGAGGGTTGCTCTTCGGAGGGTCGGTGTGGACTTGTTGGGCTGAAGGGCCTGTTTCCACACTGTAGGGAATCTAACCAACCACAAGTAACCAAAATTAAACAAATTTTCTCACCTAAGTTTTATTTCAAGATCTAGGACACTAACCACAAGTGCTTAATCTGTTGGGATCTTTATTACCCCAAATCAGTTCAAATCGGTCCAAACCTATTCAAATCTCAGACCTGAGCCCCCAAGCTGTTACGACACAGAGGCAAACCTCTTCTGTTAATTAAACCAAAACACTCAGAAAAGCTTGACTCGCTTTGTAATCCGTTAAGATAATGGGTGACAGAGAACTCCCAAATTTCACTATTTAAAGAAAATAACACAAATTTATTTTCTCTCTCTAAAAGTGAACATTAACCATAAAACAATCACAAATCTAATACCCCCTTTCTCTTAACAGCTTACTCCCTCATTCCAATTCTATAATATGCTGTTCCAATAAGGCACTTAGTAAAATTACATCAATCTCAAAATCACAGTCTCTGTCTCCTCCACTGTCTTCAATTTTCCCGATTCCATTCTCTGGGTTGTCTTCTTTCTTTTTACTGCAAATATGTTTTGCATGAAAGGTATCTTTGATTGTGAGTGTTTTCTAATTACTTTGAGAGCAAGATGTCAGATGGGCAATTAACTCTCCAGCAGTTTCGCTCTCTATGGCAGTTGCTCTCTGATCAATTTTCAAAATGATCGCATTCTTATATCCCCAACATCGGATTGTCTCATTTTATTTTGCTATCAAACCAAACTCGATTGGGTTTTAGTATCCTGGGGCATAATTTAAACTGAGGTTAAATTCAAACTGTTGTCAAAACAGCAACCAAAACGAAGGTATCCAATTCACAGCCAAATGTTACATATTTTCATTTTTCCAGTACACTCTGGGACTGCCATCTAGTCATATACAATACAATGTCGATTACCTAAACATCAATGAGTCAAATTTCGGATTATCTGAACAAGATTTCAATGTCCCCTAAAAACAGCACGAGGCAACTCCGCATTCAGTTATCAGTTAAATGGCATTATAGCGTGCATTGCTGGATAACCAGCACTCAAATTATTGCTTGTTTATGATCGGATCAGTTATCCAAACAATCGGTTATCCAAACAAAATAATCCCCGACCGTCTCGTTCAGATAATCAAAGTTGTTCTGTACACAGGTGCTAATAAGTTCAATTCAGAACAGCATTCTTTCTGTCTCTTAAAGGTACAGTATATGCCTGCAACTTCATAACAATACAAAATCTTGAGGGAACTTGACAGGAAAACAAGAGGAGGAAGATTATCAGGGGATGTTGGGAATCTGCTTGAATAAAACCAGCCATAAGCTTATCAAATGCTGGATCAGGTTCAAGGAGCTGAGGGGCCTTCTCCTGCTCCTAATTTATCTGCCACATGATAGTTTTCCTGTTCCTTCTGAAGTAGCATTGTGACTGATGAGAAATATCGTAGGTTATCAAAAGGGTTATACAAGATGGTTAAATGGACAAATTAAATTTAACATAAGATTTGAAGCGATTTCCCCATTCTTCCAAGCAAAAAGGTTTAGTAATATACACTCAAAGGCACAATTCAAAAACGTACACAGGATCACAGAAAGTTAAGAGTGTCTGCATACAAATTAAAGATAGGCGGAAGTGGATACTGCAGATGCTGGAGATTAGAGTCAAGATTAGAGTGGTGTTGGAAAAGCACAGATCAAGCAGCATCAGAGAAGCAGGGAAAAAAAAAATTCCTGATGAAGGGCTTTTGTCCGAAACGTCAATTTTCCTGATGCCTGACCTGCTGTGCTTTTCCAGCACCACTCTAAACTTGGCTACAAATTGAAGATGTCAAAGCAGTTCGAGAAAATGATCTGTCTTATGGGATCCTGGTTTTTTTTTTGAGGAGTGACTACAAGTAGTTAGGAAAAACCTTTTGAAAAGAACAGATTCAGTTGCCATCAAGAAGGAGAAGGTGCTGGGGAAGCTGAAAGGTCTGAAGGTGGATAAATACCAGCAATGATGGACCACAGCCGAGAGTCCTGAAGGAGATAGCTGATAAGACTGTGGCAGCTTTGGTAGTGATCTTTCAGGAATCGCTGGAGTTAAGGAGTGTTCCAGAGGAAAAGTGGCTAAGGTAACACCTCTGTTTAAGAAAGGAGAGAGGCAGACAATGGGAAATTACAGGACAGTTAATCTGGCATTGGTCATTGGTGTGATTTAAGAATCCATTATTAAGGATGAGATTGTTGGATGCTTGGATGTGCATGGTAAAATAGGGCTGAGTCAGCATGACCTCATCAAGGGGACAGCGTATTTGACAAATCTGTTAGAATTTGGAGGAGATAACGAGCAAGTTAAACAAAGGAGAGCCTGTGGATATGATCTATTTGAATTTCCAAAAGCCCTTGGACAAGGATGAGCAGAGGGATCTTGGTGTCCATGTACACAGATCTCTGAAAGTTGCCACCCAGGTAAACAGTGCAGTGAAGGAGGAATATGGCGTACTGGCTTTTATTGGTAGAGGAATTGAGTTCCGGAGTCCTGAGGTCATGTTGCAGTTGTAGAAGACTCTAGTGCGGCCGCATCTGGAGTATTGTGTGCAGTTTTGGTCACCATACTGTAGGAAGGATGTGGAGGCACTGGAACGGGTGCAGAAGAGGTTGACCAGGATGTTGCCTGGTATGGTAGGAAGATCGTATGAGGAAAGGCTGACGCACTTGGGGTTGTTTTCATTGGAGAAAAGGCGGCTTGGGGTGACTTGATAGAGGCGTACAAGATAATTAAGGGTTTAGATAGGGTTGACCATGAGAACCTTTTTCCACGTATGGAGTCAGCTATTACGAGGGGGCACAGCTTTAAATTAAGGGGTGGTAGGTATAGGACAGATGTTAGGGGTAGATTCTTTACTCAGCGAGTCGTGAGTTCATGGAATGCCCTGCCAGTATCAGTGGTGGAAATCGAGGGCCAAAGGGCCTGTACTGCGCTGTATCTTTTCTATGTTCGAAGGTGCCACACAGGAGGCTGCTAATTAAAATAAGGGCCTGTTGATTTAGGGGCAAGGTACTGGCATGAATATAGGATTGGCTGAGTGGCAGAATGCAGAGAGTGGGGATAAAGGGATCTTTTTCAGGGTGACTGCTGGTGACCACTGGACTTCTATCGGGGTCAGTGTTGGGACGGAAAATATTTGTGTTATACATTAATGATCTGGACCAAGGAACTGGACATTGTGTCATCGATGGAGGGGGGACAGGTAGTGATGAGAAGATGGGGTGGCTTCAAAAATGAATGAACAAACAAAAATCAGCCTAATCAATTAGATCTAACCAATCCAACTGAATGTTAGAACATAGATTGAAATGGTATCCAAGTTCTCCTGTATCAGCTAACCATGGAACAGTTACAGCCTAGGAGGGCTTTTGGCTCGGAGAGTGGGCGAAGAAGTGGCAGATAGAACACAATGCGGGAAACCGAGAGGTTATGCACTTTGATAGCAAGAATAGAGGACTTGATGTTTTCACTAGTACAGACTTGGACCTGAACAGACAGCCTCACAGTGAAGGGATGACTCTTTAGAAAAAGAAATGAGAGAGATTAGAAAGGAATGATCACCTTATTGGGATTGTACGACAGACTCCCAATAGTCAGCAGGAAAGTAAGAAGCAAATTTGAAAGGAAATCTTTGATTAAGTGACCTGGAAGGTTGATGAGAGCAGGGCGGTAGATGTAGTCTATATGGATTGCAGTAAGGCCTTTGATAAGGTTCCACAAAGTAGGCTGCTCTGGAAGGGTGGATTGCATCGAGTCCAGGGCGAGCTGGCAAATTGGATACACAATTGGCTTGACGGTAGGAAGCAGAGGGTAATAGTGGAAGGATGTTTGTCAGACTGGAGGCCTGTGATGAGTGGAGTGCCTCAGGGTCAGTGCTGCGCCCATTGATGTTTGTTATCTATATCAATGATTTGGATGAGAATGTAGAAGGCATGATTAGTAAGTTTGCTGACACCAAAATAGGAGATATTGTGGACAGTGAGGAAGGTTATCGGAAATTGCAGCAGGACCCTGATCAGTTGAAGAAGTGGGTCGAGAAATGGTAAATGGAGTTCAATATATATAAATGTTAAGTGTTGCATTTTACAAAGTCAAATTAAGGTAGGAGTTTTATGGTGAATGGTAGGATCTGAAGGAGAGTAGTGGAACAGAGGGACCTTGGAGTTCAGGCTCACGGTTCTCCAGTCACAGGTAGACAGGACAGTGAAGGAAGCTTTTGGCACACTGGCCTTTAGCAGTCAGGGCAATGAGTAAAGAAGTTGGGAAGTTATGTTGCAGTTATACAAGGTGTTGGTGAGGCCGCACTTGGAGTACAGTATTACGTTCAGCTTTGACCAGCTTGCCATAAAAAGAACGCTTTTAAACTGGAAAAAGAGTGCAGAAGAAATTTACAAGGATGTTGCCAAGGCTCAAGGGACTGAGTTATAGGGAGAGACTGGACAAGCTAGGACTTTTTCTTCAGAGCATAGGAAACTGAGGGGGAGTCTTTTTCAGCAAAAAAGAATGTGTCTGCAAATACAATTCTACAAATACACATTCACCCTACAAAGTTGTGTGCGCGTACATGCCAGAGAGAGAGAGAGAGAGAGATTGCGTGCATGACACAGAGTGTAAGTGCACTGAGAGACTGTGCGTTTGCAAGCTTGGTAGAGTGTGTGCATGAGTGTGATGGTAAAAGAGGTAGGGGGTTTGCATTGCTAACCCGGGTTAGTATCACAGCTGCAAAGAGGGAAGCCATTGAGAAGGATTTGTCTACAGAGTCAGTATGGGTGGAAAACAGCAACAGGAATGGAGCAGTCAATCATTTTACTGGGAGTTTTCTACAGATCCCCCAGTAGTGAGAGACACACGGAGGACTTTGGAAAGGTCCAGAATTTGCAGGGTTGTTATCACGGGTGACTTCAACTTCCCCAACATTGATTGGAATCTGCTTACTGCAAATAGTTTGGATGGTGCAGTTTTTGTCAGGTGTGTTCAGTAGGTAGGTTGACTAGAAGGGAGGCCACATTGGGAACAGTGACCACAATTCTGCAAGTTTTCGAAGACTCGTAGACAAAAATTAGAGTGGTCCTAAGGGAAGAGTACTAAACTGGGCCACGGCCAATTATATCAAAATTCAGCCGTAGCTGAGAAACGTGGATTGGGAGCAGCTATTTGAAGGGAAGTCCACATTTGATATGTGGGAGGCTTTCAAAGATAGGTTGAAGATAGTGCAGAATAGGTATGTCCCTTTGAAAACAAGGGATAGGAAAGGCAAGATTTGTGAACCGTGGATGACAGGAGAAATCGTGTCATAGCCAACAGGAAAAGGGAAGCTATGTAACTATGACTCTATAGCTAAGAAGAGGAATTTCTTAATCCAGATGGTGGTGAATCTGTGGAATTCATTGCCACAGAAGGTTATGAAGGCAAAGTCATTGAATGTATTTAAGATGGAGATAGATAGGCTCTTGATTTACTGAGGGGATCAAGAGTCACAGGAGAAGGGAAGAGAATGGAGTTGTGAAACATGATCCAATGGCAGAGGAGATTCAATAGGCTGAATGACCTACTTCTGCTCCTAGATCATACGGGTATAATGTCCAAATCTGGTTAGCACACTTTCAAAAGGAAGAAGTGACTTGAGTTAGGGAATTTAGTCATGTGGATACAATGGAAAACTTGGGGTATTCTCCACAGAGGAAAAGATTCATAAGACATGCTTAAACACGATGAGGGAGTAAGAAACTGTTCACATTGGCATGATAGCCAACAACCAAATGTACAAATTTAAAGAAAGAACGAAGTTAAAAAATGAGAAAATAAAACCTAAATACTGCAGATGTTGGAAGTCTGAAACAAAAACAAAATGGAGAAGAATCAACAGATCTGGCAACATCTGTGGAGAGAAAAAGAGTTAACTTTTTGAGCCTGATATGACTCTGCATCAGCTAAATGAGAATTGTTTTTTTTTGAGAAAGCAGGTGATTAGGACCTGGAATATATTGTCTGAAATGATGTTGGAGGCAAGTTCAAGCAGGGTTTTCAAAAAGAAGCAGGACCTGCATTTTGAAAGAAAATATTTGAAAAGTTATAAGGGCAAGGAGGAGGATGAATTATATTGTAATTGCAAAGAGACATCCGATTCAGTGAGTCAAAAGGTCTCCAGTGCTATAACCACTCCATGATTTGTTGATACAGAAAATCATGAATACCAGTCAGTCTGTAAAGTCTGTTCAGACTTTCAATTAGATTCTGATTATTCATTCATACAATGTAGGCACTGCTGCCATGACCAGCATTTATTGTTACCCATAATTGCCCAGAGGGCAGTTAAATATCAATGGCATTACTGTGGGTCTGGTGTCACATGTAGGCCAGGCAAAGTAAGAATGGTAGATTTCCTTCCTTACAAAACAATGTTCATCTTTAGACTTTTAATTCCAGATTTTTACTGAATTCAAAGGGTCACTGGACTTGAAAGGCCATCGTCATTTTCTCTCCACAAATGCCACCAGATTATTGAGTTTCTCCAGCAATCTGATTTTGTTTCCCCAGAACATTACCTGGGTCACTGAATTAATAGTGACTAGGCCATCACCTCCCCCATAGATCTGTGCCCCTCTTACATGTGTGACCATGAACACTCATGGCTGGTCACAAGTAAAACATGTTCATTATTCTGAAAAATATAACTAAGATATCTCATTTGAACTTCAGACCTTAGTGCTGTAATCATGCATTAGATTCTTACTGTCATTCCATGCTTAAGGATAAGCTTCATGAGATCCTCCTCTATTGTGGCCAAGAAGGTCTCACTTGGATGCTCCATCAACGGAACGACCAATTCCAAAATCTTTGCCACATTGCAGATGACAAGGAAGTCGCTTTGTGTCTGAAAATGGGTAAATATAATAGACAAAGTCATGAATGTTATAAGCAAGACCATTTGGCTTATAGCTTTTATGCTGGCTCTCAAAGCAGTATACCCAGTCTAACGGCATCTGAATTCTTGGATTGGTATATAAAGCAGAAATAGATTACTCAGCCAAAACAGCCTGTCGAAACTCATCCTTTTAAGAGACTGGCAACAAACATCATAGGAATTTTATAGATGTAATGGGAATCAAGAATGGAGTTGCATGCATCCAGGGGAAATGCAGAGCATTCCATCACACTCCTGATTTTTGCCTAGTAAACACCATACAAGCTTTGGGGAGTCAGAACCTGAGTTACTTGTCATTGAATTCCCAGCCCTTACCTATTCCAACAGCCACAGGATTTATATATTTGGTCTGTCCAGTTTCTGGTCAAGGTAACACCCCAGGATGTTAAAAGTGGGAATTCAGTGATGATAATGCTACTGAAGGTCATTTGCTACTTTCTAAGCTCAAGCCTGAATAATGTCCAGGTCTTGTAGCATTTGGACATGGACATGTATGAGACATTGTTAAGACCACATTTGGAGTACTGCATACAATTCTGGTTGCCATGCAATAGCAAGGATGTAATTAAATTGGAAAAGGGGCGAAAAAGATTTTGAGAATGTTATCAAATCTGGAAGGTTTGAGTTAGGAGGAAGTTGAACTGAACATAGAACGGTACAGAACAGTACAGGCCCTTCGGTCCACAATGTTGTGCCAAGCATTTATCTTAATCTAAGATCAACCTAACCTACACCCCTCAATTTACTACCGCCCATATGCTTGTCCAGCAGTTGCTTCAATGTCCCTAATGTTTGTGACTCTACCATCACCGTTGGAAGTGCATTCCATGCACGCATCACTCTCTGCGTAAAGAATCTACCTCTGACATCCGGCCTATACCTTCCTCCAATCACCTTAAAATTATGCCTCCTCACACTAGCCATTTCTGCCTGGGGGTGGGGGGGCGGTCCCTGGCTATCTGCTCTATCTATGCCTCTCTATCTATTACCTTGTATACCTCTATCAAGTCACCTCTCTGCCTCCTCCTCTCCAGTGCGAAACACCCAAGCTCACTCAACCTCTCTTCATAAGACAAGCTCTCCAATCCCAGCAGCATTTTGGTAAATCTCCTCTGCACCCTCTCTAAAGTATCTAGATCCTTCTCCTAATGAGGCGACTAGAACGGGATACAATACGTATTCCAAATCTGGTCTAATCAGGTTTTTATAGAGCTGCAGCAAAACCTCGTGGCTCTTAAACTCAATCCCCCCTGTTAATGAAAGTCAAAATACCATACGCCTTTTTAAAACCCTATCAACTTGAGTGGCAACTTTGAGAGATCTATGTATGTGGTCCCCAAGATCACACTGTTCCTCCACACTGCCAAGAATCCGGTCCTTAATCCTGTATTCAGCATTCAAATTTGACCTTCCAAAACGAATCACTTTGAACAACATCATTTTCAAATTAAATGGAAACTTCTATTCTACAGTGGTCATATTCCCTAAACGTTCTTTTACAACAAGGTTATTAATTGGCCCTTTCTGATTTGCATAATGCCACATTCAAAGTAATCTGTGTCCTTGTTGATTCCTCAATGTATTACTTTGAAAATGATCTTGAACACATTTAGGGGAAGATGATGGCCCTCGTGGTATAATCACTACACGATTAATCCAGAAATTCAGCTGATGTTGTGAGAACCTGGCAGGTGGTGGAATTTGAATTCAGTAATAATCTGGAATTAAGAATCCACTGATGACTGTGAAACTATTGTTGATTTTTAGAAAAACCCATCTGGTTCAGAAACCCACTACCACTCGCTGTCTTCTTTCGGTCAGCCAATTGTGTATCCAGAAAGCCAATTTCCCTGTATCCCATACCTCCTAACTTTCTGAATCAGCCTACTGTGGAGAACCTTATCAAATGCCATACTGAAATCCAAATGCACCATATCCACTGCTCGACCGTCATCAACTTGTCTCGTTACATCCTCAAAGAACTGAATAAGGCTTGAGAGGCATGACCTACTCCTCACAAAGCCATGCTGGCTATCTTTAATCAAAGCTGAAAGTGTGTTGCTGGAAAAGCGCAGGTCAGGCAGCATCCAAGGAGCAGGAGAATCGACGTTTTGGCCATAAACCCTTCTTCAGGGCTCATGCCCGAAACATCGATTCTCCTGTTCCTTGGATGCTGCCTGACCTGCTGCGCTTTTCCAGCAACACATTTTCAGCTCTGATCTCCAGCATCTGCAGTCCTCCCTTTCTCCTATCTTTAATCAAAGGGAACCTCAATTATCCGAATGAGACGGGAGGGCACTATTTCGTTCAGATAATCGATTATTTGGTTAATTGATTAACTGCCTTTCCTCTCGGGTTCAGAGTTTTTAAAGTCTGCTCTCTGTGCGGGAGACTGCAGAAGCATGCAAGACCCTGCCCTCATCTAAACCCCCCCCCCCCCCCCCACCAAACCCGTCAGACACTGCCTCCCCCCGTGCCCCCTCTCCGGGGCAGCCAGACTGTACAGCAACAACAAGACTGCTGCTGCAGCTGCCTTTGTGGGGTAAGTCCCCAAATAGCGCATACGCGCACACACTTCTTACTGCAACTTTTTAACAGATTCCATGTTTACCCTGTAGGACAATGTTGGTCAGATTATCTGGGGAAGGGGGAGGGAGGGGTCCCCTCTGTAGAACTCCAGGGAAAGTGTGGGAGAGAGAGCGAGAGCAAAAAGAGAAAGAAAGAAAGAGAGAGAGAGAGAGAGAGAGAGAGAGAGAGAGAGAGTGTGAGTGAGTGAGTGAGAGAGCACGAGAGAGAGAACGCAAAAGGTCAGTCATTTGGAGATGGTGCCTGTTTAATCACTGTTGGAAGCACGTCTTTGATGCAATGTTTCTATCTGGACCTCAAGATCTCCTTCGGATAAATCGGTATTCAGATAACCGAGGTTTCTCTGTAGTCATAAATCCTTTCCCTCAGGATCTTTTCCAGTACTTTGCTTACCACAGATGTTAAGACTGACTGGTCTGTAATTCCCAGGCATTTCCTTTTTTTGAACAAAGGAGCAACATTCACCTCCCTCCAATCATCTGGTACTACTCCGCAGAGAATGAGGATGTAAAGATCATTGCCAGAGGTGCAGCAATCTCATTCCTCACTTCCTGTACTAGCCCTGGGGACTTATCTATCTTGATGCTTCCCAGAATTGTCAGTACATCCACTTTCTTAATATCAATCTGTTCACGCCTATTAACCTGGGTCCATGGTGTTCTCACAATCAACTAGATCCCCCTCTCTAGTGAATACTGAGGCAAAAAAAATCTCATTTAGGGCATCCCCTATCTCTTCAGACTCCAGGTAAAAGTTCCCTCCACTATCCCTGATCAGTCCTACCCTCTAAGTGATCAATCTCTTATTCCTGAGTTTGCCCTAATCCTCCCCGCCAAGGTTTTTACATGACTCCTCTTAATTCTCCTCAGTCCATTTTTGGGTTCTTTCCTAGCTAACCTGTAATCCTCTAAAGCGGTGACAGAGCCTTGCTTCCTCAACCTTGAGTAAGCATCCTTCTTCCTCTTGTCGTGAAGCTTCGCTGGTCATCTAAGGCTATTTCACATCATTCCTTGCCTGCCTCTGTGGGACAAAGTTATCTAACACTTGCAACAAGTGCTCCTTAAACAGCCTCCACATTTCTTTCGTGCATTTCCCAAAGAACGACTGTTCCCAATTTATACTCCACAGCTCCTGTCTAATAGCAGTATAAGTTCCCTCCCCGATTAAATACCTTCCCATACTGTCTGCTTCTATCTGACTCCATGGCTATGGTAAAGGTGAGGCAGTTTTGGTCACTGGGTTGAGTGAAATAGGGGTTGATAGGAAGGGTGAGGGCAGTAACAATTTAAAAATACTATATATGAATGCACGAAGTATTGGAAATAAGATGGATGAGCTTGAGACTCTTTTGGAAATTGGCAGCTACGACATTGTGGGGATAACTGAGACGTGGCTTCAAGTGGACAGAGCCTGGGAAATGAATATTCAAGCCTATACGTGCTATCATAAGGACAGACTGACAGGCCCTGTTGGCAAAGGATGATATTCAGTCCGTTGCGCGGGGGGGGGGGGGGGAGTATAGCTAGAATCAGGGGATGTAGAGTCAGTATGGATAGAGCTGAGAAATTCTAAGGGTAGAAAGACCCTCTTGGGAGTTACCTACAGGCCCCCAAACAGTAGTATGGATATAAGGTGTAAGTTGAATAAGGAACTGAAATTGGCCTGTCGCAAAGATGTTACTACAGTTGTTATGGGGGAATTTCAACATGCAGGTAGACTGGGAGAATCAGGATGGTTTTGGACCTCAAGAGAGACTTTGTGGAGTGCCTCTGAGATGGATTCTTAGAACCGCTGGTGCTGGAGCCTACCAGGGAGAAGGCAATTCTGGATCTGATTGTTTAACGAACCAGAATTGATCAGGGACCTCAAAGTGAAGGAGCCATTAGGAGGTAGTGACCATAATACAATAAGCTTCAATCTGCAATTTGAAAGGGAGAGGGTACAATCGGTAGTGACAATATTTCAGTTGAATAAAGGAAACCATGGAGCTATGAGGGAGGAGCTGGCCAAAGTTCAATGGTGCAATACCTTAGCAGGGATGACAGTGGAGGAACAATGGCAGATATTTCTGTGTATAATGCAGAAGATGCAGGATCAGTTCATTCCAAAAAGGAAGAAAGATCCTATGAGGAGGCAGGGGTGGCCGTGGCTGACGAGGGAAGTTAAGAAACACAAAGTCAAAAGAGAAAAAGTATAACATAGCAAAGATAAGGGGAAAACAGAGGACTGGGAAGCTTTTAAAGAACAACAGAGAATTACTAAGAAGGAAATACACAGAAAAAAATGAGGTACGAAGGTAAACTGGCCAATAATATAAAGGAGGATAGTAAAAGCTTTTTTAGGTATGTGTAAGGCAAAAAAATGGTTAAGACTAAAATTGGGCTCTTGAAGACAGAAACGGGAATATATTACGGGGAACAAAGAAATGGCAGAAGAATTGAATTGGTACTTCACATCTGTGTTCACAGGGGAAGACACAAGCAACCTCCCAGAGGTAATAGTGGCTGAAGGACCTGAACTGAATGGAATTTATATTTGCCAGGAATTGGTGTTGGAGAGACTGTTAGGTCTGAAGGTTGATAAGTCCCCAGGGCCTGATAGTCTACATCCCAGGGTACTAAAGGAGGTGGCTCTAGAAATTGTGGATGCATCGGTGATTATTTTCCAAAGTTCGATAGATTCAGGATCAGTTCCTGCAGATTGGAGGGTTGCTAATGTTGTACCACTTTTTAAGAAAGGTGGGAGAGAGAAAACAGGAAATTATAGACCAGTTAGTCTGACCTCAGTGGTGGGAAAGATGCTGGAGTCAATTATAAAGGATGAAATTACGACACGTCTGGATAGCAGTAACAGGATAGGTCAGTGTCAGCATGGATTTATGAAGGGGAAATCATGCTTGACTAATCTTCTGGAATTTTTTGAGGATGTAACTCTGAAGATGGACAAGGGAGATCCAGTGGATGTAGTGTACCTGGACTTTCAGAAAGCTTTTGATAAAGTCCCACATAGGAGGTTAGTGAGCAAAATTAGGGCGCATGGTATTGGGGGCAAAGTACTGACTTGGATTGAAAATTGGTTGGCTGACAGGAAACAAAGAGTAGTGATAAACGGCTCCCTTTCGGAATGGCAGGCGGTGACCAGTGGGGTATCACAGGGATCAGTGCTGGGACCGCAGCTTTTTACAATATATATTAATGACGTAGAAGATGGTGTTAATAGTAACATTAGCAAATTTGCTGATGATACAAAGCTGGGTGGCAGGGTGAAATGTGAGGAGGATGTTAGGAGATTACAGGGTGACCTGGACAGGTTAGGCGAGTGGACAGATGCATGGCAGATGCAGTTTAATGTGGATAAATGTATGGTTATCTACTTTGGTGGCAAGAACAGGAAGGCAGATTACTACCTAAATGGAGTCAAGTTAGGTAAAGGGGCAGTACAAAGAGATCGGAGTGTTCTTGTACACCTGTCAATGAAGGCAAGCATGCAGGTACAGCAGGTAGTGAAGAAGGCTAATAGCATGCTGGCCTTAATAACAAGAGGGATTGAGTATAGAAGCAAAGAGGTTCTTCTGCAGCTGTACAGGGCCCTGGTGAGACCGCACCTGGAATATTGTGTGCAGTTCTGGTCTCCAAATTTGAGGAAAGATATTCTGGCTATTGAGGGAGTGCAGCGTAGGTTCACGAGGTCAATTCCTGGAATGGCGGGACTATCTTATGTTGAAAGATTGGAGCGACTGGGTTTGTATACCCTTGAGTTTCGAAGACTGAGAGGGGATCTGATTGAGACGTATAAGATTATTAAAGGATTGGACACTCTGGAGGCAGGAAACATGTTTCTGCTGGTGAGTGAGTCCCGAAACAGAGGGACTTTTTCCCTTTGGAGTACAGGATGCTGAAAGGTGACCTTATAAGAGGTTTATAATCATGGGAGGCATGGATAAGGTGAAGAACCAGGATCTTTTCCCAGGATAGAAAAGTTCAAAACCATAGGTTTAAGGTGAGAGGGGCAAGATTTAGAAGGGAACCAAAGTGCAACTTTTTCACACAGAAGGCAACTATAGATATCAATAAACACTGGTCAGGACAGCAGTGCCTACATCGTGTGAATGAATAATCAGGTCTAATTGAACGTCTGGACAGATTGACTGGTATTCATGATTTTCAGTATCAACAGATCATGGAGTGGTTATAGCACTGGAGACCTTTAGGCCCATTGATTCTGTTGCCTCTTTGCAATAACAATATAGTTCATCCTACTCCCTGTCCTTACAGCTTTTCAAATATATGCCAGAGGAAGTGCTAGAAGCAGGTACAATTACATTTAAAAGACATTCTAACAGGTATGTGGATAGGAAAGGTTAAGAGGGATATGGGCCAAATGTTGGCAAATGTTGGAAAAGCTGGTCGACATAGTCAAGTTGGGCTGAAGAGCCTGTTTCCATGCTGCATGACTCGATGTCTCTCTATGTATCTACAACTGCTTCAGTACCATCACTGAATATTCTCACTTCGGACTCGTGAACTGGATGGACGCAAGAGCAGGAATAAATAGTAAGCAAGCGGTAGCAGACATTTAAAGATTTAATTCACAACTCTCAAAATACAATCTCGTGAGAAGGAAAGATTCTAAAAGGACATAGTCTCAGAATAAATGCATTAGCTTAAGCCTGAGGGCATCAGTCTAATGTTAGAGGGGAACGAATAAAAGGGAACCAGAGGGGCAACTTCTATTTTTTTTTACACAGAAGGTGGTACTCAGATGGAATGAGTTGCCAGCAGAAGTGTTGAGGTGGGTACATTAATAACATTTAAAAGACATTGGACAAATACAAGGATTAGAAGGAAATGAGCCAAATCAAGGGAAATTGGTTAGCGTGGATGGACATTTTGGTCAGCATGGACCAATTTGGGCCAAAAGGGCCGTCTCTGTGCTGTAGGACTATATGACTGAGAGGAGGAGAAATTTCTTCTCTCAAATGGTTGTCTCTTTGGAACTCCTTGCCACAGGGAGTTATGGAGGCAGATTCCTTTGTGTATATTTAAGGTAGAGACAGATTCTCAATTAGTAGTGGAGAGGGCAGGAAGTAGGAAATGTCAGATCAGCTGTGATCCTACTGAATGGCACAGCAAGATTGGAGGGGCTAAATAGCCGACTCCTGTGCCTATTTCTTATGAATTTATGAAGTAGTTGAAGATGGTAGGCCCTAAGACAGTACCCTCAGGAACTTGAAATGTCCTACAGTTCATATGAGTGACATTCAACAACCATAACCATCGTCCTTTGTGCCAAGTATGACTGCTGCTATGGGAGAGAATTGCCCCATTCCCTCCCCCAAGTCCCAGCAACTCCAATTTTGTTGGGGCTCCTTTTGCCACAATTTGTCAATGTGGCTTTGAGGTCTAGATTCTGGTAAAATCCTAAAGGATTGTAAAACTGCCAGTGTAACATTCTTATTAAGGGAGGGAAGGAAACAAAAGGCAGGAAATGCATGACCAGTTAGCTTAACACAGATTTTGGGGAAAATGTCAGAGTCTATAATAAAGGATGTAATAACAGAGCATTTAGAAATATATAATTTTATCAAGCAGAGTCAACATTACTTCGTAACAGGGAAATCAGGTCAAACAAAGTTACTAGAATTCTTTGAGGTTGTAACATGCACGTTAGATAAAAAGGAAGCAGCTGATATATTATATTTGGGGTGTTTGATATGGTACCACAAATTAGGAAATTTAATAAGGTCAGAGCCAATCTGTTGGAAGGAATACATTAGCATGGATAGAGAATTGGCTAACGAATAGAAGACAGAAGGTGTTGTCAAGTGAGGCATTTTCAGGATGGCAACCTGGAACTAATAGTGTAACAGGAATCAGTGCTGAGACAATTATTTATTATACATATTCATGACTAAGTTGAGCAAAGTGAATTCATTAGAGACACACTATGATAAATATAAGTGAGAAGGCAAGTGGTGAGGATGACAGTCTGCAGAGAAATATAGACAGGTTAATTAAGTGGGCAAAAAACTTGGCAAATGGGATATAGTGGGAGGAAATGAGAGGTTATGCACTTTGGCACGAAGAAGAGGAGTTGAATATTATTTAAATGGAGAAATAATGCAGAAAGGTTCAGAACAAAGGCCTTTGGGAGTCCTCAACCATGAGCTACAGAATAACTTCTCAAAATTAGAAAAAAAACAAACTGCACCCTAACCAATGATTTATTTAGAACAGAGCAACATTTTAGAATAATGAACAATCTCCTCTTGAGATAAATTGTATTAAAAAGGAAGCAATGTCTAATTTATCACCCCTCTAACAGAATATTGCAGGATGAACATTACATCCAGCTGCCTGCAGCATTCGCTTAAATAAGACCATGAAACCATAAGGAGATAGGAGCAGATTTAGGCTATTTGGCCCATCAGGTCTGCTCTGCCATTTGATCGTGGTTAGTATGTTTCTTATTCCTATTCTCTTGTCTTCTCCTGGTAACAAAAGAACAAAGACACGGCACAGGAACAGGTTTTTCGGCCCTCCAAAACTGCGCCAATCCAGATCCTCTATCTAAACCTGCCCCCCATTTGCTAAAGATCTGTATTCCTTTGCTCCCTGCCCATTCAGGTGTCTGTCTGGATACATCTTAAATGACGCTATATCGTTCCAGTCTCTACCACCTCCACTGGCAATACCTTCCAGGCCCTCACCATCCTCTGCGTAAAGAACTTTCCATGCATATCTCCCCAAAACCTATCCCCTCTCACTATGACCTCGTGACTCCTAGTAATTGAGTTGCGCACTCTGGGAAAAAGTTCCTTGCTATCCACTTTGTCTATACCCTTCATGATTTTGTAGACCTCAAATCAGGTCCCCCCTCAACCTCAGTCTTTCTAATGAAAATAATCCTAATCTACTCAACCGCTCTTCATAGCTAGTGCCCCCCATACCAGGTACCATCCTGGTGAACCTCCTCTGCACTCTCTCAAAAGCATCCACATCCTTTTGGTAATGTGGTGACCAGAACTGTACGCAGTATTCCAAATGTGGCCGAACCAAAGTCCTGTACAACTGTAACATGACTACCAACTCTTGTACTCAATACCCCATCCAATGAAGGGAAGCATGCTGCATGCCTTTTTGAATACTTTACTGACCTGCATTACCATCTTTAGGGAACACTGGACCTGAGTACCCAGGTCTCTGTACGTCAACTTTTCCCATTTACTGCATCGTTCACTCTTGAAGTACATCTTCCAAAATGCATCACCTCACCTTTGCCAGAATTGAACACCATCTGCCATTTCTCTGCCCATCTCTCCAGTCTATCTATATTCTGCTGTATGCTCTGACAGTTCCCTTCATTATCTGCTACTCCACCAATCTTGGTTGTCATCTGCAAACTTGCTAATCAGGCAACCGATACCTTCCTCCAAATCATTTACATATATCACAAACAACAGTGGTTCCAGACGGATTCCTTGGAACACCATTTTGAGAAACTCTCTTCCACTACTACTGTCTCCTGTTGCCCAGTCAGTTCTCTATCCATCTAGCTAGAACACTCTGGATCCCATGTGACCTCACCTTCTCCATCAGCCTACTATGGGGAACGTTATCAACCTCCTTACTAAAGTCCATGTATATGACATCTACATCCCTTCCCTCATTAACCAACTTTGTCATCTCCTCAAATAATTCTACTAGATTGCTAAGACATGACCTTCCCCGCACAAAACCATGCTGCCCATTTCTGATAAGCCCATTTTCTTCCAAATGGAACTAGATCCTATCCCTCAGTACCTTCTCCAGCAGTTTCCCTATCACTGACTTCAGGCTTACCAGTCTATAATTACCTGGAGTATCCCTGTAACCCTTCTTAAACAAGGAGACAGCATTAGCTATTGTCCAGTCATCTGGGACCTCACCAGTGTTCAAAGAGCCTGCAAAGATATCTGTTAAAAGCCCCAGCTATTTCCTCTCTCGCTTCCCTCAGTAACCTGGGGTAGATCCCGTCTGTATCTGGGGACTTGTCTACCTTAATGCCTTTTAGAATACCCAAAACTTCCTCTCTGCTTATGCTGACTTGCCCTCGAGTTATCAAGCATCTATCCCTAACCTCAAAATCCATCATGTCCCTCTCCTCGGTGAATACTGATGCAAAGTATTCATTAAGAATCTTACCCATTTTCTCTGACTCTATGCATAACTCTGTCCTCGAGTGGGCCAACCCTTTCTCTAGTTACCCTCTTGCTCCTTATGTATGACAAAAAGGCTTTGGGATTTTCCTTAACCCTGTTTGCTAAAGATATCTCATGACCCTTTTTAATTCCTAGTTTCAGATTGGTCCTACATTCCTGACATTTTTCCAAAGCTTTGTTGGTCTTCAATAGCCTAGACCTTATGTACACATCCTTTTTCCTCTTAGCTAGTCTCAATTTCATCCATGGTTCCCCCAACCTTGTCATTTTGATCCCTCATTTTCACAGCAATAACACCTCTCCTGAACTCTAATCAATTGCTCTTTAAAAGCTTATCGGATATGGATTTCCCTTTAAACAGCTGCTCACAATCTACATTTTCCAGCTCCTGCCTAATTTTGGTATAGTTGCCCTTTACTCAATTTAGCGCTCTTCCTTTAGGACCACTCTCAGCTTTGTCCATGAGTATTCTAAAACTCATGGAATTGTGATCACGATTCCCAAAGTAACCCCCTATGAAACATCAACCACCTAGCCGGGCTCATTTCCCAACAGCAGGTCTAGTATGGCCCCCTTCCCGAGTTGGGCTATTAATATACTGCTCTAGAAAACCCTCCTGGATGTTCCTTACAAACCCCTGGAACCCTTTAATAATCAAGAAGCTATCTCTGTCTTAAACACACTCAAAGACTTGGCCTCCACAGCATTCTGCATAAATGACCAGCTGAAGAAATTCCTTATGTCAATTGTAAAGGACTGTCCCTTCTTTAGTTGTACCCTCAGGTCCTCGTCTCTCCTACTGATGGAAACAGCTTCTACACATCCACTTTATCCTGGTCTCTAAGTATTCTGTACATTTCTAAGAGAGTTCCCCAACCATTCTACATTCCATTGAGTAATGATCCAGAGACCTCAGCCAATCCTCCTATGACAAGCCCTTCATCCCCAGGATGATTTTTGTAAACCTACTCCAATGTCAGTGCATTCTTCTCTAGACAGATTGCCTGGAATTGCTCACTATATTTCAAATGCGGTCTGACTATAACCTTATATAGCCTTAGCAGTATATTTCTGCTCTTGTACACTTGCCCTCTTTACATGAATGCTGACAGTGCATTTACCTTCCTAAATGCCAAAGGAACCTTCATAATCTACCTCAAACCCACCGACTCCCACAGCTACCTGAACTACATCTCCTCCCACCACCTTCTCTAAATCTACTTCAGATCCACCGACTCGCATAGATACCTGACTACACCTCATCCCACCCCTGCTCCTCCAAATCCACTTCAAACCCACCGACTCTCTCAGCTACTTGGACTACACCTCCTCCCACCTCGCCTCCAGTAAAAATGTTATCCCTTACTCCCAACTCCTCCAGGGTATCTGCTCCCAGGAGGAGCAATTCAACTCCAGAACATCCCAGATGGCCTCCTTTCAAGGACTGCAAATTTCCCCTCCCACATGGTTTGCAGTGCCCTCCAGTGCGTCTCCTCCACTTCCCTCACCTCTGCCCTTGAACCCCATCGCTCCGACCGTAACAAGGATAGAACCCTCACCCCACGCCATCCCGGTCCTCACTTTCTACACCACCAACCTCCGGATACAACAGATCATCCTCCGCCATTTCCGCCACCTACAGTCAGACCCCACCACTAGAGATATATTTCCTTCCCCACCCCCATCAGCATTCTGCAGAGACCATTCCCTCGTTACATCCATGCTCCCCTCCAACATACCCTCCAGTCCTAGCACCTTGTCTTACCACTGCAGGTGGTGCAAAACCTGTGCCCACACCCTCTCCCTCACCTCCATCCAAGGCCCCAAAGGATCGCTCCACATCTGGCACAGATTTTCCTACACATCCAAACACCTCATCTACTGTGTCTGTTGCTCTTGATCTGGTCTCCTCCACATGGGGGAGACAGAACGCCAACACACGGACTGTTTCAAAGAACATCTCTGGGATACACGCACCAAACAAATGTCACTGCCCCGTGGCTGAACACTTCAACTTCCTCTCCCACACCCACCAAGGGCATACAAATCCTGAGCCGCCTCCACCACCATATCCTAGCTACCCGATGCCTGGAGAAAGTACACCTCATCTTCCACCTTGAGACCTTCCAATCACACTGTATCAATGTTGATTTCACCAGATTCCTCATCTCCCTTCCCCTTACCCCACCTCATCCCAGATCCAACCCTCCAACTCAGTACTGCCCTCTTGAAATATTCCACCTGTCCATCTTCATTCCCACCTATCCACTCCATCCATCATCACCTCATCTCTGCATCTACCTTGCACTTTCCCGACTACCTGCCCCCCGCCACCCCAGGCTCACAACTCCCACCTATTTATCAGGCCATTTCTCCCAATCTGCAACTCCCCCCACCAACTTCCTGATGAAGGGCTTATGCCTGAAACATTGATTCTGCTTCTCCTAGGATGCTGCCTGACTGGCTATTACTGCACTTTTCAGTGACGATGCTAAATTAACCTGCATATTAACCTTAAGAGAATCCTGAACTTACTCTCAAGTCACCTTGTGCTTCAGATTTCCTAAGTACTTCTGTAGAGATTGGAACAAGATCAATCAGGTGCACCTTATAGGAGGAGTTCCCTGACTGGGGCTGTTACCCTCTCCAAACAGGGAGCCTTGGCTGACAGATATAAACAGAAATTTTTCTTCAGAATCCCTACAATGTGGAAACAGATCATTCAACCCAAAAAGTCCACACCAACTCTCTGAAGAGCATCCCACCCAGGCTCACCCCTACCCTATCTTTTCCCAAGGCAAATTCACATAACCTACATATCCCTGGAAACAATGGGCAATTTAGCATGACCAATTTACTTAATACACATCTTTGAACAGTGGGAGAAAATCAATGCAGACACAGGGAGAACGTGCAAACTCCACAGACAGACACTCGGACTGGAATTGAACCCGGGTCCCTGGTGCTATGAGGCACCACTGAATCACCATGCTGCTGAGTGCCAGGCATTCTGTTCATTCTAGGAGCTGACACTAAACTAGCTAGCTCAGTGTTTTGTACTATGCATATGTAAATAAAGGTTGACTTGGGGACAGGATACCAGCCTTCATGGAGTTATTTCAGCTTGCAGAAAATAGTCTTCACCTCCATTCTTCAAACAAAAGTGCATAACCTCAATTTTCAACACTGTATTCAATCTGCTACTCCTTTGCTCACTCTCCTAACATCCTCAATGCGACATTAATCTTTGTGACATGTCCAAACTTAGCAACAATGATCTCAGTCCTTGTCCAGATTGTTAATGTATAAGATAGATAGTTGCAGTCTCAACACTGACCCCTGTGGAACTCCACTTTTCACCAACTGCAATCCCAAAAAGGATTCCTCTTCCTTATAAATTATATTACAAGTCCAAAACCAAGTAGTGCATGTACCACAAAGGAATCTAAAGCACCGCAACCTTATGGGTGAATTTTGTACCAATAACAGTTATTTTGTACACACTCCTAAATGCATCAAATTAATAATACTCTAGATTTATACAAAATGGTTTGGAACGACTGAACACGAGGTTGCGAAATCCAAAAGCCATACTCACATTGCACTTTGTGGTAAGATACGGCTGAAGGGTCATTGCATGTTTTACCATGAGATGAGGCTGGATTTTGCTGAACAGGTATAATGTAATTAAACAAGCCACGAGACAATTTGTATTCATGCCTTTACTATCCGAATCTGCGGGGATACAATAAAAGAGTTAATACTGGAAATCAGAGCACCTTATGCCCACTAAGCTTATAATTTTGTTAGAGTCATCATTCAATCAAAATTATTTCAGCAGAAAGTTTGGTTGCAGAGTTTTGGTACCACTGTCTGAGAAACAGAATTTCTTTTGAAAAAGGTTAACTTTCCATTCATGAAATGTAAAACGACACAAAGATATGAATCCCAGACTGAGTGGGAATTTGGGAGGGCATTGTAGAGGGAGCTATATGCTGTACCTGTCAGAAGCACAGAGCTGTACAGTATGGAAACAGACCCTTCAGTCCAACTTGTCCATACCGACCAGATATCCTAAATTAATCTTGCTCCATTTGTCAGCATGCGGCTTATATTGCTCTAAACCATTTGTATTCATAAACCCATCTAGATGCCTTTTAAATACTGTAATTGTACCAGCCTCCACCACTTCCTTTGGCAGCTCATTCCATACACGTACCATCTCTCGGTGTGAAAAAAGGTGCCCCCTAGGTCTTTTTTAAATCTTTCCCTTTTAGTTTTGGACTGCCCCCATCCTGGGGAAAAGACCTTGGCTATTCACCCTATCCATGCCCCTTATGGTTTGATAGACCTCCAGAAGGTCACATGCCCTGGGAGTGTTTGATGAAGACAGTATAGAGCAAGCTTTACTGTGCGCGCTACATTTGCCCTATAAGTGTTGCATGGGACATGTAGAGAAAGTTGTGTACAATGCTGTGTAGGATATGTGACAGGACATCCCGTATCTTATACTGAATGGACAAATGCCAAGTAGTAGATATGGGAGAAGGATATCAGAGAGAATAGATCTGATTGAAATATGGGGGAGAAGTCACTGTGTTAAAAAGGATTGCTATGAAGAGAGGATGAGTAGATTATTTTCATTAGAAAGACAGAGGTTGAGGGGGGACCTGATTGAGGTCTACAAAATCATGAAGGGTATAGACAGGGTAGCTAGCAAGAAGCTTTGCCCCAGAGAGGGTAATCAATTACGAGCTCAAGGTGGAAGGGGGGGTGGGGGGGGTGGGGGTGGAGGGGGAGATGTGCGTGGAAAGTTCTTTACACAGACAGAGGTGGTTGCCTGGAACGCGTCGTCAGCAGAGGTGAAAGAGACAGCCATAATAGCATCATTTAAGATATATCTGGACAGATGCATGAATGGGCAGGGAGCAGAGGGGTACAGATCCTTAGAAAATAGGTGACAGGTTTACATAGAGGACCGGAATTGGCACATGCTTGGTGGGCTGAAGGGCCTGTTCCTGTGCTGTGACAAGGGAGATTGATTTGCGAGAAGGAAACCAAATCAAAAGGACCCTGATGTATTCTGGGAGGTTGATGAGGGGTCTAGAAAAGGTGGATAATATGGTCAAGGGTCCTGTGAACCAGCAGTTTAGGACAAGAGTAGACATTTCAAAGGTTGTGATATGGAAGTCAAGCCAGAGATATGTAACAAAGCGGGAGGCAAGGACTGATTAGGAATAGTCAGCATAGCCTTGTGAATGGGAAATCGTGTCTCACAAACTTGATAAGAGTTTTTTTGATGATGGGACCAGCAAGATAGATGAGGTCAGAGCATTACAAGTTGTCTATATGGACTTTAGCAAGACCTTTGACAAGGTTATACATGGATAGTAGTTAGTACAGTTAGATCACATGGGACACAGGGAGAACTTCCCAATTAGATACAAAATCAGCTTGACGGTAGGAGACAAAGGGTGGAGTTTTTCATACTGGAGGCATGTGTCCAGCAGTTTTCCCAAAAGGCTCGATGTTGGGTCCACTGTTGTTTGTCATTTATACAAACAATTTGGATGAGAATATAGAAAGTTATAGAATCCCTATAGTGTGGAAACACACCTTTTGACCCAACAAGTCCACACTGACCCTCCGAACTGTAACCCTCCCAGTCCCATTCCCCTACTATTCTACATTATCCCAGACTAATGCACCTAACACACACATCCCTGAACAGTATGGGCAATTTAGCTTGGCCAATTGACCTGACTTGCATATCTTTGGATTGTGGGAGGAAACCCACACAGACATGGGAAAAATGTACAAACTCCTCACAGACAGTCACCCAAGGCAGCAATTGAACCCAGGTCCCTGGGAATGTGAGGCCACAGTGCTAATCACTGAGTCACCATTCTGCCCCTTAAAATTAATGGTGTAGAAGACAGTGAAGATGGTCAAAGAGTAAAATGGGATCTTGATCAATTGGGGCAAGGAGTGACAGATGGCATTTAATTTAGATAAATACGATGTAGAGCATTTTGGTAATGTGAACATGACAGGACATGCACAGTTAATGATAGGGCTCTGGGGAGTGTTGTTGAAATAGACACTAGGGTTCAAGTAGGCAAAAGTGAGGACTGCAGGTGCTAGAAATCAGTCTAGATTAGCATGGTGCTGGAAAAGCACAGCTCAGGCAGAATCAGAGGAGCAGGAAAATCGACGTTTCAGGCAAAAACGTTGATTTTCCTGCTCCTCGGATGCTGCCTGACCTGCCATGCTTTTCCAGCACTATCCTAATCTAGACTAGGGTTCAGGTACATAGTTCCTCGAAAGTGGCATCAGAGGTAGACAGGACAGTAAAGGCTGCATGTCCTTGGCATGCAGGGGGCAGAAAGGATTTACAAGGATGTTAGTGGGACTGGAGGATAAGTGTTATAAAGGAGGTTTGAATAGGCTGGGACTTTTTTTCCTCTTGTGTAGGAGGTTGAGGGGTGACCTTATGGAGGGTTATAAAATCATGAGGAGCACAGATAAGGTGAATAGGAAAGGTCTTTTCCCTATGGTTGGACAGTTCAAAGCTAGAGGGCATTTTAAAAAAAACGTGGAGGTGCTGGTGCTGGACTGGGGTGGACAAAGTCAGAAGTCACACGATACCAGGTTTTAGTCCAACAGGTTTATTTCAAATTGCAAGCTTTCAGAGCACTGCTCCTTTGTCCCTTCACCTGATTTAAAAAGGATCTGAGGGACAACTTTATCCACACAGAGGGTGGTGTGTATGTGGAATGACCCGCCAGAGGATGTGGTCTATTTGGATCGGTAAATGAACAGGAAAAGTTTAGAGGAATATGGGCCAAACTCAGGCAAATGGGACTAGTTTAGTTTGGTAAACCTGGTCAGCATGGATAAGTTGGACTGAACAGTCTGTTTTAGTGCTGTATAATTCTATGACAGTCGGATCAAAAAGAATGGAAATCCTTCCAGGAAACATTTATAAGGGATGATTTGCAAATAAAGCAATAAGTATATGAGAATATTCATTGCTGTATTAACACTAACTCTTACAACCAAGTACATCTCAAATTGAAACAACTTTCAATTAAAACTGTGCATTTCAACGTTCAGTACTGTACTGGCCATCAAATAACATCACCAAAACAACTGGCAAGTAAAAGGGCCAAAAATCAAGTCAACAGTCAGACACAAACACATCACGTAAAGAAAATGTCAACACAGAGGGCTTTGGGATTCATAAACAAATACTGAATACAAAAGCAGGGATATTATAATGAACCATGATAACGTTCAAGTTGGGCCATGACTAGGGTATTACTTGCAGTTCTGATCACCACACTTTAGGAAGAGGGGACAATTTGGAATGATTCCAAGAATGAGAGACTCAAACTATGAAGGTAGTTTGGGGAAACAAGGATTGTTTTCTTTAAAGTAAAGGAAATAGACAGGTGATTTAATAGATGGCATTAGATTACACAAGTTTTGATAAAGTAGAAAAAGTCTGATTAAGGTTCATAAACTTATTTGAAAATTTGGATTCAGAAGTGGAGAACTGGATGTAAAGCAGATTTTATTTGGTTTTCAATTCTATAAAGTTCTGAAGGTCATTTTGAACAGTGAGTTACCAAAAAGCATTTCCAAGAAATCATGTCACTTTAGATGACCAAATATCTAGCCATAGATAATAACGAGAGTGTTTGCTGATTTGAGGTTTCAAATCTCGAGAGTTGAGGGGAGGAGAGAGAAGGGGGTTTAGTCAGGTTCACTCCAAAAGAAGCCAAGTTCATTTGAACAGGAGCAGGTTGGTTCAAAGAGAAGATGTCTTTAACAGCAGAGGGTGGCATAGTGGCCCAGTGGTTAGCAGCACCAGGGATCTGGATTCGATTCCAGGTAACTGCGCAAACTCCACATAGACACTCTCCCAGTTTCCTGCCCAGGTCCAAAGGTGTGGAGGTTAGGTGGATTAGCCATGCAAAATATGGATTACAGGGATAATGTGGGGGAGTGAGTCTGGATGGGATGCTCTTCAGAAGGTCGGTGTGGATCCAAAGGGCCGAATGGCCTGTTTCCATGCTGTAGAAATTCTAATGATTCTACTACCAACAGTCCAAACAATCAGCACTGGCAGGAGGGGGAATGGAGAGAAGAGTTGTGAATTGCCAAAAATTAAGTCATAAACAGAAGGCTGTGAAAGTGTCAAACAGGAAAACATTCTACAAAGCTGTAGTGAAGTTATGAATCACATTAAGCAAATTATTTGAGTAAGCAACTTGTTGAATGATCTCCAATGACATATTAATAAAGAAAATTGTATCACACGAATGCAAAAATTTATCAAAAACTACTTAGAGCATGCAAGTAAAACAAAAGAGGTTTCGTGCAGTCACAGGGGTAACCTTTCAGTGAGGTTTGCATGTCAGATTGTTGTTAAGACAGAAGTGTTAAATCTTTATGACATCTGTAATGACTTCAAAAGGTCCTTGCAGAGTGTAACATCGTTTGGATTTTTCACTTAAGTAACAAACTTGTATATTGTTTTTGTTTCAAGTACGTTTACAGCCCCTTGTTAATGTATTCAGTGACTGACCTCCACAGTAAACAGTAAGAACAAACAAAATTTATGGTAGATCAAACATGGTCTCAACACAAAATATGACTTATTTAGTATTCATCAACTAAGGGGTGGTCTTTGAGGAAGCAATGATTGACTTCAACACTAAATTGGACAGGGACCGAAGGGAAATGAACTTTAAGCTCAGGGATATAGACAGGGTGGGAGAAAAGGGGAATCGACTGGATTACTCTCCAAAGAGTTGGCATGAAACACAATGGGCCAAAATGGTTTCCATCTGTGCCTCAATACCTCTATGACAGAACATTTAACAGGACTGACAAGTTATATTCCCATTTCATTCCTTTCCATTTACCTGCAAGGGATTCTTCATATTTCAGAATGTGCTCCACCAGATTATCCACTATCTGCACACAGGCCTTCTTCACAGGCTTGTATGAAGCATCTTCCTCAGACTTCAACAACTGAAAGAACACAGCAGAGTTCAGTTAAATAATTTGAAAAGATTTATCCTTATTTATACATAATTTGTGCTTCCTGACAACTAACCAATCCTTTATTCCGATCATCATGATATGCTGTGTGTTTTTCTCTTGTGTAGTAACCTTTGGTGTAGCACTTAATCAAGCTTTTAAAAATCCAAGTACACCACATGGGTGGGGTTTAATAATGGTATAGTGCTAATGTCAATGGACTAGTAATCGAGAAACCAAAGCTAATGCCGCGGTAACATAATTAAAATTCAATTCCATGATTGGATTTGAACCGAAAAATCCCTGCTGTGCTTTAGACAAGGAAATCTGTCATCTTTATCTAGCCTGGACTATATGCAACTCCAGGTCTGCAGCAATGTGGCTAACTCTCCACTGTGAAATAGCTAGCAAAATGCATTCCAACTCCTGTACACAATGCTCTGATCTATGAAGGCAAGTGTGCCAAACATCTTGTTCATCACCCTGTCTCCATGTGATGGCACTTTCAAGTAACTATATCCCTGCAACCCTCGGGTCCCTCTGTTCAACAATACCCCAAGGGACCTGCCATTAACTGTGCAAGTTCTGCTCTTTTTTAATTTGCAGAAACTATTTTTTATATTACTAGATTGCTTTACCATGAAAGCGGTTTTCCCTCCTTTTATTAAGAGCCATATTTTGACAGTTATTATCTGACGCCCTACCAGTAATGTCTAAACATACAAATCAGGAACAAAAAGAGGCCAGTCAGTCCCTTCAGCCTGCACCACCATTGAGACATAAGATAATCAGAGAGTTAGATAGGGTGTACAGTGACAGCTTTTTTACTTGGATGGTGATGGCTAGCACAAAGGGACACAGCTTTCAATTGAGGAGTGATAGATATAGGACAGATGTGAGAGGTAGTTTCTTTACTCAGAGAGCAGTAGGGGCATGGAACGGCCTACCTGCAACAGTAGTAGACTCATTAACTTCAAGACCATTTAAATAGCTACTGGATAAACATATGGATGAAAATGGAATAGTGTAGGATAGATAGGCTTCAGATTGGTTCCACAGTCGATGCAACATAGAGGAACAAAGAATATTATAGCACAGTACATGCCCTATGTTCTAAGTGGGGACTCTGCAAAAGAACTTGGACAGGCTAGGAAAGTGTCAAGTACGATATGGGAAAGTGTGAGGTTATGCTCTGGTAGGACAAATAGAGACGCAGACTACTTTCACAATGGGGAAAGACTTCAGAAATCCAAAGCACAAAGAGACTCTAGATTTTCAGTTAAACAATCTTGAATGTTGGCATTTACTTTAAGAGGACAAGAATACAAGAGCAGGGATAAATTGTGCAAGGCTCTGGTGAAACTGTATTCAGAATACTGAGCACAGATTTGGCCCCATTTTGAAGTAAAGATGTGCTGGCATTGGAGGGAGTCTAGAGGAGGTTTACAAAAATAATCCCAGGGATGAAGGCTTTGTCACATGAGGAGCTGTTGATGACTCTGGGTGTGTACTCAATAAAGTTGAGGGGGTTGGGGGGAGATCTTATTGAAACTGACAGAATACTAAGAAGCCCGGAGGTGATGCTTCCATTGGTAGGAGGGACTAGGACCTGAGGGCACAGCCTCAGAATGAAGGGAGGATGCTTTCGAACGGGGCAGACGACAAGGACGAGGCTTTCGAACGGGGACGAGGACAAGGCTTTAGAACGGGGAGGAGGACGAGGCAGAGGGTTAGAATGGGGAGGACGACGTGGCCGAGGCAGAGGGTTTAGAACGAGGTGGTGGATGAGGCCAAGGCTTTAGAACGGGGAGGAGGACAAGGACGAGGCCGAGGGTTTAGAACGGGGAGGACGACGAGGACGAGGAGGATGAGGCAGAGGCTGAGGCTTTAGAATGAGGAGGGGGAGGTGGACGGGGCCCAGGCTTTAGAACGGGGAGGGGGAGGAGGCCGGGGCTGAGGGTTGAGGACGAGGAGGAGGACGAGGAGGAGGAGGACGAGGAGGAGGAGGACGAGGAGGAGGAGGACGAGGAGGAGGAGGACGAGGAGGAGGAGGACGAGGACGAGGACGAGGAGGAGGACGAGGACGAGGACGAGGACGAGGACGAGGACGAGGACGAGGAGGAGGACGAGGAGGAGGAGGAGGAGGACGAGGAGGAGGAGGAGGACGAGGAGGAGGAGGAGGACGAGGAGGAGGACGAGGAGGAGGAGGACGAGGAGGAGGACGAGGAGGAGGACGAGGAATTCCTTCAGCCAGAGCATGGTGAATCTGTGGAACTCATTTCTGCAGCAGACTGTGGAGGCCAAGTCACTGAGTGAATTTGAGACCTAGATAGATAAGGGCAGTAAGGGAATCAAGGGTTACTGGCAGAAGGGAAACATGGACCTGGTTTAAGGAACAGATGTTACGTGTCTTTGACAGGTATGTCCCTGTCAGGTAAGGAGGAAGCGACAAGATAAGGTAACCGCGGTTTACTACAGAAATTGTATCTCTTGTTAAGCAGAAGAGGGAGGCTTATGTGATGTTGAGACAAGTTGTTTCAGATGAGGGGATGGAGAGTTACAGATTAACTAGGAAGGACTTAAAGAGAGAGTTAAGAGGAGCAAGGAGGGGACATGAGCAGTCATTAGCAGGTAGAATAAAGGAGAACCCTAAAGCTTTCTACAGATATGAGAGGAATAAAAGGATGACGAGGGTAGAATTGGGGCAAAGACAGAAGTGGGAAGTTGCGTGTGGACCCTGTGGAGATTGGAGAGGTGCTAAATGAATATTCCTCACCCATTTTCACTCAGGTTGACAGTGCTGTTAAGAAGGCATACAGTGTTTAGGTTTTATTGGTAGAGGGATTGAGTTCCTGAGCTGTAATGTCATGCTGCAACTATACAAAATGCTAGTGTGGCCTCACTTGGGATATCGTGTACAGTTCTGGTCGCCCCTTTACAGGAAGGATGTGGAAGCATTGGTAAAGGTGCAAAGGAGATTTGCCAGGATATTACCTGGTTTGAAGTGAAGGTCTTATGAGGAAAAGCTGAGGGACTTAGATCTGTTCTCATTGGAGAGAAGGCGGCTAAGAGGGGATTTAATAGAGAACATACAAGATGATTAGAGTATTTGATAGGGTGGACAGTGAGACTCTTTTCCCTAGGATGATGACATCTGCTTGTACAAGGGGGCATAGCTGTAAATTGAGGAGTGATAGATTTAAGACAGATGTCAGAGGCAGGTTCTTCACTCACTGTGGTAAGGGCATGGAATGCCCTGCTTGCCAATGTAGTTAACTTAGAAGCATTTAAACAGTCCTTGGATAAGCAGATGGATGACAATGGGAGAGTGTAGAGTGATGGGCTTAGATTAGTTTACAGGTCAGCGCAACACCAAGGGCCAAAGGGCCTGTTCTGCACTGTATTGTTTGATGTTCTAAGGCAGGAGAACGGGGATAAGAAAAATATCAGTCATGATTGTTTGGTGGAGCAAACTCAAATGGGTCAAATGCCTAAATCTGCTCCTGTGCCATATGGTCTACCATAAGCACTTCTAATCACCACAGTATATGAACAATTGTGATTGCATTCAAGGCAGTACTATGGCGTTTCTGGGATTGTCTGGGATTGAGCTTTTCAGGTACAAACAGAAGCTAGATGAGTTCAGGTTGTTTTCTTAGGGGCAGAGAAGTTTGACAGAGGACCTGATAGAGGCGTAGATGATTACTTTGGGTATGGACAGGTTGAATAGAAAACAAGTGGTGTCCCTTAGTCAAAATATTCATGACTAGGGGGCATAATTTTAAAATGAAAGGCAGAAAGGATTTGAGGAAAGCTTTTTTTTCTAACCAGAGGGTGTGGTAATCTGGAATGCACTTCCAGCATCTGCAGTCATTGTTTTTACCTCACCTGGAGAGTAGTTGAGGCAAGCAACCTCAGAACTCTTAATAAAGTACTTGGATGAGCATTGAAGCGTCATAACATTTAGGTCTTAAAGGCAATAAAGGTTACCCAAGCCAACAAAATCCACACGGGACTAAATAAAAGTTAAAATTAATTTACTCTTCATACAAGTTTTTCTTAATTAATCTATATTTCCCTACAAGATTACTAATTTTGACCTGAACCATTTCTGAAAGTTTCCGCAAGGTGAACCAAAGAAACTGAAGTCTTTGGTCTACTTCTCCTCCTTTCAGTCAGTAGACTTTGGCTGGCTGAGACATGTGCAAAACTGTTGACTCTTAGTTGTCCTCAGGACAATTAGGGAAGGCCAATAAATAGTGGCCTAGCCAGCAATGGCCACGATCCATGACTAAGTGAAAAACTGACTGTTACATCTGCTTAGCAATTCAATACAGTCGTGGCTATTCTGTAAGTGTTTTCAATTCTTCAATTTCACATTTCCATCTACATCCACCACCACACCCCCCCCCCACCCCAACATACCCCACCCCAACAGATAACCCTCGATCCTTCTAACAAGGATTAATCCACTTGTCTCACAAACATTCAATGACCAGCCTTCACTGTTGAGTTCCATGACCCTAAAAAAAAGCTAATCTTTTCCATAAAGGGCTGCCCTCTAGTTCTGAACTGACCCATAAATTTAAACATTCATTTTATATCCACCTTCTAGATTTGAATCAAGTCACCCCTCACTCTTCTAAATTCAAGCAAAAACAGGCCCAACCTGTCTGACATCATCAGACAACCCACTCATATTTCAAACTTACAAATTACAACAGGAAGAGCGCCTCATCTTTCGCCTAGGAACCCTCCAACCACAAGGGATGAACTCAGATTTCTCCAGTTTCCTCATTTCCCTTCCCCTCACCTTGTCTAAGTCAAATCCCTCAAACTCAGCACCGTCCTCCTAACCTGTCTGCCCCCACCCCCACTCCGGCCTATCACCCTCACCTTGACCTCCTTCCGCCTATCGCATTTCCAACTCCCCTCCCCCAAGTCCCTCCTCCCTACCTTTTATCTTAGCCTGCTGGACACACTTTCCTCATTCCTGAAGGGCTCATACCCGAAACGTCGATTCTCCTGCTCCTTGGATGCTGCCTGATCTGCTGCACTTTTCCAGCAACACATTTTCACCTTACAAATTACAACACCAGGTTATAGTTCAACAAGCTTATTTGGAAGCACTAGCTTTTGCAGTGTTGCTCCTTTATCAGGTGGTTGTGGAGTAGTATACAGAATTCATCTTTTAAAATGGGCATGTTAGTTTCAATTCTTTCATATGCAAATTCCGTAACTTTCTTAAAGTTTCCTTCTCAAGTGAACTTTAATAATAGGTGCCACATTGGCCTAATATGGCACCTACTGTTAAAGTTCACTTGAGATTGTAACTTTAAGTTCTGGGATTTACACATGAAAAGAACTGAAACCAACATGCCCATTCTAAAAGATGAGAGACTTACAAATAATCCAAGTCTTTTTCAATATATAATTTCAGTTTACATCACACTGTAAACTTTTGCTATAAATTCTGTGTCCTACGATCTTATGCTCCACAACCACCTGATAAAGGAGCAGCACTCTAAAAGATAGTGCTTCCAAATAAACTTAGAACAATACAGCGCAGAACAGGCCCTTCGGCCCTTGATGTTGCACCGACCTGTGAGCTATTCTCAGCTCGTCCCTTTACATTATCCCAAAATAATCCATGTGCTTATCTAAGGATTGTTTAAATCTCCCTAATGTGGCTGAGTTGACTATATTAGCAGGTAGGGCATTCCACACCCTTACCACACTCTGCGTAAAGAACTTTCATCTGACAGCTGTCTTAAATCTATCATTCCTCAATTTGTAGTTATGCCCTACAAATTGAGGGGTGATAGATTTATTGGACTTGTTGGACTATAACCTGGTGTGTGACTTTTAACCCTGTACACCCCAGTCCAACACCGGCACCTCCAAATCATATTCCAAACTGATTGGTCTGTATTTGCTGGGCATATCACTAATCACTTCTTTGAACAAGCATGTAAACATTTGAAATTCTCCAATCCTCTGCCAACACCTAAGTTTAAGGAAGATTTGAACAGTATTCATATTGAAACTGCTTTGTTTCAACCTCACCTTCAGGCCAGCATGTTAACCGTCCGATCAACATGTGGTATAAATTTCAAGGAATTATGCACCTGAACCTCTAGGTCCTTCTATCTTGCAACATATGCCAGGGCCCTACCATTAAATGCACAAGATCTCCCTCTCTTTCCTTTGCCAATATGCAATATCTCACATTTATTCAAATTAAACTCCATGTGCAACTCCTCAGCCCACTGATCCAATTTAACATCCTTTATAATTGTCCTAAATTTGGAATTTACAGACTTATTACAAACATGCATTTTTGATTTATACTGAAAATGGAACATGTAAATCCTCAGCTAACATCACCCGAGAAATACTAATGTAATTTACATACAATTAACACCCAGGCAGCATCCGAGGAGCAGGAAAATCGACGTTTCAGGCAAAAGACCTTCATTAGGAATATTCCTGAAGGGCTTTTGCCCAAAACGTCGATTTTCCTGCTCCTCGGATGATGCCTGAACTGCTGTGCTTTTCCAGCACCACTCTAATCTAGAATCTGGTTTCCAGCATCTGCAGTCCTTGTTTTTACCTAATTAACACCCAGCCACAGCCATAATAACCTGAAAACAATTGATATCACTTGATCTCACAAGCTAAGCAGTTTCAGGCTTGGGCAGCATTCGGATAAGAGAATGCCTGGAAATATCAGCATAGTAGTCTTTGGAGCATTTGTGGCGTAGTGTTAAGGTTATTACCTCTGAGCTAGGAAGCCCAGGTTCAAGTCCCATCTGCCCCAGAGGTGTGTCATAAAATCGCTGAACAAGTTAATTAAAAAATACAGCAAACTTAATTTTAACCAGCACCTTATCAACCAGTATTCTTGGTCAACTGACAAAAATCATACACCTCAAATATTGCAATGTCTGCGTATTTAATGCTATAAGTAAAGTATAC
The DNA here is from genome assembly GCF_047496795.1 of Chiloscyllium punctatum. Classification (NCBI taxonomy): domain Eukaryota; kingdom Metazoa; phylum Chordata; class Chondrichthyes; order Orectolobiformes; family Hemiscylliidae; genus Chiloscyllium; species Chiloscyllium punctatum. Next base: position 447,310 of record NC_092740.1, read on the forward strand.
CAGTGATGTGTATACCCCTTGCATTGTGTTTCTATTGTGTGTATCGATCTATATTGACTTCAGGAGGTGTGCTGATGTTTTCCTATAGATTTTTGAGGAATGTGATGTTTCAAAGCTTCATTTGGTCAGGGATTATTGAAGTTATGCATATATCTGGATTATCCAGAATATTTGATCAATTTCTGGCCCTAGAGGTGCCCGTTAATAAAACACTTGCTGTCTAGATTAGAGTAGCGCTGGAAAAGCACAGCGGGAATGAAGAGCTTTTGTCCGAAACGTCGATTTTCCTGCTCCTCGGATGCTGCCTGACCTGCTGTGCTTTTCCAGCACCACTCTAATCTAGACTCTGATTTCCAGCATCTGCAGTCCTCACTTTCGCCAAAAACATTTGCTGTATCTAGTACTGTGAATCTACGGTACTTGTAGCAGTGCCCCCTACCTCTCAGCCAAGAAACTGGTATCAAGTAGGACCAGAACCCAGGGGTGTATAATAACGACTTTGACTACTTGATTGGAAAACCTCTACAATTAACACCTAGCCCGCAACCATATTAGTCTGAAAACAACTGATCTCTTTTAATCTTGGACATTAAATAGATTCAGGCGTGGTTTGTACTCGAATGGAAGATTGCCTGGGAATACCAGACAGAGTAGGGACACTTGTGTAGTGTTAGTGTCCGTACCTCTGGGACAAGATATCTGTGTTCAAGAACCACCTGTTCCAAGTTGTGTCATAACATTTCTTAACAGGTTAAGCAAAAAGAATTAGCTTTAATCAACACCCGGTAAGGGCTTTTGCGGCAGTGTCACTACTTCTGGGCGTTGAAACCCCCTGGTTCAAGTCTCACCTGCTCCAGATGTGTATCACTGTTAGATTAGATTACAGTGTGGAAACAGGCCCTTCGGCCCAACAAATCCACACTGACCCGCCGAAGCGCAACCCACCCATACCCCTACATTTACCCCTTACCTAACACTACGGGAAATTTAGCATGGCCAATTCACCTGACCTGCACATCTTTGGACTGTGGAAGGAAACCGGACCACCCGGAGGAAACCCACGCAGACACAGGGAGAACGTGCAAACTCCACACAGTCCCCTAAGGCGGGAATTGAACCCAGGTCTCTGGTGCTGTGAGGCAGCAGTGCTAACCACTGTGCCACCGAGCCGCCCAACTGTCTGAACAAGTTGTTTGAAATAAATACAACTAACACATAAGGAGTCCTGTGCTACAGTGATACTGTGCCTATCTCTGGCCAAGGTTCAAATTAATTTGCTCCAGTGATGTGTCATAAAACATCTGAACAGGTTGATTAGAAAATATCTACAGTTAACACCCAAGGAGACTAACATGGGAATACCAGATGCAGCATGCGCGAGTATTATCTTGGGTAAGTGGTTGTGTTCCCAACCTGGAGACAATGGACCCAGGTTCAAGTCCCACCTGCTCCGGGGTGTGTAATAATGTCACTGACTAGGGTGATTTAAAAATATTTACAATTACCACCCATAGATGGCTCTTGGGACAGAGTGGTGGTGTCACTATCTGTGCTGGAAAGTTTGGGTTTAAAGTCCCATTGCGTCAGAAGATGGCATAACATTTCTGAACACTCAAAACTTCCTCACCCATCAAGGGTTTTAATCCCACTACAGAAAGATCTAGAATACCAATGGAAAAGTTTCCAACTTGATAGTTAAGACTCCCAGCAGGACCAGGATAACTTTCTAACCTTGTATCTAACTCAACCAGAGTTTGAAAAGTTAAGCTCTCATGCAATGGAAATCTTATCTGTATTGTACTTACATTCTGAAGAAGCTGCTCAAACCAATCGTACCCAGTATCCCTGCAAGCAGCAACCTGCAAAACAGGTGAAAGACAGCTGTCAACAATAGCACTTTAAAGAAGAGAACCATCATTCCACAGTAGCAGAGATAAGGACCTGTGCAAAACCAACAGCCTCAATTATCTTCAAGCATGAATCATTCAATTTGGGTTTTTTAGGGAAACACAAGTAGGCAATTCTATTTCTTGAGAATAATTCCTGGAATTCCCTAAAAGAACGGTGGATCAACCCACAGCACATGGACTGCAGTGGTTCAAGAAAGCAGCTGACCAACACGTCCTCAAGGGCAGCTAAAGGATGAACAATAAATGCTGGCCAGCCAGCGATGCCCACATCCTACAGATAAATAATGGAAAATTAAATTACAGCTGCTCTGCAGCTGCACTCCAACCACTTTGGAACACTGAATTAGGAGTACACTATTGAGCCATCAAGCTTGCAGTGTCATTCTTGAACATGGCAAATCATCTAGTTTTCTGCTCCAACCCCACATTCCTTAATATTATTAGTTCCCATAAATCTATCAATTTCTAACTCAAACCTTGATTTGGAGACGTCGGTACTAGACTGAGATGTACAATATTAAAAATCACACACCACCAGGTTATAATCCAACAGGTTTATTTGGAAGCACTAGCTTTCAGAGCACTGCTCCTTCATCAGGTGGTTGTGGAGAATAAGATTGTAAGAAACAGAATTTATAACAAAAGTTTACAGTGCGATTTAACAGAAATTATATTTTGAAAAAGACCTGGATTATTTGTTAAATCTATCGATTTTTAGCATGACCATGTTGGCTTCAGTCCTTTCATATGTAAACCACAAAACTGTTTTTAAAAGTTACATTCTCAAGTGAACAATTAGTGTCACGTCGGCCCGGATAATGTATTGAAGGTGCAAGTTTCCCTGTGTGAGGCTGTCTGTGCCACAATGGTCAGACTGATTCTAATCTAAAAAATGGATTTACAGGATCTACAGGGTGCTAAGAAACGATGGAAAAGGAGAAAAGGGCAGGGGAGGGGAAGATGGCATTTTTGGTTAAGGAGAGCATTGCAGTGTAGGGGACAAAGTATGTCGCAGAACATTTGTGTACAGAATTGATTTGGCTAAAGCAAAGGGACAAAAAGGGTGAAATTATATTACTGTGTAATTTATAGCCTACCCACCAGTGGGAAGGACGTAGACAAAAAAATCTGCAAATAAATTTCCAAATTGTATAGATGTCACAGAGAAGATATAATTGGAGGATCAATTAGCCTAATACAGATTGGGACAGTAGTAGCAAGGCACAAGCATTCTTGGATTGGATTCAGGATAATTTTCTTTAGCAGTACATGTCCAGTTCAACAACAAAGGAGACACTGCTAGACATGGTTCTTGGAAATAATTCAGTGCAAAAGATAACGCTAAAGCATTTGCAGCAATTATCAGCCAGAAGTGTCAAATAGATGATCCATCTCAGCCAACGCTAGTGGACATCAGATTTACAGATACCAGTCTTCAGCAAATTCAATTCATTCAACATGATATCAAGAAACGGTTAGAAGCACTTGATACCACAAAGGTTAGGGGCCCTGACAACATTCCAGCAATAGTAGTGAAGATCTGGGCTTCAGAACTAGCCAAGCACTTCCAATACAGTTATAACACTGGCATCTACCTGACAATGTGGAAACGTTTCCATGCACATCTGGTACATAAGAAACAGGACAAATCCAACACAGCCAATTATCTCAATTGTCTACTCTTGATCATCAGTAGTGGAAGGTGTCATCAACAGTGCTATCAAGCAGCACCTACTCAGCAATAGCCTGCTTGGTGATGCCTAGTTTGGGCTCTGCCAGGCCACTCAGCTCCTGATGTCATTACAGCCTTGGCTCAAATAGAACATAGAACATAGAAAAATACAGCGCAGTACAGGCACTTTGGCCCTCGATGTTGCGCCGATCCAAGCCCACCTAACCTACACTAGCCCACTATCCTCCATATGCCTATCCAATGCCCGTTTAAATGCCCCATAAAGAGGGAATGTCCACCACTGCTACTGGCAGGGCATTCCATGAACTCACGACTCGCTGAGTAAAGAATTTATCCCTAACATTTGTCCTATACCTACCACCCCTTAATTTAAAGCTATGCCCCCTTGTAATAGCTGACTCCATATGTGGAAAAAGGTTCTCATGGTCAACCCTATCTAAACCCCTAATCATCTTGTACACCTCTATCAAGTCACCCCTAAACCTTCTTTTCTCCAATTAAAACAACCCCAAGTGCCTCAGCCTTTCCTCATATGATCTTCCTACCATACCAGGCAACATCCTGGTAAACCTCCTCTGCACCCATTCCAGTGCCTCCACATCCTTCCGACAGTATGGCGACCAAAACTGCACACAATACTCCAGATGCGGCCGCACCAGAGTCTTTTACAACTGCAACATGACCTCAGGACTCCGGAACTCAATTCCTCTACCAATAAAAGCCAGTACGCCATATGCCTTCTTCACCGCATTATTTACCTGGGTGGCAACTTTCAAAGATCTGTGTACATGAACACCAAGATCCCTCTGCTCAACCACACTACCAAGTATCCGACCATTAGCCCAGAACCCCATCTTCTTGTTACTCTTACCAAAGTGAATCACTTCACACTTACCTACATTGAACTCCATTTGCCACCTTTCTGCCCAGCTCTGCAGCTTATCTTTGTGGGCGGCACGGTGGCTAGCACTGCTGCCTCACAGCGCCAAAGACCCGGGTTCAATTCCCGCCTCAGGCGACTGACTGTGTGGAGTTTGCACGTTCTCCCAGTGTCTGTTTGGGTTTCCTCCGGGTGCTCCGGTTTCCTCCCACAGTCCAAAGATGTTCAGGTCAGGTGAATTGGCCATGCTAAATTGCCCGTAGTGTTAGGTAAGGGGTAGATGTAGGGGTATGGGTGGGTTGCGCTTCGGCGGGGTGGTGTGGACTTGTTGGGCCGAAGGGCCTGTTTCTGCACTGTAAGTAATCTAATCTAATCTAACCTTATTTTATCTATATCCCGCTGTAACCTGCCACATCCTTCCTCACTGTCAACAACCCCACCAACTTTCGTATCATCCGCAAACTTGCTCACCCAACCTTCTAGCCCCTCCTCCAGGTCATTTATAAAAATGACAAACAGCAATGGTCCCAAAACAGATCCTTGCCGAACACCGCTAGTAACTGCACTCCAAGATGAACCTTTACCATTCCTGATGAATGGCTCTTGCCCGAAACGTCGATTTCGCTGCTCGTTGGATGCTGCCTGAACTGCTGTGCTCTTCTAGCACCACTAATCCAGAATTTGGTTTCCAGCATCTGCAGTTATTGCTTCTACCTTTACCATCAACTACTATCCTCTGTCTTCTTCCAGCCAGCCAATTCCTAATCCAAACCTCCAACTCACCCTCAATGCCATACCTCTGTATTTTGTGCAGTAGTCTACCATGGGGAACCTTATGAAACGCCTTACTAAAATCCATATACACATCTACCGCTTTACCCTCGTCCACCTCCTTAGTCACCTTCTCAAAGAATTCAATAAGGTTTGAGAGACACTATCTGTCCTTCACAAAACAATGCTGACTATCCTTGATCACATTATTCCTATCCAGATGTTTATAACTCCTATCCCTTACAATTCTCTCTAAGACTTTGCCCACAACAGAAGGGAGGCTCACCGGCCTATAGTTACTAGGGTTATCCCTACTCCCCTTCTTGAACAAGGGAATCACATTTGCTATCCTCCAGTCTTCTGGCACTATTCCTGCAGACAACGAGGACATAAAAATCAAGGCCAATGGCTCTGCAATCTCCTCCCTTGCTTCCCAGAGAACCCTAGGATAAATGCCATCAGGCCCAGGGGACTTATCTATTTTCACCCTTTCCAGAATTTCCAACACCTCTTCCCTACATACCTGAGCCATCCATTCTAATTAATTGTGACTCAATATTCACATCGGCAACAATGTCCTGTTCCTGAGTGAATACTGACAAAAAGTATTCATTCAGTGTCTCCCCAATCTCTTCAGCCTCCACACGCAACTTCCCACTACTATCCTTGACTGGACCTATTCCTACCCTAGTCATTCTTTTATTCCTGCCATACTTATAGAAAGCCTTTGGGTTTTCCCTAATCCTACCAACTAAGGACTTTTCATGTCCCCTCCTTGCTTCTCTTAGCTCTCTCTTCAGATTGTTCCTGGCTACCTTATAACTCTCAATCGCCCCAATTGAACCTTCACGCCTCATCTTTACATAGGCCGCCCTCTTCCCTTGAACAAGGGATTCCAATTCCTTACTAAACCACGGCTCCCTCACACGACCCTTTCCTCCCTGCCTGACAGGGACGTACTTATCAAGGACACTCAATAGTTGCTCCTTGAACAAGCTCCACATATCAATTGCGCCCTTGCCTTGAAGCCTACTTTTCCAAGCCACGCATCCTACGTCGTGCCTCACCGCATCATAATTTCCCTGCCCTGCAATGCACACTTATCCCTCTCCATCACGAATAAAAGTCACAGAACTGTGGTCACTGTCCCCAAAGTGCTCACCTACCTCCAATTCTAACACCTGGCCTGGTTCTTTATCCAGAACCAAATCCAGTATGGCCTCACCTCTTGTTAGCCTGTCTACATATTGTGTCAGGAAACCCTCCTACACACATTGGACAAACACCGACCCATCTAACAAACTCGAGCTATAGCATTCCCAGTCAATATCTGGAAAGTTAAAGTTCCCCATAACAACCACCCTATTACTTTCAATTTTCTCCTGAATCATCCTCGCAATCCTTTCTTCCACGTCTCTCGGACTATTAGGAGGCCTGTAGGAAACTCCTAACAGGGTGACCTCACCTTTCCTATTCCTAACCTCAGCCCAAACTACCTCAGCTGGCGAGTCTTCATCCATCGTTCTTTCCACCGCAGTAATACTATCTTTGACAAGCACTGCCACACCTCCCCCTCTTTTACCCCCACCTCTGACCCTACTAAAACATTTAAACACTGGAACCTGCAACAGCCAATCCTGTCCCTGTTCTACCCATGTCTCCATAATAGCTACAACATCGAAATCCCAGGTACTAACCCACGCTGCAAGTTCACCTACCTTATTTTGTATACTTCTTGCATTGAAGTATACACACTTCACGCCACTTTCCTGTTTACAGGCACCCTCCTTTGAGATTGATGGCATTTTCCTAACCTCCCTACACTCCAGGTCCTGCACCCTAAAGTTACAGTCTACGTTCCCATGCCCCTGCAGAGTTACTTTAAACCCCCCCCCAAAGAACACTAGCAAACCTCCCCCCAAGGATACTGGTGCCCTTCAGGTTCAGGTGTAGACCATCCTGTTTATAGAGGTCCCACCTTCCCCAGAAAGAACCCCAGTTATCCAGATACCGGAATCCCTCCCTCCTGCACCATCCCTGTAGCCACACATTTAACTGCTCTCCCTCCCTATTCCTCGACTCTCTATCACGTGGCACAGGTAACAAACCAGAGACAACAACTCTGTTTGTTCTAACTCTGAGCTTCCAACCTAGCTCCCTGAAAGCTTGCCTAACATCCTCAGCCCTCTTCCTACCTATGTCATTGGTGCCAATGTGGACCATGACTTCGGGCTGCTCCCCCTCTCCGTTAAGGACCCGGAAAACACGATCAGAGACGTCACGTACCCTTGCACCTGGGAGGCAACAAACCAAACGTGAGTCTCTCTCGCCCCCACAAAACCGCCCATCTGTGCCCCGAACTATCGAGTCCCCAATAACTATTGCTCTGCTCTTCTCCACCCTTCCCTTCTGAGCAACGGGGATGGCTCCGTGCCAGAGGCCTGAACCCCATTGCTTACCCCTGGTAAGTCGTCACCCCCACAAGTATCCAAAACGGTATACTTGTTCTTGAGGGGAATGACCGCAGGGCGTCCCTGCACTGGCTGCTTCCTCCCAGTCCCCCTCACTGTCACCCATCTGTCTGCAATCTTTGGAGTTACTACTTCCCTAAAGCTCCGATCTATGACCCCCTCCGCCTCCCGAATGATCCTAAGTTCATCCAACTCCACTCCAGTTCCCTAACACTGTCTTGGAGGAACTGGAGATGGGTGCACTTCCTGCAAGTGTAATCAGCAGGGACGACCATGGCATCCCTCACCTCAAACATGTTGCAAGAGGAACATTGCACTGCCTTCACTGCCATCCCTCTAAAAGTAACCTTTTAAAAAAAAAACTAGGTCCAAGAATAGAGCAAGCAAAATGCAGCACTTACCTACTTACCACAACGGGTCTTATTATTAGGTTAGAGGAGGAGGGCGGGTGGGAGGCACTACCTCGGGTTCCTCTCCTGCGTACTTTTATAGGGAAAAAAAACCTACCCAGGTAAGCTTACGCTACACCAGCTTCCGGGTCCGCTCCACACTTTTTAAAAAAACTTTCAAATTTAAACCGTTAAACAAATGTCACCGATCCTTCAAACAGACCTTACCTGCTCCGCTGAGAGAGTGAGTCAACTGTACAAAAGACCTGATCAAATTCCAAAGGTGACACAAGAGTGACAGTCCTTGACATCAAGGCCACATTTGACTAAGTGTGGCATCAAGAAGCTCTAGTAAAACTGGAATCATTGGGCATCGGGAGCTAGCACTCTGCTGGATGAAGCCAGATCTAGCACTAAGATGATGGTCGTGCTTGTGGGAGGTCAGTCATCTCAACTTCAGAACATCTCTGCAGGAGTTCCTCAGGGTAGTGTCCAGGGACCAAGCGTTTTGAACTCTTTCATCGATGACGTTCCCTCCAAGAGGTCAGATATGGGGATGATCACTGATGACTGCACCATTCTTGACTCCTCAGATACTGAACAAATTCATGTTCAACGCAACATGATCTGAGCAACATCCAGTCTTCGGGTGACAAGTAGCAAGTAACATTTGCTCCACACAAATGCCAGGCAATTACCATCACCAATAAGAGACAATCTATCGCTGTATTTTGGCATTCAATATTGTTGCCAACACAGATTCTCCTACTATTGACATCCTTGGGATTATCACTTACTACAAACTGAACTTAACATGCCACATAAACAGTGGCTGCATGAGGTGGTCAGAGGCTAGGTATACTTTGGTGAATAACACACTTCCTGACTCCTCAAAACCTGTCTACCATCTACAAGGTAGAAGTCAGGAGCGTGATGGATTACTTCCCACTTGCCTGGGTGAGTGCAGCTCCAACAACCTGAAGCTTGACACCATACAGGATAAAGACCCTATCTGATTGGCACCATAGTCACAGACATCCACTTGCTCCGCCACTGATGCTCAGTAGCAACAGTATGTACTAACAACAAGGTGCATTGGAGAAATTCACCAAAGATGCTCTCACAGCACCTCACAAACACACAATCACTTCTGCCTAGAAGGAGAAGGGCAGCAGATACATGGGATCTCAATTTCCTCTTGAAGCCACACTCTATCCTGAGTTGCAAATATATCGCTGTTCCTTCACTGTTGCTGGATCAAATTCCTGGAATTCCCTTCCCAAGGACATAAAGAATCTGCTTACAGCATATGAATTGCAGCAGTTCAAGGAAGAAACTTACCATCACCTCAAGGGCAACAAATGCTGGTCAACCAGTGTACCCTGTGGCCCATAAGTGAATGAAAACAAAAGTAAGCCAAATCAGTCAGTGGGAGAAAATTTAGGATACAGTATCATAAGATTTAGAATGGTGATGGAAAAGGACACTGAACAATGCAGACTGAGAATTATCAACTGGCACAGAAAGCAGATTTCAACAGAGCAAGAATTAAGATTGACCAGATGGAATGGAATCCAAGGCTGGATGAAAAACAGTTGCACAGCAATTAGCATCTTCAAAGAGGAAATTGATTGGGCAACATTAAGGTATATACCCTCAAAAAGGTAACGTGCAACAAACAATCCACGGCTCCATCACCAAAGGAGATAGAAATTAAGTTAAAGACAAATTAAAAATACAACATACCATTTAAGAGCCAACCTGAACAGAGAAGGTTCAGAAGGGAGGCAAAAAAGCAAAGAGAAATTATGAAAAATGACTCACAGCTAACATAAAAGGCGAATTCCAAAACCATTTTTATAAACACCTAAATAGTGAAAGGGTAGTAGCAGGATGAGTAGGGTCAATTAGGGAGATATCGGAGAAGAGGCATTGATGGTGAACCTTCCTGAATCACCGGAGTCCGGGAAGGTCCCAGACGAATGGAAAGTGGCTAATATAATACTCCTTGATAGATGGGACTATGAAATTTGAAATGCAAACTGATCTTATTGAATGACAGAGCAGATTTGAGGAGGAATTGAGAAATGTCTGCTTCTGTTTTACATTTTCATATGTTTGTATTTAGGACTGAGATAAGGAAAATTACTTTTTCAAAGGGTTGTACACCTATGTAATTCTCTGCCCCAAAGTGTTATGGGTAGCCCGAAGTCTCACAACACCAGATTATAGTTCAGCAGGTTGGTTCAAAATCACAAGCTTTTGGTGCGCTGCTCCTTCATCAGCTAATGGAGCAGTGCTTCAAAAGCTTGTGATTTCAAATAAACTTGTTGGGCTATAACCTGGTGTCATGTGACGTCTGACTTTGTCCTCACAGTCCAACACTGGCACCACCACATCATGGATAATCCACCATTGAAAATATTTAAGGCTAACACATGGAGAACTTTAGTCTCCCAAGGGTGCAATCAAGGTCTTTGGGGATCATGTGGAAAGTGGAGTTGAAGTCCAAGAAGAGCTATAATCATATTAACTGGCAGACTATGCAAATATGGTAAGATGGTCTGTACCTGTTCCTACATCTTGTGTGATTGTGAAATTACCTTGAGGTACTCCTACAATGATACCTTGGGATTGAGATGATTGAACTCACAATAATTACATAATTTTCCTTTGTGCAGGTTATGGTTTCAACCAGTGGATGTAATTCATTCTGAAGATCAAATCTTCAGTAATATTGTCAAAACCTGAAAAGGCCCATAAGGCTTTTTCTGTTTCTTGATACCACGTAGAATGAATTGAATTGGCTGAAGCCCAGTATCTGTGATGGTGGGGGCCTAAGGAGGAAGTAAAAGTGGATCATTGCCTTTGACTGAAGTTTGTTATAAATGCTTAACACTTTTCTTTTGCACCATTGTGCTGGACTTACCCCACCTCATGTAGAGACATATTGGAGTATTCTCCGCTGTTTAGTTGTGGAATTATGTGCCAGCATTCATGGCTCATTTGACTACTTCTGACTAGTCTCTTGTTTAGCTGTGGCAACTCTCATACAGCAGCTACATTCTGCACATGAAGTTCCAAGTCATTGTGGACATCTACATGTTTGAGAGCAGAGTACATACCTAATGAAATAGGCTGACTGTTGATGTCACCATCGTTTGTAGTTATCAGCAACTTTGAGTCTTTGGGGCAGAACATTGGGGCTCCAGTTAAGTTTAAGATTTAATATTAAGAGATTTTTTTTTTTAGGTGATGGTAAGGAGCAAGGCCAAACAAAGAGGGCTAAGAATCAGATCAGCCATGCTCAAACAGAATGACAAAACACGCTCAAGGGCTGAATCAGTGTACCTTCTGACTCATTTATAAAGACCACCTGTTTTAAAATTAAAGTAGCTTAAGTTTCATAGGAGTATATAAGCATGGTGTTAAGGTGTTACAGGGTTAAAAAGGAGAGAAACACTCACCACATCTGTGACATTTAGGATTTTTCGTGTCATCCCTTCTGCATCATGAGAGGGAGTGGGAGTGAACCAGAGTTTCTGGAATGTTTCGTTCACCAGTTTCTGCAGAGAATAAAATCAGAGTTACATTAATATCTTTCAGAGTTCATTCAATCACAAACATGAGAACAGCTCATACAAAACATCAGTTCATCCCAATGCATCAAATGGCAATGGAGGGAGAATTTGGGATGGTTCCAGAGAACTAGTAGGTTACAAATGTTACAATAACCCTAATTTTGAAAAGGGGATAAACTGAAGGTGAAACAGCTCATCAACGTTGGAATCTTGACTGGAGGTCTTTCACACTAAAATAAAATGAATTTTCATTTGGTGAATCTTGGAAAAATGAGGGTAGGTCAACATTGATTAAACACAAGTCATGTTGAAGTAACAGAAATTAATGTAAATATTAGAAGTTTTATCAAAGAACTGTCAGAAGGCAGTTGATAAAATTCCACACTTAAAATAAACTCCTTCAGAAAATGGAAATACATAGTAGTAAAATAATATTAAAAACATGGATATAAAACTGGAGAAGGGAATCAGTGGGCAGTGACTAGAGGTGAATGAACGATTTTTCAGATAACAGGAAATTTACAATGCAGTCCCACAAGGATTGATACTTTAGACATTGGTGCTACTACATTTAGAATTTCAGAATCACAAGGACCAACGATAGAGGAAAGAGGAGTTTGATGGAATACTCTCCAAGCGAGTTTTGAGAAGATTTGCAGCTCAGGTCGAGGTTTTGGATGTAGGTTTGCTCGCTGAGCTGAAAGGTTCATTTCCAGACGTTTTGTCACCAGAGTAGGCAACATCTTTAGTGGGCCTCCAAGTGAAGTACTGTCGATAATTCCTGCTTTCTATTTATATGACCCTCTCTCACTAGTAGCCTTACATACAGATGAGGAAGGACACCACTTCGACTGGGACATCACATCCATTCTAGGACAAGCCAAACAGAGACACGCACGAGAATTCCTAGAAACATGGCATTCCAACGGAACTCTCTCCACAAACACTTAGAGTTAGACCCCATCTACCATCCCCCCAAGGAAAAGAACAGATGGCATCACCACAGGAAATGACATCAATCCAAAGAAACCCAAACATATAAATAGAAAGCAGGAATTATCAACAGTGCTTCGCCCAGAGAACCACTGAAGATGTTACCTAGTAGGGTGACGAAACATCTAGAAATAAACCTTCTAGCTCAGCGAGCAAACTTTCATCCAAAATACTCTCCAAATGCCTGAATGACTGCAGCTCTAACACTATTTATGTTTGACACCAAAAACAAAGCAGCCCATTTGATTGGCAATACATCCACCACCTTCAGTATTCTTTCCCTCCACTAATGACACAGTGACAGCAATTTGTACTATCTACAAAACGCATTCCAACATTTCAAAGATCTTTCAAAAGGCACTTCCAAATCCATGACCTCTGCCATCTTGAAGGCAGCAAATGTTTGTAAGTTTTCCAAGTCATACGTCATTTTGATTCAACCATACTGCCATTCTTTCATTATTACTGGGAAAAATCTTTAAAAACTTTAAACAGCACTATGGATGTAACTATACTCCCAGGATAGCAGCAGTCCAAGAATGCATTTCACCACCACCACCGCCACCGCCTTCAGAGCAAATATGATGGGGAATAAATGCCCAGACAGCAAAACCCTGATTCCATGAACAAATGAAAACCCAAACCCTCTACAACTTGATGCAAATCAGTGCATTGTCAATGGTGAGGTCAATTTCTTTTGTGACTTAGAATCTCTGTGTATAAACTAATCTAAGTAGACCACTTCTTGAGAGACTATAGCAACATTCTGTACAGGAAGCAAAGTGAAATGAATGCATTATAATTCCAGTTACACAGACAAGAAGTTGGGTAAATTTGATTAATCTATGTAACTTTACCTTAATGCCCTCTTCATCATTGACTCTGCGAATCATTCGCACACACATCTCAGTCACTTTAGAGAATGTTGGTTGCTCGATGCATATATCACGTAGAATCTTGATAACTCTCTTTCGCACACTTATACCGGTGTCCTGCGAGAGATTATTTGTTAAAACATGAGACAAATGCAGCAAAGTAAAGTGTAGATTTCCTAGACATTAAAGACTGTTAAAATTTCAATCTTCTTAACACAGGGCATATTCCCAAATAGTTCTTACCTGCACTTCAAGCAACTCCTCAAAACAACAGAGAATAACATAGCACAGTAGACCATCATTTGATGCATCAAACCAGTGTCCTAATTTTTTTCTTCAACTAACCAGTTAATTTAAACATTTTCTTTCCCCATAGCTCTGCTAAACAAAGAAAATGCAATGCATTGTGATGAAGACAGTGAAGAATTTTCAGATAGCCTGAATGGTGCACTGCTCTCTAAAATTCTATTATTTTATTAGTAATAATAGAGATCTGATTGCAAAAAGTTTTGAGACGATAGATGAAATGGCCTACACATCAATATGTACCCAAACTCATGTATGATATCACACTGTCAACTAAGTTTCATGTTGTGTGAACTGAGGAGGAGCATATGAGTATGCTCCTGCAGGCAATTCTATCACTGCATATTTTAAGGCAGATCATATTCAAGGGATCAGTAAAACATTAACATGGAAAATTTTACATTTTGTCGTCTTGTAGACAAACACTGACCTCATGAACTGAGGAGTTCAAACACTAGTGGTGTGACCATTATAAGGATAAAAGAAAAATTTTGCAAGAGTTGAAAACACTCCGATTAATCAACATATATTAATGGACCTTGCTCAAACGTATTACACTTCTAACTTTTTGGAGTTATAAAACAACAACTCCAGTTCTGCTGGGTATTTCTAGTATTTTCTATTTTATTGCAGATTTCCAGCAACTGGAGCATTTTGCTAAAATAGATCAGATTAACTTCAAGATGTTCCTGGCCTACTGTGAACTTGCACAGCCTATCCTGGAAACCACGATAAGTGGCAAGTTTTACTCAGACACAGAAAAGTTCAGGACTGGTGTGTGGCACCAATTTTTACTTTTTGACATTGTCTAGATAAACTTTACAAAATTTACTCCCACTTCAATTACTTCCAACTTCACTCTCAACATGGCTATAAAACCCCAATCTGACATGCAGCTGGGTAGGAAACAGACGTACCAATATCCTCTCAATCAACATGTCGTAATACTGCTCAGTGAGCTGAGGTCGGCTCAGCACAAAGCGACCCAGTAACTCGACAGCCGCTTCACGCACACTTGTGGAATTATCCATCAGACGCCCATGGACCCCACGTTGCATGTCCAGCTGTGAAGAAAACAACGACTCTACTGTGAGATTCAGCAGAAAATACATAAGAAACCTCAATGGCATGCAATGGAAATGAGGCAAGAGAACTAGAACTAGCATATGGTACATGACTGCTATTTAATTCAATACATCAAGAACACTGATTAGATCATTACATTTTCTCCCATCTCCACTCAAAATACCTGTTTAAATATATCCTTAGCCTGGTTCTTCACTTCACTGGTGCTTTGGCCTCTGGTCATCTTGCTTCACTTCACAACTTAATTTTCGTTTAAAATTCTCATTGCTATTGTTCAGTCACGTACAATAAAACATTCTCTCACTGGGCTATGTTCACCAACTTCTATAGTAAGCAACCTGTCAGCCTTGTTAACTTCATCCTCCAAACTAAAGCAAATAGTGGAGGTGAGGGACCAAGTGAAGGAAAGTATGATAAAATAAAGAGAGAAGTCAAGGCCAAGAAGGAAGCTAGCAATCAGGGTAATTATAACCAACCTGGCACAGAGCCTACAAACTCAAGAATGCGTCAGCAGATAGGTTAAAGATTGCAGCAGTAAGGAAATAAAAATGACAGATTCTGTCTCCTAATGCAGATAGCATTTGGCACAAAAAAGATGAATTAACAGATCAAATAGAAATGAAGAGGTAAACATGAAAATCATTTGAGATGCGTAACTGCAAGGTGGCAAAGGTTAAGACCTGAATATTCAAGGGCATATATCATTTCAGAAATCCAGGAAACTGAGAAAGGTGGAAGGGAGCTCTGTTAATTCGGGATAACAGATCTATCATTGCAACATTGTCCCAGATCAAACATCAAGATGTAGAATCAGACTGGGGTACGGACAGGAAAGAATAAAACTAAGAAGTACTTGTGGGAATAGTTTATGTTCCACCTTATATCAAGTACACTGTAGGATAAGGTATATGGAAAGAAATAATGGCACCTTGGGAGAAAAGTATGGCTATAATCATGCACAATTTTGAACTATATATATATATAGTTTGAATGAATTAGCTTAGTAAAGCTAGCCTGGAAAATGAGGTCAAAGAGTTCTTTCAGGACAGTTCCTTAGATAGACATGTTTGATCAAGTGTGGCGCTGGAAAAAGCACAGCACGTCAGGCAGCATCTGATGAGCAAGAGAGTTGACATTTCAGTCATAACCTTTCATGAGTCCTGATGAAGGAATATAGCCAAAACTTCAACACTTTTGCTCCTCAGAAGCTGCCTGATCTGCTGTGCTTTTTCCAGCACCACACTTTATAGACTCTGACTGTCCAGCATCTGCAGTCCTCACTATTTCCTAAAGAGGCATGCTCTACAGCCAATAAAATAAAAAGAGCAAACTAGTGCAGATCTGATAACGTGCAACACGTTGGTATTAATGACCTCCTAGTAAAAGCAAAGCAAGGTAACTGTGATCACAACATTACTGCCCCTCCAACTGAACGTGAAATTTAAAGTGCGGGTTAAAGACTCTAGTTTTAAACTTTATACTTATAATTATTTTTGAAAAGACAAATGACTTGGCAAAAGTGAACTGGTACATTAGCTTAATACATGAGTCAGTGGGTATGCAGATGACATTTTAGGAAATAACTTTCAAAGAATCATTCCAGGAAGTGAAAAAAAAGACAGTAAAATTGCACCATCAATACAGAAATTTAAGGAGAATCTAAAATTGAAAAAGTAAATAGATCAAAGCTATCTTTGGTATGAGTAACAAAAAGATGGGGTACTGGGCTAATGGTAGGGTACTTCGTAGTGTGCATGAGCAGAGGGATCTTGGTGTCCATGTACACAGATCTCTGAAAGTTGCCACCCAGGTAAATAGTGCTGTGAAGAAGGAATATGGCGTATTGGCTTTTATTGGTAGAGGAATTGAGTTCCGGAGTCCTGAGGTCATGTTGCAGTCGTATAAGACTCTGGTGCGGCCGCATCTGGAGTATTGTGTGCAGTTTTGGTCACCATGCTATAGGAAGGATGTGGAGGCAATGGAACGGGTGCAGGGGAGGTTTACCAGGATGTTGCCTGGTATGGTAGGAAGATCGTATGAGGAAAGGCTGACGCACTTGGGGCTGTTTTCACTGGAAAAAAGAAGGTTTAGGGGTGACTTGATAGAGGTGTGCAAGATGATTAGGGGTTTAGATAGGGTTGACCATGAGAATCCTTTTCCACGTATGGAGTCAGGTATTACGAGGGGGCACAGCTTTAAATTAAGGGGTGGTAGGTATAGAACAGATGTTAGGGGTAGATTCTTTCCTCAGCAAGTCGTGAGTTCATGGAATGCCCTGCCAGGAGCAGTGGTGGACATTCCCTCTTTATGGGCATTTAAACGGGCATTGGATAGGCATATGGAGGATAGTGGGCTAGTGTAGGTTAGGTGGGCTTGGATCGGCGCAACATCGAGGGCCAAAGGGCCTGTACTGCGCTGTATTTTTCTATGTTCTATGTATCACTGCAGATGGTATAAATAACACGCCACTCAGGAACAGAAGTAGGCTGTTCAGTCCCTTGAACTTTATCTACCATTTAATAAGATCATGACTGATGAGACTGTAATCTCAAACCCACGTTGCCATCTGCCCAATAAGATTTCATTCTCTTGCTTACTAAGAACCTAACTAATTCTGCCTCAAAAACATTCAAGTCCTTGCTTCCACTGCCTTTTGAGGAAGATTTCCAAAGACTCATGATCCTGGAAAAGGAAAAAAAACTGCCGACATTCCACAGAAGGTGGAGTCTGTACTCATTGGAATGTCTATTATCTATTTTGTTAATTTCAAACAGGTGTAGTGCATGCAATCTTTCTGTCTGCAAAGTGGGCCATGCAGCCCATGTGCAAATGCATAAAATCCAATTGAGAAGCCTAAATTGATTAACACCACTTGGGCCAGCAGAGTTGGATGATCAGCCATGATCACAAGGAATGGTGGAGTAGGCGGAAAGGGCCAAGTGACCTACTGCTTTTCCTATTTTCTATGTCTCCATGAGAAATAGGGCATCAGGGTCAGGTGCTGTCAAATGAGAACTTGACATGACAGGAAGCATAAACTCACTGATCACCTCCCTCAATTATTTGAGGCGGTTGAAAAGGTTCCTCTTGGGAGACTGATTAGCAAGGTTAGATCTCATGGAATACAGGGAGAACTAGCCATTTGGATACAGAACTTGGTCAAAGGTAGAAGACAGAGGGTGGTGGTGGAGGGTTGTTTTTCAGACAGGAAGCCTGTGACCAATGGAGTGCCACAAGGATCAGTGCTGGGTCCTCAACTTTTTGTCATTTACAGAAATGATTTGGATGCGAGCATAAGAGGTACAGTTAGTAAGTTTGCTGATGACACTAAAATTGGAGGTGTAGTGGACAGTGAAGAGGGTTACCTCCGATTACAACAGGATCTTGGGATCTTGACCAGATGGGCCAATGGGCTGAGAAGTGGCAGATGGAGTTTAATTTAGATAAATATTAGGTGCTGCATTTTGGGAAAACAAATCTTAGCAGGTCTTATACACTGAATGGTAAGGTCCTAGGGACTGTTGCTGAACAAAGAGACCTTGGAGTGCAGGCTCATAGCTCCTTGAAAGTACAGTCGCAGGTAGATAGGATAGTGAAGGCGGCGATTGGTAGGTTCTCTTTTATCGGTCAGAGTATTGAGTACAGAAGTTGGGAGGTCATGTTGTGGTTGTACAGGACATTGGTTAGACCACTGTTGGAATATTGCTTACAATTCTGGCGTCCTTCCTATTGCAATGCTGTGAAACTTGAAAGGGTTCAGAAAATATTTACAAGGATGTTGCCAGGGTTGGAAGATTTGAGCTATAGGGAGAGGCTGAACAGACTGGGGCTGGTCATGATCCTGTTGTAATCGGAGGTAACCCTCTTCACTGTCCACTACACCTCCAATTTTGGTGTCATCAGCAAACTTACTAACTGTACCTCTTATGCTCACATCCAAATCATTTATGTAAATGACAAAAAGTAGAGGACCCAGAACCAATCCATGTGACACTCCACTGGTCACAGGCCTCCAGTCTGAAAAACAACCCTCCACCACCACCCTCTGTCTAAAAGGGCATTTGGATGGGTATGAATAGGAAAGGTTTGGAGGGACATGGGCCAGGTGCTGGCCGGTGGGACTAGATTGGGTTGGGATATCTGGTCAACATGGGCAGGCTGGACCAAAGGATCTGTTTCCATGATGTACATCTCTATGATTCTATACAGAGAGATCTAGGCGTGCGGGCTCACAGTTTCTTGAAAGTGGCAACTCAAGTGGCTAAGGTAGTTAAGAAAGCATACTGCCCTTTATTAATTGGGGCAGAGTGTACAAAGCTTCTCAAGTCATGTTGAAGCTGTACAGACCTTTAATTATGCCACATTTGGAGTACTGCATGCAGTGTTGATTGTCACACTACCTGAAGGATATGGAAGCACAGAAACTGCTTAGAAGAATGTTGCCTGGTTTGGAGAATATTAGCGTGAGAAAAGATTGGACGAACTTGGTTTGTTTCCACTTGAATGTCAAATGATGACAGGCAACCTGATAGAAGTTTACAAAATTATGAGAGGTATGGATAGAACAGTCTTTTTCATGGGTGGGAATGCCAATTACTAAGGGTTAAAGGTTTAAGATAAAAGAAGATAAGTTTAAAAGAGATGCAAGAGACAAGCTTTTTTATTAACAGAGTTCCTGAAGTGAGTGCCTGGAATGAGTTACCAGAGGCGGTGGAGGCGATACAATAGCAATGTTGAAGACACACTTTGACAGATATATGAATAGGAATGGAATAAAGAGATACAGATTGTGTACAGGCAAAATATTTTTAGCTTAAAAGACATCACATGTCAGCATAGTCTTGGTGAGCCAAAAGGCCTGTTCCTGTACAGTCCTTTGTTCTTTTTCATCCCCATTTGATAGTTTCAGTCTTCGTTTCAGCAACAGAAATTCTGAAGGCAGCAAAGTGCCCAAGAAAAGCACTACATGAAATCAGTTATTATACTCAACAACAAATGGATTGAAACAGTTAACAAATTTATTTATCTCTGTAGCACCAACTCCTCAGTAGTTCACATTGATGGGCAAAAGTGAGGACTGCAGATGCTGGAGATTAGAGTGTGGTGCTGGAAAAGCACAGCAGGTCGGGCAGCATCCGAGGAGGAGGGAAATCGATGTCTTGGACAAAAGCCCTTCACCAGGAATGAAAGGTTTTCTGCCGTAGGGCTTTTGCCAGAGATGTCAATTCTCCTGCTCCTCGGATGCTGTCTGACCTGCTGTGCTTTTCTAGCAGCACACTGTCAACACTAGTTCACATTGATGACAAAGTCAACAAATGAGTCCGTCAAGTCCAGTACTATCTTTGGCAAGTTATGGTTCCAAGTTCTTGTGGGATGATAAAACAGACAACTTATGGCGTGAACTGTACCTTTAAGAGAGAGTGAATGCTATTCTGAACTGAGATGACAAACACCTGTGTATATGACGAGATGGCAGCCCCAGAGTGTACTGGAAAACTGAAAATATGTAACATTTGGCTGTGAAATGGATAGAGTCAGAGATAAAACAGACCCTTCGGTCCAACTTGTCCATGCCGACCAGATACCCAAACCTAATCTAGTCTAAATTGCCAGCACTTGGCCATATTCCTGTAAACCCTTCCTATCCATACAGCCATCCAGATGCCTTTTAAATGTTGCAATTATACCAGCCTCCACCACTTCCTCTGGCAGCTCATTTCATACATACACCACCCTCTGTATGAAAAGGTTGTCCCTTAGGTCCCTTTTATATCTTTCCATTCTCACTCTAAACCTATGCCCTCTAGCTATGGACTTGAGTTTTGGTAACAATTTGATTTTAACCTGTTTAAGTTATGGCCCAGGATACTACAACCCAATAGAGTTTGAATTTCTTGTTTTGCCAACGTCAAACCAATGAGACAATCCAATGTTGAGGGGGATATAAAATGCGGACCATTTGAAAATTGGTTAGAGTGCAACTGCCTTTGAGACAGATAAGCCTGGAGATCTAACATCTCGTTCTCCAATAAATTAGGAAACACACTCTATCAATGGTACCTTTTCCTATGAAACATACGCACAGTAAGAAGAAAGATGAGAAGTCAGGGAATTCAGCAGCCTGAAGAGTGAAGTCACAGAAGACGAGAACGGCTGTGTGGTTTTGAAATTAAGTTGATGTAATTTTAGTAAGTGTCTTGTTGTAACAACATATTGTTACAACATATTGTTATAGAGTTGGATGCAAATAATAAGCAGTTCAGAGAAAGGGGGTGCTTAGAACTGTTTAATGTTCATTTTAAGAGTTAAAAAAATTGATGTTATTTTCTTTAAAATAGTGGAATTTGCGAGTTCGCTGTCACTAATATTTTAGCAGATTACAAGGCAAAGTGAGCTTTTCTGGGTGTTTGGTTTAACTAAGATGTGTTCACCTCTGTGGCGAAACAGTTTGGGAGCTTGGGTCAGAGATTTGGATTGGTTTAGACCGATCCAGTCTGAGATTTGGTCATTTTGGGGATACAGAAGGTTACAGCAAATTTAAAACACTTGCTGATTAGTGTCCTAGATCTTTAAATAAAACATAGCTGAAAAAATTGGTTACTTGTGGTTGGTTAAATTAAAAGTGAGGGAAATGGCTCTGAACATTACTAAAGAGGTTTTGGGGTTTGAAGATGCTTCCCAAATTTGCCAAGAAAGTTCAGAAATAAAGAGGAAGGACATACTTTTAGAATTAGCAAATAAGTTAGAATTGGGTTTAACCAGAGGCAAAAGGAAAACTGAAACTGTAATGGAGTTGGTGAAGCACCTAGGTGTATCAGAGAAACAGGCAAGTGCAGTAGAGTTAGAAAACCTGAAATTGTAATTGAGGCAAATGGATTTAGAAGATATGGGAAAGGGGAACCATGTTGGGGGGGGGGGGGGGAGAGGAGAGAAGAGAAAAAAAGAGGGAGAGAGAAAGAAAGAGGGAGAGAGAAAAGAGGGAGAGAGAAAAAAAAAGAGGGAAAGAAAGTTCTTAGAGAAGTTGCAAATTAGTCAAGAAAGTCAAATCAACAGAAAGGAGATGGAAAGAGATTGTGGTGACGTATACAAATACGTAAAAACATTGCCACATTTTGATGAGAAAGACATCAGAGCCTTCTTTATTTCACTTGCAAAATTGGCTAGACAGATGGAGTGGCCAGAGAACTTGTGAGTAATGCCAGTTCAGGCTAAACTGGTAGGTAGAGCTGGTGTATTTGCAGCGCTGTTAGATGAGGGGAGAGCAGAGATTACGCAGATGTCAAACAGGCTATTTTGAGTGTCTATGAATTGGTACCAGAAGCTTATAGACAGTGGTTCAGAAGCATAAAGAAGGAACCATGTCAGACTTATATTGAGTTCAAAACAATTAAACATAGCAATTTTGATAGATGGGTGCAGGCCTTAAAAATAGGTAAGACCTAAGAGGGTCTGACAGAGATTATTCTGCAGGAGGAGTCTAAAAACTCACTTCCAGATATGATAAGAATTCAGGTTGACGAACAGGAAATTCAAGAATTGAGAAGCACAGCAGAGACGGCAGATGAATGTGCATTGATGCATATGGTGAAATTTAGGTTCTGACAGGAATTTCATCCTGTGAGGGATAGAAATTGGGAGAAAGGGACCTTCACTACAAAACAAAGAGTAGATCACACTGGTGATACTTTAGCAAGGATGAAAATGAAGCCCAGGTGGCTGGAAAGGAGGTGAAAGGCCTCAGGTGTTTTCACTGTAATGGAGATGGACACATAAAATTATAATGCTGATGGTTTAAAGAGGAGACTGGATAAAGGTATTTTCACTGCAAGAAGGTGGGACACAAGATGGCAGCATTGGTCACTGAAGAAAGGCACTATGGATATAGATGTGGTAAAAGAGGCTAAGCCACAGCCATTAGTGAGAGTAGTAAAGGAAACACCAAGAAAAATCGAGGAACTGCAGGAGTGTGAACAACCTAGGAAGGGGCTGGATATTGAGTTAGTGGCCGATCTCTATACAGACTTCACCTTTATGGGTCAAACTCAGGAAGAACAGGTAGAGAAGGTAAAGTTACAATTTTGAGGGGTACGGGAGCTAATTAGTCTCGAATAGTAAGGGATGAATGTATTTGAATGTTACTCGAAAGAGTGGTAATTTGTGGAATAGTTGGACAGAAATTTAGCATTCCCCTGTGTAAGGTCAGGTTGGAGATCCAAATCAAGACTGGGGAAGTAACAGTTGGAGTGATTGCGAGGTCTTGCACTTTGGCAAAAAGAATAAAAGCACAGACTACTTTCTAAACGGTGAGAAAATTCGTAAAGCCAAAGTACAAAGGGATCTGGGAGTGCTAGTGAAGGATTCTCTAAAGGTCAACATGCAGGTTGAGTTTGTGATTAAGAAAGAAAATGCAATGTTGTCACTTATCTCAGGAGGGTTGGAACATAAAAGCACCATTGTGCTACTGAGACTTTATAAAGCTCTGGTTAGGCCCCATTTGGAGTACTGTGTCCAGTTTTGGTCCCCACACCTCAGGAAGGACATACTGGAACGTGTCCAGCGGAGATTCACATGGATGATCCCTGGAATGGTAAGTCTAACATAGGAGGAATGGCTGAGGATCCTGGGATTGTATTCATTGGAGTTTAGAAGATTAAGGGGAGACTTAATAGAGACGTACAAGATAATACACGGCTTGGAAAGGGTGGATGCTAGGAAATTGTTTCCGTTAGGTGAGGAGACTAGGACCCGTAGACACAGCCTTAGAATTAGAGGGGGTAAATTCAGAACAGAAATGCGGAGACATTTCTTCAGCCAGAGATGCCTGTGGAATTCATTGCCACAGAGTGGAGTGGAGGCCGGGACACTAAGTGTCTTCAAGGCAGAGATTGATAGATTCTTGTTGTCTTGGGGAATTAAGTGCTACGGGGAGAATGCGGGTAAGTGGAGTTGAAGTGCCCATCAGCCATGATTGAATGGCGGAGTGGACCCGATGGGCCGAATGGCCTTACTTCCACTCCTATGTCTTATGGTCTTATGATTGACAGAGTTTCAGCTTGAGAAATACAGTTTGTTCTTGGGAACTACTTAAGCAAGATTTAAGGTGGGAGTGACATTCCTTGTTGTAGAGAAGCCACAGGCAGACCAGGGAACTCAGGAGTTAAAAGAAAAATACCCTGGAATTTTTCCAGACTGTATTGTAACAAGATTCCACTGTCAAAAGGTCACAGCAAGCAGCAAAAACTAAAGCGAAAGACAAAGGAGGTTTGGTTAGCTGACACCCCATCTGACATAATGGTGCAGGAAAAACCTAAACAGGTAGAGGGTCAGGCAGAAAAGTTTAGTTCTGAAAGGCTAAAGGACTTACAACAAACATGAGACAATTATATATCGATGCATACTCAGAAAAGGAATCAGAACGTATTCCTGAGGGTTAATCATGTGGAGGAGCTGGTGTTGGACTGGGGTGTACAAAGTTAAAAATCACAACACCAGGTTATAGTCCAACAGGTTCATTTGGAAGCACTAACTTTTGGAGTCCTGCTCCTTCATCAGGTGGTTGATGAAGAAGCAGTGCTATGAAAGCTAGTGCTTCCAAATAAACCTGTTGGACTATAACCTGGTTTTGTGTGATTTTTAACTTCCTGGTGATTATTATCTTAAAAACAGAATCCTAAGGCGAAAATGGAGACCACAGCAGTTTAGTGCAGAGGAGAAATGAGCGTAAGTGCATCAGATTGTGTTGCCAGTAGACAGGAAGTGTTATGGGTAGCACATGAATTACCAGTAGGTGGTCATCGGGATGTGAGGAAGACTCAGGCTAAGGTACAAAAGCACTTCTATTTGCCTGGACTGCACATGGATGCGGTTAAATTTTGCCGTACATGTCATACGTGCCAAATGGTAGGTAAGCCACAGACAGAAATAAAACTAGCACCTTCATTGCCGATTCCCACACTGAAGAACCTTTCACGCAGGTTATGATTGATTGCGTATGACCCCTCCCAAAAACTAAAAGTGGGGAACAGTACATAATAGACATCTACCAGATTTCTGGAGGCAATGCTATTACGGTATATTCAGGACAAAGGGTGGAGGATGACTTTGTAGCTTTCTTTACCCAGTATGGGCTACCCAGAGAGATTCAGTCAGACCAAGAGTCTAATTTTATTGCTAGGCTGTTTAAGAAAGTCATGGACAGCTTAGGCATGCAGCACTTTAAATCAAGTGCGCACCACCCTGAAGCCTAGGGAACTTTAGAAAGGTGGTATCAGACCCTGAAGACCATGTTGAGGACATACTGTCAAGATTACCCAAATGATTGGGATAAAGGTATCCCATTTGTATTGTTTCCCATTAGAGATACCCCAAATTAATCTTCAGTTCGATCATGATTAATATGTTTGTCAACCCCATACTCCTGCCTTCTCCCCATAACCTATGATCCTTTGCTAATCAAGAACCTATCTATCCCGATCATAAATACACAGTGACTTGGCTTCCACAGCCTTCTTTGACAAGGAGTTCCAGATTCACCAATTTCTAAGTGAAGAAATTCAATCATACTCCTGTCCTGAGCGACAGGAGTTTGAATCTCACTGTGACATATGGTGAAATTTGAATTCAATGGAAATCTGGAATAAAAAGCTGGTTTAATGTTGACTGTCATAAAAGCCCATCTAGAACACTAATGTCTTTTAAGGAATGTAACTCCAGACCTATAGCAATGTGGTTAAATATTAACTGCTGTCAGGGTAATAAATGCTGGCCTAGTCAGCGATACGCACACCCCTGGTACAAAAAACAAAACGATCAATGGTAATCTCTGCAGGATGTTGACAATGTGCTGAATCATGGAGTTTATGCTCAGGATGTGACGCTGCGAGATGGCAGCAGTGTGGGGCTCCTGAGATGGAGCTTGCCCACCTCCAGTCATTTTCTTTCCTTCTTTTTAGTTCTTTTAAGTTTTCTTTTGTCTCTACTCACCTTCTAGAGGGAGCCTGGTTGTGTAGGCAGTTGCAGCGACAGCAGAGGCTGGGGACCCACAGTGGGGACTTTGCTGTCACCCACAAAGCAATTGTTGTACTCGGCAGACCTCTGGCAGTCAGTGACATCGTGTAAGTGGCTGAATGCCTGGAGTAGCACCAGAGCAGAACTCCAGCGCAGTCAGCCAGATGGAGGCACGGGATCAAGAGATCAAGCCCAGCACGGAAGACGATGGCAGCCGACAACAAGACAGCATCACAGAGACACTGGGATGGAGGGATACAGCCCTCATGGGGAAAGCCCAGTGTGGAGCAACTGCAGGCCGATAGCTCAAGGAGGGTTGTAATTTGGAACTTTTAACTTTATTTCTGATTTACTACTTCATACCTAAGCTTTTGTACCCAGATGGCACACTGAGTGGCAACATTGTAAACTTTTCACTGTACTCCTGTATCCCTGTACTTGAATATGCGAGACAATAAAACCTAATTCTAAAACAAAATGCACTGCCTTAGTGTGCTGTGGAGGCAGATTCAAATCATCACTTCCAAAAGTGAATTGGATCATATTCTGAAGGCTGTGATTCCTGACACCTATGATGTATGCAAAAAGGCTTACACATGCACACTTTATGCAGTGCATAATACCTATACACACAACCATCTGCTGGAAGTGATATATTAGGTTAGACAGGTAATTAACCCACTAAAAAGAAAACAAAATTAGGCTAACTGGACTTTGTTCAACTTTTTAAGCTATAATTCAAGGAATCAATGTCAGAGCCAAAATTATCTATGGTCTATGTGAATGACTTAGATGTTGAAACAGATTTCACTATAGTCAAATTCACAGACGATATAAATATAAGGAAAGCAAGTCTGCAATAAAGTAGATTAAGTCACTGGACAAAAGTGTAGCAGATTTAGCATAATTTAAGAAAATGTGAACCTGTTCAATTTGGTTGGCAAAGTAGGAAAACAGATTGTTCAAATGGATGATGGTTTCAGAATGTTGTTTCAGATAAACACAACAGTTACAAGAACAGGTCAGAGACTAGGGACACTGGGCGAGTAACTCACCTCCTGACTCCCAAAGCCTATCCATCATCTACAAGGCACAAGTCAGAAGTGCGATAGAATTCTCATTTACCTGGATGGGAGTAGCTCCAATGACTCTCAAGAAGCTTAACACCATCCATGACAAGCCTGTTTGATTAGTGCAAATCCACTTACTCTACAATCAATTCTCAGTAGCTGTACCATCTGCATTGCAAGAGTTCACCAAAGTCCGTTAGACAGGACCTTCCAAACCCACGACGACTTCCATTTGGAATGATAACGGCAGCAGATATATGGGAACACCACCAGCTACAAGTTACCCTCCAAGACACTCAGGAAGTCACAGAATCATACAGCATGGAAACAGACCCTTCAGTTCAATCAGCCCATGCCAACTATCACTCCAAACTAAACTAGTTCTATCCACCTGCACTTGGTCCATATCCCTCCAAACATTACATATTCATGTATTTATCTAAATGTCTTGTAACCATACCTGCATCCACCATTTCCGCTGGAAGTTCATTCCACACACAAACCACCGTGTAAAAAAAAAAGTCCCTTGTCTTTTTAAATCTTTCTTCTCTCAACTTAAAAATATACTTCTTAATCTCGAAATTCTGTCGTCTCGAAATATATCGGCATTCTTTTAGTGTTGCTGGGGCAAAACCCTGGAATTTCCACCCTAACAGCATTATAGTCAACTAAAGCATATGGACTGCCATAGTTCAAGAATGCAACTTGCCACCTACCTTCTCAAAGGAAACCAAGGACAGGCAATAAATACTGGTTCAGCCAAAGATGTCCATGTACCATGAATTAATGAAAAGATTATTCAGAGGGCGGCTTGTTTTTAAATGAATTTTATCACAATATGTGGGTGCAAAAATAAAGTTGTCTCACTTCAACTGTAAAGGACACCAGTAGGACCACTTCTGGAGTACTGTGGTACAGTTGTCTCTTTACTTAAGGTAGGATATACTTGCAGTGGAGATGATTCAGAGAATGTTTATTAGGCTGAGTCCTGGGGCACAGGGACAAAATCAGAAGTTGCTGGAAAAGCTCAGCAGGTCAGGCAGCATCTGTGAAGAACAATCAGGTGTCCCTTCCTCAGAACTCCTGGGGCAAAAGGATTGTCTCACAAGGAAGGGCGGAGCAAGCTGAATCTACTCACTGAAGTTTAGGAATTTCTTCTAAGGATCATTAGCCTTTGGAATAATCTTCCTCTAAAAGCAGCAGTAGCTGGGTCGTTGAATATATTCAAGACTAAACTAGTCTCAATTTTTGACCAACAACAGTCAAGAGTTCTTGATGTATGTTTGCTCGCTGAGCTGGAAGGTTCGCTTTCAGACGTTTAATCACCATACAAGGTAACATCATCAGTGAGCCTCTGAATGAAGCACTAGTGGTGTAGCCTGCTTTCTAAGTTTCCTTGGGTTGGAGATGTCATTCCCTGTGGTGACATCATTGCCTATGGTGATGCCATTTCCCGTTATATTTCTCAGGGGGTGGTAAATGGGATCCAAGCCAATGTGTTTGTTGAAAATCACAACACCAGGTTACAGTCCAACAGGTTTACATTGAAGCACACTAGCTTTTGAGAGTGAGGGAGGGAGAGCGAGAGACAGCGAGCGCGAGAGACAGCGAGCGCGAGAGAGACACAGCGAGCGCTGTGACATGAACCTAAGATCCCGGTTGAGGCCCTCCTTATGGGTACCAAACATAGCTATCAGCCTCTGCTCGGTCACTTTTCGCTGCTGCCTGTCCTGAAGTCCGCCTTGGAGGATGGCCACCCGAACGTCAGAGGTTGAATGTCCTGGACCACTGAAGTGTTCCCCAACTGGGAGGGTACACTCCTGTCTGTTGATTGTTGTGCGGTGCCAATTCATCCATTGTTATAGCCTTAGCTCAGTTTCCCCAATGTACCATGCCTCCGGGCATCCTTGCCCGCAACGTATAAGATAGACAACGTTGGCTGAGTCACATGCGTACCTGCCATGTACAAGGTGGGAGGTGTCCCCACGTGTAATGGTGGCATCTATGTTCACACTCTGACATGTCTTGCAGCGCCTGCCGTGACAGGGTTGTATGGAGTTGTCCTGACAGCCGTGCATCTTGCTACAAACAATTATCTGTTTGAGGTTTGGTAGGTTGTTTAAAGGCAAGTAGTGGAGGTATGGGGAAGGTCTTGGTGAGGTGCTCATCCTCATTGATAATGTGTTGCAGGTCACGAAGAACATGGCGTAGTTTTTCAGCTCCTGGGAAATACTGAACAACGAAGGGTACCCTGCCAGATGTAGCACGTGTCTGTCTCCTGAGGAGGTCATTATGGTTCCTTGCTGTGGCATGTCTGAACCAGCGGTCGATGAGTTGAGCATCGTACCCCGTAGTTGTGAGGGCATCCCTGAGTACTTTCAGGTGTCTGTCACGTTCCTCCTCATCTGAGCAGATCTGGTGTACACGTAGGGCTTGTCCATACGGGATGTTTTAATATGTTTTGGGTGGAAGCTGGAGAAGTGTCGCATTGTGAGGTTGTCTGTGGGTTTGTGGTAGAGTGTGGTGCTGAGGTGTCTATCCTTGATGGAGATACATGTATTTAAGAATGAGACAGATAGTCGAGAGTAGTCCATGGTGAGTTTGGTGGTGGGATGAAACTTGTTGATGTCACTGTGTAGTTTTATCAGTGACTACTCGCCATGTGTCCAGAGGAAGAAAATGTCGTCCGTGTACCTGGTGTATAATGTTGGTTGGAGATCCTGCATAGAGAAGAAGTCTTGTTCGAACTGGTGCATAAAAATGTTGTCTGTAGTATTCCTGGTTGTTCAGTTGTCGGAACACTTCCTTGCACTTCAGTGATCCAGGACATTCGACCTCGGACCTTCGGGTGACCATCCTCCAAGGTGGACTTCGGGACAGGCAGCAGTGAAAAGTGGCCGAGCAGAGGCTGATAGCTAAGTTCGGTACACATAGGGAGGGCCTCAACCGGGACCTTGGGTTCATGTCACATTACAGGTGACCACCATTGCCCTATACACACACACAGACACACAGATACGCACACTCCCACATGCACCCCCTCACAGACTTAAAGACACTCTACACTCACGACCCCCAACCCAGACAGACAGATACACACACAAAGACCCACATGCGCACATTTTGTGGGGTGAATTTGTACTTGCAGAGTTACATTGTACTTTGCTCAAAAACTGCATGAATTTATGTAAAACTCCGTTATCTCTCTTTTTAGATTAGAATCAATCTAAACATCATGGCATAGGCAGAGAACACAGGGGGCTAACACCTTCAACATGTTGTCTAGCTATCACCATTGTTAAAAGCTAACCTGAGAATGCAACTTTTTAAAAAAAGTTTTCTGATTTACACATGAAAGAAGTGAAACTATCATGGCATTCAAACAGATGAAAGACTTAACAGAATCAATTTTCAATGTATAATTTCAGTTACATCACACTGTAAATGTTTGCTATAAATTCGGTGTGTTAGGATTGAGCCCTCCACTACCACCTGATGAAGGAGCGACGCTCCAAAAACAATTGTGCTTCCAATTAAACCTGTTGGACTATAACCTGGTGTTGTACGATTTTTAAACTTTGTACACCCCAGTCCAATACCGGCATCTCCAAATCGTAATGTGTTTGTTGATAGAGTTCTAGGAATGCTAGATAGAGTTCCAGTTGGAATGCCATGCTTCTAGGAATTCTCGTGTGCGTGTCTGTTTGGTTTGGCCTAGAGTGAATGTGTTGTTCCAGTTGAAGTGATGTCTTTCCTAATCCATATGCAAGACACATACATGAGAATTCCTAGAAGCATGGCATTCCAACCGGAACTCTATCACAAACACATTGACTTGGATCCCATTTACCAGCCCCTAAGAAAAAGAACAGGAGATCACATCACCATAGGAAATGATATCACCACAGGAAATGTCACCACTAACCCTAGGAAATGTAAACATATAAATAGAAAGCAGGCTACACCACCAGTGCTTCCTTCGGAGGCTAACCGACAACATTGCCTAGTAGGCTGACGAAACATCAGAAAACAAAACTTCCAGCTCAGCGAGCAAACCTACACCCAGAAACTCAACCTGAGCTACAAATATTCCCATAACTCTTGACTGCTGAGTTTTGAGAAGCAGACAGGAAAAGGAGTTAAAACCACAATCAATCAGACTAGTCATGATCTTATTGAATGGGAGAGAGACATGATGGGCTGAAATGTCCTACTCCTATTCCTTAATTTAAGATAGAGTCAGAATTTTTAATAGCATGGAAATAGGTCACCCAGCCCATCATGTCCACGACGGTCATAAAACATCCATCTACTTCAATCTCATTTTCCAGCATTTGACCCTGGTCTGGTTTGCTATGGTGTTTCAAGTATTCATCTAAATAGTTCTTAAATGTCTTGAAAGATCACACCTTTACATCCTTCAGGGACAGTCGCAGATACCCACAACCTTCTGGGTGAAATAACTATGCCCCAACCCCCTCTAAACATCCTGCTCTTTACTTAAAAGTTGTCTGCCTGCTTATTCAATCTTCCACAGGGAGGAAAAGATTTTCCTTGTGTATGCCCTTCAGAACTTTGTACATCACAATCAAAACCCCTCAGTCTTCTCTGATCCAAGGATACAACCCTAACCTATTTACTTTCTGTTCAAAGTGGAATCGTTCCAGCCCAAGGAACATCGTGGTGAACCTCCTTGGTACCCTCTTGAATTCAATCACATCCTCCCTAAAGGAAGGTGACCAGAATTATAGAGTACTCCAGCTGTGGTGTAACTAATGATATTTACAGATATACAGGCTCCTTGCTTTTGCATTCAATGAAGGCAAGTATCCCATATGCCTTCTTAACCACTTACCTATACTATTGCTTTTAAGGATTTATGGTCATGCACACCAAGGCTCCTCTGCTCCTAGGTACTGGGGGCTGCTGCCACCCAAAATGCAACATCTAATACTTTTCAGGATTAAATTCCATTTGCCACTGCTCAGCACTTCTACTGTCCTGCAGTCTAAGGCCTTCCTCCTCATTATTTACCAAACCACCATGTTTTGTCTCATTTGCGAATTCACTGATCAACCTCCTGCATTCACGTCTAGATCATGAATGTACACTACAAACAAGGGACCCAACAATGATCCCTGGTATATGCCAATGGACATAGGCTTCCAGTCACAAAAATACCCTTCAATCATCACTCTCTGCTGGCTGTCATGAAGCCACTTATAAATCCAATTTTCCTAACTACTCTAGACCCTATGTACTCTTAGTTTCTTAAGCAGCATAACATCAGAGACCTTATCAAAAGCCTTACTCAAGTTCATACAGACTACATCAGCTTCACTCATGTCATAGACACATCTAGTCAAAAAATTCAATCAAGTTTGTATATGATGTTCTCCCATACAAAGCCATGCTGACTATCCATGATTAATCCTTCCCTATCCAACTGGAGATTAATTCTGTCCCTCAGAATATTTTTCCAATTGATTCCCTACCACAGATATTAAGTTTACTGGCCTATAGCTTCTCGGTTCATCCCTACCACCTAACTTGAATAATGGCAGCATACTAGCTATCCTCCAGTCCCTTGGAACCTCTCGTGGCCAGAATGTTTTTGAAAATTAATGTTAAAACACCTGCAATCTCTTCCTTTGCCTCCCACAGCAATCTGCGATAATCTCATCTAGGCCTGGGAAATTATTTACTTTCAAGCCTATTAAAACTACTAATATCTCCTCATTCTTAATGCTTATTCATTCAAGTATATCACAGACTCCTCCTGGATTTCCACACCCACAGTGTCCTTTTCTACAATGAATGCAGAAACGAAGTAATCATTTAAAACCTCAGCTATGCCTTCTGGATTCAAACACAGATTGCCACTTTGGTCCCGAATGGGCCCTCCTCTTTCTCTAGTTATTTCTTTCCCCTAAAAGGGCTTTCAAACACATCTTTGGATTTTCCTTTATATTATTTGCCAGTGTTTCTTTTGTTTTTTTACCTCCCCTTTTCATCTTCCCCATTTCTTTTCTAAGTAACCCCTGCACTTTCCATACCTGTGTTAAGCCTTCAGTATGTACCATGAATTCCCATTTCTTTTCCCCTCGTCTAAATTCTGCATATCTCTCAACATGGTCCTAGCCACCACCATTACAACTTGTTGGTCCTACATACTTCTTATTACCCTTTTGACGGTCACTGGATTTTCCTTCAAGGAGCTCCTCCCAGCCCATTTTGTCAAGATCCTGTCTTGTCTTACAAAAATCAGCCTTCTACCAATTCAGATCCCTTCCATAATTATGCTAAATCTCTTTGAACTGTGGTCACTATCACCAAAATGCACCCCCAATGCCACATCAACCACTTGCCCAGCTTTGCTCCCTAAAATTCAGTCCAGCATTGAATCCTCTCTTGCAGGACTTTCTGCATGCTGGCTCAAAAGCTCTCTTGGATACATTTTAAGAATTCTGCCTCCTCTAAGCCTTTCACACTTTGCCTATCCCATTTAATACTGGAGAAGTTAAAATGCCTTACTAATGTTACCCTATGATTTTTATGCATTTATAGAACCTTTACTGCTCTTACTCACATTAAGACCCATCCAAACCTCATTTAAGCTCTCTTTATTGATCTATAGTAGCTTCACATTAAGCTTTGCCTTAATTGTGAAACTCCCACTTTTCTTTTAGATACCTCCCTCTCTCTGAATCTTTCAGTTCCCCAACATCAAAGATAACTGCTCAAACTCTAATCACTTGTGCACCTTACTCTTTAACTCTGTTCTGAATGATATTATCTCTTCAGCTGCTTTAGGCATAGAAAGTTGCTTTCACTTAATTTTGGCAAATGACATCCTGGGTTTCCAGTCTGTACGCTAGAATGTTTGCTTTGCACCGAAGACTTCAAATACATACCAGCTTCTTGAAAATGTTGTTTGTAAACAACTATACAGTGGAAATGTTCGCACAAGGAAAACAAATCCTTACCCTTGCAAGAATGCTGGGATCCACAGCAACTACCTCAGATAGACACTTCATAGCTTTTGTTCTTACAGCGATCGCACTCTCTCCTAGTACACGCAGAATCTGGAAATAGAATATATCATATCCAATGCATAGGCTCAGGGGATGGATATCACCAGAATAGATGACAGAATTTAAATTCTATTAATAAATCTGGAATGTAAAACTGGCTCTAATCATGACAATCATAAAACTATCATTGATTGATGTTTTTATGGCAACAGGGGTGATTTGTAATTACTCTCTGCAGTAACCTAGCAAGCTACTCAGTTCAACAGCAATTAGCACTGGAAAACAAATGGACAACATGCACACTGAATTAAGGAAAAAAAGGACATACAGGAATTTGAAATGAAAGATTCCCTGGTACAAAACCTATTCCTACTACAGACTATGCATACTGCAACTTTAACTTTCTGCAATTTTAACTTTCACCACCTCTACCCAATAGCCAAGCTGGTTATACCTTTTCTATAACCACATTTCTTTTTCTTTTTATTTCTTCACAGAATGCATGCTGTGCTGGCTTGGTCAGCTCTTACTGTCTGTACATTTAATTGCTTACTAGGCAACAAAGGAGCTGATGACGCAGCAGCATCATTGCTGGATTGTTAATCCAGAGACCCAGATAATGTTTTGGTGGCCTGGTTCGAATCCCACCACGGCAAACGGTAGAATTTCCAAAAAAAAAATCTTGAATTAAAGAGTTGAATGATGATCATCAAACCATTGTCGATTGTCAGGAAAAATCCATCTGGTTCACTAATGTCCTTTAAGGAAGGAATCTTGAAAAAAAAAAGGAATCTGCCATCCTTCCCCTGGTCTGGACTACACGTGATTCCAGACTCTCAGCAATGTGGTTGGCTCCTAATCGGGGATAGGCAATAAATGCTGCCTAGCTAGCCCTCATCCCATGAATGAAGGAAGCAAAAAAAAAAATCAGAACCTCAACACTATGGTAAGGACACAACTCAGAACAGGTAAGGATTGCAGATTTTCTTCTCGAAAAGGACATTAGTGAACGAGATAGGTTGCTTAATAATAATCAACAATGGTTACATGGTCACCAAAAAGGTTCACTTTCTATTCCAGATTTTCCTTATTAAATGCAAATTTTTTCATCTGCCATGGTGGATTCAAACCCATGAATTAATTAAACCCAAACATTAATCTGAGGTTCTGAATCACTAGTCGAGTAATATTACCACTTCCCCTTAATATGAAAGGAAAAATGAAATTTGTCAATCCTTTTAAATCCCTCTCCCTCTTCCAGAGGAGCACAGATCAAATCCCCTTCAAAAGCAGTACTATACAGCCACTCACCTGTGTCAAATAAATATCAAAACTCTGTGCAAAAGGCCTCATGGAGGCCAAGTACCGGACAATCAGACAGGCATCTTCATAGTCTACATTAGCAGAGTTCATTCTGTATAAAGAAACAAGCCAGTCAGTTTCAAGGCAAGAAAGTACTTAACATGAGTAAAGACATCCTGAGAGCTGGTAAAGACCTGTTTAATAGCCTGGAAGCATACTATCAGATTAGTTTTTCCACTGATGCATTTAGTGAGAATTAAAGGTGTATTTAAGACCAAACAAAGATCGGATCCTGATCAGTAAGGGGATCAAGTTTTGTGGGGAAAAGGCAGGAGAATGGGGTTGAGAAACATATCAGCCATGATCGAATGGCAGTGTTGACTTGATGGGCTGATTGACCAAATTCTGCTCCTATATCTTATGGCCTAAAGTTTTAGAGGTACCATAACAGCAGCTTGTAAATCAACACAGTAAACACAGACTACCACCTGGCAACATTAAAAGAACAAGTTAACTGACAGTTAGAAAATCAAGATTATTAAATAATCAAATAGTTCACACAATTTAAACGCAGAGGTTTCTCAGGATACAGCAGAAGCATAAAACAATTTATGGCTCAGGATGAGGCGACTCAGATTGTCAAAGCTCGACAAAAGTGTGATCCAGTCTAGTCTCCAGCTCTGTGACAATTTCCATGGACAAGAGTCCTCCTCTTGCTCCACAGATCCCTTCACTCACCACCAACATTTTTTGCCCATCCTTAATTGCTCGGAGTGAAGATATGGGCCTCTGGGAGGTAGGACAAAATGCATACAGGAGCTGCACAACATGGCTTCTGCACTGCTAAACTAGATTGCACTGAACCAGACAGAAACAAGAAACTGCAGACTGATTTAATTCCAATAAAAAAAACAGAAATAATGGTTAATTCTAAATTGCAGTTAGAGACAAAATGGCTCACAGCACCTACATGGCGACTTGGTTCCCTATGCCAACATGACCACCTGCAACTAGTCTTGAAAATTATATTAAAAAAAACTAACCACACTTTGCAAGCTGCGAGTCCTCATAGAGGAAATACTAAACCACATTTTTAAGCTGAGAATCGTTGTAAAGGTGACATAAACCACTATGACTTAATCAATATCATTAGTTCAAGCAACTATCCATGAAGTGATATCATGTAGTGATTGATTGTTACTATGTGATCATGCTCCATGTCTGATCTTGAATAAAGCATATAAATCTTATGCAAACTCCAAGGTTGTTGGATTCTTTGATTGCCAAGAAGTTTTCATACTTCTGGGCGAATCAGAGTCCTCCAATCCAGCTCTGTAACATACAATAAATGATTGTTTGCATGTTAGACAAAGACTCGTTTACAGGTGTGTTAATTGACCAATCGCGGAACCGAGAGACCCACAGATCAATAGGACAGTTTAAGAGTCAACCACATTCAGATCCCTTTTACCTGCACTCAACCAGTTCACTGAAGAGTTGGCATGACAGTAGTTGCATTAATTTCATCTCCAGCAGGATGTAAATGAATATTCCCATCCCCTCACTTATCAGCCTTCCACAGGGACCGCTCTCCTTCTGTGTCTATGGTCCACTCCTCCTCCATTACCAACATCTCCCATATTCCCACACCTTCCCCTGTAACTTATAGAAGGTGCAACACTTGCCTGTTTACATCCTGACTTCTTTTGATCCAAGGCCGCAGGGACACCTTTTAGGTGAAGCAGTGATTTACTTGCACTTCACTCAATCTAGTCTACTGCTGACAATTCGTTGTTCACAATATGGTCTGCTGTATGTTGGGCAGATGAAACGCAGAGGGGATAGCCGTTTTGTGGAACATCTACATTTTGTTGCGAAAATGACCCTGTTTCCAGTTGCTTGCCACTTCAATTTAACACCATTATGTTCCCTGGCCAACATCTCTGGGCTTGCTGCACTCTTCCAGTAAAGCTCAGTGCAAACTAGAAGAATAGCACCTTGTTTTCCACTTGGGGACACTGCAGATTTCTTGACTCACTATTCAGTTCAAAAGTTTTAGGGGCTGACCATGTCCTTACCCCACACACCCTCTGATCTTGTTATCACACATGCCGCAGACCCAGTCTAGCGGCTATGTACTTTAGGATACAAATCAGCAGTGCTGCTTCCAAGCCACTTTTGGTGGTAGACATCGAAATCCCCCAGCCAGAATACATTTTGTGCATTTTTCTTTTAAGACTCATTCATGGGATATAGGTATCACTGGCCAGGCTAGCATTTATTACAGCGGAATCTTCAGAAAAGATGTGACAGTGAGTAACCAGGAGGATGGAATAGAGACTTTAAAGGAAATGGGTTGTAAAGTAGGAAGAGACAGGTTCTGTGGGGCAGGAACAGTCAAAAACAATGGTCTACCTGCGTAATCTTGTTTGGATTTTGGGCATTAATTGCCCAGAGGACAGTTTAAGAGCCAACCACAATGCCGTGGATCTGGAGTCACACATAGGCCAGACCAGGTAAGGACAGTGGTTTCCTTCCCCAAAGGGTACTAGTGAATCAGACCAGAGAGTGTTTTCAGTAACTGAATGGATTCATGTCATCATTAGACTCTCAACTCCAGATACTTACTGACTTCAAATTCCATCATCTGCCACAACACAATTCAAATCCAGGACCTGAGAACATTATCTGGGTCTCTCGATTAAAAATCCAGTGATAATATCACGAGGTCATCACTTCCCTTTTGCCACCCTCAGTGCTGTTCAATATGGAAGAATACTGATTCATCAGTCAAAGGGGGTGGTACATGATTAACAGCAGGAGGACTCCTTTGCCCAGATACCA
Organism: Chiloscyllium punctatum; assembly: GCF_047496795.1. NCBI lineage: Eukaryota > Metazoa > Chordata > Chondrichthyes > Orectolobiformes > Hemiscylliidae > Chiloscyllium > Chiloscyllium punctatum. The sequence continues at coordinate 485,522 of NC_092740.1, forward strand.
TCAGGCTTTGTGGGGTCGAGTCAATATTGGGGACTTCTAGGGCAACTCCCTGCTGACTGTACACCACGGTGGGTCTGTCCAGCCAATGGGACAGGACATATCCAGGGATGGGAAGGACCATGATACTGCCTGTAACCAACTGTCGTTTGATTAGTCTGTGAGACAGCTTCTCCCAAATTTAGCGCCAGGTCCCAGATGTTAATTGAGACGATTTAGCAGGTTCAGCAGAGGTGTTTTTGCCATTGTTATTTCTGGTCCCGAGATCATGCCAAGTAGTCCATCCAACTTCTATATGCAAACTTTGGAGAAATTAATACAACTGAGTGCCTTGCATGGTCATTTCACGACAGTTGAGAGTCAACCAAATTACTGTGGACCTGGAGTCACAAAGCACCGAAATACACCCTGCAGTCCAACCAGTCCATGCCCAATACAATTGCAAACTAGTCCCACCTATTTGTTCCTGGCCCATATCTCTTTCCGATTCATGTAACTGTCTTTTAAACATTATAAGTATGCCTACATCCATCACTTTCTCACCCTTTGTGTAAAAAAAGTTGCCTCTCATGTCTTTTTTAAATCTCTTCCTACACCTTAAAAATGTGCCCCTAGGCTTGAAATACCTCATCGTCGGGAAAAGACACCTATGATTAATCTTACCTATACCTTTATGATTTTATAAACTTCTTTAACATTACCTCTCAACCTCTTATGCTCCAGTGAAAAAATTCCCAACCTTTCTGATTAACTCAGACCAAGTAAGGATAACAGATTTCTTTACCTGAAGAGCAGTGAACATGTTGCGCTTTCCTGACAATCAGCATAGTTTTATGGTTTTGATTGTTATTGAATTCTACCACTTGCCACAGTGAGATTTGAAGCCAGGTCCTCAGGACATTACCTGGGTCTCTCGATTAACAGTACAGTGATAATACCACTATGCCAACATCTCCATTTGTAGACTCCATCATTCTCTCTACTTGTGTTCTCGCCTAACCTTGCCATCTGCTAACTTAGTGACAGTGCATTCACTTTCTTCGGACATCTATGGCACTCCACTAGTTACAGGTAACCATCCTGAAAAAGATCCCCTTAATCCCAACTCTCTCTATTCTATTACTTAGCCAATATTCTATCCAGATTAATGCATTATCTGCACCATCATGAGCTCTTAAGTAATATTATGTGCAGTACTTTATTAAATGTCTTTTGAAAATCCAAATATGCTACACATACTATTTCCTTTTATCTAACACCTGCACAGAACTCTAATAAATTTGTCGGGCATAGCTTTGCCTTCGGTACTATATTGCTTGTAGCAACAGGTCACAAAGAACAGAAAAACAGAGGAATAGGCCCTTCAGCCTATGTCTGCGCTGACCACAATGCAATTCTAAACTAATCCCACCCGACTGCGTCTAAATGCCTCAAACATTATTTTTCTATCTGCTTCTACCAACTCCCCTGGTAGCATGCTCCTGGTTCCTATCACCCTCTGCACATCTCCCATAAACTCTCCTCTCTTGCCTCAACCTATGCACCCTAGTATTTGACATTCCAGTGATAACGCCATTAGGTCATTACCAAAAGACTCTTGAGTATCCAGCATACTCATGTCTCTCAAGTTTGCATACTTATCAGGTCGCCCCTCAGCATCCGATGCTCAAGCAAAAACAATCCAAGTTTGCCCAACAACTTTTTGCAGTTAATTTATTCCAATCCAGGCAACACCTAGTAGACATGTTTTGTACCTTCTCCAAAGACTCCACATCCTTCCTACAGTGTAGTGACCAGAACTGAATACCATATTCCAAATGTGTCTTTACTAAAGTCATAAACCTGTGATGGTGCTGCTCCTTTAACAAGATTATGCTGTCCTGGGCTTTTTTCCCCCCAGAGGGGTTATAAAAGCAGCGATTCTGAAATGTCTGACTTGGATGGGTTTTAGGGCCAATTTGATTATAGCTAACAGATACCGCATCAGACAAAAAGCTTAAAAAATGTGTACAATGAAAGAAAATTGGCCAATTCGCCCAGCTCAACTTTCCTCTGGTTTGATTTGGTTTTGGCAGTCTGGCACCTCTACACCGCTGAAGCCAAACGCCAACTTGAGGACACCTCTTCATACCGCCCCCTCGACCATGACCCCACCCCCCATCACCAAACCATCATTTCCCAGACCATACAGAACCTCATCACCCCAGGAGATCCCCCACCCACAGCTTCCAACCTCAGTTTGGGAACCCCGCACTGCGCAATTCTACCTCCCTCCCAAGATCCACAAGCCTGACCACCCTGGCCGACACATTGTCTCAGCATGCTCCTGCCCCACTGAACTCATCTCTACCTACCTCGACACTGTCCTATCCCCCCCTAGTCCAGGAACTCCCCACATACGTTCGAGACACCACCCACTCCCTCCACCTCCTCCAAGACTTCCGTTTCCCCGGCCCCCAACGCCTCATCTTCACCATGGATATCCAATCCCTTTACACCTCCATCCGCCATGACCCGCGCCTCCAAGCCCTCCATTCTTTCCTCTCCCGATGTCCCCAACAGTACCCTTCCAGTGACACACATTTGTTTGGCCAAACTGGTCCTCACCCTTAACAATTTCTCCTTTGAATCCTCCCACTTCCTCCAGACCAAAGGGGTAGCCATGGGCACACGTATGGGCCCCAGCTATGCCTGCCTCTTTGTTGGCTACGTAGAACAGTTTATCTTCCGTAATTACATCGGCACCACTCCCCACCTCTTCCTCCGCTACATTGATGACTGCATTGGTGCCACATCGTGCTCCCGCGGGGTGGTTGAGCAATTCATCAACTTCACCAACACATTCCACCCTGACCTTAAATTTACCTGGACCATCTGACACCTCCCTCCCCTTCCTGGACCTCTCCATCTCCATGAATGACGACCGACTTGACACTGACATTTTTTTACATACCCACCGACTCCCACAGCTATCTGGATTACACCTCTTCCCACCCTACCTCTTTCAAAAATGCCATCCCATATTCCCAATTCCTCCGCCTCTGCCGTATCTGCTCCCAGGAGGACCGGTTCCACCATAGGACACACCAGATGGCCTCCTTCTTTAGAGACCGCAATTTCCCTTCCCACGGGGTTAAAGATGCACTCCAACGCATCTCGCCCACATCCCGCACCTCCGCCCTCAGACCCCCAACCCTCCAACTGTAACAAGGACAAAACGCCCCGGTGCTCACCTTCCACCCTACCAACCTTCGCATAAACCAAATCATCCGCCGACATTTCCGCCACCTCCAAAAAGACCCCACCACCAGGGATATATTTCCCTCCCCCCCTTTCCGCCTTCCGCAAAGACCGTTCCCTCCGTAACTACCTGGTCAGGTCCACGCCCCCCCTACAACCCATCCTCTCATCCTGGCACCTTCCCCTGCCACCGCAGGAACTGTAAAACCTGCGCCCACACCACCTCCCTCACCTTCATCCAAGGCCCTAAAGGAGCCTTCCACATCCATCAAAGTTTTACCTGCACATCCACTAATATCATTTATTGCATCCATTGCTCCCGATGCGGTCTCCTCTACATTGGGGAGACTGGGCGCCTCCTAGCAGAGCGCTTTAGGGAACATCTCAGGGACATCCGCACCAAATAACTACACTGACTTGTGGCCCAACATTTTAACTCCCCCTCCCACTCTGCCGAGGACATGGAGGTCCTGGGCCTCCTTCACCTCAGCTCCCTCACCACCAGACGCCTGTAGGAAGAATGCCTCATCTACCGACTCAGAACACTTCAACCCCAGGGCATCAATGTGGACTTCAACAGTCTCCTCATTTCCCCTTCCCCCACCTCACCCTAGTTCCAAACTTCCAGCTCAGCACTGTCCCCATGACTTGTCCTACCTGCCTATCTTCTTTTCCACCTATCCACTCCAACCTCTCCTCCTTGACCTATCAGCTTCACCCCCTCCCCCACTCACCCATTGTACTCTATGCTACTCTCTCCCCACCCCCACCCTCCTCTAGCTTATCTCTCCACGCTTCAGGCTCACTGCCTTTATTCCTGATTAAGGGCTTTTGCCCGAAACGTCGATTTTGAAGTTACTTGGATGCTGCCTGAACTGCTGTGCTCTTCCAGCACCACTAATCCAGAATCTGGTTTCCAGCATCTGCAGTCATTGTTTTTAGTGAATAGGTAAAAGCGGTCAGGCAGGTTTGAGGTTGCTGGTCCAAGAAACAGCTACATGGAAGACAGTGTTCCATGCTACCATCTCTCTCTCTCCTTGAAGACCATGTGTTTAATTTTACCTTTTGTGCCAAGGGATGTCTACGGAGATTCTTTCAAGTATTTCGAACAGCATCATTAAGTTGGGATAATCTGTTGGGTTTTCAGATAGGTTAAGTTATTCAGTATTCTGTTCTCTTTTGTTTGTGTTTCATTCAGTAATCTTGTAAATAAGTTCTGTTTTGTTTAAAATTAAGTGGTTTGACCAGCTGCATCTCTCCTGGAATACCCACGTTACACCACCTGCTTAAAACAACTAGCAAAGTTAGGGTGTGGGCTACTTTCTTGATTTGTTTTGAGGGGGTCTGATCTGGTCCATGACAGATTGGGGATTCTCTGCAGGGTTTGTTCTATAGTTCCGATTTGGGATTAAGGTTGTTGGACTCAAAGGCAGCAAGTGGTGTGTGCTAGTGTCTTTTGATCCAGGTGTTGAATTCGGTTGGTTTAAACAGTACTTGGAATTGCAATGCTCTTTCAGTCACCAAGATTTTTCTGGGAGTTGAAGAAGTGACTTTGGGAATTTTGTAAAATGGTGATTAAGGCCAAGCCGCTGGAATTAGCAGAGAAACAGGAACTGGAGCTGCCTCCTTCCGTGAAGAAAGGGGACATAATTACAGCTATAGCAGAACATTTAAATTTACTGGAAATGCCATCAGGATCTTTAGAGATAGCTAAGATATAATTGAAAATGAAGCAGCTTGAGTTAGAGGCAAAAGACGAGGAAAGGGCAACAGAAATGAATTATGATTAAAAGCAGAGGAAAGAGAAGAAGAAAAAGAACGAATCGTTTTAGCAGGACAAAGAGAGAGAAGAGAGAAGAGAGAGAAAAGGAGACAAAGGAAAGGAAAGAAAGTGAGTGAGTTTGAACTTCAGAAACTGGCACTGAGACAGGAGTTCAAAAATTCACTTTCTGAATTAGTGAGAACTCATGTGGAAGAGCAGAGTTAAAATGGCAAGATTAGCAGCCAAAATGGCTGATGATTATGAGTTGCTCCATAAATCAAAGTTTATCTCTGATGTTAAAAGATAAGGAGATATGTACCTCAGAAGGATATTGCCAGAAAAGGTACTAGTAACCAGAATTCACAAAGAGACAAGAGGCACTTAGTTATGTAGGTTAGTGTCCAGTGAAGAGTGGAGAAGTCATGGTAGGAGTACTGGACAAACTCTCAGCTCTAGAAATACAATTTGTCCTTGCTCATGATATAGCTGTTCACAGGTAGGAGTGCTGCCTACTGTGGTTGAACAGTCAGGGGAAACTCAGGCAACTGAACTATTGCAGAACATACATCCTGGGACTTTTCCTGACTGTGTGGTAACAAGGTTACAAAATCACCAGTTAAAATCAGGAGATCAAAGAGTACAGATGTGAAAGTTGAAGTGGGATTAGCAGACACCCTGCTTGATCCTGGATGTGGATTTGCTTGCTGAGCTGGAAGATACATTTTCAGACACTTTGTCATCATACTAGGTATCATTAGTGAACCTCTGGATGAAGCACTGGTGGTGTAATCCACTTTCTATTTCTAGGTTTGTGTTTCCTTGAGTTGGTGATGTCATTTCTTGTGGTGATGTCATTTCTTGCAGTGATGTAATTTCCTATAGTGATGTCATTTCCTGTTCTTTTTCACAAGAGATGGTAAATGGGATCCAAGTCAATGTGTTTGTTGATAGAGTTCCATTTGGAATGCCATGCTTCTAGGAATCCCCGTGCATGTCTCTGTTTGGCTCGTCCTAGGATTGATGTGTTGTCCCTTTCTCATCCGTATGTGAGGATACTAGTGAGAGTGGGCCACGTCTTTTTGTGACTAGTTGATGTTCATGTATCCTGGTGGCTAGTTTTCTGCCTGTTTGTCCAATGTAGTGTTTGTTCTTGCAAGGTATTTCGTAAATGACATTAGTTTTGTTTGTTGTCTGTATGGGGTCTTTCAAAATCATTAGCTGCTGTTTTAGTGTGTTGTGGGCTACCATGATGCCAAGGGGTCTGAGTAGTCTGGCAGTCATTTCTGAGAGTAAGGGAGTGTGGCTAGGGTTTCTGGACGCATTTTGTCTGCTTGTTTCGGTTTGTTGCTGAGAATCCCCTTTAGTCCTGTTAGAATTGTTGTAAGCTTCAACGAGATCATCCCATCTCATTCTTCTAAACTGCAGTGTTGTGACTTGCCTGAAAATAACATTAGCTGGATTGTAAATCATAACAACCTACATTTCAACCTTGGACTGCACATCCACAAGTTCTTGAAAATAGTAGGAAAGATGGATATAGTGGTCAAGAAAGTATATTAAATGCCTCACTGCACACTATGAGCTATAGAATACAAAAACAGGGGGTTTAATGTTGTAACTATACCAAGACACAAGCTAGGTCACAGTTTGAATTTTGTGTACCATTCTGGCCACTGCATTGATGCACTACAAAGATGCAAATGCTCTTGAAACAGTGCAAAGGAGATTTATAAGAATGATGCCATGTTGAAAAATGCAATTATGAGATAAGATTGGATAAGTAGGGTTATTTTTCTTTTATTAAGTGGTCTGTAAACCTCTTATATTAAAGCTGCACAAAATAATGAGGTGTCTAGATAAGAGTAGACAGTAATAATCAGTTTCCTATGGCCAAGAGGTCAATTACCTGGGAATTAAGTAATTTATAGAAGGACTAGGGAAGACACAAGGTAAAACATTTACACCCAGAGGATTGTGCTCAGGTTGACTTTATATCTTTTCTTGCTCCTCTTGAACTCATCTCAGAATAATATAAGACCAAAGCAAGCTCTTCTCAATCACCATCCCCACTTTCCTTAACCTGGGATGTTAGCCATCCAGGACAGACATGCAGGAGGTTGGAAGAACACAGAATTCCAGGCAGCAGCAGGAGGAGGTGGAGAAGTCAACGTTTCAAGTGTAACCCTTCTTCCTGAAATATTGACTTCTCCACCTCCTGATGCCAACTGGCTTGCTGTGTTCTTCCAACCTCCCATGTGTCTACCTTAGCTTCCAACATCTGCAGATGTTTTTGTCTCTAACCTTTTTTTAATCTCCAGCCATCCAAGCCAGGAAATTTATCCACTTCAAGGGTAGTCAACCTATCATTTAACTTTCCTCCATACTTTATTTTGATCATTTCCACTGTTGCTGTTGTTTTGTTGGTCGTTTGCTCCTGAATGAAAAATTATGAAGTACTCATTCTCTTATAGCTTTGCTGATCTCTCAAGAAATCAAGAAATATGGAGCCAGGATACAAAAGTGATATTGAAGTAACAGCCCAGATATGGTCACATTTGAATTGCACATAAGGGCAGAAGCAGGAGAATCAATCCAAGTCCTATACTGCACTATAAATGCTTCATAATTAAACCAACCTGCAGGGCCAGTCCATTGTCCACTTTTGAATGTAATCCTCCCAACCTACACAGCTTACCTTAAGGTACTAAATTGAGCTGGGGCAGTTTTGATGACAGAGCGAAGAAATTTCTTGCGTTTTTCTGCTCTTTGCATGATCTCGCCTGTAGATTCTACCTCCTTAGCATGCTGTGCTCCATCTGAAGAATCATCATCTTTCTGATTCTGTGACTTCATTGCCTTCTCTGTCTCCATTGTAGTGTCACGAAACCACTGTGCAATGTAAAATTTCCTAGCAAACTTAAAAACAAACACGAACTTACTGCAGGATCTGTGGCAGAATATCAGACTGAAACTGGACTGTTACTGAATCCAGTTTACAATGGAAAACAAATTCTGACAATATCACCAGCAATTCTTAGACTCTGGGTCATGAATTAATATTCTCTCTGCACGCATGTAGTCAATCCCACGGAAGGCAAAACAAAATTTCATGTCCAGACATTGACGTTATGAATGAAGGTTTATTTTGGCGAGGAACAAAAAGTCCCTTAACATCCCCAATAGTATCGCTTAGACCTGCTCAGTAACCAGGCCTAACGCTAACCGACCCATGAACTCTGCCGAAACGTAGCCCATCTATTAACCCCTCAATACACCACCACCACCACCCACATCCAGGCACTGTAAGGATAATCTGAATTCCTCTACAAGGGGATAAATATATTGAGTAGCTAGATTTTGCTTACCATTAGCGAGGGGTCAGTCTCTGTATTCTCATCCAGGTAATCCAACAATGCTTTCTGAAGCTGCTGAACTTCATCCTCTATCCCTGAAACCTGCAGGATTTTAACCATTAGCAAGCATCCAGACTTTGTAATTCCCAAAATAATCTCATAACATCTAATATCATGCATTCCTCAACCACAACCTGTATCAGCACACTGTAGCAGCAGCAGTGTGTATCATTTACAACATGCATTGCAGTAAGGCTCCTTGCAGCTTTCAACCCACTACTACTGTTATTTAGAAGGAGTAGGGTAGCAGAGAGTTCCCTTCCAAGCCACTTACCACCTTGATTTGGAACTGTATCACTACTACTGGATCAAACTCACAGAACTTGATTCCTAACACCAGATGGATGGCAACAGTTCAAGGTTTCTCATTACCATTTTCTCAAAGGTAATCGGGGATGGACAACAAAATGCGAGTTTTGACAGCAATGCTCACATTCAATAAATCAATTAAAAACATGCCCTGTACCCACCTATTTAAAGACCTTTATCCAGTGACTACACATAAAATAATGATTTAGTCTCAACTAGACACATTACAAAAAATGTACAAAGAACATAGAAAATTTACAGCCCAGGAACAGGCCCTTTGGCCCTCCAAGCCTGGGCTGATCCAAATCCACTGTCTAAACCTATCACCCAATTCCTAAGCATTTGTATCCCTCTGCTCCCCACTTACTCATGCATCTGTTCAGATGCACCTTAAATGAACTTACCATGCCTGCCTCTACTTCCTCTGCTGGCAACGTGTTCCAGGCACCTACCACCCTCTGTGTAAAGTACTTGCCGCGTATATTCCCCCTTAAACTTTTCACCTCTCACCTTAAACGCTTGACCTTTTGTTATCCCTGACCCTGGGAAAAAGTTCATCTCTATCTATCTGTCTTTACCCTTCATGATTTTGCAGACCTCAATCAGATGCCCCCCTCAATCTCCCTTTTTCTAATGAAAACAATCCAAACCTACTCAACCTCTCTTCATAGCTAGAACCCTCCATACCAAGCAACATCCACATAAGCACCCTCTGTACAGCGTCCACATCCTTTTGGTAATGTGGCGACCACAACTGCACACAGTATTCTAAATGTGGCCGAACCAGAGTCCTGTACAATGTTAACATGACCTGCCAGCTCATATACGCAAGACCCTGCCCGATATGCCTTCATGATCATTCTATCCATCTGTGCAGCAACCTTCAGGGTACAATGGATCGGAGCAGATCTCTCTGCTCATCAACTTTTCCCAAGGTTCTGCTGAATATGTATAATTCGCTCTAGAATTAAACTTTCCAAAATGCATCACCTCACATTTGCCTGGACTGAACTCCATCTGCCACTTCTCTGCCCAACTCCCCTTACTATCTATATTCTCCTGTATTCTTTGACAGTCCCCTATGCTTTCTGCTATTTCACCAATCTTCGTGCCATCTGCAAAATGTGAAGGTTTTAGAGAGGGGGCAGATAATGACAAAGGGATGAGAAGCATTGGGTCATATTAAAATATTTGAGAAATTGGCCCTGTTCTCCATCAAAAAGAAAGTTAGAAGGGGTTTATATTCATCCACTGAATGTAATTCACTGACTAGACCAGCATGTATTGCCCATAACTAGCAACCCTTGCTTACCAGGCCATTTCAGAGAGCCTAGAGTCACATACAGGTATCAGCAGTTTTCTTTCCAAAAGGATACTAATGAACTAGATAGGTTTTCACAACAATTGGCAATCATAGAATCCCTAAAGTGCAGAAAGAAGTCATTCGGTCCACTAAGACTGCACCAACCCTCCAAACACCCTCCTGAGACCCACCTCCGTTCACCCCTCCCCCAAAGCCGAACTCTTCACGTAAACTACAGATCCCTGAATGCTATGGGACAATTTAACATGGCAAATCCACCTAACCTGCACATGTTTGGATGGTGGGAGGAAACCACAGCACCTGGCAGAAACCCATGCAAACATGGGGAGAATGTGCAAACTCCACACAATTACCCAAGACTAGAATCAGATACGGGTCCCAGACATTGTGAGGCAGCCATGCTAACCATGAGCCACCACGCTGCCTATTTACAATGTTTCACAGTCATTAAATGCAGTGAAGCTGTTCTTGAACCCATTGATGCGTGTTCACGCTTCTGTGTCTTCTGCCTGACAGAAGAGGTTGTCGGAAAGCATTATGGGGGTGGTGGGAGATTGGCAGCCTTACTGCAGCACTGAGAAGCATGAATGTAGTCCACAGATGGAAGTTTGGCTGGCTTCAGTTATGGTCTGGGCTGTGCACACAACCTAAAGACTTAACAAGTAAAAAGGATATGGCACCATTGCAGGATAGAAATTTAGACTACGATACCCAGAGTGGAGTTGGAAGAGGCAGAATGTGAACACACAAGATGCTGATATGTTGCATCCCAGTAAATTAAGGGAATTAGTTAGTGGATGGTAATAGATATTGGTAGTCTTCTTTCAAGAATCCTTAAGATCAGGAAAAGTATCAGAGGGCCAGAGTGCTTCATGTGCAACACACTTTTTCAAAATGAGAGACAAAACAAAATAATTACAGGGCAGTTAGCTTCATGTCTGTTATCAGGAAAACTTAGAATCTATTCAAGAATCTTGTTCAAGAAAGGATAATCCTGGGAATTACAGACCAGTCAGTCTCATGTTAGATTAGATCCCCATTAGCATGGAAACAGGCCATTTTTCCTGTCCACACCTACCCTCCGAACAGTACCCACCCAGACTCATTCCCCCACTGTATATATGTCCCTGACTAATGCACCTTACACTATGGGCAATTTAGCACGGCCAATCCACCTGACCTGCACATCTTTTGGATTGTGGGAGGAAACTGGAGCACCCAGAGGAAACCCATGCAGACACTGGGAAAAATGCGCAAACTTCACACAGACAGTTGTCCTAGGCAGAAATCGAACACAGGCCCCTGGCACTGTGAGGCAGCAGTGCTAATCACTGAGCCACCGTGCAGCCCCTATCACTTGTCTGTGGTGTATAAAGTATTGGAGAGGATTCAGAGAGACAGGATTTATGATTACTTGGAAAATCTTAGTTTGATTAGAGATAGTCAACATGGCTTTGAGGGGGGCAGGTCATTCTTCACAAACCTTACTATATTCTTTGAGGATGTGACAGAACATATTGATGAAGGAAGAGCAGTGGATGTGGTATAAATGGATTTTAACAAGGCATTTGATAAGGTTCTCCATGGTAGACCCATCCAGAAAGTAAGGAGGCATGGTGAACAGGGAAATCTGGCTATCCGGATACAGAATTGGCTGGCCCATAGAAGACAGAGGGTACTGTGAGATGGAAAGCATTTAGCCTGGAGCTTGGTGACAAGTGGTGTTTCGCAGGGATCTGTTCTGGGACTCTGCTCTTTGTGATTTTTATGAATGACTTGGATGAGGAAGTGGAAGGTTGGGTTAGTAAGTTTGCTGATGACACAAAGGTTGAAGGAGTTATGGATAGTGTGGAGGGCTATTGTAGGTTGTAACGAGACATTGACAGTATGCAGAACTGGGCTGATAAGTGGCAGATGGAATTCAACCTGGAAAAGTGTGAAGTGATTCACTTTGGAACGTGGAATACAGGGTTAAAGGCAGGATACTTGGCAGTGTGGAGGAACAGATGGGACCTTGGGGTCCATGTCCATAGATCCTTCAAAGTTGCCATCCCAAGTTGATAGCATTGTTAAGGCAGCCTATGGTGTGTTGGCTTTCATCAACAGGGGGATTGAGTTTAAGAGCAGCTAGGCTATGCTGCCTGTGCTTTACTGGCCTGGGTTAGAACACACTTGGAATATTGTGTTTCGCTCTGGTTGTCTCATTATAGGAAGGATGTGGAATCTTTAGAGAGGGTGCAGAGGACATTTACCAGGATGCTCCCTGCACCGGAGGGCATGTCTTATAAAGAAAGGTTGAGGGAGCGAGGGCTTTTTTCATTGGAGTGAAGAAGGATGAGAAGTGACTTGACAGAGGTGTACAAGATGATGAGGCAAAGATAGAGTGAATAGTCAGAGACTTTTTCCCAGGGCGGAAATGGCTATCATGAGGGGACATAATTTTAAGGTGATTAGAGGAAGGTTTAGGGGAGATGTCAGAGGTAGGTTCTTTACACAGAGTGTGGTGGGTGCGTGGAATGCACTGCCAGCAGTGGTTGTAGAGTCAGATACATTAGGTGCGACTCTTGGAAGATAGGTTAGTTTGATCTCAGTGTAGGATAAAAGATCGGCACAACATCGAAGACTGAAGGGTCTGTGCTGTACTGCTCTATGTTCGAAAAATGTATAATATGATCAAGCAGCATCAGTATGGCTTCATGAATGGGAAAACATTTCCAACAAATTTATCAGGACATTTGAAATGGTAATAAACATGAAGGATAAAGAGGAATCAGTATTTGTAATATATTTGCATTTACAAAAGGCATTTCATAAGATACAGAATACAAGGTCACTTAACAAAATAAAAGCCCAGGTTGTTGGGCCACATTACCTACAATTTTTGGCATTGTGCCAAAGACCTCCAAGGTCTGTGCACAGCAGTGGCTTCTGTAACTGGAAGCCAATTTATCAGCATGCCAATTGGTGTGTGGGGGGAACCTCAGTCCCTGCCTGACCACACTGCATAGAGGGAACATTGGTGTTGGTAGAAATATGTTCACATAGATGAGGGATTGGCTAACTAAAGGAAAGCATAGAGTTAAAATAAGGAATACTGAGAACATTTTGGTCCCCTTATATAATGAAAGATAATGGCATTGAAAGAAGTTCTGGAAAAATTCACTGGACGCACAGGGATTTTCGTGGAGTAGCTAAGTACGTTTGACTTGTTCTCATTGGAGTTTAAAAGAATGAGGCAGTCTTATTAAAACAAATTTTTTTTAGTGGACTTGACAAAGTAGAAAGTTTGTTTCACATTGTGGGACTAGAAGTCATCATCTCAAAATAAGGGGTCATATATTTAAGACACAGAGATGAGAAACCATTTTTTATTCTGAGGGTAGTCAATATGGGATTTCTTTACCAGAGGGGCTGGGTCATTAGTATATTTAAGACTGCGATAGTTAGTAAAAGAATCAAGAGAAAAAGAAAGTAGAGTTGAAGATTAACAAAAAATCAACGATGATCTCAGTGAATGGTGATGCAGGCTCAATGGGTTGAACGGCTTGAGGGTTCAGACAGTAACTCCTTAGATTTCTCCCGACACACTGGGTGGCTCAGTGGTTAGTATTGCTGCCTCATAGCACCAGGAAGCCGAGTGCAATTCCCGCCTTGGGCAACTGTCTGTGTGGAGTTTGCACATTCTCCCTGTGTCTGTATGGGCTTCCTCCCACAATCCAAAGATGTGCAGGTCAGGTGAACTGGCCATACTAAATTGTCCATATAGTGTTAGGTGCATTAGTCAGGGATAAATATAGGGTAGGGGAATAGTCTGGGTGGTTTACTCTTCGGAGGGTCAGTGTGGACTTGTTGGGCCGAAGTACCTGTTCCCATACTGTATGGAATCTAATCTAATCTAATCTAATACTGGCCTGAGTTTTTGGTTTGGTTTATTGCCTCCCTTAGCAGATCATGCTTGCATGGGGCGAAGCTTTATATGGGTCAGGCTAGATGGATCAAAGGTCATTTCCTGTCAATTATTCTTAAAATAAACACCAAAATTCCCAACAGAAACATATCAACCCCAATAACTCCTATATATTCCCACACATTTCCATTACATTGGTTTCTCCCCAGGACTGATCATTATGGCCTTACCACAGGAATGTATGATAGCATGTAATATACAACTCCCAAACACCCCAGAAGACGAAGCAGCCCTCCTATTCCCCAATAACTAACCATCCAAACCTCCGCCTCACCTGTTTGAGTATCCGATCAATTGACTCCCGGTCCATTTTGCAGGATACAGCATCTTTCCTCAGCCGTGCTGCTACAGTTCCCAGGTAATCAAGAGAAGCTACTCTGAGAGCCATCTCTGTCGACTTGTTACTGAATTGATGAACCTGCATTCAGGAGCATAAAAATAAAACATTTGAAACAGTGGCCATGTGGCACTATTTTCCCACCTTAAACCTTTGTCCAAATATATAATTTTCCTGTACCTTTTCTCAAGTAAATGACTAATTATGACAACTATCTCTCAAACACATTCTCATCATTATACACCAGATTTGGCTAAAAAACAGAATACCTGAGCAGCAGAAATATGGATTGCGTCAGAGACACAGCCTGAAACTAGCTACTTAAGTCTGGTGGCAATGGTTCAGCCAGTTCCTTGGGATAAATATACCAGATAGTGTTCAAGCTCATCAAACACTTACCAGTGATGTCCATAGTTTAACAGTCCGCTGGTTGGTTTAATTTCATTCATATTTTGCTCTTTTAAATTCAAGTAACTCCCTCGAAACTAGGCCCCAACTTCAAATTTGATTATTCTTCTCAATAATGCTTAGCTTTTTAATTCTCGATTCTCTTACTGCTTTGTACCTAAGAAACAAAAACAGAAATTGCTGGAAAGCTCAGCAGGTCTTAGCAGCATCTGCAGAGACAGAAGCAGAGATAACATTTTGGGTTGAGTGATCGTTCCTTGGTACCTAAGATGGCGCCATGTGTGGGGACTGCAAAAACGAACAATAGTCTCACTTGATTTATGACTCAAAATGCACTGAAACAAATGCAAGTTCCCACAATGTCCAATGGGATAGTGCTTATCCTCCATAATCCTCGCTTGCTCAGCAAGTTTATATTTAGATTTTAGAACAGAAGTAGAGTGAAAAGTCTCTAATGTCCCCACACATGGCGCCATCTTAGGTACCAAGGAACGATCACTCAACCTAAAATGTTATCTCTGCTTCTCTCTCTGCAGATGCTGCTAAGACCTGCTGAGCTTTCCAGCAATTTCTGTTTTTGTTTCTTAGGTACAAAGCAGTAAGAGAATCGAGAATTAAAAAGCTAAGCATTACTTCATACAGTAGCAGAAAAAAAATAAAGAAATAGATAGTAGTTTACATGAAAGCCTTTTGTAATTTAAACTAGGAAAATCAGGAGTTCAGTCTTTGATGAGACCTCTGCTTATCTCGGTCTGCTGTCTGTTCTTGCTGCCACAGATACTGTCACTATTGTTGAAATTGCCGCCTCCCCAAACTCCTCCAACGCCTCATGAACAAGCCTGGGCAGGCATGTGTCCCGACTCGCCGTCGAGATCCCAGGCTGGAACCCTTCACAGCCCATCAATCGAGACTAGGTTGAGAGGCGACAGTGGAGCTGCCAAGAGACCAGGCCAGGACCCACCAGAAACAGTGATACCCACTGAGAGACCAAAGGGGGAGAAGAAGAGGAAACGTAAGGAGCAGAGAAGCTCCAATGGAAGCATCCATTTTGTCTGGAAGTTGGATAGCAAGTCATTGGATGCCTCCAGCAGTTTATGCCAACCGTGGAGAATCTGACATAACAAACATTTACACACAATTTTCAAAATTGCAGAGATTAGCAACATATGTTCAAACAACTTAAAATGCTGGTACTTAATAAAAGTGATAAACAATCAACATGGATTTCATCTCCACAGACTGACTTCATAACAAAGAATTTCAGAAAGCAGCACTGGATTTTCAGTAGAGTGTTTTGTTTTTGAAATACCAACATTTACAATAATTTATAGTCAGTCATATAAATACTGCACCAACAGAAGCATTTCAGATGCTGAGGTTTCTGCAGAAAGTCACCTCGTGACTCCACAAAGCCAGTAAAATTGCTGGCACAGAAATAGGCCAGTCCATACCATATAGCAATCTGATAGAAAGGGGATCAAAGGGGGAAAACAACCGAGACAACATTTGACATTTAAAATGGACATGGAAGGAAAAGGGTTTAGGGCAGATCTGTTAATAAAACCCGATATCAGTTGAAGAGTGTAAGATTATTGTGGAATAAAAGTTCAAGGCGGAAAAACCAAGGAGCCAGAATTGTCAAGTGGCTGATGAAGCTTGGCCAATCAATCCAGAGACCCAAAAACACACAGATGACCGTTTTCAACCATTTTGAATTGAGTGCTCACCATAGGCTGGCATTCCTTTCATTTGATGATACCTACTCAGTTTCAGGAGTTTCTCTTTCAACATTTATGGGAGGTAGAATATTCAGGGCTACACAAGGTCTTTTGAATACAAAACTGAAGAGGTGGAGTGTGTCTTACAAATCTGGTGCTGAAGCAGCAACAGCATTGCTGTTACCTGCATACCACCAATCACATGTGTAAGGAATGTAACTCTTCACTTGTGCTTTTTAAAAAAATCTGTAGATTGAAATGTGAAAGGGCTTTTTTTAAAACCTTATTTGAAGGAATTATTGCAGTTTGAGTGAGTTGAAGGTGTATAGCTCTTGTCGGCTACAAAATTAGTCTAGGACAATTGATTAGGCATCGATGACAGAGACTTTTTGCCTGCCAATAACTGTATGATTGGTTTTCAGGTATCTGAACAGCTTGGAACTGGGAACAAGTTGCAGAGAGAGTGTGCTTCAGTCCTTCTCCAACTTGGGAGCAGCCCCTATGCTGTCTGCAGTTAAAACTAACCTTAAACATTAAGACAGTTTATCTTTCCTCCAACATTTGTGGTTAGCTTTAAATTTTACCTGATAAGTCAGGAAATTTTAAAACTGACTTAGCCACTGTCCCTTAACAACCAGTGGAAACATCTGAGAAAGGTGACTGAAGTAATGTGCTGGTCAGGAGAAAAATCAATGATCTCAGCAACAACAAATAAGCAGTAGACTTTTCAGCCCCTCAAGCTTGTTCCATTATTCAATGACATTGTAGCTTTTCTGGGGCCTAATTCCATATAGCTGCCTTTGACCCATATCCCCATAATACCATTGGCTTAACAAAAAATTAACTATACCAGACTTAAAAGTAACAACCAATCTAGCATTCGTGGCCATTTGTGGCAGAGAGCTCCAACTGTCTACCATCATTTGTTTGTAGAAGTGTTTCCAAACTCTGGAACAAAGTCTTTCAGGTGTTTTCCTGTCAGCCAATAACCCATTTCCCCCCTTCAGCTTGTGTGTTGGTATACAGGGGGGAGTTTATAAAGGAGATTAGAGTTTTTACTAATAGACTTATATGTCAACAGCTCAATCACTTATTCTGTAGCTAGAGTCTAATTACTTGGTATAAATAATATTTTTTCTCCAGCACAGAAACTTGGCCCGTGCTCTTTACAAATCTGGTCAGGTAAATGGGAACTGTGAGCACTTTTTAACTTTTGTGACAACTCCAGGAATAGTGGGGTGTGGGGATGTGATTTTTTTTGGGGGGGGGGGGGGGGGGGGGGACATTATTTTAATCTAAAAGTTAGGAGTTGAGAGTGGATTTGAGAAAAACGTGTTTTCACCCAGACGGTGGTAGGAATCTGGAATGCAATGCCTAGGATGGTAGAAGAGGTGGAAAACTCACAATCTTGATAAAATTATATGCCATAACATTCAAGGCTATGAGCCAAGTGCTGGAAAGAAAGAGTAGTGTAGATAAGTCTCCTCACCATCCACTTCATGCAACCATCTCCACATTCCTTCTTCTCCCCCACCCCACCCTTACCAACCTCCTTTGCCATGCCCCACAGTCTCTTTCTTATTCCATCTCCCTTGCAGTTATATTTTCCACATCACAAGCTCTTTTTTCTTTCAACAGTCATGCCCTTCAACTTATGCAGTCAAAACAGCATGATCCATCGAAAAGATGCACTTCAGTGACTCAATGCTCCTGAGACAGCACCTTCCAAACCCAGGACTTCTACCACCCTGAAGAACAAAGACAGCAGAAGCATGGGAATACCACTTCCAACAATTTCCCCTCCAAGCTCCACAAAGAATCTCAAAATTACGGTGTAAAGGCTGTTTAGCCCAATGTACTTGCACTGGCTCTTCAAACTAGAATCATTATCTATTGCTAATTTCCTGTTTAATTCCCCTTTATCCTCGCACATTTTTAAAATCCAAATAATCATTACAAAGCTCCCTTAAATGCCTTAATTGAATCTGCCTCCTCCATATTGTCAGGCAATACATTGCATATGCAGACCATTAATTGAGGAAAAAAAGGTTTTATTTTCACATCACCCTTGACTCACTTTAAATCTATGCCCTCTCATTCTTGTTCCTTTCACAAACGGGAACAGCTTTTTCTTACGTCCAACTCTCTCATGATTTTGAAAACCTATTTCAATCTCTTGCTCAGATGACTTCTTTCCAAGGAGAACAGTCCCAACTTCTTCAATCTATCCTAATCATTGAAATTTCTTAATCCTGGAACCATTTTTGTAAATCACTTCTGCACACTCACCAATGCAATCACATCTTTCCTCTAGTGTACAACTGCACACAATTTTATGTTGTCCTTTAAAGTTCTTTCTAGCAAGCAGCTTCATCGCATACACCTCTACATTGAAACAGATCTACCAACTATCCACCCACTTGACAACTTCTCTATATACTTTGGGAATTTCTCACTGTCCTCCTTGAGTGATACCAACTATACAGATTTAAATTCTTGTATTGGCTGAGGTGATCATGAAGGTCCTGTCTGCTCAACCTTGCCCCTCACCCGAGATATTTTAAACCACCATACGGTCACCACCAGTTATCTCTTCCTAATGAAAGCGCAACTTCATGGTCTTCTAGGACTACGGCAACTTTAAGGGCAGCTAAGATTGGGAAATAATTGGCAATATCCAAATTCCATCAGTATATACAAATAAAAAAAGTCATATTCATGACATCTCCCTGTACTTTTATGCAATAACTCACATTTGTACAAGGCCACATCACATTCTCAAGACATCGCAACACTTTGCAAGTCATTTTTCAAGCTGTAAAAGCAGATTCACAAAGAATTTTACAAATGTAAACAATCAAAAGGTGTGACCTGATAGAAGCAGAGAAAACCGTAATAGGAGAGGGGCTATTGAGCCTTGAGCCTGCGCTGCTATTCATTAGGGTTAATCGCTGATCATCTAACTCAATAGTTTGTCCTGCTTCCCCATGTAGGGCATGGAATGGCCTGCCTGCAACAGTAGTAGACTCGCCAACCTTAAGGGTGTATAAATGGTCACTGGATATATATGGATGAAAATGGAATAGTGTAGGTTAGATGAGCTTTAGATTGGTCTCACAGGTCAAAGGGTCTGTACTGCGCTGTAATGTTCTATGCTTACCTTTAGTGACAGCTGCACAAGTATACCCTTGTCTCATTGCACGTTCCATCTCAATACTCTCAGGCCCTTATTCCCTGGTCCTTGCCACCACAGAGTACAATCTTTATAAACTATAATCCACAAAAAAAACCTTACAAATTATAAACCAAAATAAAAAAGCATCTCTTTCCCTATGCTCAGAGTTCCAAGTTGCACAGTTCACACTGGCTGCACTGTCTCCCAAATATTTTCCTGCAAAGCTTACTGCTTTTTCCCACTTCCCGTGGATATCCCCAACCCCCATGGTGTGCATCACTTCAGTTGGTGACATCACCCACGATATCACAACCACACCCACTACAGAGACACTCACTGCCCCCACTTCCAAATCCAGCCCCACACAAGGTCCTAGCTCCCAGCCATGATGTATTTTTCCATCCCCCCACATCTCACCCTCGCTGAGGATGAATGATCAGTCCTCAGTAAAGGTTACACCTTCATCCCACTATGCTCACAGATCAATGAACCTGACATATGTCATGACATCTAACTTTCTTTCACGCCTCCACCTCTTTTTCCATCAGGACTCCCACCCACCCTCAGAGGACCGCTTCTCCCACCTCTAACACACTCCATTCACTTGGACACCCTGTGCTGGTCTGTTACCCGCCCTCTATCTTTCTCTGATCACCAGCATCTGCAGTCCTCACTTTCTCCTTACTGTTCATGCTTACAGTCAGGTGTTCCAGCAGCCTCCATTATAAAAAATATTTGCAACAGTGGTTTTAAAAAAATCCTCCGCAGTTCCCATCACATTTCTATTTCCCATCCATAGATTCCCCCATCTTGGCTACTGTCTGTTTACAATTTCCATTTTCTATTTGACATCAAGCTTGGTTTCTGACTTCATGTACTCTGCTTCATCAAGACTACATTTCCACTCTCAATAACTAGGTTGATCTTTGCCCCATCCCAGCTTCTCTGCGACTGAACCATCAGCCGTCTGTTGAAACCTCTACCTGACCACAAATGTTTTCCCACTCCCATCACAGAATGGGAGAAAAAGAGAGAGAGAGAGAGAGAGAGAGAGAGAGAGAGAGAGAGAGAATGAATCATTCAGTACATAAAAGTTTACCAAAGAACTTGCATAGAAACAATTAAATTATCCCTCTTCCTCTACCTTGTGCCAGAGCCTTGAAAAATTCTCCTTTAATTTTATCAATATCTCTTTTGAGAGCTACCATTGAAACAGGTTCCACCACTATTTCTCGCGGTGTATTCCAGAGCATTGGCTTACTGAATGGAAAGAAATGCTCAAATACCTTAAAGGAGAGTGTAGAACCCAGTAACAGGTGAGTAGAAATACTTTCTAAGTCCTTCCTTAAAAACCATGTCCAATCTTTCAGTTGTCTGTCAAAGTATCCCCTATGTGGTTCGGCATCAACTACGTATTTAACACACCACCAGATAGTAAAAGATGATACAGATTTATGCTGTTGCATGATGCACATTGTTCTAGTGTTTTCTATTTTCCAACAATACTGTAAGCAAAAGCAATTTCTTACCATCTGCAGTAACATAACACTTTGAGCAAATCCCCCCTTCTGCATTACTAAGAAAACAGAGCCTAGGTTAGAGTGGTGCTGGAAAAGCTCATTCCTGATGAAGGGTCTTTGCCCAAAGCATTGATTTTCCTGCTCCTTGGATGCTGCCTGACCTGCTGTGCTTTTCTAGCAAACTAACAGAAGTGATTTTACTATTCTCTTTGGCATATCCCATATCCATGCTGCCACTGGTCCTTTAATCTCATGAATTTTAATTTTGCGAACAAGTTTGCTTTTTTTCCCCCTCAAATGGATGTCTAAAAATAAATAAAACTAACAAACACCCATAAACCCTCTTCAATACTTCAAAGAACTGTCAAATTTGTCAAATGTCATTGCTCTTGTAACAAATCTGCGCTGGCTATCATTGATAACCCATGTGTTTCCAAGTAAGAATTCTTTTTGCCCTGAAACATTTCCTCCAAGTACCCAACAACCAACATTAGGCTGTCTGCTCAACAATGGTAAGTTTATTTCCTTTTTTATTTCGCAGGAGAGTAACATTTTCAATCCTCTTGCACCATTCCCATATGCAATAAGTACTGGAAGATTGCAGTCGAGAATGTGTTGCTGGAAAAGCACAGGTCAGGCAGCATCCGAGGAGCAAAAGAATTAACGTTTTGGGCCAGAGCCTTTCATCAAGATTCCTGATGAAGTGCTCTGGTCTGAAACATCGATTCTCCTGCTCATTGGATGCTGCCCAACCTACTGTGCTTTTCCAACAACACACTCTCGACTCTGATCTTCAGCATCTGCAGAGCTCACTTTCTCCTGGAAGACTGTAGCCAGAGTCTCCATTATCACAGACTTTACTTCCTTCAGTAACCTGGGATGCATCTTATCCAGACCAGAAGACCTTTCTACCTTGAGTGTGGTTAATAAACAATGCATTAGGTGCAAGTTGGACCAATTCTGTTTGTAGGAAAAAGAAACACACCTGTAAAGGTCTGCAGACCAAAAACTACATGGATGAAAGGAAATGTCTGTTTTTGTGGAGTATTTTGGAATGAGCAATCTGAAATATTTCTTAAAGGACCTTAGCCTGAGAGAAGCTGCAAGTTTATTCAAAGTGTCGTCTCCAGAAACTTATCTGATGTCCTTAGATAATCAGTAATTTATTTCCCTACTTGACTCATGCACATTTTATCTGGGTTGTTTAGGGAACCAGTGAACAACAATAGTTAATCCACTGGCGAATGGGAAAAGTCTTTATCACTTTTTTTAAAACATTGCAAACTCATTCCCTAAAACTGCTTTTCTGATCCTTTAAATTCCAACTCAGCTAGTACATCTCACATTTGACACTAACAATTGCTAATTTGGCTCATAATTTACAGCATAGCATCCTTGTCTCTTGAAGGCATTACCTCCATAACAGGATGATAGCTAGACCGAGTGAGCATTCCATTAAACTGTTAGTATTTTTTAGATTAGATTAGATTACTTACAGTGTGGAAACAGGCCCTTCGGCCCAACAAGTCCACACCGACCCGCTGAAGCGCAACCCATCAAGACCCAATTCCCTACACTTACCCCTTCACCTAACACCATGGGCAATTTAGCATGGCCAACCCACCAAACCTGCATATGTTCGGATTGTGGGAGGAAACCGGAGCACCCGAGGAAACCCACACAGACACGGGGAGAACGTGCAAACTCCACACAGGGAGTCGCCTGAGACGGGAATTGAACCCGGGTCTCTGGCGCTGTGAGGCAGCAGTGCTAATCACTGTGCCACCTAATCTTCATTTAAAGATGTCACATATCCAGTTGTAATCAGCTAATTAAATTGCTTTCCAGAATACAAGTCTGAGAAAATGCATTTGCTCATACTTTTAAATTTTGAATTTAGAACCGGTCAGTCGAAAACATGAAGCCTCAACTGAGATAAGAATATCTGTGAAGCAGTTCCTTACCAGTAATCTTCCCAACAGACTCAGCAACAATTCCGCTGCTGGCCACTCTGGTTTGTTAACTGTGGAAAGGAGATCTTGAACAAAGTTCTCAAAGAGTGGTCTGTAGTCTTCTTCCCCTTGTTTACTACCACACCTATAGAAGAAACAGAGATTCATTACTGATCACACACCAAAGTCTGAGCACAAATTTCAGGAGTCCAGAGCCACAGTTCAGGTCACAGTCTTTAAGACATGGGGTAAATATTTCGATGCATAGAGATGTATAACATGGAAACCAAACCTTTGGTCCAACCTGTCCATGCCAACCAAATATCCTAACCTGATCTACTCCCATTTGCCAGACTTGGCCCATATTCCTCTAAACCCTCCCTATTCAAATACCCACTCAGATGCCTTTTAAATATTGTAACTGATAGGACTTAGTGAAGAGAGATTTTTCATCCAGAGTGGTGAACTGTGGAATTCACCACAAATAAATTGAGGCCAAAATATTGTATAACTTCAAGGAGTTGGCTATAGCCCTTGGGGCTAAAAGGATCAAAGGATTTGAGGGAAAAGCAGGAGAAGACAATGGAGTTGGATGATCAGCCATGATCATAACAAATGATACAGCAGGCTTGAACAGCCGAATGGCCTACATATGTTCCTGTTTCCAATGTTTCTATCAGGCTATATCTTTAGACTTGTTCAAATAACTTTTGGTATTTGTCGGAATCTGTGTAAATCTGTTTTGCAGGTTTGCTTATCTATGCTTGAAAAACAACTTGTTATAAAGTTATAGAGGTTTACAGCGTGGAAACAGGCCCTTCAGCCCAACTTGTCCATGCCACTCAGTTTTCACAATTAACCTAGTCCCACCTGCCTGCATACTTATCCCATTTGTGTACTTGTTCAAATGTTTCTTAAATGACAAACATACTCACCTCCACCACTACCCTCTGGCAGCCCATTCCAGACACTCAACACCCTCCATATGAAAAAAAACTGCCCCTCTGGACTCTCTCTCTCCCCTCTCACCTAAACCTATGCCCTTTAGTTTTAGATTCACCTACCATGGGAAAAAAAGCTGTCAGCAACCTACCATACCTATTTCTCTCATAGTAATATAGACCTCTATAAGGTCATTCCTCAGTCTCCTATGCTCCAGGGAGAAAAATCTCTCTCAACCTATAACTCTAAATATTCAGTCTAGATGACATCCCAGTAAATCTTTTCTGCACTCTTTCTATTTTAACAATATCCTTTCTATAGGAGGGCAACCAGAACTGCACACAATACTCCAAATGTAGCCTTCCAAAGTCTTATCTAGCTGCAACAAGACATCCCATCTCTTAAACTCAATGCTCTGATTGATAAGTGCAAGCATGCCAAAAGTTGTCTTCAATAACCTGTGACTCCATATTCAAGGAGCTATTAACCTGTACCTCTGGATCTCTTTGTTCTATAACACCAGGGCCCTACCATTGACTGTGTAAGTCCTGCCCTGGTCTTTGAGAAGTGCTTTGAGGTCTTGAGGATTTGTGATGGCCGAATATCAATGCAGGTTGATTAATATAAGTGCAGCAAGATGTCTATGATGCCAGGATATGTGATTCTTCCTTATGACTTTTTGTGGACTGAAATGAGAAAGTAATTAGAAAATAGGTGCAGGAGTAGGCCTTTCTGCCCTTCGAGCCAGCACCGCCATTCATTATGATCATGGCTGATCATCCTCAATCAGTATCATGTTCTTTTAAATTCTTTTAAAGCAAAGGATTGCTGGAGGATTGCTGCATATTTGGAAAGCAAGTAACTGACCCTCATTGTAAGCACTATTTAGACAGCTGCTGGTTTCAGCAGGAGTTGAAATATCGTTTGCAGACCAACTGGAACCAATAGGTGGATGTACAAACAGGTATGTAGTTAGCAACAAGTAGGTGATTGCTCTGTGGACTGGTGACAAGATACGATAAGACTAAGAAATAGGAGCAAAAGTAGGCTGCTTTGGCCCCTTGAGCCTGCTTGGCCATTCATTAGGATCATGGTTGATTTGACATCTCTCACGTCCACTTTCCTGCATTTTCCCTGGTAACCCTCGAATCCCCTACTGATCAAGAATCTACCTCAGCCTTACATATACAGAAGGACTCTGCCCCAACAGCCCTCTGTAGCAAAGAATTCCAAAGACACGCAGCCCTCAGAAGAAATTCCTCATCTCAATCTTAAACTGTCACCCTTTTATTCGGAGACCATTCCCTCTGGTCTTATACTCACTTATGAGACGAAAAATCTCTCAGCACTTATCCTGTAAATCTGTTCAAGAATCAATGAGATAATCTCTCATTCTTCTAAACTCAATCTGTTTAACCCATGCTCCTGAGGTAATCCCTCCATGCCAGGGATCATCTTATTTAACAGTCTCTGAATTACCTCCAATGAAATATCTTTCCTTAAATAAGGGGACCAAAACTGCTCTCAGAACTCCAGATGTGATCTCACCAACAACTAGTACAGCTGCAACAAGACTTCCCTACTCTTACACTGCTTGAAAAAGGGCCAATATTCCATTAGCTTTCTTGATTACTTGCTGCATTTGTATACTAGATTTCTGTGTTTCATGCACAAGTTGAGGATGAATTTCTTCACTCGTGAGTTGTGAACCTGTGGAACTCTGCCCCACAAAAACCTGTTGGGGCCAGTTCATTTGAGCTGAACATGGCCCTTGCAACTAAAGGGATCAAGTGGTATAGAGAGAAAGTGAGAATGGGGTACTGAAATTTGATGATCAGCTATGATCACGTTGAAAGGTGGTGCAGGTTCGAAGGACCAAACGGTTTACTCCTGCATCTATTTTCTCTGTTTCCATGTAAAGTTGAGAATAAGCTTAGTTTCCAGTGCAATACCCCAGTGAATCATGGAACCACAGAGTTGGCAGAGAGACGGCGCTTAAACACTCTTGCACAACTTGCCTAGTGACTCTGCTCACAAACACTTGTGCACAGAGCTGGCCCAGCAGCTGTGTTTATAAATGCATTCCCACACTGAGCTGCCCAGAGACTCTATTTATAAATACACCTCCACAGAGCTGCCTTAGTGATTGAGTGAACAAATACACCCACACTGAGCTGCCCAGCGACTGTATTTATAAATACTCTCCCAGACTGAGCTGGCCCAGCAAATGTGCATACAAATACTTCCGTATTGAGCTGGCCGAGTCATAGAGGTCTACAGCATGGAAAACAGACCCTTGAGCTGAACTTGTCCATGCCGCCTACTTTTCACAATTTAAACTAGTTCCATTGGCCTGCTTTTTGTCTATATTCCTTAAATCGCAAAATCGTACTCGCTTCCACCACCATGCCTGGCAACCTGTTCCAGATACTCACCACCCTGTGTGGAAAATACTGCCCCTCTGGATCCTTTTGTATCTCTCCCCTTAAACCTATATTTTCTAGTTTTAGATTCCCCTACCATGGGAAAAAAGCTGTTGGCTATCTACTATATCTATGACGTGGAGGAACAGGTGTTGGATTGGGGTGGACAAAGCAAAAAATCTCAACACCAGGTTATAGTCCAACAGGTTTATTTAGAAGCACTAGCTTTTGGAGCACTGCTCCTTCATCAGGTAGCTATGAAGCATTTACATGTTAATGAGCTGAAACCTGTAATCCATTCTAAAAGACGAAAGACTTAACAGCAATCTAGGTTTGTTCAATATATCATTTCAGTTCCATGACACTAATATTTCGCGATAAATTCTGTGTCTTATGGTCCTGCTCCATAGCTACCCTGATGAAGGAGCAGTGCTCCAAAAGCTAATGCTTCCAAATAAACCTTGGTGTCACTGCAAACTTACTAATTATACCTTCTAAATGCTCAACCAAATCATTCATATATGAATAACAGTGGAGCCAGCAGTGATCTCTGTGACACACTGCTGGTCATAGGCCTCCAGTCTGAAAAACAACTGTTTACTTCCACCCTCTACTACCATCAAGCCAATTTTGAATCCAATTGGCTAGCTCTCCCTGGATCCTGAGAGATCTAACCGTACTCAAAAACCTACTATATGATACCTTGTCAAAGGCCTTGTTAAAGTCCATGTAGACAGTGTCTACTGCACCGCCCTCATCTAATTTCTTGGCCACTCATTCAAAATACTCAAATTCATGAGACACTATTTCTCATGTACAAAGCTGACTATCCCAAATGAATCCTTGCCTCTTCAAATGTTTGTTGATCCAGTTTTGCAGAATCTCCTCTAACAAACTGACATAACACAGACCTTCGGTTCACTGGGCTGCAGCTCCCAGGCGTTTCCCTGAAGACTCTTAAATAATGGCACATTAGCCACTCTCCAATTTTCAGGATCTTCACCATTGGCTGTCGATGATACAAATGTCTCTGCTTCCAGACCCACAGTGTTTCCTCCTAGCCTCCCATACTTCATAAGGTCCCAGGGATCAATCTTAAGACTTCTAGGACCCCCTCTTCTGTAGGGTGGATGCTCTTCAAGATATCACTACTCATTTCCTCAAACTCCTTTGCATCCATACCTTTCTTGACGGTAAATACTGATAAGTAGTATTCATTTAGGATCTCACCCAACTCTTGTGGCTCCGCACATGGATGACCTTGTTGATCTCTAAGAGGCCCTATTCTCTCCCTAATCCTTTGCTGGTCATGTACTTGTAAAATCTCTTAGGATACTCCTTTACTTGATCTGTGAAAGCCATCTCTTGCCCCCTTTTAGCCCTCCTGATTGCTCTCAAATGTACTCAGACACCCTCTATATACACTTGATCCCAGTTGCCTATTACATAGCAGATGCTTCCTTCTTTTTCAAAACCAGAGCCACAATAACTGTAGTCATCCAGGGTTCCTTACTCCTGCCAGCCTTACCCCTCACTCAACAGGAATGTATCAACCCTGAAGCCTAATTAACTCACTTCTCAAAGCTTCCCAGTAACCATATGTCCCCTTTGCCTGCAAACGGCGTCTCCCCCAATCAACTCTTGAAATTTCCTGTCCAAGACCATCGAAATTGGCCTTGCATCAATTTAGATAATTAATTGCAAACCAAACCTATCCTTTTCCATAACTGTTCTAGAACTAATGGAATTATGTTCACTGGTCCTAAAGTACTCCCCAACCAACACTTCTGTCACATGCCCTGCCTTATTTCCTCAGAGGAGGTCAAGTTTGGCCACTTCTCTAGTAGGGCCATGTACATACTGCATGAGACCTTCTTTCTGAACACAAATTTCTCTCCATCCAAACCCTTAACACTCTGGAAGTCTCAGATGAAAGTGAGTACAGCAGATGCTGGAGATTAGAGTCAAGAGTGTGGTGGTGGAAAAACACAGCTTAGGCAGCATCCGAGGAGCAGGAGTGTCAATATTTTGGGCAAAAGCCTTTCATCAGGAATGAGGCTGGAAGACTCTGAGATGGAGAGTCCCAGTCAAAGTTAAAATCCGCTATAATGACAACCCCATTGTTCTTGCAGCTGCCTGCAATCTCCTTACATGTTTGCTCTTCAATTTCCTGCTGACTACTGGGAGGCCAACAGTACAACGTTATCAAAATAATCTAACCCATTTTATTTCTCAGTTTTATCCACACAGACTCAAGATTGACTTCTTTTGGTACTGCTGTGATGCTCTCCCTAATCAAAAATGCAACACACCCTCGTCTCTTGCCTCGTCTATCCTTTCTATAGCGTCTGTACCCTGGAACATTGAGCTGCCACTCCTGTCGCTCCCTCAGCCGTGTTTCTTGTAATAGCTATAATATCCCAGTTTCATGTACCCACCCCTGTGCCAAGTCCATTTGCCTTACCTGCCAGGCCTCTTGCATTGAAATATGCGCAATTTAACCCAGACTTTCACTTGCTTCGTGCTCTTGCCTGCCCTCACTAGCTCTGGGATTACCAATATTACCTTAACTTCTTAAGCTTGCTCTCTTTAACCTCTATACTGTCCTCAGCCTTCTCTTGTTTCCCTACTGCTTTGGATCTCCCCCTCCTCAGTTAGACTAATTTAAACCCTCCAAAGTGGCTCCAACAAAGCTCCCATATATTTATAAATATTCCCCCACAATGAATGGGTCCAGTGACTGTATTTATAAATATTCCATCACACTGAGCTGACCCAGTAACTCTGTTTACAAGCATTCCCACATACAGCTGGCCCAACAATAATTTTATTCTTTAATGGCACCTGTTTGTAGCTAGCAAGGGCAGCATGTATTCTGCAACCTAATCATCCTGGAGTAAACTGCTAGGCCATTTCAGAGGGCAAATAAGAGTCTACCAGTAATTACTCCCTCCAGAACCACCTCTACGCAGGTAGGAATAGCATATTTCCTTTCCTAAAGGATATTAGTGAACCAGATGGGTTTTTACAATAATCTGTTCTACAGGTAGTTCGCTGATAAGGCGGTAGTTGTGCTCCTGTGCAACACTGTTATAGAAAATCACACAATATAAATAATGGGGCCTATGGGAAGAACAGTATTAGTGAACCACCAAAAAAACCCAGTAAAAATGATAACAAAAATATGAGTTAGCCTAACACAAACAAAAGCACAGTCTAAGTAAATCTTTAAATCATATATTTTAATGAAATAATGCAATAAATTTAACACTTAAATCACTGACTACAGCACTGTACCTTTCATGAAGCTCTTCACCAGAAAGTGCATGAGCCGACTGACCATGTGATGCCAACGTGGAAGTCCAGTCCTCAAGATGCTCCCCCGGTTTGAAACATAGTGCCTTCTAAATGTTGACTACAATTCCCAGTTTCAAGCTAAGTTTCAAGGTCGGCAGAGCTGATTGCATTCCTGTTTTAGCTGAACACACTAAATTTGCATTTTGCAGACAGAGGATTCCCAGACTGGGTTTTGCTGTTCAGATAGTTCCGGGAATAGAATTGCAAAACAGCGAACGGGAATTTGCTTTATAAAAAGGGTCTGCAATTCATAAATCACGTTACAGCCAAATTGCATTTAATAATGCGCATGATAGAAGAACTACCTGGATTTCCATGGTTTCCATTACTGAGGATTATCTTCAATTTCTTATCTATTAATTGAATTTTAATCCCATCTCTGCAGCACATTAGTCTTGGCCTTTGGAATACTAGCCCAATGACATTAGCATTATGCCAATGTCTCTCTATGCTTACAAACACTATCACATAACTGGTCCAGCGGCTATATTATAAACAGTTCCTAGCAGAGCTTGCATTTAGCCTGTACATATGCATATCTAGACATGAAGACTCTTGTGAGCTGGTAGAGGGATAGGATCATCCTTGGAAGACCAAGCAATCCTCTGTTCAGCCACAGAGAGAACACTTGTGTGATGCAGATACTTTTGCACTGGATAACTTAAATACCCAGAATAATACAAAATCCATAGCCATAGGATTGAGCCACAGTAACCACCTTTAAAGCGGTTTGACCCTTGGGATTCAAGGAAATGGTAAGGATTGAAGTCAAGGAATTCAGTATCTGGTGTCTCAAAGATTCGGACACTGAAACCTTGTGAGGCAACAGTGAAGCAATGAGACACAACAAAACTTCCACTGCTTCAAAATTAAAACACTCACCACAGGGACTCACTTTCATGTTTATAATTAGATCCTTTGAACTCACTTTTTGAGGAAGACTGATAGAAAGTTCTGGGCCGTTCTCATTGCTGTTTCATATGAGTTGGTAATTAAGACATCTTGATCAACCTGAAAGACGAAACACGGAAAACTAATAGACATCTCAATTTGGAACAAAAAGAGAGATAAGGGCTATCCATACACCTTTACAATAAGATACCAAACAAGACCTAATTCCCAGGGTGATATTAGAAGAGTATTTGAATGAACTGCCTGTGTTGCTGTTAATGCATTGCCAATGCATCTTCTATAAAAGGATGATATATTAACAAGTAGTGTTTTTGTTGCAAGTACTTCAACTGCACAACAAGGCATCAATAACCCCATTTCAAAATTTTAGCTATTGCTATTGCCAACAATCCATAATGAGTATCAATGAGCTCTTCCTGTTTTATTTTTGAGAATGGTTCAGCAAAGAGGAAGTTACGAAGATAGAATTGAGAAGTTGATCTGTTTTGCTTTGGTGTGGAGGTGCCGGTGTTGGACTGGGGTAGACAAAGTCAGAAGTCACACGACACCACACTATAGTCCATCAGGTTTATTTGAAATCACAAGCTTTCAGAGCACTGCTCCTTCGTCAGATGAAGTGACAAAGGAGTAACACTCCAGATTTTAGTCCAACAGGTTCATTTGAGATCACAAGCTTTTGGTGTCATGTGACTTGACAGTTTTGCTTTGGTTGGGGGTGGAGGTGGGGGGGGGGTGGAGGTGGGGGGGGGGGGGGGGGGGGGAGGGGAAAGAGGTGGGAGGGAGAAGAATGGGGAAAGAGAGAAAGACTGGGGGGAAGATTTGATAGTAGGCTTCAAAATCACAGAGGTTTTGGACAGACTAAAGAGGAGAAAATGTTCCCATTTATAAAAGAATACAGAATGAAATGACACATAAGAACATAAGACCTGGGAGCAGGAGTGGGCCATCTGGCCCTTTGAACCCGCTCTGCCATTCAGTCAGATCATGGCTGATCTTTTTGTGCCTCAACCACACTCACCCACCCTCTCACCATAACCCTTAATTCCTTTACTATTCAAAAAAATGATCTAACTTAGCTTTAAAAATATTCAATGAGAAAGCCTCAATACTTCGCTGGGCTGGGAATTCCACAGATTCACAATTATCTGGATGAAGAAGTTCCTCCTCAATTCAGTCCCAAATCTGCTCCTCCTAATTTTAAGGCTGTGCGTTCTTGTTCTAGTTTCATCTGCCAGTGGAAACATCATCCCTGCTTCTTATTTATTCCCATTATAATTTTATGTTTCTATAAGATCCCACTTCAACCTTCTAAATTCCAATGCATATAATCACAGTCTCCCTCATAGCCAAAACCCCTCAACTCTGGAATCAACCTAATGAAGCTCCTCTGCACTCCCTCCAGTGCCAGGACATCTTTTCTCAAGTAAGGAGACCAAAACTGCACACAGTACTCTGGGTGTGGCCTCACCAGCACCCTATACAGCTGCAAGATTACCTTGCTGCTTTTAAACTTAATCTCTTTAGCACTGAAGGACAAAATTCCATTTGCCTTCTTAATTACCTACTGCACCTGCAAACCAATCTTCTGTGATTCATGCACAAGGACAGCCAGGTCTCTGCACAGCAGCATGCTGCAATCTTTTACCATTCAAATAATAATCCTTTTCATTGTTATTCCTACTAAAATGGATGATTTCACATTTATTAACATTGTACTCCATCTGCCAGATCTTTGCCCACTTGTTTAAACTATGCTCCTCTGCAATCTTTCAGAAATCCTCTACACACGAGTTCTATCACTCATCGTCATGTCAACCACAAACATCGACAAACTACATGTGGTCCCCAACTCCAAATAATCTATGTAAATTGTTTTAAAGTGCTTTGCAAAAGCAAATGCAAGGTGAGAAGAAACATTTTCACACAGCTAATGCATTTGAAAAGTCCTAAATAACCAAAAGCCAAAAGTGGGGTGGGGAAGAGGGAATAAGTATAATGGCTATCACTGGAGAAAAAGTACGAGGGAAACCAATGAGGCTAAAGGCCAATAGGTTCACTGGAACTGATGGGTTACATCATAGGACAGTAAAGGAAGTAATGAGTGGAAGTACTGGTAGTAATCTTCCAAAAATAATTACTTTCCAGAAAGGTCCAATAGTATTGGAAGACCACCTGTGTAAAACGCTTATTCAAAAAAGGAAAGCAGACAAAAGCAGGTAGCTATTAGCCAGTTATATATTAATGCCTGCTATTAGAAAACTGTTTAGACCATAAAATACAGGAGCAGAAATTCAGCCCATCATGTCTGTTCTGCCATTCAATCACGACTGATAGGTGTTTCAACCCCATTCTCTCACTTTCTCCCCGTAACCCTGATCCCCTTGATATGTATCTCAGTCTTAAATATACTCAACGACCTGGACTCCACCGCCCTCTGGGACAATGAATTCACTAGATGCACTATTCTCTGACTGAAGAAGTTTCTCCTTACCTCCATTCTAAAAGGTCTTCCCTTTACTTTAAAGTTGTCCCCTTGGGTCCTAGTCTCTCCTACCAATGGTAACACTTCCAACATCTACTGTCCAGGCCATTTAGTATTCTGTATGTTTCAATTAGATTCCACCACATCCTTCTAAACTTTATCAGGTATAAACCCAGAGTCCTCAAACATTTCTCATACGTAAAGCTTTTCACTTCAAGGAAGCACTGGTGGTGTAGCCCACTTTCTGTTTATATGTTTGAGTTTCCTAGTATAGTATTCCTGTTCTTTTTCTCAGAGAGTGGTAAATCTATATCCTTGAATATTCAGTTCCCAATCCTGATCCCCCAGCAGCCATGTCTCTGTGATGCCCACTGCGTCTGCTAATTTCAATCTGCACCACAAACTCATTTATCTTATTCCTTATACCGTGTGCATTCAGATATAACACCTTCAGTCCTGTATTAACTGCCTCTTTTCTCTTTGACATTTCTTTGTCGAGTGTGCTTGAAGTATGATTGCTAACCCTTTCCATAAACTGTCCTACTTGAGTGTGGGCTGGAGATTTTACTAACCTCTCCTGAGTTCTGCAATCCTACCTCCTCCTTCAATTCAGGTTTTCTAACTTCCCCAATAACTGAACCTTACCCCCCTCCAGCCCCAATTTAGTTTAAAGCCCTGTCCTCAGACCTAGTTATGCAATCCACTAGGACTCTGGACACAGCATGGTTCAGATGAAGACTGTCCCATGGGAACAGATCCCTTCTTCCCCCCACTAATCCCAATGCTCCTTGAGTTCAAGTCCATTTCTCCAACACCAATCTATAAGCTATGTATTTTTCTTCCTAATCTTATTGACCCTATGGCAATTAGCTCGTGGCTCAGATAGTAGTCCAGAGATTACGACCTTTTTGGTTCTGATTTTTAATTTAGCTCCTAGCTGTTCATACTCCCTTGACAGAATCTCTGCCGTAGTTTTAGCTACGTCGTTGGTACCTATGTAGACCATAACCACAACCACTGGAACTTTACCCTCCCACTCCAAGTTCCTCTGCAACCCAGATGAGATATCCTGAACCCAAGCGGGCAATACAACCTTCGGGACTCTTGGCCTTGGTCACAGAGAACAATGTGATGTCTCTAACCATACTATTTCCAATTACAACATTCCTCTTCTCTTCCCCCACTTGAATGCTTCTCTGCGCCATAGTGCTATGGAGAGTCAGCTCATTCTACCTGCAGTTCCCAGTCCCATTCACACAGGGAGCAAAACTCTTGAATTTGTTGTACAAGGACAGCAGCTAAGGCTCCTGCAAATCTACCTCCTAGATCCCTTGTGTTTATTGTAAAGGATGGAATAACACAGCATTTAGAAATACGTACTATGATCAAGTAGTCAGCATGGCTTCATAAAAAGGAAATCATGTTTGACACGTTTGTTACAATTTCTTAAAAAGATAACAAGCAGCACAAAGGCAAACAGTGGATGCAATATATCTGGATTTTCAAAAGACTTTCAATTAGGTACACAATTAGGTATAATGTGGGAAAACGCAAGATTATGCATTCAGGAAGGAATAATAGAGGAGCCAGTTATTATTTAAATGGATAAAGGCTGCAGCAGAGCACGATTTGGGAGTCCTCATGCATAAATCACAAAGCTAGCATCCAAGTTCAGTAGTAATGGGATAGGTAAATGGAATGCTGAACTATATTCTAGAAGGAATGGAGTATAAAAATAGGGAAACCTTGCTTAAATTATACAATGTCAAAAATCACAACACCGGGCTATAGTCCAACAGGTTTATTTGGAACTGGAGAACTGAAGAAGGAGCAGGGGCTCCGAAAGCCTGTGGTTTCAAACTAACCTGCTGGACTATAACCTGGTGTTGAGAGATTTTTGACTTCGCCCACCTCAGTCCAACACTAGCACCTCCACACCATAAATTACAGAAGACACTAGTAAGGCTACACCTAGAATGATGAGAACAGTTTTGATTCCCATATCTACAAAAAAGATACACTGACATTAAAGACAGTGAGAAGATTCATTGGGTTGAATCGGTGTGGTGGGGATTTCTTACAAGAGGCTAGAGCTGTGCTCACTGGAGTTTAGAAGAACGCTAGGCGATCTTACTGAAAAAAAGTAAGATTCTTATGGAGCTTGACAGCATAAATGCGGAACAGCGGTTTGTTCTTGTGGAAGAGTCTAGGACCATAAGTAATCTAAGAGAGTAAGGGGCTGCCCAGTTAGGAAATTGAGGAGTAGAATGTTCTTCTGAGGGTCATAGATCAGTGGATTCTCCCGCCCCCCCCCCCACCAACCACTATATAGCAGAGGGCTTAAAGGCTGGCTTGTTACATATATTCAAAGTTGAAACACATTTTTGGGGATGCTCTCGCTCATGTGTCTTTGTATTTCCCCAGCAGTTTCACTGAAATCTGGCAGTAAAGCAAGCATGCAGGTGCAGCAAGCAGTGAAGGAGCCAAGTAGTACATTGGCCATCGTAGAAAGAGGATTCAAGTACAGGAACAGAGATGTCTTGCTGCAACTAAGTAAGCGATTGCTGGGCTTCTCACTGAGACATTTGTATCATCGATAGTCACAGGTGAAGTACCAGAAGACTGAAGGTAGGCAAAAATGGTTTAAGAAAGGTAGTAAGGAAAAGCCAGGGAACTATACACCAGTGAGCCTAACATCGGTTGTGGGCAAATTTGTTGTAGGAAATCCTGAGGGGCAGGATGGACATATATTTGGAAATGCAAGGACTGATTAGGGATAGTCAACTTGATTGAGTATTTTGAAGAAGTAACAAAGAGGATTGATGAGGGCAGAGCAGTAGATGTGATCCATATGGACTTCAGTAAGGCATTTGACAAGGTTCCCCATGGGAGACTGATTAGCAAGGTTAGATCTCATGGAATACAGGGAGAACTAGCCATTTGGATACAGAACTGGCTCAAAGGTAGAAGACAGAGGGTGGTGGTGGAGGGTTGTTTTTCCAGAGTGGAGGCCTGTGACCAGTGGAGTGCCACAAGGATCGGTGCTGGGTCCACTAGTTTCCATCAATTATAGAAATGATTTGGATGTGAGCATAAGAGGTATAGCTAGTAAGTTTGCTGATGACACCAAAATTGGAGGTCTAGTGGACAGTGAATAGGTTACCATAGATTACAACAGGATCAGATGGGCCAATGGGCTGAGGAGTGGTATATGGAGTTTAATTTAGATAAATGCGAGATGCTGCATTTTGGGAAAGCAAATCTTAGCAGGACTTATATACTTAAATGATAAAGTCATGGGGAGTGCTGCTGATCAAAGAGACCTTGGAGTGCAAGTTCATAGCTCCTTGAAAGTGGAGTCACAGGATAGTGAAGGTGGTGTTTGGTATGCTTTCCTTTATTGGTCAGAGTACAGGAGTTGGGAGGTCAAATTACAGCTGTGCAGGACATTGGATAGACCACTGTTGGACTATTACGCACAAATCTGGTCTCCTTCCTATCGGAAAGATGTTGTGAAACTTGAAGGGGTTCAAGAAAGATTTACAAGGATGTTGCCAGGGTTGGAGCATTTGAGCTATAGGGAGAGGCTGAATAGGCTGGGGCTGTTTTCCCTAGAGCGTCGGAGGCAGAGGGGTGACCTTATAAGAGCTTTATAAAATCATGAGGAGCATGGGTAGGATAAATAGACAAAGTCTTTTCCCTGGGGTCAGGGAGTCCAGAACTAGAGGGCATAGGTTTAGGGTGAGAAGGGAAAGATATAAAAGAGACCTAAGGGGCAGCTATTTCTCGCAGAGGGTGGTATGTGTATGGAAGGAGCTGCCAGAGGAAGTGGTGGAGGCTGGTACATGATTGATATATGAATAGGAAGGATATGGAGGGAAATGGGCCAGGGGCTGGCAGGTGGCACTAGATTGGGTCGGGATATCTGGTGGGCATGGACAAGTCGGACCGAAGGGTCTGTTTCCATGCTGTACATCTCTATGACTATGAACTATACAGAGCATTGTTAAGACCACATCTTCGCAGTGTTGCTACAGGCATGAAAACAAGAGGCCAAATGTTCTGACTTTTGAAAGAGTGCAAAGCAGCTTTACCAGACTGATTCTTGGTATGCAGAATTGACATACTGTGATAGACCA
The DNA here is from genome assembly GCF_047496795.1 of Chiloscyllium punctatum. NCBI lineage: Eukaryota > Metazoa > Chordata > Chondrichthyes > Orectolobiformes > Hemiscylliidae > Chiloscyllium > Chiloscyllium punctatum. The sequence goes on from NC_092740.1 coordinate 522,899, forward strand.
GATTGGTTAGGAATATATTCACTAGAGTTCAGCAAAATGAATTGAATTGAGTGATTTGTCACTTGCATTTTAGGGAAAAGACAGTGAAAAACTTCAACTGTTGCCATGCTCTGGCGCCATTTTGAATAACTTAAAGAGAGATATAACTGGGAGAGTTCATCTTTGTTCTTTATCCACTCCTCAAGTTCAAGGCTTCATGCCTCTGCCACCAGCTCATTGAAACTTATGAACAAGATTAGACAGCCTAAACATAGGACAGATGGCCCTGATGACCAGGCATCACATGCTGTGGATCTCTGCTATAAGAAACTGTTCAGGCCTGAATGCTGAATATTTTGAAGAAAGATGCAGATACAGTTCTTAGAACTAGAGGGATCAAAGGATTTGGGAAGAAAGCAGGAACAGGAGTAGAGTTGGACGATCAGCAATTATCATACTGAATGGCAGAGCAGCCTTGATGGGCATAATGGCCTATTCCTGCTTCAATTTCAGGTTTGTGTGACTTAAAACTATATTGCTATTCCTTCAGTGTCAGTGGGTCAACATCCTGGAACTTTGTTCCCAAGAGCAATGAGGGTACTTCTACATACAAGTCCTGCAGCATTTCAAGGCAGCTCACCACCATCCTCTCTCGGACAATTAGAGAGGAGCAATAAATGCTGGCCAGCTAACTTACATAAAGAACAAAAAAAATCTCACTATCTTGGGACAATTATGATCATTATTCATTTAGTTTTTACAACACTAATTCAGCGCAGTAACAGGGATATCAATCCACTACATAATATTCACCAGTTGGTTGCTTATTGAATACATCCACTACACTAATAACACATTTTTAAAATACGTTCAAGTAAATAAGATGCTCTGGAGGGGTTAAGAATAGATCTCTCTCTATCTACCCTCTTAACAGAAGGCAGACTATTACTTCAAAATGGAGTGTGACTCGAGAAAAGTCCAGCACAGAAGGATCTTGGTACTATTATGCAAGCGGTTAGCATGCAGTTGCAGTAAGTTATTAAAAAGGCAAATAGAATTTTGGACTGAATAGGAGGCTGGAGTTTAAAAACAGGAAAGTCTTGTTACACTATACAGGGTGTTGGTGAGGTAGCATTTGGAATAAGGGCATCGGTTTTGGTCCCCTATTTAAGATGTACTAAAGGAGTTGACTTATCAAGACTTATCATTATAGTTTACAAGAATGAGAATAGATTTTATTGAAATATATAAAATTCTGAGGGGGTTCAACAGAGTGGATGTTGAGATGATGTTTCCATTAGTGTGGTATTCACAAAACTAGGAAAATAGTTACAGAATAAAGCAGGTGCAAAGCAACTTCTTCTCCCAGACGGTTATGAGTATCTGGAATTCTCCACTCTAGAATGTTGGAGGTTAGATCACTGGAAGTATTTTAAAAAGATGTAAAAAAGCAGCACAGTGGCTCAGTGGTTGGCACTGCTGTCTCTCACTGCCAGGCACCCGGGTTCGATTCCACCCTCAGTTTGTGCAGAGTTTGCACATTCTCCCTGTGACTGTGTGGTTTTCCTCCAGGTACTCCAGTTTCCCCCCACATTACAAAGATGTGCAAGTTAGGTGGGTTAGCTATGTAAATTGCTGGCTAAATTGAAGGCTGGGCGGATTAGTCATGGGAAATGCAGATTTATAGGCGATAAGGTAGGGGGTTATGATGCTCTTTAGAGGGTTGGTGTGAACCTGATGGGTTGAATGGTCTGCTTCCATACTGTAATGATTCTATGATTCTTCTAAATAGATGTTTGGAATGCCAGAGTGGTAGGAGGCTATGAAAAGCTATCACAAGAGAGGACTGAGGCCTGGGGCAGATCAGCAGTGATCTTATTGAATGAGGCGGCTGAATGGCTTAATCCTGCTCCCATCTCTATTTCTCATGCTCAGCACTAATTTTCTCATGCAATATTGCTGACTCTTCTTTCTTTATTCCGTTCTCATTCCTGAACGGAAAGGAATATTCGATGCCCAGTCTTGCCCTGTTCTGAGTCAACATTCAACTCCATAATCCCTGTCAAGATTAGAATGGTGCTGGAAAAGCACAGATCAGGCAGCAGAGGAGCAGGAAAATCAATGTTTTGGGCAGGAGCCCTTCATCAGGAACTCCTGATGATGCTGCCTGACCTGCTGTGCTTTTTCAGCACCATTCTAATCTCCAGCATTCACAGTACCCACTTTCACCTCCATGAGCTCTGTGTTAATGTATACAAGTTAATCTAGATTAAAGACAACAGCATTTCCATCAACTCCATAATCATATTATTTCTAAGTCATGCTGTCACTTTCAATCTTTCATGTTATTTGCTTTTCTTTTCTACTGCTAATCCAAGTACCCATCACTGTGCCAAATGACCTTAAACACTCCACACCCGCACTAGAACTGTTCTAATATTTGAACATTTGCAGAAATTGTTGGGTTTCTGTTCAGAATTCCAGCATCCATAATTGTTTGAACATTGGTCCTGATTTGGCTTAGGTGTAACTCATCTTGGCCTGTAAAGGCCGATCTCCTAGAAAACTTCCATCAAGATCCCAGGAATTGTAAGCCCTCCAACTTTACAACCATTCATGCTACTCAGTCTGCCTACTCATTAGAGTGTGCTACGAATGTAATTCATGGATTACATTCTGTGGGGTAGTATCTTATTGTCTCTTTCTTGCTTTCCTAAAATCTGCTTGCAGAACCCCATTCTGTGTTCTTAGTAGGACTATGGACTGTTGGTTACTCACTAACACACTGGCTGCATTCCAGACAAATAATCACTCACAGGTAATCACTCCGTGGACTGCCTACCTTCTTATCTCCATCATCATCAACAGCGTTGGAATCTTTCTCTGCGGTTGGAAGATGTACAACACATTGAATCAGCTGCAAAACTAAAGCTGTCACCATTTGAATAAAGAGTGGCTCTCCGTCCATATCGCTGCTGTTTAACCTGTTAAATAAATATCAATCGATCTCAAGGTTCGTTCAGCACAAGACTCTCCTCTCAGTTAAAATTACAAACACATTCTTGGGCAGTTAGTTGTATTTTTTGTGGCATTGTGGATTAGACATTATCTTTTGACATCTGAAAATTGATTTTAAAGTTCTTATATTTAATAAGTGAGACATGTCCAACAGCTCAAGCACAAACCTACTCTGAATAAAGATTAAAAACGATATTGTGAAGCAGAGGTCACAGGAAAGGTAATGTAGGAAGGGAACAAAATCTGACACAGAGCTGTTACACAAAAAAAGTGAATTGTGTTACCTGAAATTTCTTAGACTCCTCTTAGTTGTTGGGAGTTTTGCAAGTGAGGCAAACATCTCTTCCAATATCAACTGTCTGTGCTTTTCATACCTTGAGAACACCTGTCAAATGTTTCAAAAAAAATCTTCAGCTGACTTGACAGATTTATTATTAAAAGTATTAGAACAACTTCTAACACTGAATGGAAAGACAGCCCTCAAACACCATGGGAGAATTAGCTGCATGTTTACACTAGCTGAACATTCACAGTAAACATATGGAGAGTTTATTTCAGACTGAACGCAAGACTTGCATTTATATAACTCCTTTCATAACCACTAGGTGTCTCCAAACACTGCACTAAGTACTTTTATCGTGTATACGATTAGGGGGTTAGATCGGGTTGACAGTGAGAACCTTTTTCCACGTATGGAGTCAGCTATTACAAGGGGGCATAGCTTTAAATTAAGGGGGGGTAGATATAGGACTGATGTTAGGGGTAGATTCTTCACTCAGCGAGTCGTAAGTTCATGGAATGCCCTGCCAGTAGCAGTGGTGGACTCTCCCTCTTTATGGGTACTTAAGCGGGCATTGGATAGGTATATGGAGGATAGTGGGTTAGTGTAGGTTAGGTGGGCTTTGATCGGCGCAACATCGAGGGCCGAAGGGCCTGTACTGCGCTGTATTCTTCTATGTTCTAAAGTAGGAAATCCATCAAATTACTTGTGCATAGTTATTTCCAATAAAGAGCATTATAGTAGCGTTGCTTGAAAAATAAATATTGACCAGAATGACTCCATTGCTCTTCCTCAAAAAGTGCCGAGCAAATTTTAGGTCTGTCTGAAGAGGCTCATGTGACCTATGAAAGACCTTCAACAGTACAACCTTGATTTAATGCTCAAATTTCTCAGTGGCATTTAAATAAGGAATCTGTTGTCTCAAAGCATGAATATAACCAATTAAAATATGGCTCAACAGAATTACTGCAAATTGCAGCAGACTCATTCAACTCTTGGCACACTATACACACACACACGCACACAAAGTGATTGAATATTTCCAGTAACTGCACTTACAGCTGTCACCAACTTGATGCCGCATAGCTGCAATTCACTAACATTTTCCACAAAAAAAGGTGTAATTCCCATGGAAGAAACCTAACCATCAAACAAAAGACAATCAATACATCATTGCAGGAAGACAGGCAGCACAGAATTTATAGTATATACATGGCCCAAGCACTTTGGCAATTTTTGCATATATGTTCAACTACTTCACTCTGGTAGCTCCTAAACATAGTAAATATTATGCTTTAGAAATGAACAAAATCTGCAACTGAAAAAGGAAAAGATACACATTAATAACAAAGATGTTCTTTGAACTAAATTGGCAGGGTGGGAGGGAACCAGCATATAAATGCATAAACGAGGAATAAGCTGCATAAGATAAACATGTTCACAATGGTAGATAAAGGGGTGGTACAATTTAACATAAGAATCAAAAACTACTAATTAATACATGAACAGGTTTAAGAATGCATTTATGAAAAAATGCAAGTTAAATGGTTGGGCTACCAGCAGAATGACTGTTTGAGAATATGATTTGCTGGTAACAATGGAAACACAGTTTATATATGGAGAGAACTGGGAAGTTAATAACAAAAGGAAGGAGTTGGGGAGAGACAATATTCATTAGGAAAGACACTGCCCTGTTGGAAAAGACATGATGCCCTTGAAGAGGTTAAAACAGAATATATCTGATTACGTGTTGAAACACAAAAAGATACCATCACACTGCTGGAGGCCTGTGCTCCCTCAAATCTTTCCTGTCACTCTGTGGACTTCCAAGGTCCATGCATGTCAGTGGACCCCAGAACCAGATACCAATTTGCTCATATGGCAATGAGAGCCCACAGACCCTCAAGCAACTGCGTGGCTACACATAACAGTAGGAACATTGTTGGGGGCTTATTTAATAGGCTTCCAAATGAGAGAAAAAGGGAGGAACAAATGAGCAGGGAAATAAAAGGTGAAGCAGTGATATCAAAGCTTTGAACTACTCAAATGCTGATTGAGGTAATGCTAAAATAAAGGGTAGCAAAGTGGTGGAATTTTGAAATGCATGAGGAAAACGTTCACTATTCAGAAGACGACGTTGCTAGTACTGGGACAGACAATTGAGCAGGGCCAAGTGGATGAAGTGAGAGAGGGGTGCTGAGGAACGAGATGTGGCTGTGGTAGCGAGTCTGTTTGAGCTCTTCAGCCACATCCTCATCTTCCGCTTAGGAACCCTCTAACCACAAGGGATGAATGCAGATTTCTCCAGCTTCCTCATTTCCCCTCCCCCCACCTTTTCTCAGTCCCAATGCTTGGACTCAGCACCGCCTTCTTGACCTGCAATCTTCTTCCCGACCTCTCTGCCCCCACCCCCTCTCCGGCCTATCACCCTCACCTTAACCTCCTTCCACCTATCATATTCCCAACGCCCCTCTCCCAAGTACCTCCTCCCTACCTTTTATCTTAGCCTGCTTGGCACACCCTCCTCATTCCTGAAGGGCTTATGCCCGAAACGTCGATTCTCCTGCTCCTTTGATGCTGCCTGACCCGCTGCGCTTTTCCAGCAACACATTTTTCAGCAAGTGGATGAAGTGTCAAAAGGAGAACATTTGGGTGAGAATGTTCATTGTGATATAACGTTGAGATGGAGAAAGACCAGAAATCTGACCACTCTATATGAGAATATTTAATGGTGGAGTAAACTCAGAGGGTCAAATGGCCTATTCCTTTTCCTATTTTCTACGTTTCTCAAGTCATCTTCACAACATAGTTTCCTACCTATTTTTCATACCATCCATAAATTCAGCTATTATAACTTCAATCCCCTCATCATCGTTATTAAAAATTCTAATAAGTAGGACCAGCCCAGACCTCTGCAGGACCCCACTTTCACATGCTGCTAACCTGAATCAGAATTGTGCGCGCTTCTGGCTATCCTGGTTCACAATTTAAAGTTTAAATTGGGGCAAAACAATTTTTATTGTATAAGACAGGAACTTTCAAAGATTAATTGGGGAAAGCTGCAGGTAACCGGATGTCTGACACGTAGAGGCTTTCAAAAGTGAGCTAACGAGAGGGCCAGCATGTTGCTGTAAGTATGAAGGGCAAGGCTGGCAGCCGTAGGGAATACTGGATGACTAGAGATATTGAGGCTCTGGTCAAGGTGGCATTTGTTAGTGCGAGGTTGTCAACTTTAGCCAGAAAAATAAAAGGAAGAATTATTTAATTGTGAAGCAAATTCAGCATGAGAAAAGAAAGGTGAGGGGTGACCTTATAAAGGTTTATAAAATCATAAGGGGTATAGATGAGTGAATAGCAAGAGTTTTTTCCCTAGGGTGGGGGAATATTTTTAAGGTGTGAAGAGAAAGTTTTAAAAAATGACACTGGGGCAACTTTTTTTTAAAAAATAAAAGTGATTCATGCGTGGAATGAACTGCCAGAGGAAGTGGTGGATGCAGGTACAGTTACAACATTTCAATGACATTTGGATAAGTACATGAATTGAATGGATATGAGCCAAACACAGGCAAGTGGGACTAGTTCAATTTGTGAACATGGTCAGTGTGGATTAGCTGGATCAAAGGATCTGTTTCCATGCCAAGTAACTCCCTGGATCCTGGCATTCATTGTAAAAGGACTGAATTATAAAAGTATGGTATTGTTACAAATATATAAATCGTTAGTGAGACCACACTGGGAACAGGGAGTCCAGTTTTGATTTCCTTGAGGAAGGATTTGGTGGCACTGGAGGCAGTTCAGATGAGGTTCACCAGGTTGATCCCAGGGATGAAAGGGAAGTCGTATGAGGAGCAGCTGAAAAGCTTGGGCTTGTACTGACTGAAGTTAAGAAGAAAAGGGGGGGAGAGGGGGAGGGGATCTTACTGACATATATAAAATGTTGGAAGGGATTGATAAGGTGCTCATTGAATAGATGTTTCCCCTTGAGGGACAGTCTTGAACAAGTGATTACAGGCATAGAGCAAGAGAAGGCAGGTTCAAAACTGGGATGAGGAGAACCTACTTCCCTTAGAAGGTTATGAATCTATGGAACTCACTATCCCAGAGTGCACAGAAACAAAGAAAATACAGCCCTGCCATACTAAAAATGTCTTCCCTTACAGGATCCATGTCCCTCTATTCCCTTTCTATTCATGTATTCATCCAGGTGCTTCTTGAATGCTGCTATTGTGTCTGCTTCCAGCACCTCCTCTGGCAACGCGATCCAGACACCACCCTGTGTGAAAAAAACTGTCTTGCACAGCTCTTAAACAGCTCTTAAATTTTCCCTCTTGCACCTTGAACCTGTGTCTTGTAGTAATTGACCCCTCCATGAAAAAGCTTCATACTTTCCACTTTATCCATTCCATTCACAATCTTATAAACTTCTTTCAGGTCACTCCTCAACCTACTGCATTGCAGTGAAAACCAACTTGGTCTATCCAACACTTCTTCATAGCTAAAATCCTCCATACCAGGGAACATCTGGTAAACCTTTTCAGTACCAGAAACATTGAATCACTATAGTGTGGAAACAGATCACTTGGTCCATCTAGTCCACTGAAAAGCATCCCACCTAGACCTAGCTTCCTACCCTCACCCTGCAATCTTGCATTTCCCATGGCTAACCCAACTAGTTTGCTTCCCATGGCTAACCCAACTAGTTTGCTTCCCATGGCTAACCCAACTAGTTTGCACATCCCTGGACACTACAGGCAATTTTAGCATGGCCAATCCACCTAACCTGCACATCTTTAGACTGTGGGAGGAAACTGGAGCACTTCAAGGAAATCACACATGGGGCGAATGTGCAAACTCCAGAAAGACAGCCACCCAAAGCTGGAATTGAACCTGGGTCCCTAGCACAGTAAGGCAGCAGTAGTAACTACTGAGCCACCCCCAGGAGAGTCACAGTTGGTGCAGAAATTGAACCTAAACAACTAGCATCCATTTGCATTGTTAACCAGCCAACTGAGCTAACTGATCTCACTATCAACAGATTCAAGATAGAAGTACAATAAGGTTTTTATGAAATGCAGGATAAAGGGATCAGGCATGAAAGTGGGGTGGAGGCCAGGGTAAGATCAGCCATGATCATGTTGCATGTCAGAGCCAGTTCAAAGAGCTGAATTGCCTACTCCTCATTCCAGAAACCTCATTCCTGATGATGAAGTGCTTTTGCCTGAAACATCGATTCTCCTGCTTGGGTGCTGCCTGACCTGCCGTGGTTTTCCAGCGCTACACTTGCGAGTCTTGCCTACTCCTGTGCCTAGTTCCTATGTTGGGTATAGACAGCTAGTGAACCCCTTGGATCAAGTGAATCTAATGGTTTGAAAAGGGTGTATAGGAGCACACTTAAGAGGGAAATGAAGAGGGCAAAACGGAACATGAGATAGTTTTGGCAGATAAAGTGAAAGAGAATCCAAAGATACTCTACAAGTATATCAAGGGCAAAAGAGTAACAAGGCAGTAATTAGAACATGGAACATTACAGCGCAGTACAGGCCTAGGCCTTCGAGGTTGCGCTGCCCTGAGAAACCAATTTGAAGTCCATCTATCCTACACTACCCCACTGTCATCCATATACCTATCCCATGACCTTTTAAATGCCCGTAATGTTGGTGAGTCTACTACTGTTGCAGGCAGCGTGCTCCACACCCCTACTACTGAGTAACAAAACTACCTTTGATATCTGCCCTATATAAATCATCCCTCAATTTAAAGCTATGTCCCCTCTTGCTAGCCATCACCATGCAAGGAAAAATGCTCTCAGTCCACTGGATCTAACCCTCTGGTTATCTTATATGTCTCAATTAAGTCACCTTAACCTCCTTCTCTCTAACGAAAACAGCCTCAAATCCTTCAACCTTTCTTCATAAGACTTTCCCTCCATATCAGGCAACATTCCAGTAAATCTCCTCTGAACCCTTTCCAAAGCTAACACATCCTTCCTATAATGCGGTGACTAGAACTGCATGCAATACTCCAAGTGTGGCAGCACCAGAATTTTTTACAGCTGCAGCATGACCTCATGGCTCTGAAACTCAAACTTTCTACTAAGAAAAGCTAACATACCTCATGCCTTCTTAGTGCCCTATCAACCTGGGGGAGGGGCAACTTAGAGGAATCTATGTATGCGGACACACAGATCTCTCTGCTCATCCACATTACCAACAATCTTACCACTTGCCCAGTATTCTGCATTCCTGTTACTCCTTCTAAAGTGAATCACTGCATTAAACTCCATTTGCCATCTCTCAGTCCAGCTTTGCAGCTTATCCATGTCCCTCTGTAACCTGCAACATCCTTCAGCACTATCCACAACTGTACAGACATTAGTGTTGTCCACAAATTTACTAACCCATCCTTCTCTGCCCTCATCCTGGTCACTTATAAAAATGACAATTTCTGTAGGGAATCTAATCATCCTGGTCATTTATAAAAATGACAAACAGCAGTGGACCCAACACAGATCCTTGTGGTACACCATTAGTAACTGAACTCCAGGATGAACATTTCTCATCAACCAGTACCCGGTCTTCTTAAGCTAGCCAATTTCTGATCCAAACCACGAAATCATCCTCAATCCCATGTCTCCGTATTTTGTGCAGTAGCCTACCATGGGGAACTTTATCAAATGCCTTATTGAAATCCATATACATTACATCAACTGTTTTACCCTCATCCACCTGTTTGGTCACCTTCTCAAAGAAGGCAATAACGTTTGTGAGGCACGACCTACCATTATCAAAACCATACTGACAATCCCTAATCAACTTATTCCTATCAAGGTGATTATAAATCCCCTCTCTCATAATCTTTCCCAACACTTTACCCACAATTGAAGTAAGGCTCACTGGTCCATAATTACTAGGGTTCTCTACTCCCCTCCTTCAACAAGGGAACATTTTCTATCATCCAGTCTTCTGGCAGCATTCCTGTAGACAATGATAACATAAAGGTCAAAGCCAAAAGCTCAGCAATCTCCTCTGACTTTCCAGAGAATCCTAGGATAAATCCCATCTGGCTCAGGGGATTATCTATTTTCACACTTCCCAGAATTGCTAACACCTCGTCCTTGTGAATCTCATTTAGTAGCCTGTATCTCAGTACTCTCCTTGACAACATTGTTTTTTTCTAGTCTGAATACTGACGAAAAATATTCATTGAGCGCTTCCCCTATCTCCTCTGACTCCATGCACAACTTCCCACTACTGTCCTTGATGGGCCTAATCTTACTCAAATTATTTTTTAAATTCTTTGTATACCATTAGAAAGCTTTAGGTATTTTCCCTGATCCTATCCACCAACTTCTCATGTCCCCTCCTCGCTCATCTTGGCTCTCTAGGTCTTTCCTGGCTACCTTGTAATTCTCAATCGCCCTAACTCAGCCCTTATATCTCATCCCAACATAAGCCGCCTTCTTTCTCTTGACAAGAGATTCAACTTCTTTGGTAAACCATGGCTCCTGCGATCTACAACTTCCTCCCTGTCTGACAGGTACATACTTATCAAGGGCACCTTAAAAATTAATGAGGTCATCTATGTGTAAACCACAGGAGATAAGTGAGATCCTAAACAAATATTTCTCGTCAGTAATTACACTAGAGAAATACATGCAAGCTAGGGAACTTATTAAATAGAAATATCTCAAAAAAAGTCCACATTACAGAAGTGGTGGTGCTGGAGGTCTTAAAATGCATAAAGGTAGATAAATCAAAGTAACCATATCAAATGTATCCAAGGGAACTGTAAGACGTTAGGGAAGAAATTGTGAGGCCGCTAGCAGAGATATCAGTATCAATAGCCACAGGTGAGGTGCCGAAAGACTGGATTGTGGCTAATGTTGTGCCAGTTGTTACGAAAGGCTGCAAGGACAACTAAGGTAACTACAAACTGGTGAACCTAACATCAGCCATGGATTAGTCATTGGAGAGGATTCTGTGAGACCGGATCTACATGCATTTGGAAAGGCAAGGACTGCTTATGGATAGCATAGCTTTGTACGTACAAAACAGTGTCTCTCAAATTTGATCGAGTTTGTTCTGAAAAGGTGACCAAGATGATAGATGAGGGCAAATGTAGTAGATGTTGTCTTCGTGGACTTTAAATTGGCCCTTGACAAGGTACAGCAAACCTGGTTTTAACTGGCACCTTAAACAGCACTCTTGATAAACTTGCAAAAGCTTTGTACCTCAAACATCATGGACTACAGTGATGTCCATGTATTTATGCCGTAAAAAGTATAACAATTGTTGTGGTTCTGTTCGCCGAGCTGGGAATTTGTCTTGCAAACGTTTCGTCCCCTGTCTAGGTGACATCCTCAGTGCTTGGGAGCCTCCTGTGAAGCGCTTCTGTGCTGTTTTCTCCGGCATTTATAGTGGCCTGTCTCTGCCGCTTCCGGTTGTCAGTTCGAGCTGTCCACTGTAGTGGCCTGTATATTGGGTCCAGGTCGATGTGTTTGTTGATACAGTCTGTGGATGAGTGCCATGCCTCTAGGAATTCCCTGGCTGTTCTCTGTTTGGCTTGCCCTATAATGGTAGTGTTGTCCCAGTCGAATTCATGTTGCTTGTCGTCTGTGTGTGTGGCTACTAAGGATAGCTGGTTGTGTCGTTTTGTGGCTAGTTGGTGTTCGTGTATATGGATCGTTAACTGTCTTCCTGTTTGTCCGATGTAGTGTTTTCTGCAGTCCTTGCATGGGATTTTGTACACTACATTGGTTTTGCTCATGTTGGGTATCGGGTCCTTTGTTCTGGTGAGTTGTTGTCGGAGGGTGGCTGTTGGTTTGTGTGCTGTTATGAGTCCTAGTGGTCGCAGTAGTCTGGCTGTCAGTTCAGAAATGCTCCTGATGTATGGTAGTGTGGCTAGTCCTTTGGATTGCGGCATGTCCTTGTTCCGTTGTCTCTCCCTTAGGCATCTGTTGATGAAATTGCGAGGGTATCCGTTTTTGGCGAATATTTTGTATGGGTGTTCCTCTTCCTCTTTTTGTAGTTCTGGTGTGCTGCAGTGTGTTGTGGCCCTTTTGAATAGTGTCCTGATGCAACTTCGTTTGTGTGTGTTGGGGTAGTTGCTTTCATAGTTTAGGACTTGGTCTGTGTGTGTGGCTTTCCTGTAAACCTTTGTGGTGAATTCTCCGTTCGGTGTTCTCTGTACCATCACGTCTAGGAATGGGAGTTGGTTGTCCTTTTCTTCCTCTCTAGTGAATCGGATTCCTTTGAGTGTGGTGTTGATGATCTGGTGTGTGTTCTCTATTTCTGTGTTTTTAATTATTACAAAGGTGTCATCCACATATCTGACCCAGAGTTTGGGTTGAAGTTGTGGTAAGACTGTTTGTTCTAACCTTTGCATTACTGCTTCTGCTATGAGTCCAGAGATCGGTGAGCCCATGGGTGTTCCGTTGATTTGTTCGTATATTTGGTTATTGAATGTGAAGTGTGATGTGAGGAACAAGTCCAGTAGTTTAAGTATGCCGTCTTTGTTGATAGGTTCAACGTCCTGTTGTCTGTTATGTCTGTCCAGCAGGTTGGCTATTGTTTCTTTGGCTAGGGTTTTGTCGATGGAGGTGAACAGTGCCGTTACATCGAATGAGACCATAGTTTCTTCCTTGTCTATGTGTATATTTCTGATGATGTCCAAGAATTCCTGTGTCGATTGTATAGATTGTCTGGATCCGCTGATCAGGTGTTTCAGTTTCTGCTGTAGTTCTTTGGCCAGTTTGTGTGGTGGTGTCCCTGGTAGTGATACTATGGGTCTGAGTGGGATGTCTGGTTTGTGTACTTTGGGTAGTCCATAGTATCTGGGGGTACAAAATCCCATGCAAGGACTGCAGAAAACACTACATCGGACAAACAGGAAGACAGTTAACGATCCGTATACACGAACACCAACTAGCCACAAAACGACACAACCAGCTATCCTTCGTAGCCACACACACAGACGACAAGCAACATGAATTCGACTGGGACAACACTACCATTATAGGGCAAGCCAAACAGAGAACAGCCAGGGAATTCCTAGAGGCATGGCACTCATCCACAGACTGTATCAACAAACACATCGATCTGGACCCAATATACCGGCCACTACAGTGGACAGCTCGAACTGACAACCGGAAGCGGCAGAGGCAGGCCACTATAAATGCCGGAAGAAACATCACAGAAGCACTTCACAGGAGGCTTCCAAGCACTGAGGATGTCACCTAGACAGGGGACGAAACGTTTGCAAGACAAATTCCCAGTTGGGCGAACAGAACCACAACAACGAGCACCCAAGCTACAAATCTTCTCCCAAACTTTGAAAGTATAACAGTGATGTGCATTATGGACCTGTATGTCGGTGTGGAGCTTGCACGTGCTCCCAGTGTCTGCATGCGTTTTGGATGGGTGCTCCGATTTCCTCCCAGTCTAAAGATGTGCAAAGTTTGGTGGGTAGACCAGGCTAAAATTGCCCATAGTGACTAGGGATACGCAGGCTCTGTGAACTAACCATGATAAATGCAGGATTACAAGGATAGGATAAGGAGTTGGGTTTGGGATGGGATGGGGCAGACTTGATGAAGTGAATGGCCTCTTTCCACACTGTAGGAATTTTATGATTCTATTCAAAATATATATCCAGCATTACATTTCCATAGCTTACTGTGCGTTTTTATAATTATTTTCGGAGGTGTGTTTTTTTTTGAGGAATATTTATGTATCAAAGTGACACTTGGTCAGGGCTTACTGCTGTTATGTGTACTTCTAGATAATCAAGCAGCATATCCATGCTCCCGTAGATATCGATTAATAAAAAGTTTGCTGTACTGCATGATAAACCATACACAATCCAGGGAGAGTTAGCCAATTGGAGTTAGCCAAAAACTAATGCAGCAGGGGGATGGGCACCTATAGTTCCAATGTAAAGGAGGTTGAATCTAGTGAGGTCAGGAATAGGTTTACAAGGTCACGAGGGGGCACCGGTAATCAGGATGTTGGTTTGAAATGCATGTACTTCAATGCCAAGAGCATCTGGAATGAGGTGAGTGAACTTGTAGCATGGGTTGGTAACTGGGATTTCGATGTTGCGGTCATTTCAGAGGCATGGCTAGACTTGTGGGGGGGCGGGGTGGGGGGGAAAGAGAGAGAGAGAGACAGGGATGGTTGTTGCAGATTCCATGATTTAGATGTTTCAGTAAGGACAAAGATGATGATAAAGGAGAGGGGGTGTGTGTGAAGGGGAAAGGAGGTGTGACATTATTAATCAAGATGAGTATTACAGCAGCTGAGATAACGTTTGAGGACTCATCCACTGAGGTAGTTTGGGCTGAGGTTAGAAACAAGAAAGGAGAGGTCACCCTTTTGGGAGTACTCTATAGGCCTCGATAGGCCTCCAAATTGTTCCAGGGATGTAGAGGAAAGGATAGCAAAGATGATTCTCGATAGGAGCTAGAGAGACAGGGTAGTTGTTATGGGGGACTTTAACTTCCCCAATATCGACTGGGAATACTATCGTTCAAGTAGTTTAGATGGGTCAGTTTTAGTTCAGTGTGCACAAGAGGGTTTTCTGACACAGTACGTAGACAGGCCAAGGGGGCGGTGCTATACTGGATTTGGTACTGGGGAATGAACCCGGCCAGGTGTTAGATTTAAAACTAGGTGAGCACTTAAACGATAGTCAACACAATTTGGTTACGTTTACAATAGGAGTGGGTAGGGATAGGTATCTACTGCAGGGAAAGAAGTATAACTGGGGGAAGGCAATTATGATGAGATCAGGCAAGATTTGGGATGTATCGGATAAGGAAGGAAACTGCAGGGGATGGACACACTTGAAATGTGGAGCTTACTCAACGAACAGCTACTGCGGATCCTTGATAAGTATATACCTATGAGGCAGGGAGGTAGTTGTCGACAGAGGGAGCCACGGTTTACTAAAGAAGTTGAAGCTCTTGTCAAGTGGAAGAAGGCAGCTTATGTGAAGATGAGGCATGAAGGCTCAGTTAGGGGGATTGGGAGCTATAAGTTAGCCAGAAAATATCTAAAGAGACGGCTAAGAGGAGCCAGGAGGGGACATCGCAGCAGAGAGTGGCGGGAGCTGGGCGGAAGTTCAGACGGAGCGCAAAGCTGGTCGGGTAGGTAAGTGATTGTTATTAGAGTGGGTGTGTTCTAAACCCCAGGTCCTACAAAGTAGGGTCTCCCTCCCTCCCTCCTCCTCTAACCTTAATTAAGAGTCCACAGAGTTGCCATAGGAAGAGGGTCTAAGGAAGTTTAGATCGAAGAGTGAGGCTTCAGCTCAGGAATCTTGATAAGGAGGTTGAGTAAAGAGATTACGCCACAGTTGAAGAGGGTGAAGACATGACTGCTCAGCTGGTTCAGTGCGCTACGTGTTTGATGTGGCAAGTCAACGACTCTGGTGTGTCTGGCTCGTATATGTGTGGAAAGTGTGCGCACATTCAGCAATTGACCGAGCATATTGCAGCACTGACGAAAGAACTCGAAGACCTTAGGCTCATCCGAGAGAACGAGATATTTCTGGACAAGACCTTCAGTGATGTTATTACACCAATCATGCCAGAAGAGAGCAGAAGAGTGCAGACGATGAGGAAGGCAGAGAGGAGACAGGTGCAAGAGACGCCGGGAGAAGTACCTGTCAGGAACAAGTTGAAGCTTTTGGAAACAGTAGAGTCTGATGACACTACCAGTTCGCAAGGCGGCCATGTTTGTCAATCAAAAGTTGCTGCAGAAGCAGAGCGGAAGAGTCGGACATCGCATAGAGCCGTGGTAATAGGGGACTCCATCGTGAGAGGAACTGACCGGGGTTTTTGTGGCAGCAGACGGGATTTAAGGATGGTGTGTTGCTTTCTTGGTGCTAGAGTGAAAGACATTGCGGACAGAGTGCAGGACATCCTCAAGGACGAGGGTGAAGAGCCCGAGGTGGTGGTACACGTCGGCACAAATGATGTCGGGAAGAAGAGGAGGAACATACTACAGCGAGACTTCGCAGAACTAGGAAGAAGGCTAAAAAGCAGGACGTCCAAGGTGGTTATCGCCAGTTTGCTTCCAGTTCCTCGGGCTAGTGTGGCCAGAAACCGGGAGATAATGGACTTGAACGTGTGGTTGGGGAACTGGTGCAGGAAGCAAGGTTTCAAGTTCTTGGATCACTGGGGTATATTTTATGGTAACCATAAATTCTACAAGAGAGACGGCTTGCACCTTAATAGAACAGGGATCGGCATTCTGGCAGGCAGGTTTTCTGCTGCAACACCGCTACATTTAAACTAAGTAGCGGGGGGGAGGGGACAAGCTGGATGTTTAAAAAGGAAATTGAAGGGGTAGTTAGAACAAGAGAAGTCAAGAAAGACAACTGTATCAAGGAGGCAGAAAACTGGAAAAGGCATCATGCTGTAAAGTTGAGTGAAATAAGGGTTGAGGGGAAGGGTGAGAGCAGTAACAAATTAAAAATTCTATATATGAATGCACGAAGCATTAGACACAAGGTGGATGAGCTTGAGGCTCTTTTGGAAATTGGCAGATACGATATTGTGGGGATAACTGAGACGTGGCTTCATGGGGACAGGGCCTGGGAAATGAATATTCAAGGCTACACGTGCTATCGTAAGGATAGACTGACGGGCAGAGGGGGTGGGGTGGCCTTGTTGGTAAGGGAGGATATTCAGTCCCTTGCGCGGGCGGACCTAGAGTCAGGGTATGTAGAGTCAGTGTGGATAGAGCTTCGAAACACTAAGGGTAAAAAGACCCTCATGGGAGTCATCTACAGGCCCCCAAACAGTAGTCTGGATGTTGGAGGTAAGTTGAATCAGGAGCTGAAATTGGCTTGTCGCAAAGATGTTACTACAGTTGTTATGGGGGATTTTAACATGCAGGTAGACTGGGAGAATCAGGATGGTATCGGGCCTCAAGAAAGAGACTTTGTGGAGTGCCTCAGAGATGGATTTTTAGAGCAGCTGGTGCTGGAGCCGACCAGGGATAAGGCGATTCTGGATCTGGTATTGTGTAACGAACCAGAATTGGTCAGTGACCTCGAAATGAAGGAGCCATTGGGAAGTAGTGACCATAATACAATAAGCTTCAATCTGCAATTTGAGAGGGAGTGGGTACAATCTGAAGTGACAATATTTCAGTTGAATAAAGGGAAATATGGAGCTATGAGGGAGCAACTGGCCAAAGTTCAATGGTTCAATACCTTAACAGGGAAGACCGTGGAGGAACAATGGCGGATATTTCTGTGTATAATGCAGAAGATGCAGGATCAGTTCATTCCTAAAAGGAAGAAAGATCCCAGGAGGAGACATGGGCGGCCGTGGCTGACGAGGGAAGTAAAGAAACATATAAGGTTAAAAGAGAAAAAGTATAACTTAGCGAAGATAATCGGGAAAACGGAGGACTGGGAAGCTTTTAAAGAACAACTGAGGATTAGTAAGAAGGAAATACGCAGAGAAAAAATGAGGTACGAAGGTAAACTGGCCAAGAATATAAAGGAGGATAGTAAAAGCTTTTTTAGGTATGTCCAAGGCAAAAAAATGGTTAGGACAAAAATTGGGCCCTTGAAGACAGAAGCAGGGGAATATATTACTGGGAACGAAGAAATGGCAGAGGAATTAAATGGGTACTTCAGATCTGTGTTCACTGGGGAAGACACAAGCAATCTCCCTGAGGTAACAGTGGCTGAAGGACCTGAACTTAAGGGAATTTCTATTTGCCAGGATTTGGTGTTGGAGAGACTGTTAGGTCTGAAGGTTGATAAGTCTCCGGGACCTGATGGCCTGCATCCCAGGGTACTGAAGGAGGTGACTCGGGAAATCGTGGATGCGCTGGTGATTATTTTCCAGAGTTCAATAGAATCGGGGTCGGTTCCTGAGGATTGGAGGGCGGCTAATGTTGTGCCACTTTTTAAGAAGGGTGGGCGGGAGAAAGCAGGAAATTATAGACCAGTTAGTCTGACCTCAGTGGTGGAAAAGATGCTGGAGTCTATTATAAAGGATGAAATTACAGCACATCTGGATAATAGTAACAGGATAGGACAGAGTCAGCATGGATTTATGAAGGGGAAATCATGCTTGACTAATCTTCTGGAATTTTTTGAGGATGTAACTCGGAAGATGGACGAGGGAGATCCAGTGGATGTAGTGTACCTGGACTTTCAGAAAGCTTTTGATAAAGTCCTACACAAGAGGTTAGTGAGTAAAATTAGGGCGCACGGGATTGGGGGCAAAGTACTAGATTGGATAGAGAATTGGTTGGCTAATAGGAAACAAAGGGTAGTGATTAACGGCTCCATTTCGAAATTGCAGGCAGTGACCAGTGGGGTACCGCAGGGATCCGTGCTGGGACCGCAGCTTTTTACAATATATGTAAATGATATAGAAGATGGTATCAGCAATAACATTAGCAAATTTGCTGATGACACAAAGCTAGGTGGTAGGGTGAAATGTGATGAGGATGTTAGGGGATTACAGGGTGACCTGGACAAGTTAGGTGAGTGGGCAGATGCATGGCAGATGCAGTTTAATGTGGATAAATGTCTGGTTATCCACTTTGGTGGCAAGAACAGGAAGGCAGATTACAACCTCAATGGTATCAAATTAGGTAAAGGGGCTGTTCAGAGAGATCTGGGTGTTCTTGTCCACCAGTCAATGAAGGCAAGCATGCAGGTACAGCAGGTCGTGAAGAAGGCTGGCCTTCATAACAAGAGGGATTGAGTATAGAAGCAAAGAGGTGCTTCTGCAGCTGTACAGGGCCCTGGTGAGACCACACCTGGAGTACTGTGTACAGTTCTGGTCTCCAAATTTGAGGAAAGACATTCTGGCTATTGAGGGAGTGCAGCGTAGGTTCACGAGGTCAATTCCTGGAATGGCAGGATTGCCTTACACGGAAAGACTGAAGCGACTGGGCTTGTATACCCTTGAGTTTAGAAGACTGAGAGGGGATCTGATTGAAACGTATAGGATTATGAAAGGACTGGACACTCTGGCAGGAGAGAACATATTTCCGTTGATGGGGGAATGCCGAACCAGAGGACACAACTTAAAAATACGGGGTAGACCATTTAGGACAGAGATGAGGAGAAACTACTTCACCCAGAGAGTGGTGGCTGTGTGGAATGCTCTGCCCCAGAGGGCAGTGGAGGCCCAGTCTCTGGATTCATTTAAGAAAGAATTGGATAGAGCTCTTAAAGATAGTGGAGTCAAGGGGTATGGAGATAAGGCTGGAACAGGATACTGATTAGGAATGATCAGCCATGATCATATTGAATGGCGGTGCAGGCTCGAAGGGCAGAATGGCCTATTCCTGCATCTATTGTCTATTGTCTATTGACATGGGAAGTTGTTGGTAGATAGGATCAAGGAAAACCCTAAGGCCTTCTATAGGTATATCAGGAATAAAAAAAATGGCTAGAGTAAGATTAGGGCCAATGAAAAATAGTAGTGGGAAGTTGTGTGTGAAATCTGAGGTCATGAGGTAGCACTTAATGAATACTTTTTGTCAGTACTCACATTGGAAAAGGGTAATGTTAGTGAGAATATGGAAATACAGGCTACTAGATTAGATGGGATTGCGGTTGACTAAGAAGAGGTTTTAGTAATTTTGGAAGGTCTGAAAATAGATAAGACCCCTACGCCGGATGGGATCTATCCTCTGATTCTCTGAGAAGCAAAGGAGGAAGTTGCAGAACCTTTGGCTTTGATCTTCATGTCATCATTGTCAACATGAGTCGTGCCAGAAGACTGGAGGATAGCAAATGTTGCTCTCCTGTTTAAGAAGGGGAGTAAAGACAACCCTGGTAATTATAGGTCACTGAGTCTTGCTTCCATTGTGGGTGAAGTGATGGAAAGGGTTCTAAGATATATGATTTATAATCACCTAGAAAGGAATAATTTGATTAGGGATAGTCAAAATGGTTTTGTGAAGGGTAGGCCGTGCCTCACTAACCTTAGAGTTTTTTGGGAAGGTAACAAAACATGTGGATGAAGGTAAAGCGGTTGATGTAGCATATATGGATTTTCGTAAGGCGATTGATAAGGTTCCACATGGTAGGCTATTGCACAAAATACAGAGTTTCGGGATTGAAGGTGATTTAACAGTTTGGATCAGAAATTGTTTAGCTGAAAAAAGACAGAGGGTGGTGGGGGTGGCTGATGGGAGATGTTCATCTGTTTTGAGGCCACTGCTGTTTGCCATTTTTACAAATGATCTGAAGGTGGGCGTGGAGAATGGGTTAGTAAATTTGTGGGTGACACTAAGGTAGGCAGAGTTGTGGATAGTGCCGAAGGATGTTGTGAGTTACAGAGTGACATAGATAAGATGCAGAGCTGGACTAAGAGGCGGGAAATGGAGTTTAATGCAGAAAGGCGTGAGGTGATTCACTTTGAAAGTAGTAACAGGATTGCAGAGTACTGGACTAATGGTAAAATTCTTGACAGTGTAGATTAACAGAGAGACCTGTGTCCAGGTGCATAAACCCCTGAAAGCTTCCACCCATGTTGACAGGGTTGTTAAGATGGCATATGGGTTTGTTGGTGTTTATTAGTAGGGGGGTTGCGTTTCGGAGCCACGCCAATTGCGTACGGTTCTGGTTACAGCATTATAGGAAGGATGTGGAAGATTTGGAAAGGGTTCAGAGGTGATTTACTAGGATGGAAGGAAGGTGTTATGAGGAAAGACTGAGGGATCTGAGGCTGTTTTCGTTGGAGAGGTGGCGGCTGACAGGTAACTTAATTGAGAGGTGTAAGATAATCAGAGGGTTAGATAGGGTGGATAGTGAGAGCCTTTTTCTTCAGATGGTGAAGGCTAACACGAGCGTACATAGCTTTAAATTGGGGGGTGTTAGATTTAGGACCGATATCAGGGATAGTTTCTTTAGTCAGAGTAGTAGGGGCGTGGACCAGGCTGCCTGCAACAGTTGTAGCCTCGCCGACGTTAAGGGCATTTAAATGGGCAGTGGACATACATATGGATAATAATGGAAGAGTGTAGGTTAGATAGGTATCAGATTAATTTCACAGGTCGGTGCAACATTGAGGACCGAAGGGCCTGTACTGTGCAGTAATATTCAATGTTCTATGTTTAAATTGGCTTCATGGCAAAAAACAGAAGGTGTTTGTCAAAGGGTTGTTCTTCAGAGTAGAGGTCTGTGACCAGCAGTGTATCACAAGGATCAGTGGTGGGTCTACTGTCATTTGTCATTCATATACATGACTTGAATGAGAATACCGGAGGCATGGCTAGTAAATTTGGGGATGACACCAAAACTGGTGGCATAGTGGACAGCGAAGGAGGTTATCTAAGACTACAACAGTTTCTTGGTTAATCTGGGACAGTGGGCTGAGGAATGGCAGATGCAAGTTTAATTCAGATAAATACAAGGTACTAGGCAAACTAGCGTAGGACTTGTAACAGTTAACCTTGAACAGAGACACCTATAGGTGTGCATGCATTGTTCCTGGAAAGTGACATCACAGGTGGACAGGATGAAGGGTTTTGGCTTGCCCTCATCAGTCAGGGCACTGAGTACATAACTTGGGACGTCATGATACAGCTGTGCAAGAATCATAGAATCCCTACTGTTCAGATAGAGCCATTCGGCCCATTGAGTCCACATAGACTCTCCAAAGAGCAACTCATCCAATCCAATTCCCATAATTCCCATGGTTAATCCACCTACCTGCAAATCGCTGGACACGACAGACAGCTCAGCTTGGCCAATCCACATAACCTGCACATTTTTGGACCGTGGAAGGAAACTGAAGCACCCGGAGGAAACCCAAGCAGACATAAGGAGAACATGCAAAATGCACACAGACAATCGCCCAAGGTGGAATTGAACCTAGAATCCCTGGCGCTATGAGGCAGCAGTGTGAACTATTGAGCCAAAGCACTGACCCAGAGACATTGGTAAGGCCACATTCGCAGTCATGCATACAATTCTGGTCACCCTGCCAGGAAGGATGACATAAAACTGGAAAGGGTGCAAAAAGATTTACAAGGATGTTACAGACAGTAGGAAATTTGAGTTTGAGAGGGGGGCTGGGTAGACCGAGACTCTCTTCTTTAGAAAGGGGGCAGCTGAGATTGACTTTATACAAGTTTCTAAATCATTAGGGGCATAGATAAGGTGAATAGCCAGGGTAGGGGAGTCCAAAACTAGAGGTTTAAGGTAAGAGGAGAAAGATTTAAAAGGGACCTGAGGGGCAATGTTTTCCACAGAGGGTAGTGAATATATGGAATTAGCCATCGGAGGAAGTAGTGGAGACAGGTACAATTAGAACATTTAAGAGACATTTGGATAGATACATGAATAGGAAAGGTTAAGGAGGATATTGTCCAAATGCAGGCAAATGGGACTAGTTCAGGCTTGGATGAGGTGAACTGAAGAGCTCATTTCTACGCTGTATACCTCTATGTCTCTAACCGTGTGTAAATATACGTAGCTTTCAGCACACCAAACGAAATACGTTTGGAGCCTAATTGATAAACCTAAATTGCTCCAGTGTAGAGTTTAGATTATTGAGAAAATGCTGTCCAATAGTATAATCATACAAATTGCTGAATGCTGCATTCTGGGTTTTGTAAGCACGGTGGCATGCTACCTGCTGCAGACAGTCAAAACGATGCACTGTTTGATATAAAAATTGCCATTCCCCACAGGACCCTCACTTTCAGTGTAGATAAAAAAGTAAGGGAATCCTATTGCCCTAAGCAGACATCCACATTCTCATGGAGTCACTGAACAATCAGAAACAGGGATGTCAGCTGATTTATGACTCCTTTCCCTAATCCAGGATACTGATGGAAAGCATGCCATTACTGTATCCCAAGTAAGAACAGTGACCACAGAACAGATCAAGCTTCGAACTACTTTTGATATTTTTGTGCAGGTTTGATACCTTTACTTAATAAAATACTCCTCCTTGCTCAAATGTTTATTTGTTTAAGCAAAAGTAAAGTTCATGACTTCTGTGAACAGCAAGCAGTGACAGAAAGGGAAATTCTGCATGGTTACAAATTTTTTCTCAAATGCAAATCAAGATCTAAAGCTGGTAGATGATTTGTGCCAGACCTCATACAAATTGGTTGTTGAGTTGCAATGTACCTGTAGGATTGTAGTGTCAGTGAGGAGCTGTATCTCCAACAGCTCTGCCAAGTTAGAGACGATGTCACACACTCTGTTGTATAACATGACGATGACTCTTTGTTTATGGCTGGAGTACTTTGCTCGCTTGGCTTTTGAACTGCCACCCCCTGGAAGGAAAAGAAAATTATCCATTGACCATCAGTACTGCATTTAACAGATGTTGGTTGACAGCAAACCAAGCCACAGTAACAAAGTTGAGTGTCATCATTAATCAGAGGATATCTATATGGATTGTCAGAATTATCCATTTATTTAGAGTCATAGAGATATACAGCATGGAAACAGATCGTTTGGTCCAACTTGTCCATACGAACAGATATCCCAATCTAATTTTATGTCATTTGCCAGCACTTGGCCCATATCCCTCTAAACCCTTCCTTTTCATATATCCATCCAGATGCCTTTCAAATGTTGCAATTGTACCAGCCTCCACGACTTCCTGTGGCAGCTCATTCCACACATGCGCCACCCTCTGGTGTGAAAAAGTTGCCCCTTAGATCCCTTTTAAATCTTTCCCCTCTCACCTTAAACCTATGCCCTCCAGTTCTAGATTGCCCCACCACAGGGAAAAATACTTTGTCTATTTATTCTTTCCATTAGGGTGACACGGTGGCTCAGTGGTTAGCACTGGTGCCTCACAGTGCCAGGGACCAGGATTCAATTCTGGCCTTAGACGGCTATCTGTGTGAAGTCTGCATTGGTTTCCTCCAGGTGCTCCGGTCTCCTCCCACAGTTCAAAGAGTGCAGGTTAGGTGAATTGGTTAAGTCAAATTGCTCCTACTGTCAGGTGCATTAGTCAGGGGTAAATGTAGGAAAATTATTGTGGTTCTGTTCGCCGAGTTGGAAATTTGTCTTGCAAACGGTTTCGTCCCCTGTCTAGGTGACACCCTCAGTGCTTGGGAGCCTCCTGTGAAGCGCTTCTGTGCTGTTTCCTCCGGCAATTATAGTGGTTTGTCTCTGCCGCTTCCGGTTGTCAGTTCCAGCTGTCCACTGCAGTGGCTGGTGTATTGGGTCCAGGTCGATGTGTTTGTTGATGGAGTCTGTGGATGAGTGCCATGCCTCTAGGAATTCCCTGGCTGTTCTCTGTTTGGCATGTCCTATAATGGTAGTGTTGTCCCAGTCGTACTCATGTTGCTTGTCATCCGCGTGTGGGGCTGCTAAGGATAGCTGGCCGTGTCGTTTTGTGGCTAGTTGGAGCTCATGGATACAGATCGTTAGCTGTCTATGAACAGTTGGTATCCATGAACACCAACTAGCCACGAAACGACACGACCAGCTATCCTTAGTAGCCACACACGCAGATGACAAGCAACATGAATTCGACTGGGACAACACTACTATTATAGGGCAAGCCAAACAGAGAACAGTCAGGGAGTTCTTAGAGGCATGGCACTCATCCACAGATTCAATCAATAAGCACATCGACCTGGACCCAATATACCGACCACTGCAGCGGACAGGGGGAACTGACAACCGGAAGCAGCAGACACAAATCACTATAAATGCCGGAGAAAACATCATAGAAGCGCTTCACAGGAGGCTCCCAAGCACTGAGGATGTCACCTAGACAGGGGATGAAACGTCAGCAACACAAATTCCCAGCTCGGCGAACAGAACCACAACAATGAGCACCCGAGCTACAAATCTTCTCACAAACTTTGTAGGAAAATTAGTCTGTGTGGGTTTCTCCTCGGAGTTGTATGGACTTGCTGGGCCGAAGGGTCTGTTTCCACACCATAGGGAATCTAATCATGCCCCTCATGATTTTACAAACCTCTAAAAGGTCACCCCTGACACTCCAGGAAAAACAGCTCCAACCTATTTAGCTTCTTCCATAGCTCAAACCCTCCAACCCTGGCAACATCCTTGCAAATCTTTTCTGAACCCTGTCAAGTTTCACAACATCCATCCAATAGGAAGGAGACCAGAAATGCATGCAATATTCCAAAAATGGCTGAACCAATGTCCTGTACAGCTTCAATATGACCTCTGACTATACTCAACACTCTGACTAATAAAGGAAAGCATACCAAATGCCTTCTTCACTATCCTATCTACCTGAGACTCCACTTTCAAAGAGCTATAAACCTGCACTCCAAGGTCTATTTGTTCAGCAACACTCACTGGGACCTTATGAATACTCAGTCTATCCAAACTAGACTTAATTATGCTGTTCTGAATATACACAACAGTCTCAATAAGCAAACCCCTTAAACAAAATAAAAATGAAACAAAGGCTTACAGGTCAAAGTTAGAAGAGTGGAAGGAGAGAGTATCTAGCAGCCTGTTTCCACACAACCCACTGCTAAAGGGACTAACAACCAAAACTTCAGTTTCTAGGACTGACCACTCTCCTGTCATTATACCGGTCACTTCTAAAACATAAACTTTGACCTAAAGTTACATCTGTGTATATATAAACAAAACGGCCTTTCATCTCTACACCAAACCAGTCAATTCGGAACCTGAGTGGTTTACAACCCCTCTGAACAAAAACCAAGGATCCAGTATCCTTGAAAAAAGGGACAGTTTTTAGAAAAAAGACCAGCTTTGTGACAGGGCACAAAAATAGGAATGCAAGTGATAGAGGAAGATCACATACAAAAATGAAGTTTCCATCTCAATATGCCAATAAAAACATAAACCATAAGAACTAGGAGCAGGCCGTCTGGCCCTTCGAGCCTGCTCTGCCACTCAATAAGATCATGGCTAATCTTTTTGTGGTCTCAGCACCACTTACCCATGTTTTCATCATATCCCTTAATTCTTTTATTTTTCAAAAAAGTATCTACCTTAGCTTTAAAAACAATTACTGAAGTAGCTTCAACTACTTCCCTGGGCAAGGAATTCCATCGATTAACAACCCTCTGGGTGAAGAAGTTCCTTCTCAGTTCAATTCTAAACTTGCTTCCTCTTGTCCTAGTCTCACCCACCAGTGGAAACAGCCTATCTATTTCTATTTTATCGATTCCCTACATAATTTTGTACGCTTCTATAAGATGTTCCCTCAATCTTCTGAATTCTAATCGGCAATAGTCAATAGATTTCAATAAAGCTATTTAATTTGAAAATTTACTCAAAAAGGTTTTGTTTCCAATATTCAAGAGAAAATAATATTGCAAATGATATTTTAAAAAAAAGTCACCCAGGTCTAACAATAATATAGGAAGCTATTGAAGCACTTGCTCTCAGATTCAATTATTTTCTGGAAAATTCAATTTTAAGACCGCTCAGGAAGTTTAATCTAATAAAAAAGGGCGGCACAGTGGCTCACTTGTTAGCACAGCTGCCTCACAGCACCAGGGTCCCAGGTTCGATTCCAGCCTCGGGCGACTGTCTGTGTGGAGTTTGCACATTCTCCCAGTGTCTGCGTGGGTTTCCTCCCACAATTCAAAAGATGTGCCTGTCAGGTGAATTAGCCATGCTAAATTGCCCATAGTGTTAGGTGCATTAGTTAGAGGGAAATGGGTCTGGGTGGGTTATTCTTCAGAGGGTCGGTGTGGACTGGTTGAGCTGAAGAGCCTGTTTCCACACTGTAGGGAATCTAATCCAATCTAAAATGTAAATGCTCGTGGTCTACGTTATATTTGTAATATGCCAATGAATGTACTGCAATCTGAACTGTACCCAAAGTAGACCACTGTGGCCACTCTGACTCGGACAACAGGATTTTCTTATCGATCCCTGGATCTATTCAGGTTGTGACACAGCATTCTCACTGCCTGAACTTCTACTAATTTGAGGTAAGAGCCACAATCTGCACCTGATCACTTAGTATAACTCCATGAGGTGCAGTGATCAAATTTACATTAATATCCTTACAGCAATTGTCCATCTGATACAGAGAAAAAAGTGTGATACATGCACTACACTATTCAGTAATTCCACATTTTCATAACGTGGGTCATTCAACCATTACCTCATGAAAAACAAATTGACAAACGTGAGCCTCAGTGGATGCCAGCAAATCTTTACAAATTACATTTTCTCACATTGCATCAGTAATGAAGAACAACAATTCCCACTGTGCATTATGGTGTTTTTCCCCAATCTTCAGGGATCATTTCAGAGAGTGCATTCACTTACTTGAGTGAAAGCGATTCTCCTCATGGTGTTTAGACATCACTGTGAGAGACAAGCACATAAAAGTTATAGTGACATGACTTATATTAAGACAGAAGTGGATTTTAGCACATGATGAAAGAATGTCAGTAAGGATATTTGCTGAGGTACAGGGGTTTATCATAGTATTGCAGATCACCTGTACACTCTAAACCACAATTCCCAATAAAATTTCTCATTAATCTGACCAACATACATTCAGTCTGTGTCCCCTACCTCTTCCTCATTATCAGCAATGTTGCAAAAAGAACTTTGATCAAGATTTTCATACTGACACACAGAATAATCAAAAGGTCATGAAACAAATCACAAAGAGGACAACTGAAGTATTTAAGCAGTGTTAGCACTGTACCATCAAACCAAAAGATCATTTGTTCAAGATCCAATATAGAAATCAGATCCTATAATGTAGACTGACATCCAGTGATGAAAGAGTACCGCACTGTTGGAAGTGCCATCTTTCCACATTACAACAATGAATAAAAACACTGTAAAAGTACTTAAGAGTCTGCAAAGCATTTTGCAAGTCTTCAAGTAGTGAAAGGTGCTGTAAAATATAATTTTTTCTTCCTATAAAGTTGAAAATCTCACTCATTGACCTCAGTGTTGCCTTAAGGAGCAGCACTCCAAAAGCTAGTGCTTCCAAATAAACCTGTTGGGACTATAACCTGGGGTTGTGCGATTTTTAACTTGTTACATTTGAAGTTTAAGGAGAAGTGTGAACTTCTGGTTTGCTTCAGCTTAAAACCAGAGCCATTTCTCACCACACATTGAGGCTTAGCATAAATTCTGTGTGGATTGGTTTTCAAAATTGGCAACTCATTACTAAGGAAAAGAAGGTCAAGTTGCTAGTCTAATATATTCAATGGGACAGCTGCGGAGAATTTATAGCACCTCTAATTGCTACTTAAGTGGAGACATTAAAGATGGCCACTGACCTGAGCCATGTGGATCGATTCTGTAAACGGGGTCATACTGTGGGTACAGTGTGTTTTGTAGGTGGAATTTGGTGAACTGGATCACCCTCTCAATAACATCATCAATATACACCCCTTTAGACATATTCGGAGATGTCATAACGTTCAACGCAGTCAAGCAAGCATCGGCTGATTTTGTCACTCGTTCTAAGATCAATTCTCTCCATAGCTTCTCCTCATCTTCTGTTTCATTGTCCTGCAAAACAACAAGTATTTCAATGTTAATTCTTCTTCCGACTGCCCCAGATTTCTTTGTAATAGTAATTTATAATTAATGTTCTATGATAGATCATTGCAGCTCTTGCAACATCTCATTTGGAATGAGACTGGGTACAAGCTCAAAGCCATAGTAATGCAATAATCAAAATTCAACAAACCTCTTTCTTCTTTACTGCACCAAAGCACAGACTATCATTCCAAAAGCGTCCTGTTATTGCGCAAAACTGGATAATGCTGACACATTATTCAAACAGTAGGATATTAAGCAGCACTAATCCACTATCTACACACAACTATTTTACCAGCAATACAACAAAATCTTAAAGAACAAGCAACTTAAAAGGTTGAATACACCCAACCAGTTTAATGTAAAAATAACAAACTAGGAACTACATTGCCAAAACATGAATCCCAGAGGTCTAAAGCACAGAAAAAGGCCCTGGGCTTCCCAAGTCTGTATGTGACAAAAACAGCCATTTTCCAGCATTTGGTCCTTAGCATTGCAAGTGCATCTAAATAACTAAATATTGAGGTTTTCTGTCTCTACCACCTTTACAGGCAGTGAATTTTAGATTCGCACCCACCCTCTGAATGAAAAACAAATTCCTCACATTACCTCTAAACCTCCTGCCCCTTGGTCACTGATCCATCCTCCAAGGGAAAAAGTTCCTTCCTGTGTACCCTGTCTCCACATGACTTCATACATCTCAAACAGGTCCCTATTTGGCCTCTGCATCCTGTCTAGTGCAATTACACCCCGCCTGTGTGGATACCCAAACTGCACACAATACAATAATTCCACTCTAACCTCCTTGTGATTAAATTCTATGTTTCAAGGGGCGGCACGGTGGCTGAATGGTTAGCACTGTTGCTCAAAGCGCGGGGACCCAGGTTTGATTGGATCTTGGGTAACTGTTTGTGTGGAGTTTGCACTTGCCCCCAGTGTCTGCAAGGGCTTCCTCTCACAGTCTCAAGATGTGCAGGCTAAGTGACTGGCCATGTTAAATTGCCCATAGTGTTCAGGTTCAGTGGACTACACATGGAAAATGCAGGGTTACAGATCTAGTGTAGGGGTTGGGTTTGGGTGGGATGCTCTTCAGAGACTCAACAGGCTGAATGGCCTGCTTCTAAATTATAGGTTTCTATGATTCTAATAAAGGTATTATACATATGCCTTCTTAAGCATTTTATCTGTCATTCCCATTACCTTAGGGACTAATGTACATGTACACTAAGGTCCCTCTGATCCAGTTGGTCAGATATGACCTCCCCCTAACAAAACTATTCTTAAGATTCTTGGTTAAACTCTGCCTCTCTAAGTACAGATTAATTCTCTCCCTCAGAATTGCTTCGAAATGTTTCCTCACCAATGAGGTCAGAATGACTGGCCCGTAGTTTCCTAAATTTATCATTTGCTACCTTCTTGAATAATGGTACCAAACTGGCTGCCCTCCAGTCCACCACCTCTCCTGTAGTTAGAGAGAAATTAAAAACTATTACAAGTGCCCCTGCTATTACCTCCCTTGCCTCTTTCAACAGATTGTGATACATCTCACCCAGCCCTGGATATATGGACACTTTTAAGCCTGTCAGAGACACAGAGGACGTTCTAAGTAGTAAGTTAACTTAAAGCATATCAAAGTTGTTCTACGTGATTTTTTAAACACACATGCATCGTCCTTCTCACTTGTGTACACCAACATACAAAGTATTAATTTGGAACCCTACTACATACTCCAGCTCCAACACAAATTACCACTGTGGTCTTTGATGGACCCTAATTTCCTAGTTGTCCTTTTACAGGTTAAAAAAACTTCAAATTTCCTTTATTTTACCAGCCATTATCCTTTCAAGCCCCCTTTCTGCTCTAATTTCTGTTTTAAGTTCCCAAATGGGATACCTAATAAAAGAACTGATCAAACTCTGCAGCACTCTGGTCAAACTAATGTTAAGCACTGTAACAAATAAATTCATGGCATGTATTCGGAACAGTTTCGTTCACCAGCATGTTTGACAATCAACCAGAGATCAGATTGCATTAGTTCTGATAATAAATCAGAATGAATGATCTCATGGTAAAGGTACTCCTAGTCAGTGGTGATCTGAATGTGACTGAATTTTACAATCAATTTGAGGGGGGAGAAAAACTAGGTCACAAATACC
Source organism: Chiloscyllium punctatum (assembly GCF_047496795.1). Taxonomy (NCBI): domain Eukaryota; kingdom Metazoa; phylum Chordata; class Chondrichthyes; order Orectolobiformes; family Hemiscylliidae; genus Chiloscyllium; species Chiloscyllium punctatum. Next base: position 553,823 of record NC_092740.1, read on the forward strand.
AGCATATTAAACTTTAATAAGGCCAATTTAAGACAGCGTGGAAGTTGGCTGGACTGAACTGGGAAACCCAGTGTAATGATTGATTAGTAAAGACAAAAATGAAAAACAGTCGTGCAAAGATAATTAGTAACCCAACATCCCAGTTTTTACCTCTTTTATCCCAGGTTAATGACCTGGGGGGAAAAAAGGACTGCTATCCCACCTTGGCAGATTGAGTAATTTGAAATCAACAACATTCCAGAATTACAAAATAGCCTAAACGTGACCTCTTAACTGTTGATTGCTGTTAAAAACCCAGTTAGTTTACAAATGTCCTTTAGGGAAGAAATCTGCCAACCATGGTTAGGCCCACACATGACTCGAGACCCACAGCAAAGAAGCTGAAGTTGGGGGTGTATGGAGGTTGACAAAGGTGCACAAGATTACGAAGATCGATAGAAAGCAGCTGTTCCTCTTTATTTGAATGTCAATTACAAGAGGGATTAATTTTAAGGCAGGCAGTTTAGATGGGGATTTGATGGAGATTCCTACTACCTTTTCTCACCCAGGTAGTGGAAATTTGGAATGGACTGCCTGGGAGGATAGTTCAGGCAGGTGACCTCACAACCTTTAAAAGGGTACTTGGATGTACACATCAAAATGTCATTACATTCAAGGCAATGGGCTAAATGCCGGAAAGTGGCACTTGTGTAGATTTGGCATAACTTTGTCAGTACAGACTCAATGGGCTAAATGGTCTCTTCTATACTTTGAAGTGGTTTACTCCTAGCTGTCCTCTTGGCAGTTTAAGAGTGGACAATAAATGCAGTCTTAGTCAGCATGAAGATGACACTGAACTTAGAAATAAGTAGTAACTGTCAGAAGAACCATGCGAAACTCCAAAAGGATATTAACAAGTTAACAGAATGGGCTAATAAGTGGTGAATGACATACAATGCAGAGAAATGTTGGATGAAACAAAGAACATCATAAAGACAATATAAAATAAAGGATAGAATCCTAAAAGGGCTGCAGGAGCAGAGATACCAGAGCATTTATTTGCACAGATCATTGATTGTGGTAGGACCAGTGGAGAAGGTTAATTAATAAAGCATTGCATTCTTGGTTTTATTAATAGGGGTATAGAGTACAAGAGCAAGAAGGTAATGTTGAATTTGTAGAAGACACTTGTCAGACCTCAGCTGGAGCATTGCGTACAGTTGTGGATGCCACATTTAGGAAAGAAATGAATGCATTGGAAAGAATGCAGCAGTGATTTTCAAGATTGATTCCAGGAATGAGAAACTTTTGTTATGAGTATAAGAAGTTGGGACTGTTTGCATTGGAGAGAAGGTGGTTGACTGAAATTTGAAATGTCTTCAAAATCATGAGTGGGCTGAATAGAGTAAATAGGGAGAAACTGTTCCTGCTCAAAAGGATCAAGAACAAGAGGACATAGGTCTTAAAGCCATTTGCAAAAGAAGGGTGACAAGAAAAATCTTTCTCACAAGACGGGTAATTAGTGTGCTAAATGCACTGCCTGGAAATGTGGAGGAGGCAAGTTCAGTTAAGGCATTCAAGAGGGCATTGAATGATTCTGTGGATGAACGTAGCGTGCAGGGATATGAGTAACAGACAGGAGTTTAGCAGTAGTAACAGAACCAGTGCAGACACAATCAGCCAAATGCACTCCTTGATGGAGAAGTACAGAAAATGCAGAGCAGAACATAAGCAATTAGGACAGCTAAGAGGGATATGAAAAAAAACACTGGTGGGCAAGATTAGGAACAATCCCAAAAATATACTTCAAGTACATCAAGGGAAGAGAATAACCAGGGATCGAGGAGAGCCCATTAGGGACAAAGGGGAGAACTGTGTGCATAGAGCCAGGTGTCACTAATACAGTATTAAATGAGAAATTAACTGGTCTGTACTTATGACAAGAATGCAGGCTCAGAATTCAGGAACATAGACAGATTCTTGAGCAGATGATATAGGAAGTCAGGTTGTACTGAAAGTTCATAAGTCAACAAATCCTCAAGTCTGGATGAGTGTGGAAGCAAAGGGAGGAAATCTCAGGAGTCCTGACCCAAATTTTTAACTCCTCTTTAGCTAAAGACAAGGTGCCAGAATACTAGAGGACAGTTATTATGGTAAGATTTTAGTATTCGTCGTTCAGGATGAGATTATGGAGTACATGGAAGTGCATGATGAAATAGGCCAAGTCTGCATAGCTTCATCAAGGACGGGTCATGCCTGATAAATCTGAATTCCTTTGAGGAGTTAAAAATTAGGAGAGCAAGTGGATCTAATCTATTTGCATTCCAGAAGACCTTTGACAAGTTGCCATACAGAAGGCTGCTAAAGAGGACAGTCCCTGGGGTTAGGGGCAAGGTACTGGCTTGGATAGAGGATTGGCTGACTGACAAAAGACAGACAGCAGGATAAAGGAGCCCTTTTCAGGATGGCAGCCAGTGACAAATGAAGCTCCACAGGGGTCAGTGTTAGGACCATAACTATTCACTTTACACATTAATGATCTGGATGGAGGAACCATGAACATTGTTAATAAGCTTGAAGAAGACACAAAGGTAGGTGCAGGGACAGATAGTACTGAGTAAGCAGAGAGGCTGCAGAAGAAATTGGACACAGAGGCAAAAGAAGTGGCAGATAGAATGCAATGTGCGAAAATGAGAGATTGTGCACTACGGTAGGAAGAATGGTTGCACAGACTAATTTCTAAATGGAGAAAAGCTTTGGAAGTATAAATCAGAAGGATTCGGAATTCTACTTCGGGATCTCTTAAGGTTAACATTCAGGTTCAGTTGGCAGTTAGGAAGGCAAATGCAATGTTAGCATTCATTTTGAGAAGGCTAGAATACAAGAGCAGAGATGCACTGCAGAGGCTGTAATAAGTCTCTGATCACACCTTATTTGGAATATGGAGAACAAGTTTGAGTCCTTATCTAAGGATGGATGTGCTGGCATTGTAGGGGACCAGCGGAGGTATACAAGAATGATCAAAGGCTGAAATTATGAGGAATGTTGAGGATTCTGATTCTATATAGGGGAGTTCAGTAGGATGAGGGGGAATCTCACTGAAACTTACAGAATACCAAAAGACCTGGATATAATAGATATAGATAAGGAGGAGGGACTCTGACTCAAGGGCACAGTGCCAGGATGAAGTCACAACAGTTTAGAAAAGACAAGAGGAGGAATTTCTTCAGTCAGAGGGTGATAAATTTGTGGAACTCATGGCCTCCACAGATTTCATTGAGTGTATTTAAGGTAGAGATGGATAGGTTCTTGATTAGTAAGAGCATCAAAAGGTTATAGGGAGAAGGCAGGAGAATGTGGCTGAGAAACACATCAACCAGATTGAATGTTAGAGCAGACTTGATGGATCAAATGGCCTAATTCTGCTCCTTGGTCAATTCTGCTCCTATATCTTTAGTTCCACTTTTCAAGAAGGGTGGTAGAGATAATCTAGCAATTTATAGACCAGTGAGTCATATCACTGATAGAGTCTATTGGAGAAAATTCTGAAGGAGGAAAGTAATCTTCATTTAGAGAGGCAAGGTTGGAACAGGGTAGTCAGCATGACCGTACCAGAAGGATAGATATCTAATGAATTTTGAGATGAGCTAACCGAGTTATGATCAGTCTGGTAAACCTTCACTCTAGCAAGTGCATCCTTCCACAGATAAAAGAGACCAAATATCCCAGTTATGGTCTCACCGGAAACCTCTATAATTACAGTAACACATACCTACTCAAATCCTCTCAGTATGAAGGCCAACATATCGTTTGGCTTCTTTATTGCTTACTGCATATGCATACTTATCTTTAGTGACTGGTGTACAAAGACACCCAGGTCTCATTGCACATTCCCCTCTCAAGTTATGACCGTTCAGATTAGAATCTGCATTCCTGTTTTTGGCCCCAAAGTGGAAACCCTCACATTTTCCACATTATACTGCATCTGCCAAGCACCTGCCCACTCATTCAGCCAGTCCAAATCTCACAAACTCATATGCATCCTCATAATAGCTCACTCTTCCACCCAGCTTAAGCTTAGAGATATTACATTTAATTCCTTCACCTGAATCATGAACATATTGTGAACAGCCTATATGCAACCTTAAACATTTGAACCACCTGCCCTGCCACCTTCAGCAATCTGTGAATATGCACACCAAGATCCTTCTGATCACCAGTACTTTCCAGGGTCTTAACATTCAACTTTTATTCTATGTCAGGCTGTGATGTACTCCTTCTCTGGCAGCATATTTCCTGAGGTAAGGAGGTAAAAACTGAATACAGTGTGCAGTCCAACCAAGTTCCTATACAATTAAAGCAGGATTGCACTACTCCTGAACTCAAATTGTTTTGTGAAAATGGCTAACTTTCCATTAGCCTTCCTAACGGTTTGCAGAACCAGCAGGTTAGCCTTCAGTGAGTTATTGTCAAAGACAGAATGCCAGAAGACTGGCAGATAGCTAATGTGGATCTACTTTACAAGAAGTGTGGTATAGATTGAGCAGGGAACTGTAGACCAGTGAGTCTGACACCAGTGGTAGGGAAATTATTGGAGAAAATACTGCAGGGTAAAAGTAATATCCATTTAGGAGACAAGGTTTGTGGAGGGATAGTCATTAGGAAAGCAAGGGGAATAGAATATAGTAATCCTGCTGCAACTGTAGGGAACTCGTGGCATGACAGAAGTAGAATTTTGTACAATTTTCGTAGAGGACAGTTTGACAGGATAAATGCTGAAAGGTTGTTTCCTCTGTGGGGAAATTTAAAAACTAGGAAGCACAGTTTAAAAAATAAAGAATTTCCTAAATCAAACAAAAAGACATTTCTTCTCTTCAGGGACTATTAGTCTTTGCATTTCCAACAAATGCAGTGTGGAGGCTGGGTCATTGAATCTACATTAAATGCCAAGTAATACAGATTTTTAATTGCCAACGTTGGGGGTAAGCAAAGAAAGACAGGTAACAGCAATATTAATGCCACAATCTGAACAGCTGTGATTTTCTTGAATGGCAGAGCAGGCTTGATGGGTATCTGTAGAATTCACTGGCAGAGAGCCGTGGAGGCCAAGCCATTGAGTGGATTTAAGACAGACCGACAGATTCTTGATTAGTAAAGGGATTGGGGGAAGGCAGGAATATGGAGTTGAGAAACATATCAACCTTGATAAAATGGTAGGACAGACACAATAGACCTAGGGTTTAATTCTGTTCCTCCATCTTATGGTTTTAGGTTCCAAAAGGTGTATTCCTTCTCTTTTTATAATCTCTTATCTTAAAATTTGAAATAGAAACAGTAAATGCTTAAAAACTCAATTAAGCCAGCGTCTGTACAAAGCCAAACAGAACAAACTTTTAAGGTCCATGACCTTTCAACCTATATTAGCTATTGTTCTTGCTCCACAAATGCTCCCTGGTATCTGAATAATTCAAAGCTTTAAGCTTTATTTCAGATTTACAACATTTGTAACATCCGTTTTGTACACTTGTACTGAGCCTTTAATAAGCAACCTCAATAAATTATAAAGCCGCAGTTTTTTTAATGGCACAATGAAGGCAAAGAAACTGGTGCCTGCAGAATTATACATATACAGTAGAGGGAGCCCTTCCCCTAAAATTCATCAAGGGGAACAGGAGTAAAGATTTCTTCCTGCAGTCGTATAGTACCTTGGTGAGAAATTTCAGAACACCAGGTTATAGATAATTTGGAAGTATTTGTTTCACAGCACTGTTCCTTCATCAGCTAACTAGTGGGGCAGGATCATGACAGAATTTACAGCAAGAGATCACCGTCATGCAGTTAAAACTACATATTGCACAAACCAAGGTTGCTGTTAAGTCTTTCATCTTTTGGAATGGGTTGCAGGTTTCCGTTCATTAATATGTAAATCCCAGAACTTCTTATAAGTCACATTCTTAAGATAACTTAAGGTCGTATGAAAAAAGTGACATTGCAGTTCAGACAATGTATTAAAGGTGCGAGGTTAGAGTTGGTCTGTATACCAACCTTGATTCAGACTTGTTCTATTTGCAGAGTAGCAATTTATAAAATCTTACATGGATTGACTGTCTACAGTTTGTGTGCATTCTGAGCGAAAATACAACGCATCTACAAATACAATCCTGCAAAAGCAAATTCATCCCATAGACATACATGTGTGCGTGTGTGTGTCTATGTGTGAGCACACACATACAAGTGGAGGGAGAGGGGGACGGGGAGAGAGGGCAAAGGCGGGGGGGGGGGGGGGGGGGGGAAAAAGAAGGGAGAGAGGGAGGAAGAGAGCGCGCACATGAATGCACGCGCGTGTGCTTGCATGCGTGAGTGATGGAGCTTAAGCCTAACAGAGGGTATGTGGTGGGTGTGAGTACACTCACACTCACAGGCACACAAACACCCTCTCTCAGGCTTACACTCCATCACATTCATGCAAATGATCTACCAAGCATACACACAAGCAAACACACCATGTGCACTCTCTCACACACGCACACATAGACACACGTACGTGTGTATGGGGTGAACTTGCATTTGGAGATACATTCTATTTTTGCCCAAAAAGCAAACAACCTGCAGGCAGTCATAAAACATAACAGTACAGGCCCTTCGGCCCTCTAGGTTTTATTTTTATTAGATTCCCTACAGTGTGGAAACAGGCCCTTCGGCCCAACCAGTCCACACCGACCCTCCGAAGAGTAACCCACCCAGACCCATTTCCCTCTGACTAATGCACTTAACACCATGGGCAATTTAGCATGGCCAATTCACCTGACCGGCACATCTTTGGACTGTGGGAGGAAACCCACCCAGAAACAGGGAGAATGTGTAAATCCCACACAGACAGTCACCCAAGGCTGAAATCAAACCTGGGATTCTGGTGCTCTGAGGCAGCAGTGCTAACTACTGAACCACCGTGCTGCCAAGTTGCACCGATCGGTGGAATCAATTCATCCTATACTATTCCATTTTTAACCATACGTTTATCCAATGACCATTTAAATGCCCTTAAAAATTGGCGACTCTACTACTGTTGCAGGCATGCCACTCCATGCCCCTACTAATCACCGAGTAAAGAAACTACCTCTGACACCTGTCCTATATCTGTCACCCGTCGATTTAAAGCTATGTTCCCCTCGTACTAGCCATCACCATCGGAGGAAAAAGGCTCTCACTGTCCACCCAATCTAATTATCTTATACGTCTCAATTAAGTTACCTCTCAACCTTCTTCTCTAACAAAAACAGCCTCAAGTCCCTCAGCCTTTCCTCATAAGACCTTCCCTTCCATACAAGGCAAAATCTTAGTAAATCTCCTCTGCACCCTTTCCAGAGCTTCCACATCCTTCCTATAATGCGGTGACCAGAACTGTACACAATACTCCAGGTACGGCCACAGCAGAGTTCTGTACAGCTGCAGCATGACCTAGTGGCTCTGAAACTCAATCCTTCTATCAAAGGAAGCGAACACACCGTATGCCTTCTTAACAACCCTATCAACCTGGGTGGCAACTTTCAGGGATCCACGTACATGGACAGAGATCTCTCTACTCATCAACACTACTAATAATCTTACTATTAACTCAGTATTTTGCATTCCTGTTGCTCCTTCCAAAGTGAACCACTGCCTTAAACTCCATTTGCCACCTCTCAGCCAGCTCTGCAGCTTATCTATGTCCCTCTGTAACCTGCAATATCTTTCGACACTATCCTCAACTCCATCGACCTTATTGTCATCTGCAAATTTATTAACCCATCCTTCTATACCCTCGCCCAGGTCATTTATAAAAATGACAAGCAGCAGTGGTCCCAAAACAGATCCTTGTATTACACCACCAGTAACGAAACTCCAGGATGAACATTTCCCATCAACCACCACCGCCTTCTTTCAGCTGACCAATTTCTGATCTAAACTGCTAAATCACCCTCAATATCCCATGCCTCTATTTTGTGCAATAGCCTACCATGGGGAACCCTATCCAATGCCTTACTGAAACCTATATACACCACATCAACCGATTTAGCCTCATCCACCTGTTTGGACACCTTCTCAAAGAACCGACAAACACTGACCAAATACTTAACTACACCAGCAACCATCCCAACACACACAAACTAAGCTGTATCAGAACACTATTCCAACGAACCACTTCACACTGCAGCACAGACGAACTTCGGAAAACAGAGGAGAACCACCTATATAACATACTCAAGAAGAACAGATACTCAAAAAATACAGTCCGCAGATTCCACAAAAACAAACCACGACAAGCAGACCTAACACAACCAGAAACCCTAACCACCTTACCATACATCAAAGTAATTTCAGAAATGACAGCCAGACTGCTAAGACCCCTCAGAATCCTGGTAGCACACAAACCCACCAACACTCTCAAACAAAAACTAACTTAAAAGACCCAGTACAACCCACGGACAAAACCAATGTCATCTATAAAATTCCATGCAAGGACTGCCACAAACACTACGTAGGACAAACAGGGAGAAAGTTAGCCACCAGGACACACAAACACCAGCTAGCCACAAAAAGACACTACCCTCTCTCCCTCGTAGCCCAACACACGGAGGAAAAAAAACACCATTTCGACTGGGACAACACATCTATCCTGGGACAGACTAAGCAAAGACATGCCAGAGAACTCCTAGAGGCCTGGCACTCCAACCACAACGCCACACACACACACCTAGATACCATCTATCAACCCCTCAGAAAACGAACAGGAAATGACATCACCAAAAACTGTAGGAACCCCATCCAGGACAAACATATAAATAGAAAGCAGGAGACAACAGCTTTGCTTCACTTGGAGGTCACCACTGATGTTACCTAGCCAGGTAATGAAACGTCTGGATATCAAACCTACAGCTCAGCGAGCAAACCTACACCTAAACTCAACAAGGTTTGTAAGGCGTGAGGCATGCCCTACCCTCCACAAAAATGTTGATCATCCCTAATCAATTTATTCTTCTAAAGATGATTATAAATCCTTTATCTTATAACCTTTTCTAATAGTCTACCCACAAGCAAAGTAAGCTCACTGGTCCATAATTACCAGGGTTGTCTCTACTCCCCTTCTTGAACAAAGGGACAACAAAGGGACTGCTACCCTCCAGTCTTCTGGCACTATTCCTGTAGACAAGACAACATAAAGATCAAAGCCAAAGGCACTGCAATTCCCTCCCTGGCTTTCCAGAGAATCCTAGGAATAATCCCATCTGGCCTAGGGGACTTATCTATTTTCACACTTTCCAGAATTGCTAACACTTCCTCCGTGTGATTCTCAATCCCGCCGAGTCTAGTAGCCTGCTTCTCAGTATTCTCGACAACATTGTCTTTTTCCAGTCAGAATACTGACGAAAAATATTCATTTAGCACTTCCCCTATCTCCTTGGACTCACGCACAACTTCCCAATACTATTTGTAATTGGCCCAAATCTTTCTCTCGTCTTTTCTTTTACTCCTGATATATGTATAGAAAGCTCTAGGGTTTTCTTTGATGCTATCTGCCAATTACCTCTCATGTCCCCTCCTGGCTCCTCTTAGCCAAGAAAGACTGAAAGATAGAGCTAACTTGTAACTCTCACGTGCCCTAACTGAGCCACACCTCATCCTAACATAAGCCTCCTTCTTCCTCTTGATAAGAGACTAAACTTCTTTAGTAAACCACAGATCCCTCACTCGAACACTTCCTCCTTGCCTGACAGGTACATACTTCTCAAGGACACGCACTAGTTGTTCCTTGAATGAGCTCCACATTTCAATTGTGCCCATCCCCTGCAGTTTCCTTCCCCATCCTATGCATCCTAAATCATGCCTAATCACATCATAATTGTCTTCCCTCCTGCTATAACTCTTGCCCTGTATTATATACCTATTCCTTTCCATCGCAAAAGTAAACATAATCAAATTGTGGTCACTATCACCAAAGTACTCACCTACTCCCAAATCTATCACCTGGCCAGATTCATTACTTAGTACCAAATCCAATGTGGCATTATCCCATGTTGGCTAATTACTGTGTCTGGAAACGCTCTTGCACACACTGGACAAAACCTGACCCATCTAAAATACTGGAACTACAGTATTTCCAGTTAATGTTTGGAAAGTTAAAGCTCCCATAACAACTATCCTGTAACTCTTGCTCCTGTCCAGAATTATCTTTGCTATCCTTTCCTCTACATCTCTGGAACTGTTTGGAGGCCTATGGAAAGCTCCCAACAGAGTGACCTCTCCTTTACTGTTTCTAACCTCAAGACCATACTACCTCAGTAGATGAGTCCTCAAATGTCCTTTCAGCCACCATAATACTGTCCTTGACGAACAATGCCATACTACCCCCTCTTTTACCATCTTCTCTGTTCTTACCAAAACATCTAAATCCTAGAGCCGGCATCAACCATTCCTGTCTCTGCTCTATCCATGTCTTCGAAATGGCCACAGCATCAAAGTGCCAAGTACCAACCCATGCTGCAAATTCACCCACCTTATTCCAGATGCTCCTGGCATTGAAGTAGACACACTTCAAACCACCTTCCTGCTTGCTGGTGAACTCTTGCAACCTTGACCCTCATTTCTGACCTCACTACACTCAATCTCCTGGACACTGGAACTACAATTTAGGTTCCCACCCCCCTGCTGATTTAGTTTAAATCTCCTAGTTTAGCAAATCTCTTCCCCCCCCCCCCCCAAAAGATATTGGTATCTCTCTGGTTCAGGTGAAGACTTTCCTTTTTATAGAGTCCCACCTATCCTAGAATGAGCCCAAATATCCAGGTATCCAAAACCCTCCCTCTTGCACCATCCCTGTAGCCACGTGTTCAAGTCTTTTTTCTCCCCATTCCTCGCCTTGCTAGCGCACGGCACAGGCAACAAACCAAAGATTAAAACTGTTTGTTCTAGCTCTAAGCTTCCACTCTCACTCCCTGAATTTCTGTCTTAAATCCCCATCCCTTTTCCTACCTATGTCAGTGGTGCCTATGTGGACCACGACTTGGGTCTGCTCCCCCTCTCTCTCAAGGATCCCAAAAACACGATCAGAGACATCACGGACCCTGGCATCTGGGAGGCAACGCACCAACTGAGACACACTCTCGTTCCCATGGAACCTATCTATCCCCCTAACTATGGAGTCCCCAATGAATAATGCTCTGCTCCTCTCCCCCTTCCCTTCTCAGCAACAGGAACAGATTCTGTGCCAGAGACCTGTACTCCATGCGGGCTTATCCCTAGTAATTGACCCCACCCCTTTGCCACACACCAAAAATATCCAAAACAGTATGCTCGTTATTGAGGAGATCAGCCAGAGGGGCTCCCTGCACTGCCCGACAGTTCCCTTTCCATCCCCTGACTGTAACCCATCTGCCTCTTTCTTGTACCTGAGGTAGGTTACTACCTCCTTGCAACTCCTCTCAATAACCCTGTCTCCCGGATGATCCGAAGTTCATCCAGCTCCAGTTCTCCAACACATTTTCGAGAAGCTGGAGTTGGGTGCACTTCCCACTGATGAAGTCAGCAAGGACACAAGTGGTGACCCTTACCTCCCACATTCTACAGGAGGAATATTCAACTGCCATAACCACCATTCCCACTGTTCTAATTTCCCAGAGACTGTATAAAAAATTACCTTACTAACCTGGCACACAGAACCTTTTGCTTTGGGTTAGGAGGAGGGTGGTGGATGGGAGACACTATTTAAGTTAGTTTTTCAGGTAATGCAACCACCCAAATATATTACTTCATCAATCCATGTAACATTATATAAATGCCTACTTTGGAAACAGAACCAGTCTGTCTCAAAATTGGGATACAGACAGACTAACCTCTGAGCTTCAATACATTGTCTGAGCTGAGATATTTTAAAATAAAATCTTAAGTTATCTTGAAAATGTGACTTAATATGTAAATCCCAGAATTATTTTTAATGAACCGAAACCTGCAAACTATTCTAAAAGATGAAAGAACTCTTCAGCCCTTCCTTCATCTATCAACTTGGGTCACTTCCTCAAAGATCTCTCTTAAGTTGGTATGGCACGATCTCCCCCGCACAAAACCATATTGCCTATCACTGATAAGCCCATTCTTTTTCAAACATAAATAGATTTTATCCCTCAGTACCTTCTCCAGCAACTTTCCCACCACCGATGTCAGGCTCATGGTCTGTAGTTACCTGGAATATCCCTACTACCATTCTTGTACTGGGAGACAACATGACCAACCCTCCAGATCTCCGGCACCTCCCCTATGTTTAACTGTCCTATCACTTTTCACCCTGAAAAACTTTGAAGTTGACTGACAAAACTGAAAAGACTGGATCCACATACTTAACCGTTCAAGTGTTAGATGTGATGACAAAACTGCATTTCTCCTGCGCAAAAGCATCTCAACTTTGAACACACAGGAGCACAATCCTTTATCCAAAGTGCTCGGTTTTTGGAAGTCAGAGTTTCTTGAATTTCAGAATAAGTTACAGTTTGGTGGTGAAACTTTTAAAAAATCTTACAAGAGAAGCAGAGTAACTCAGTAAAATGGAAGAGAGAATTGGCCACGCAACATTAAAAGATGGAAAATTATAGGCCAATTAGCCTAACCTTGGCTGTTGGTAAAATTCTAGAATCCATCATTAAGGATGAGGTTTCTAAATTCTTAGAAGAGCAGAGTCTGATTAGAACAAGTCAACATGGATTTAGTAAGGGGAGGTCATGCCTGACAAACCTGTTGGTATTCTTTGAAGAGGTGACAAGTAGGTTAGACCAGGGAAACCCAGTGGATGTGGTCTATCTGGACTTCCAAAAGGCCTTTGATAAGGTGCCTCACAGGAGGCTGCTGAGCAAGGTGAGGGCCCATGGTGTTCAAGGTGAGCTACTGGGATGGATTGAGGATTGGCTGTCTGACAGAGGCAGAGAGTTGGGATAAAAGGTTCTTTTTCGGAATGGCAGCCGGTGACGAGCGGTGTCCCGCAGGGTTCATTGTTGGGGCCACAGCGGTTCGCATTATATATTAACGATCTGGATGAAGGGACTGGGGAAATTCTAGCAAAGTTTGCAGATAATACGAAGTCTGGTGGACAGGCAGGTAGTACTGAGGAAGTGGGGAGGCTGCAAAAGGATCTAGACAGTTTGGAAGAGTTGTCTAGGAAATAGCTGATGGAATTCAATGTGAACAAATGCGAGGTCTTGCACTTTGGCAAAAAGAAAAGAAGCACAGACTACTTTCTAAACGGTGAGAAAATTCGTAAAGCCAAAGTACAAAGGGATCTGGGAGTGCTCGTCGAGGATTCTCTAAAGGTCAACTTGCAGGTTGAGTCCGTGATTAAGAAAGCGAATGCAATGTTGTCACTTATCTCAAGAGGGCTGGAATATAAAAGCACCGTTGTGCTACTGAGACTTTATAAAGCTCTGGTTAGGCCGCATTTGGAGTACTGTGTCCAGTTTTGGTCCCCACACCTCAGGAACGACATACTGGCACTGGAACATGTCCAGCGGAGATTCACACGGATGATCCCTGGAATGGTAGGTCTAACATATGAGGAACGGCTGAGGATCCTGGGATTGTACTCATTGGAGTTTAGAAGATTAAGGGGAGACTTAATAGAGACGTACAAGATAATACACGGCTTGGAAAGGGTGGATGCTAGGAAATTGTTTCCGTTAGGTGAGCAGACTAGGACCCGTGGACACAGACTTAGAATTAGAGGGGGTCATTTCAGAACAGAAATGCGGAGACGTTTCTTCAGCCAGAGAGTGGTGGGCCTGTGGAATTCATTGCCACAGAGTGCAGTGGAGGCCTGGACGCTAAATGTCTTCAAGGCAGAGATTGATAGATTCTTGTTGTCTCGGGGAATTAAGTGCTACGGGGAGAATGCGGGTAAGTGGAGTTGAAGTGCCCATCAGCCATGATTGAATGGCGGAGTGGATCCGATGGGCCGAATGGCCGTACTTCCACTCTTATGTCTTATGGTCTTATTAACAGTTTCTTCTCCACAGATGCTGGCTAACTTGTTAAGTTTCTCCAGCACCTTCTACTTTTATTTTAGGAACTCTAGCATCCATGTATGCTTTGATTAGGGCAAAAAAGTTAGTGTGAAATCTCCCCTTGGCAGAGTCATATCTAAAAGACCATATAAGACATAGGAGCAGAAATTAGACCATCAAGTCTGCTCCGCCATTCAATCACGGCTAATAGGTTTTTCAATCCCATTCTCCCACTTCCTCCCCATTACTCTTGATCCTCATGACAATCAAGAACCTATCTACCTCTGTCTTAAATATATTCAATGATCTGGCCTCCACAGCCTTCTGTGCCACTAATTCCGTAGATTCACCACACTCTGGCCGAGGAGGTTTCTCCTCATCTCTGTTCTAAAAAGCATTCCTTTCACTCTAAGGCTGTGCGCTTGGGTATAGTCTCTCCTACCAATGGAAACATCCTGCCAACATCCATTCTGTTCAGGCCATTCAGTATTCTGTATGTTTCAACTTATGCACCTTCAGGCTATTCAGTTTTTCTAGCACCTTCTCCTTGGTGTTGGCCCCATTATTACTCAGCTCTGCTGGCTCTCACACAAATTTTTGGGATATCACTCATATCTTCCACCACCAAGACTAATGCAAAGTAATTATTCAGTTCCTCAGCCATTTTCTTGTTCCCCGTGATCTCTCCAGCATCATTTTCCACTGGCCCAAAGTCCACTTTTTGCCTCTTTTGCCCTTTATGTATCTAAAGGGACTCTTACAGCCTTCCTTTACATTACTGGTTAGCTTTCCCTCATATTTAAATTTTTTTTGTTGCCCTCTGTTGTTTGCAAGCTTCCCAATCCTCTGCTTTCCCACTGCCCTTCACCACATTATATGCTTTTTCTTTTGTTCTTATGCGATCTCTCACTTCCCTAGTCAGCCATGGTTGCCGCCTCCTCCCCCCTGTACTGTGCTTCTTTTTCCATGGGATGGACCCCTGCTGTCCCTCTGAAATTACTCCCAGAAACTCCTACCATTGCTGTTCCAGTGTCTTTCCTGCAAGGCTCCTCTCCCAGTCAATTCTACCCAGCTCCTTCATCATGCCTTTGCAGTTGCCTTTATTCAGCTGTAATACTGTTACCTCTATCTTTTCCCTCTTAAATAGCACAGTAACTTCAACCATGGGATGTTCACTGACCTCCAAGGGTTTCTTCACTTTTAGCTCCCTTATCAAGTCTACCTCATTGCACAACACTAAATCCAGTATTGTCTGTTCCATTGTGGGAGAAAGTGAGGACTGCAGATGATGGATATCAGAGTCGAGTGTGTGGTGCTGAAAAAGCACAGCTGCTCAGGCAGCACCTGAGGAGAATCGACGTTTCAGGCGTAAGCCCTTCATCAGGAATGAGGCTTGGGGGGTGGGGGGTGGGGGGGTGGGGAAAGCTGAGAGATAAATGGGAGATGGGGTGGGGCTGGGGGAAAGATAGCTAAGAGAGTGTGATATGTAGATGAAGATGGGGGTA
Source organism: Chiloscyllium punctatum (assembly GCF_047496795.1). NCBI lineage: Eukaryota > Metazoa > Chordata > Chondrichthyes > Orectolobiformes > Hemiscylliidae > Chiloscyllium > Chiloscyllium punctatum. The sequence goes on from NC_092740.1 coordinate 569,328, forward strand.
ATGGCGACCGGTCAGAGGGGAGGGTGGAGCGGATAAGGTGGACACTTCAAGAGGGTGGAGTTGAGTTGGAAGGTTGGATTTGCGATAAGGTGGGTAGGGGGGGGGGGGGCGGCGAAGAAATGAAGAAACTGGTAAAATCCACACCAATCCCACATGGTTGGAGGGTCCCAAGGCGGAAGATGAGGCATTTTGCCTTCAGGCGGCAGGAGGTAAGGGTTTGGCAATGGAGGCAGCCCAGGACTGCATGTCAATGGGGGGTAGGAGTTTTGGCCACGAGGCAGTGGGGTTGCTTCATGCGTGTGTCCTGGAGATGTTCTCTGAAGCATTCCACAAGTAGGCATCCTGTCTCTCCAAAACGTAGAGGAGACCACCTCAGGAGCAATGGATACAGTAAATGACGTGTGTGGAAGTGTAGATAAATCTCTGACTGATGTGGAAGGCTCTTTTGGGGCCTTGGACGAAGGTGAGGGGGGAGGTGTGAGCACAGGTTTTACAATTGTTACCACGGCAGGGCAAGGTGCCAGGAGGTGAAGGTAGGTTGGTAGTGATTGTGTGGGGGGAGGGGAAATAGACCTGACAAAAGAGTCACGGAGGGAATCGTCTTTTTGGAATGCAGGTAGGGGGTGGGGAAGGAAATATATCACTGGTGGTGGGGCCTGTTTGTAGGTGGCAGAAATGGCAGAGGATGATACAATGTATCTGGAGGTTGGTGGGGTGGAAGGTGAAACCAGGGGGTTTTGTACTTGTTGCAGTTGGAAGAGTGGGGTTCGAGGGCGGAGGTGCAGAAAGTGGATGAGATGCACTGGAGGACATCAACCACCAGATGGGAGGGGAAATTGCAGTCTTTGAAGTAGACTTTCCAGGGCAAACAACCCCAGCTTCTTCACCCTCTCCAAAAGCTCAAACCTTCCAATCCTGGCAACATCTTTGTAAATGTTTTCTGAACCCTTTCAAGCTTCACAACATCATCCCAATAGGAGGAAGACCAGAATTTCACACAATATTCCAAAAGTGGCCTAATCAATGTCCTGTATAGCTGCAACATGACTCCCAACTCCTATATTCAATGCTCTGACCAATAAAGAAAAGCAAACCAAACACCACCTTCACTATCCTATTACCTGCGACTCCACTTTCAAGGAGCTATGAACCTGCACTCCCAGGTCTCTTTAGAGAAACTGAGGATTGCAGAATCGAAAGTGTGTATCAGGGAATTTTATAGGAAGACACTCGCAGTAAAAAAAACCATAGAAGAAAACCCAGGGAGAAGACAGCAAATCGGGAGGTCAGAAGCTAACAGCAGATTCAGAAGACCAGAAGGAAGACAGCAGAAGAGACTGTATGGACTTTGAGAGGTTATGTTAATTTAAAGTTTAATAAAGTCTGACTCAAGATTGGAATAGAGACAGAGTCTAACTTTAAACCTTTAATGCATTGTCTGAACGGAGATGTTACCTTTTTAAATAAAATCCTAAGTTATAAGTCCATAAGACATGAATGTGACTTGAAAGTAGTTCTGGGATTTACATATTAATGAATCAAAACCTGCAATCCATTCTAAAAGATGAAAGACTTAACAGCAATCTAGGTTTCATCAATATATCAATATAACCTGCATGACATTATGATCTTGTGCTATAAATTGCGTGTGTCAAGATCCTGACCCACTAGCCACCTGACGAAGGAGCAGTGCTCCGAAAGCTAGTATTTTCAAATAAGCCTGTTGGACTATAACCTGGTGTTGAGAGATTTTTAACCTTGCCCACCCTAGTCCAACATCGGCACTTCCTCAACATCATTAATAATTGTGTTATTGTAGCAGTATTTTCAAAGACTTGGGGGTCAGATACTGATTAATTAAGATAAAGGGGGGGATCGGGTTTGTTAAGAGTTTTTGTTTAGTGTTCACTCTTATGCATTAGAAAAATAAATTGTTACTTTTTCTTTAAAATAGTGGAAATCACTCTCACAATTTTTGCAGATTATGAGGCAAAGTGAGCTTTTCTGGGATGTTAGTTTTAATTAGCAGAGGGGTTCGATCTCCACATCATAACCATTATCTTATAAAAGAATTTAATAAGATGCATACACGTGCTTTAAAACTCACATGGTTGAACAAAGTGGAAAGCTTGGCCCCATCCTGTATGTTCTTTTCCAAGATACTTAACACTTTCACCATCTTGTCCGTTGGAAGCTGTCAATAAAGGAAGAAAGTGCGAAATGCCTAAGAGCAACATTTTGGTAGAAATATGACTCCGATAGCAGCTACAAATAATGAACAGAGAAAGTAAATTATCAGACTATTATCTGGCATACTAATGGTCACCTGTGAACCACATTTGCCTTCATACAGCAATTTCTGAGGACAGTGGTGTTTAAAAAAAAACTGGTATCTAGTGATGTAATTTACATCCCTTGCCCACACCCACTACATCACATAAGAAATGATAGCATAAAAGTTCCAGGTATACTCAAAACCCCCATTGTTGGATCAGACGAGTGCTCAGGCATGAGCCACCAAGCTAATGCCAGATTCAAAGTTGGGCCACTCGGTACGCATCAGTTATGGCCAATTCAGAGTTTCCATAGAATTGGTTTCAAATATCCTTCACCTAGCAACAACATTCCATGAAGAATCAATGTGTGCATTAAGTATAACTAGAACTTTTCTTCATTGAACAAGAATTGGAAACATTCCTGACACATGCTTTTACGACTGTGTAGCACTTCTGTAGTGCTGAACAGTGGTCCAAATTAAGGAGACATCTTTAGAATATAAATACTACCACAGATTTGGCAGCCTCTTGTCCACATGCATAGTTGGATACGAACATCAACAAGTATATCCTTCAGCTGGACTGTTAACCCACTGTCTGATTTACAGAAGTGAAATTTGTTGGGAATACATATTTATACTTCAAGACATGTGAAAATTGAGGAATACAGAATGGTTTTAAAGTATTCTGCATTAAAAGGGGGTATTATCAAGGAGCGAGGTCAACAGTTTTATCTGAGCCACCTGCTGGAGAAAACAGCTAACCAATAATGAGGCGTATTGCTTGAATTACGAGAAAACATGGAAACCTCTATCCTAATAGTTGCCTAGCAACCCTGACTAAACAGAATTGTGTTTTATAGTGGCAAGTAAATTAAACACCATAAAAGCTGTAAACCTCTCTCCTAAAATTCTCAGTAACAAATTCCTGGGAATGTGACAAGAGTTTCTAAATGCTGTTTTTTTTAAAATTCACTCCTGGGATGTTGGCGTTGTTTGCTGGGTCAGATATTATTGCCCATGCCTAGCTGTTTGCTTGAACCACTGCAGTACATCTGCTGTAGCTAGATGGATAATATCAGAGTCAGGCTGGTGAGTGGCTTAGAGGGGAACTTGCAAGTGGTGGTGCTCTCATGCTTCCAGACGAAAGTAGTCATGGGTATGGAAAGTGAGGTAAATTTTTGGTAGATCTTTGGTAAATTTCTACAGTGCATCTTATAGGTAGTACACACTGCTTTTTACTAAGTATGGTGGTGGGAAGAGCGGATATTTGTGACATGGTGCCAATCAAGCAGGCTGTTTTAAGTTGGAGTGTGGCAAGATTACTGAGAGTTGTTCGAGCTGCACGCATCCAGGCAAGTGGAGGGTATTCCATCACATTCTAGTCTTGCGCAGTGTAGCTTTGGGAAGTTATACTGCAAATTAATTGCTGCAGTATGCATAGCCTCTGACCGAGTTTTGCAACCCATGTATTTATATGGTGAGTCCAGCTGGGTTTCTGGTCAATGGTAACCCGTAGGATGTTGACAGTGGGGATTCAGTAATGATAAAGTCACCAAATGTCGAGGGGCAGTGTTCAATTATCTCTTACTGGAGATGGTCATTGCCTGCCATTGCGTGTAGTGAAATGAGTTGAATGTTACTTAGTTCGACTTCTTTGTAAAAACTGAAAGGAATGTGACATTTTCAACGACATGAATCCAGGTTATGTTAAATCAGCACTGGACACCTCCCATCAGTCTTCTGCAATCAGTGATTCAGTTTAGTCGGCAGGAAACCTAGCAGTTATGAAAAGCCATCGGTTAACCCTGTATCGACCCTTGGTGAACCAGGGTTGGCAGGGGAGTATATTGTTTATCTCCTCTGGTCTTAAAATAAGACTTCGCAAAAATTTGACATTCGTGTTATGTGTATTTGAGATTAAGGGGAATAGCTTTAATTCCATATGTTAGCTTAGATGTTAACCAATGTTGGCCACTTGCTTTAAAAGCAAGTTGTGTTTTTAATTAACAGGTTATTTTAAATTTATCAAAGAAAGTCTAATTCTAGACAATAGGACAAGAGAGACACAGTTGACCATTTTGGAAACTGAATCAACATATTTACACATGTTGCAACTGGGGGATTGATCATCAGTGCATCTCTTCCATCACAGTTGTCTCCAACCTTTCCTTCCAAGGCATTTAGAATATAGTACATACCCGGTCCATGATGCCCATAGCTTTGATCTTGGCAGATTCACTGCTTAATTCATTGAGCTGTTGTTTGCCTAATAACAACTCTTGAGGTAACTCATCATCTTCACCTAAGGAAAGAATGGCAATCATATTGACAAAAAGCAACTGTCAATTATACTTGCAAGATCCTAAACCAATTTCCATAAAAGTGTCTTGGCCACATACCACTCTTTAACTGATCTTTATTCAGCTTGTAACTGTGGCTCTTGCTACAGCAAGCTTGTGGATGCAAATTGGTTCACAAAAGTCTAGGACAGGACTTCCTTAACACTATTCTCTCAGTACCTGTGAGCTTCAGTTTTCTCTTATGTCCAATTTCATGCAGCTTCTACCCCAGCTCAATATATTCTCCATATCTGCTTTCCCCCAGCTATTTTAATTTAATATTCTCCAGTTCCCAGCGAAGTCTCTACCCCAACTAAGTTAGTCAGATCAGTTGGTACCAATGCACCAGAGGTCACAAACAACGTCAAAACTAACAGTCCCTTCTCACTAATCCATTCAACCTCTCAATAATAAGTAAAACATCAATAACAAGGAAACTAATGGAATTAAAGAGTGTCAAAACCCCAGATCCTGGCAGCTTCTATCTGAAGATGTTAATGAAATTAAGTTAGCACATTGTAGCTGCCCTAATTATAATCTTTCAGAGTTCCCGAGATATAGGAGTCATCCCCTGTTGGGCCAGAAAATTGCACATTATTCCACTTAAGGGCAGAAGAGAAAATCCAGAGAATCACAGATTCGTTAGCCCAACATCTTTGATGGGGAAATTGTTGCCATCTATAATCAAGGATAGAGTAACTGAACACCTCGAAAATTTCAGTTAATCAGGGAGACTCAGCAGGGATTTATGACAGGTAAGTCATGCCTGACTATTTTTTGAAAGAGGTAACTAAGGTCATGGACAGGGGAATGTCTGTGGATGTTGTTGATAAGGACTTCCAGAAGTCATTTGATAAAGTCCCACTTAAGAGACTACGAACTGAAATAGTTGCCAATGGATTAGAGGACAAATCACAGTTATGCTTCGGAAATTGATCGAGTGACAAGTGACAAAGTAGGGATAATGGGTAGTTACTCAAATTTCAGGATGTGACGAGTGGTGCCCCAAAAGGATCTGTACAACTTATTTATTAACAACTTAAATAATGGCATAGAAAGGCATATATTCAAATGTGTTGATGACAAAGTTAGATGGCATTATGGAAAATGGAGATGATAGCATAAAATTACAAAGGGACACTGACTGACTAGGTAAATGGGCAAAATTGCAGCAGCTGGAGTTCAACATAAGCAAGTAAGAGGCTGTCCATTTTGGACCAAAACAAAACATAGAATAGGGTAACTTCTAGTTAATATGAAATTAACAGAGAATGCCCAAAAGAGACTTGGAGGTTCTGGTACATTGATCTTTAAAATGCCATAAACAGGTACAGAAAATAATCAAGGCAGCTAATGAAGTGCTGGCCTTGAGATCTAGAGGTCTGGAGTATAAGGTCATAGAAGTTATGCTGCAGCTGTATAAAACTCTGGTACCAAATTTGGGAGTAGTGAGCTGATTTGGGCTCCACACCTTAGGAAGGATGTATCAGCTTTGGAGGGAATACAGTGCAAGTTTTCAAGAAAGATACCTAGGCTTCAGGGATTAAGTTATGAGGAGAGATTATACAAATTAGGCCTGTTTTCTCTAGAATTTCATAGGTTAAGGGATGATCGGATCGAAGTCTTCAAGATATTAACAGGAAAGGGTTGTTATCAGCAATTATTCGTGACCAAGTATGAATGTCCACCTTGGAAATTCTGTGTCCCCAGTCATCAGTTCTGCAGGCCCTTGTGTGGTTGACAAGTACAATCCTAGAGCCGCATCTCTGACCACGTATTTGGTAAGTGGTTCTGAGGGGTAAAAATGGTGTTTGCCTTGATATTGTTGCCATTCCTTTCTCTGGTTCAATTTTCCATACTTCCTCTTGAAGAATTGTACCCCTCCAAGTCATATTCGTCTGAACTAGAGTCCACCAGGCATTGACATCTATATTGCATTTCTTGAGGGAAGCCTTCAGAGAGAGTGTTTTAAAATCTTTTAGGATTAGATTTTTTAGATTCCCTACAGTGTGAAAACAACCCCTTTGGCCCAAAAAGTCCACACCGACCCTCCAAAGAGCAATCCACCCAGACCCATTCCCCTACATTCACCCCTGACTAATGCACCCAACACTGGGCAATTTAGCATGGCCTATTCACCTGACCTGCACATCTTTGGACTGTGGGAGGAAACCGGGGCACCCAGAGGAAACCCATGCAGACACGGGGAGAATGTGCAAACTCCACACAGACAGTTGCCAGAGGCGGGAATTGAGCCGGGTCCCTGGCACTGTGAGGCAGCAGTGCTAACCATTGAGCCACCGTGCTGCCCTCCTCTCATTCAGGTGGCTTCCTGGAGCGCAGTGAAGACATTTGCTTTGACAGTTGAAACTCAAGCATCTTAAGCACATGGCTGGCACAAGGGGAGCTGTGTTTTGGATGATCATTGCCTAGATCATGGTACTGTTGGCTGCTTTAGAGAGGTTGGTGTTAGGAAGCCTGTCGTCCCAGCTGATGTGAAGAATTCAAACAGCACTGATGGTATGCCTTAAGTACCATGAGGCTGCATTTATATGGAGCCATATAGAGCTATTACAATTGGTGAGGTTTTAAGCTCGCATGGCAGGGGAATTGGGACTAAAGTATAGGCTTAGATGGGTCAGATTCAGATCAGGAAAAGGAAGGTAGAACATTAGTGATGAACTCGGAAAGACAAAGAAATAAGGAGTAAAAAGCATCCAAAGGAAATTAACAGGGTTGAGATGTTGAAAGGCAGGTGAACTAAGGGGGCACAGACAGGTACACAGCAACACGATGTCATTGCTGTAATGGAAACCTGGTTAAAGGAGGGGCAAATCATCTCAATATCCCTGGATATAGAGTTTTCAGGCAGGATAATGTGGGTGACAAACTAAAAAGAGGGGGTGTCACAGCATTGGCTAAAATATCAATTACAGTTATGAGAACAATGATATTAAATGGGTGAACAAATCAGTTGAGTTGAGGAATAAAAAGTGACAGTCAAACTACTAAACATATATGACAGGTTCTCAAATAGCAAGAGGGAGATTTAAAATCAAGTTTATTCCTATAAAATAAGAGGCACTAATAGTAGGAAGCTGAATCACCCAATATTAACTAGTTTTCAAACAATATAAGGGGCATTGAGGGTGAAAAATTCATGCACTGTATTCAGGAAATTTCAAAAAAGTGACAAGATGAAGTGACAGTGGGTGACCATAATCGGGGATGTTGACGACAGTTCGGTTAGATGTAGTATCATTATGGAAAAGGTCAGAGATAAATCAGGAGGAAAAGTTTTAAACTGAGAGTGGGGAGAGAGAAGGTAAATTTTGCAAATCCATTTGGCTCAGCTGGACTGGGCAGGACTGCTAAAGGATAAACCAGTGAGAGGCACTAAAAACTGAGATAATTAGAGCACAAAGCAGACATATCGTCTCCAAAAATAAGAATGGTACTGCCAACTCTAGAGCCCCATAGTTGTCCAAGAAAACACAGGAAGATTAAACAGAAGAAGAAAGCTTACAATAATCACAAAAAAACTCAACACTGCAGATAAAGTATATAAAGTACAGGGATCAAGTAAAAAAGAAAGAAGGTAATCAAAAAGAGGGTATGAAAAATTATTCCTGATGAAGGGCTTTTGCCCGAAACGTCGATTTCGAAGCTCCTTGGATGCTGCCTGAACTGCTGTACTCTTCCAGCACCACTAATCCAGAAAATGAAAAATTATTTACAGATAAGATAAAGGAAAACTCAAACGCGTTTCACGAACATAGAAAAAGCAAAAGTATAATTAAGGAAAATGTGGGATTGATCAGAGATGAAGAGGAGAACTTGTGTGAGGATGTAGAAGAAATGGGAAGAAATTTAAATTAATTTTTTGTCACAATGGAAAGGGACGATGTGGATATAGTAATCCAGGAGAAGCATTGTAAAATAGTAGACAAAATAACTATAACAAGAAAGTATGTGTGATAGGAGTAAGAATCCTTGAAATTGAACAAGTCGTCATGGCTGGATTGATTGTTCCCGAGGACATTGAAGAGAGTCAGGAGAAAATGCTCTGAGGACTTTTTTCCAATCTTCACTCGAGATAGGTGAGGTGAGGCACAGAAGAATGCAAATTTGGTTCAAAAGTAGTCCAAATGAAATGCCAATTATTGGCCTGTTAGTTTTACTTTGTGGTGGGCAAATTGTTAGTATAAATAGTCAGAAATTGGGTAAACCCAAAGCATGGACAGCGACAGTCAGCACTGGCTTCATCAAGGGAAGGTCATGGCTTACAGATTTGATTGAGCTCTTTGAGGAAGTGACAAGGAAAATCAATGAGTGCAGTGCAGTGAATGTTGTCTTCATGAATTTTAGTAAGGCATTTGACAACATTCCACATGGCAGATTAGTCAAAAAGTAAAAATCCATGGGATGTAGGTCAATGCGTTGAAATGGATCCAAAGTTAGCTTACTAACAGGAAACAAAGGGTAATGATTGATAGCTGCCCTTGCGAATGGAAAGTTGTTTCAAGTGGTATTCTGCAGGATTCAGTGTGGCGTTATACAATTAACAATTTGGATTTGAATGTGCAGGGTACAGTTAGAAAACTTGCAGACAACACAAAAATTAGTCGTGTAGTGGATAGTAAAGAAATAGTTTTAAGCTCCAAAATGGTACGGATGGATTGGTGGAATGAGCAGCTAAGTCAGAGATGAAGCTCACTTTGATAAAAATGAGGTAATGCATTCAGGGAGGTCAAACGATAAGGGGTACATGAAGTGTGCAAGTGTCCCTAAAAGTAGTAGAAGGAAATAAGGTTGTAAAGATGACATATGGAATGCTGTCGCATTGGCATGGGTATAGAATGCAAAAAGGATATTATGGTAAAACTGTACAAAATGCTGGAAATCCTTGCCATAGGGCGCTGTGGCATGGGGTACAAGTATATTTCAGATCGAAATGGATTGTTTCTTGTTCAGTTAGGGGATTCAAGGGATATGGAGAAAAAGAGTAGGAATGTGGAAGTGAGGATTTTTGAATCAAGCCTGAATGACAGAGGAGGCTCAAGGGCCGATGGCCTACACCTCTTCCGATATTCCAGTCTCAAAGAACAGTACAGCACATTAACAGGCTTTTCAGCTCACCTTTCAGTGTGGGCTTGAGCATCAACACGTGACACCTTTCTAAACTAAAAATCTTTTGCCTCTATGCAGTCTGTATCCCTCTCTTCCTTGCCTATTCAAGCATTTTGTCAAGTTGCCTCTTAAATGTTTCTATGTACTTGCTTCTACCCATCCTCTGACAGTGCATTACAGGCACGTACCACCCTGTCCTGTGTAATAAACTGGCCTCTCACATCTGCCCCAAACTCTCCCTCTTTGACCTCATGTCCCCGAGCAATTGACACTCCTATCCTGGGAAAAAAATTCAGACTCTCTGTTCTAGCTATGCCTCAATTTTGTAAGGCTGTCTCAGGTCACCCCCTCAGCCTCTGATGTTCAAGTGAAAATAAACCAAGTTTTTCCAATCTCTCCTCTTAGCCAACACCCTCCAAACCAGCAATATCCTAGCAATCCTTTTCGGTACCCCTTCCAAAGCCTCCACATCCTTCTGGTCATAGGGCAACCAGAACTACATGAAATACGCCAAATGTGGCCTCACTAAAGTTCTGTACAACTGTCACAACTTGTTAATGTTCATATTCTGTGCTGCAACCAATGATGGTAAGCATACCATATGTCGTCTGACCCACCTTATCCACTTGCATTGCTACTTTCAAGGAACTGTGGATCTCATCATATGGTACTCAACAACCCCACCTTTCTTGAACTTGTTCTTACAGGTATGACTTTGTAATGTTAAAAGCTTGAATGGGAATCTCTCTCTGGACATTGATGTAATATTAAAGAGTTAGACTGCACTGAGTGAACATTCTGGAAGTGGGTGGGGTCAATAATCATGCAAGAATGCGAATCACCCACACCCCAATTGCTACTATTCCCCTACTGTTATCAAATTAAACTATCATTGAATCTCTTCCATTCAGAAATACTTTCATAAATCATTCCCTGAAACTAGGTATGTAACAGCTGCATTGTCTTAGGGAATCACCGAGTCAGGAAATCGCCTTAGTAACGATTCCCCAGGGTTAGAGCATTTACATTATCTTCACAGATGATCTCATCTTACCGGAGGTAACCTTACTGAGTGACTGGAGGTTGCCTTGAGTGGCATGTCCAGATTAGAATGGTGCTGGAAAAGCACAGGTCAGGCAGCATCCGAGCAGGAAAATTGACGTTTCGGGCAAAAGCCCTTTCCAAATGAAGGGCTTTTGCCCAAAACGACAATTTTCCTGCTCCTCAGATGCAGCCTGACCTGCTGTTTTTCCAGCACCACTCTGACCTGGACTCTGATCTCCAGCATCTGCAGTATGCACTTTCACCTTGAATGCTATGTGACTGTGGGGGAGTGGCCAGAGTATCTGTAAGGATGGCCAACTGACCTGTATAAAGGGGATGGAATTTCTTTGTTCAGGGCCTCACTTTGACTCCACCTTTGAAGAAGGTCAAAGGGGGTCACCTAGCTTGTACAAGCTTTAATAAACTTTGCTTGCAGAAGTTGGTGTGTGCAAATTGCATCTCGTGCGCAAAACCGCGGGAAAAGAACTAAATAATTGGTTTCTAAAGATCCCAGACCTACTTTGCTCAAGTGTCAATTACCAAATACTAACTTTTCTCCCCTCAGTCAAAATCACCTATCATGTTACCAGTCACCTCAAAGCTACCCAAAACATCTCCTTAAACAAATCTGGCCCATTCGTACTACTCTCTTCTCTGGAGGCAACAAACCGCTGGATTTCTTAAATATTGTGAAGCTGCCTCTGCTGCCACACTGCACCTTGCACCCACCCCATCATCACAGGTTAATGATTTAACATAGCACCCTTTTTGTAGTTTTGAAGTCATCTTCATCTTTAAGCTCAACTTCACTGAAAACTATCTCTTATCTGTTAATTCACTGATAAACTAGTAACATTGGACTCCCATCCTAACTGATCTCAAAATATTCTTCTTTCATCTATTTTAGATTACTTACTTTTATTTTTTAAGATTACTTAGTGTGGAAGCAGGCCCTTCGGTCCAACAAGTCTACACCGACCCTCCGAAGAGCAACCCACCCAGACCCATTCCCCTACATTTACCCCTTCACCTAACGCTATGGGCAATTTAGCATGGCCAATTCACCTGACCTGCACATCTTTGTGGTTGTGGGAGGAAACCCATGCAGACACTGGGAGAATGTGCAAACTCCACATAGACAGTTGCCTGAGGTGGGAATTGAACCCAGGTCTCTGGTGCTGTGAGGCAGCAGTGCTAACTACTGTGCCACCATGCCGCCCACCTATTTCTCTTGGCTATATTGCTTCCTCACTTTTATATTCACCCATCTCGAAGACTGTGTCCTCATATTGTCCTTTATCCGACTCAGTAGCAGAAGAGCTGTAACCAGTCAGGAATTGCTTCTGTTACTGATCATGCCTGCATTACCCTTCACTTACTTGATCTAAAGACAAATACTGAAATTAACTTATTCAAACACTTAATGCCCTACCTCCAGAACCAGTGGGACTGAATGCAGGCCTTACCACCAAAGGGTCATAGAGATGCACAGCACAGAAACAGACCCTTCAGTCCAACCCGTCCATGCCAACCAGATATCCCAACCCAATCTAGTCCCACTTGCCAGCACCTGGCCCATATTCCTCCAAACCCTTCCTATTCGAATACTCATCCAGATGTCTTTTAAATGTTGCAATTGTACCAGCCTCCACCCCATCCTCTGGCAACTCCATACACGTATCACCCTCTCCGTGAAAAAATTGTCCCTTAGGTCTCTTTTATATCTTTCCCTTCACACCCTAAACCTATGCCCTCGATTTCTGGAACCCCCCCCATCCCAGGGAAGAGACTTTGTCTATTTATCCTATCCATGCCCCTCATAATTTTATAAACTTCTTATAAAGGTGACCCCTCAGCCTCCGATGCACCAGGGAAAACAGCTCCAACCTATTCAAATCCTCCAACCCTGGCAACATCCTTGTAAACCTTTTCTGAACCCTTTCAAGTTTCACAACATCCTTCTGATAGGAAAGTGACCAGAATTGCACACAATATTCCAACAGTGGCCTAACCAATGTCCTATACATCTGCAACCTCACCTCCCAACTCCTGTACTCAATACTCTGACTGATAAACGAAAGTATACCAAACACCACCTTCACTAACCTAACTATCTGCGACTCCACGTTCAAGGAGCTATGAACCTACACTCCAAGGTCCTTTTGTTCAGCAACACTCCCAAGGACCTTACCATTAAGGTGTATGAGTCCTGCGAAGATTTTGCTCCATTTTGCCAGAGCGGCGAGGAGAGGAGGAGTGGTGAAGCGAGGGCTGCCGGGAAGGATGCGGTTTCCCGCATTAAAAGGGACTTACCTCGGGAGTCAGGCCTCCATTTGCCGAGAAGTGAGAGGGAGGAGCAAAGGACTTCTGGGAAGTCATATCTGTGTGGTTGCGTTACCTGAAACACTACTTGGGTAGTGTCTCCCACCCATCCTTCTCCTCTAACCAAAAAAAAGGACCTGTGTGCCAGATTGGTAAGGTAACGAGTTTGTTTTTATTCCTTATTTTTTCAACAGTCTCTTTGGGAATTTAGAATAGTGGGAATGGAGACTAGGGCAGTTGAATGCTCCTCCTGCAGAATGTGGGAGGTAAGGGTCACCACTAGTGTCCCTGCTGACTACATCTGTGGGAAGTGCACCCAACTCCAGCTCCTTGAAAACCGTGTTAGGGAACTGGAGCTGGAGGAACTTCGGATCATTCGGGAGGTAGAGGGGGTTATAGAGAGGAGTTACAGGGAAGTAGTCACTCCTAAGGTACAAGAAAAAGGCAAATGGGTTACAGTCAGTGGACAGAAAGGGAACCGGCAAGCAATGCAGAGATCCCCTGTGGGTATTCGCCTCAACAATAGTATACCATTTTGGATACTGGTGTGTGTGTGTGTGTGTCGGGGGGGGGGGGGGGGGAGGGGGGGGAAGTGACTTACCTGGGGAAAGCAGTGGGGTACAGGGCTCTGGCACAAAGTCCCTGCTGCTCAGAATGGAAAGGGGAAGAGGAGCAGAGCAGTAGTCATTGGGACTCCATAGTTAGGGGGACAGATAGGAGGTTCTGTGGGGACGAGATGGACTCACGATTGGTGTGTTGCCTCCCAGGTGCCAGGGTCCGTGATGTCTCTGATCATGTTTCTGGGATCCTAAAGGGGGAGGGGGAGCAGCCTCAAGTCGTGGTCCACATAGGCACCAACGACATAGGTAGGAAGAGAGTTGGAGATTTAAGGCAGAAATTCAGGGAGCTCGGATGGAAGCTTAGAGCTAGGACAAACAGAGTTGTTGTCTCTGGTTTGTTGCCCGTACCACGCGCTGGTGAGGCGAGGAATAGGGAGAGGGAGGAGTTGAACACGTGGCTACAGGGATGGTGCAGGACTGAGGGTTTTGGATTCTTGGGGCTCTTTCTGGGGTAAGTGGGACCTCTACAAGCAGGATGGTCTTCGTCTGAACTAGAGGGGTACCAATATCCTGGGGGGGGGGGGGGTGGAATTTGCTAAGGCTATTGGGGTGGGTTTAAACTAATCCAGCAGGGGATGAGAACCAAAAAAGTGTAGTTCGAGTATAGAAAAGGTTGAGAGTAAGGAGATCCAAAATCAAGTTTCAGGGATGCAAGATGGCACCAGCAAGCAAGAAATTGGTTTGAAGTGTATCTACTTCAATGCCAGAAGCATCCGGAATAAGGTGGGTGAATTTGCAGCATGGGTACCTGGGACTTCGATGTTGTGAACATTTGGGAGACATGGTTAGAGCAGGGAGAGGAATGGTTGTTGCAGGTTCCAGGATTTAGATGTTTCAGCAAGAACAGAGAAGATGGTAAACGAGGGGGAGGTGTGGCATTGTTGGTCAAGGACAGTATTACAGGTGCAGAAAGGATATTTGGGGACTCGTCAACTGAGGTTGTATGGGTTGAAGTTAGAAACAGGGAAGGAGAGGTCACCCTGTTGGGAGTTTTCTATAGGCCCCCCGAATAGTTCCAGAGATGTAGAGGAAAGGATAGCAAAGATGATTCTCGACAGGAGTGAGAGGCACAGGGTGGTTGTCATGGGAGACTTCAACTTTCCAAATATTGACTGGGAACACTATAGTACGAGTTCTATAGATGGGTCAGTTTTTGTCCAATGTGTACAGGAGGGCTTCCTGACACAGTATATACACAGGCCAACAAGGGGCGAAGCCACATTAGATTTGGTACTGGATAATGAGCCCGGCCAGGTGTTAGACTTGGAAGTAGGTGAGCAGTTTGGTGAGAGCGATCACAATTCTGTTATGTTTACTTTAGTGATAGAAAGGGATAGGTGTATACCACTGGGCAAGAGTTACAGCTGGGGGAAGGGCAATTACGATGCAATTAGGCAAGATTTAGGAAGCATAGGATGGGGAAGGAAACTGCAGGGGATGGGCACGTTAGAAATGTGGAGCTTATTCAAGGAAAAGCTACTGTGTCCTAGACAAGTATGTACCTGTCAGGCAGGGAGGAAGCTTTAGAGCGCGGGAGCCGTGATTTATGAAGGAAGTGGAATCTTTGGTCAAGAGGAGGAAGGCGGCTTATGTTAGGATGAGATGTGAAAGCTCAGTTAAGGCACTTGAGGGTTACAAGGTAGCCAGGAAAGATCTAAAGAGAGAGCTCAGAAGAGCCAGGAGGAGACATGAAAAGTTGTTGGCGGATAGGATCAGGGTTAATCCTAAGGCTTTCTATAGGTAGTTAAGGAATAAAAGAATGACGAGAGTAAGATTAGGGTGAATCAAGGATAGCAGTGGGAAGTTGTGTGTGGAGTCAGAGGAGATAGGGGAAGCACTAAATGAATATTTTCGACAGTATTCACACTAGAAAACGACAATATTGTCGAGGAGATTACTGAGATACAAGCTACTAGACTTCCTTGTGAACCTCAAATCACACCTAGAGGTAGTAGAAATCCTGCAGAGTTTGAAAATAGATAAGTCCCCTAGGCCGGACAGGATTTATCCCAGGATACCCTGGGAAGCCAGGGAGGAGGTTGCCGAGCCTTTGGCATTGATCTTTAAATCGTCATTGTCTACAGGAATAGTGCCAGAAGACTGGAGGATAGCAAATGTGGTTCCCCTGTTCAAGAAGGGGAGTAGAGACAACCCTGGTGATTATAGACCAGTGAGCCTTACTTCAGTTGTCGGTAAAGTGTTGGAAAAGGTTATAAGAGATAGGATTTATAATCGTCTAGAAAAGAATAATTTGATTAGGGACAGTCAGCACGTTTTGTGAAGGGTAGGTCGTGCCTCACAAACCTTATTGAGTTCTTTAAGAAGGTGACCAAACAGGTAGATGAGAGTAAACCGGTTGATGTGGTATACTTGGATTTCAGCAAGGCGTTCGATAAGGTTCCCCACAGTAGGCTATTGTACAAAATGCGGAGGAATGGGATTGTGGGAGATATAGCATTTGGATCAGCAATTGGCTTGCTGAAAGACGACAGAGGGTGGTGATTGATGGGAAATGTTCATCCTGGAGTCCAGTTACTAGTGGTGTACCGCAAGGGTCGGTGTTGGGTCCACTGCTATTTGTCATTTTTTATCAACGACCTGGATGAGGATGTAGAAGGGTAGATAAGCTGCAGAGCTGGGCTGAGAGGTGGCAAATGGAGTTTAATGTGGACTAGTGTGAGGTGATTCACTTTGGTCGGAGTAACCGGAAAGCAAAGTACTGGGCTAATGGTAAGATTCTTGGTAGTGTAGATGAGCAGAGAGGTCTACAGTGAGAGAGGGCATACAGTGTTTTAGCTTTTATTAATAGAGGAATCAAGTACCGGAACCATGAGGTTATGCTACAGCTGTACAAAACTCTGGTGCGGCCGCATCTGGAATATGGTGTACAGTCCTGGTCACCGCATTATGAGGAGGATGTGGAAGCTTTGGAAAGGGTGCAGAGGAGATTTACCAGGATGTTGCCTGGTTTGGAGGGAAGGTCTTAACAAGGAAATGCTGAGGGACTTGAAGCTGTTTTCATTAGAAAGAAGAAGGTTGAGAGGTGACTTAATAGAGACATATAAGATAATCAGAGGGTTAGATAGGGTGGACAGGGAGAGCCTTTTTCAAAGTGATGGCGAGCACGAGGGGGCATAGCTTTAAATTGAGGGGTGATAGATATAGGACAGATGTCAGAGGTAGTTTCTTTACTCAGAGTAGTCAGGATATGGAATGCTTTGCCTGCAACGGTAGTAGATTTGCCAAATTTAAGTACATTTAAGTCGTGATTAGACAAGTATATGGATGTACATGGAATAGTGTAGGTTAGATGGGCTTCAGATTGGTATAACAGGTCGGTGCAACATCGAGGGCCGAAGAGCCTGTACTACGCTGTAATGTTCTATTTGCTTTCCTAAAATGCAGCACTTCATATTTACCTTAATTAAACTCTATCTGCCACTTCTCAGCCCATTGGCCTATCTGATCAAGATCCCACTGTACTCTGAGGTAACAAAGAACAAAAAATACATACAGCCCAGGAACAGGCCCTTTGGCCCTCCAAGCCTGAGCCAATCCAAATCCACTGTCTGAACCTGTCACCCAATTCCTAAGCATCTGTATCCCTCTGCTCCCCACCTACTCCTGCATATGTCCAGACGCATCTTAAATGAATTTACCATGCCTGCCTCTACTACCTCTGCTGGCAACACGTTCCAGGCACTGACCACCCTCGATGCAAAGTACTTGCCGCATGTGTGCCCCTTAAACTTTTCATCTCTTATCTTGAAAGCGTGACCTCTCATTACTGAATCCCTCACCCTGGGGAAAAGCTCATCTCTACCTACCCTGTCTATACCCTTCATGATTTTGTGGACTTCAATCAGGTTGCCCCTCAATCTCCTTTTTTCTAACGAAAACAAATCTAACCTACTCAACCTCTCTTCATAGCTAGTCGTCCCTTTATCTGCAAACATCTGCCCCCAATCAGCTTTTGAAAGTTCTTGCCTAATAATGTTAAATTGGCCTTTCTCCAATTTAGAACTTCAACTTTTAGATCTGGTCTGTCCTTTTCCATCACTATTTTAAAACTAAGAGAATTATGGTCGCTGGCCCTAAAGTGCTACCCCACTGACGCCTCAGTCACCTGCCCTGCCTTATTTCCCAAGAATAGATCAAGTTTTGCACCTTCTCTAGTAGGTACATCCACTTACTGAATCAGAAAATTTTCTTGTACACACTTAATAAATTCCTCTCCATTTAAACCCTTAACACTATGGCAGTACCAGTCTATGTTTGGAAAGTTAAAATCCCAACCATAACCACCTTATTATTCTTACAGATAACTAAGATTGCTTTACAAAATTTGTTTCTCAATTTCCCTGACTATTAGGGGGTAGATAATACAATCCCAATAAAGTGATCATCCCTTCCTTATTTCTCAGTTCAACCCAAATAACTTCCCCGGATATTTTTCCGGGAATATCCTCCTTCAGTACAGCTGTAATGCTGTCCCTTATCAAAATGCCATTCTCCTCCTCTCTTGCCTCCCTTTCTGTCTTTCCTATAGCATCTGTATCGTGGAACATTAAGCTGCCAGTCCTGTCTATCCCTGAGCCACGTTTCTGTAATTGCTATGATATCCCAGTCCCATTTCCTAACCATGCCCTGAGTTCATCTGCCTTCCTGTTAGGCCCCTTGCATTGAAATAAATGCAGTTTAATTTAATCAGCCCTTCTTTGTTCTTTGCTTTGTCCCTGCCTGCCCCAATTGTTTGATTGTTCCTGAAGGGCTTATGCCCGAAACATCGATTCTCCTTCTCTTTTGATGTGCCTGACCTGCTGCGCTTTTCCAGCAACACATTTTTAAGCTCTGATCCCCAGCATTTGCAGTCCTCACTTTCTCCCGATTGTTTGACTCACTTCTGTTCTCAACTTTAGTGTCGGATTGATTTCTTTCCTCACTATCTTCTAAAAGATGAGAGATTTCACAAACAATCCAGATCTTTTTCAATATATCACTTCAGCTGCATCATACTAAACTTTTGCTATAAATTCTGTGTCCTATGATTTAAACTGAGTGCGAGCAGCAGCTAAGAAAGAGCGGGAGCAGTAGGGGGAAGTGACGACGACCAGAGAGGCAGCCGGGAAGGAAAGCAGTGAGTATAAATACTTACCCTTCGACGCTAACGGTCATTTTGAGTGCGAGCAGCAGCTAAGGTAAGACTGTTTGTTTTAAAAGTACTTACGGGTAGCGGGCAGCGGTGTTTTTTTTCACTCTCTCTTCACAGAAAGAGCGGGAGCAGTAGGGGGAAGTGACGACGACCAGAGAGGCAGCCGAGACCCGGAAGCAGGTAGAGCGTAAGCTTACCTGGGTAGGTTTGCTTCCCCTTTAAAAGCGCGCAGCTGAAGAACCCGAGGCACTACGGAGGTAGTGCCTCCCACCCGCCCTCCTCCTCTAACCTAATAATAAGATCCGTTGTGGTAAGGAGGTAAGTGCCGAATTTTGCTTGTTGTATTCTTTAGACCCAGTGTTTTTGTAAAATAAAGGTTAGCTTTAGAGGGATGGCAGCGAAGGCAGTGCAATGTTCCTCCTGCAACATGTATGAGGTGAGGGATGCCATGGACGTCCCTGCTGATTACACTTGCAGGAAGTGCACCCATCTCCAGCTCCTCCAAGACCGTGTTAGGGAACTGGAGCTGGAGTTGGATGAACTTCGGATCATTCGGGAGGCAGAGGGGGTCATAGATCGGAGCTATAGGGAAGTAGTAACTCCAAAGATGGCAGATAGATGGGTGACAGTGAGGGGGACTGGGAGGAAGCAGCCAGTGCAGGGACCCCCTGTGGTCGTTCCCCTCAAGAACACGTATACCGTTTTGGATACTTGTGGGGGGGACGACTTACCAGGGGTAAGTAACGGGGCTCAGGCCTCTGGCACGGAGCCTGTTCCCGCTACTCAGAAGGGAAGGGTGGAGAAGAGCAGAGCAATAATAATTGGGGACTCGATAGTTCGGGGCACAGATAGGCGGTTTTGTGGGAACGAGAGAGACTCACGTTTGGTATGTTGCCTCCCAGGTGCAAGGGTACGTGATGTCTCTGATCGTGTTTTCCGGGTCCTTAAGGGGGAGGGGGAGCAGCCTGAAGTCGTGGTCCATATTGGCACCAATGACATAGGTAGGAGGAGTGCTGAGGATGTTAGACAGGCTTTTAGGGAGCGAGGTTGGAAGCTCAGAGTTAGAACAAACAGTTGTTGTCTCTGGTTTGTTACCCGTGCCACGTGATAGAGAGTCGAGGAATAGGGAGAGAGAAGAGTTAAATGCGTGGCTACAGGGATGGTGCAGGAGGGAGGGATTTCGGTATTTGGATAACTGGGGTTCTTTCTGGGGAAGGTGGGACCTCTATAGACAGGATGGTCTGCACCTGAACCTGAGGGGCACCAGTATCCTTGGGGGGAGGTTTGCTAGTGCTCTTGGGGGGGGTTTAAACTAACTCTGCAGGGGCATGGGAACCCAGACTGTAACTTTAGGGTGCAGGACCTGGAGTGTAGGGAGGGTAGGAATATGGTATCAATCTTAAAGGATCGTGCCTGTAAACAGAAGAGTGGCTTGAAGTGTGTATACTTTAATGCCAGAAGTATACGAAATAAGGTAGGTGAACTCGCAGCGTGGGTTGGTACCTGGGACTTCGATGTTGTGGCTATTACGGAGACATGGCTAGATCAGGGACAGGATTGGCTGTTGCAGGTTCCAGGGTTTATATGTTTTAGTAGGGTCAGAGGTGGGGGTAAAAGAGGGGGGGGTGTGGCTTTGCTTGTCAAAGATAGTATTACAGCGGTGGAAAGGAAGATGGATGAAGATTTGCCATCTGAGGTAGTTTGGGTTGAGGTTAGGAATAGGAGAGGTGAGGTCACCCTGTTAGGAGTCTTTTACAGGCCTCCTAATAGTCCTAGAATCGTTGAAGAAAGGATTGCGAAGATGATTCAGGAGAAGAGTGACAGTAATAGGGTGATTGTTATGGGAGACTTTAACTTTCCTGATATTGATTGGGAAAGCTATAGCTCAAGTTCGTTAGATGGGTCAGTGTTTGTGCAATGTGTGCAGGAGAGTTTCCTGACACAATATGAAGATAAGCCAACAAGAGGTGAGGCCATACTGGATTTGGTTCTGGGTAACGAACCAGGCCAGGTATTAGAACTAGAGGTAGGTGAGCACTTTGGGGACAGTGACCACAATTCGGTGATTTTTAGTCTCGTGATGGGGAGGGATAAGTGTGTACTACAGGGCAAGAGTTATAGCTGGGGGCAGGGAAATTATGATGCGTTGAGGCATGACTTAGGATGTGTGGATTGGAAAAGTAGATTCCAAGGCAAGAGCGTAATTGATATGTGGAACTTGTTCAAGGAGCAACTATTGAGTGTCCTTGATAAGTACGTACCTATCAGGCAGGGAGGAAAGGGTCGTGTGAAGGAGCCGTGGTTTAATAAGGAGTTGGAATCCCTTGTTAAATGGAAGAGGGCGGCCTTTGTAAAGATGAGGCGTGAAGGTTCAATAGGGGCGATTGAGAGTTATAAGGTAGCCCGGAAGGACCTGAAGAGAGAGCTAAGAGCAGCAAGGAGGGGACATGAAAGGTCCTTAGTTGGTAGGATTAGGGAAAACCCTAAGGCTTTCTATAGGTATGTTAGGAATAAAAGAATGACTAGGGAAGGAATAGGTCCAATCAAGGATAGTAATGGGAAGTTGCGTGTGGAGGCTGAAGAGATTGGGGAGGCGCTGAATGAATACTTTTCGTCAGTATTCACTCAGGAACAGGACATTGTTGTCGATATGAATACTGAGGCACGAATAAGTAGAATGGATGGCTTTGAGATATGTAGAGAAGAGGTGTTGGAAATTCTGGCAAGGGTGAAAATAGATAAGTCCCCTGGGCCTGATTGCATTTATCCTAGGATTCTCTGGGAAGCAAGGGAGGAGATTGCAGAGCCATTGGCCTTGATTTTTGTGTCCTCTTTGTCTACAGGAGTAGTGCCAGAGGACTGGAGGCTAGCAAACGTGGTTCCCTTGTTCAAGAAGGGGAGTAGGGATAATCCTAGTAACTATAGGCCAGTGAGTCTCACTTCTGTTGTGGGCAAAGTCTTAGAGAGAATTGCAAGGGATAGGATTTATGCACATCTGGATAAGAATGATGTGATCAAGGATAGTCAGCATGGTTTTGTGAAGGGCAGGTCGTGCCTCACAAACCTTATTGAATTCTTTGAGAAGGTGACGAAGGAGGTAGATGAGGGGAAAGCGGTAGATGTAGTATATATGGATTTTAGTAAGGCGTTTGATAAGGTCCCCCATGGTAGGCTACTGCAGAAAATACAGAGATATGGCATTGAGGGTGAGTTGGAGGTTTGGATTAGGAATTGGCTCTCTGGAAGAAGACAGAGGGTAGTAGTTGATGGCAAAGATTCATCTTGGAGTGCCGTCACTAGTGGTGTTCCGCAAGGATCTGTTTTGGGACCATTGCTGTTTGTCATTTTTATAAATGACCTGGAGGAAGGGTTAGAAGGTTGGGTGAGCAAGTTTGCGGATGATACGAAAGTCGGAGGAGTTGTAGACAGTGAGGAAGGATATGGCAGGTTACAGCGGGATATAGAGAAGCTGCAGAGCTGGGCAGAAAGGTGGCAAATGGAGTTCAATGTAGCTAAGTGTGAAGTGATTCACTTTGGTAAGAGTAATAAAAAGATGGATTACTGGGCTAATGGTAGACTACTTGGTAGTGTGGAAGAGCAGAGGGATCTTGGTGTCCATGTACACAGATCTCTGAAAGTTGCCACCCAGGTAAATAGTGCAGTGAAGAAGGCATATGGCGTACTGGCTTTTATTGGTAGAGGAATTGAGTTCCGGAGTCCTGAGGTCATGCTGCAGTTGTATAAGACTCTGGTGCGGCCGCATCTGGAATATTGTGTGCAGTTTTGGTCGCCATACTATAGGAAGGATGTGGAGGCACTGGAACGGGTGCAGAGGAAGTTTACCAGGATGTTGCCTGGTATGGTAGGAAGATCCTATGAGGAAAGGCTGAGGCACTTGGGGTTGTTTTCTTTGGAGAAAAGAAGGTTTAGGGGTGATTTGATAGAGGTGTACAAGATGATTAGGAGGTTAGATCGGGTTGACAGTGAGAACCTTTTTCCACGTATGGAGTCAGCTATTACAAGGGGGCATAGCTTTAAATTAAGGGGGGGTAGATATAGGACTGATGTTAGGGGTAGGTTCTTCACTCAGCGAGTCGTAAGTTCATGGAATGCCCTGCCAGTAGCAGTAGTGGACTCTCCCTCTTTATGGGTATTTATGCGGGCATTGGATAGGTATATGGAGGATAGTGGGTTAGTGTAGGTTAGGTGGGTTTTGATCGGCGCAACATCGAGGGCCGAAGGGCCTGTACTGCGCTGTATTCTTCTATGTTCTATGTTCTAACTACCTGAAGAAGCAGCCCTCCAAAAGCTGGTGCTTCCAAATAAACCTGTTGGACTGTAACCTGGTGTTGTATGATTTTTAACTCTCCACAGTAATGATTTGATTTCATTTATTGTCATGCGTACCTAAGTAGAGAGAAAAGCTTTGAGCGCAGTAAAGGCAGATCATAGTAAGAAAATACAGATCATAGGGTGAAAAAACTTGGATAGAGTTAGACATACAAGTAACACTACACAGGTTGTGTGTTGGGCGAGATCAACATTAACAAGATCAGCATTACTTAAAGTTAGAGTGTCCATTCATTAGTCTAATAACAGCAGGGAAGAAACTGTTCTTGAATCTGCTGGTGCATTTTCAAGCTTCTGTATCTTCTGCCAGACGGAAGAGGTTGTAGGTGAGCAGTACCGGAATGGGATGGGTCTTTGATGATGTTGGCAGCCTCTCCACGGCAACGAGACTTGCGAATGGAGACCACAGATAGGATGAATTAGTGGTGCTGGAAGAGCACAGCAGTTCAGGCAGCACCCAAGGAGCTTTATTCCTGATGAAGGACTTTTGCCCGAAACATCGATTTCGAAGCTCCTTGAATGCTGCCTGAACTGCTGTGCTCTTCCAGCACCACTAATCCAGAATCTAGTTTCCAGCATCTGCAGTCATTGTTTTTACCACAGATAGGATGTTGGTTTATGTGATGGTCTGGACTGCGCACACAACCTTCTGTAGTTTCCTACGGTCCTGGGAACAGCGGTTGCCATATCAGGCCGTTATGCACCCAGACACTATGCTTTCTATGTTACAACTGTAAAAAGGTTGGTGAGGATCCTTATGGTCATGGCACAACTGTAGTTGATGCCTCTACCAATCAGGGCCCACCTGCCAACCCATTTAGTGCAGTTTCCCTTTTTATCTTAGTGTTTCTTTTGAATTTTCTGATGAGTAAAAGATAAAAGTCTTCAGAAAAATATATTTCCTGTCCAGGAATGCAATAAATAAGGTTATAGAGAATTGACAGGGCACATGGTGGGCGGCACGGTGGCACAGTGGTGAGCACCGCTGCCTCACAGCGCCTGAGACCCAGGTTCAATTCCCACCTCAGGTGACTAACTGTGTGGAGTTTGCACGTTCTCCCCGTGTCTGCGTGGGTTTCCTCCGGGTGCTCCGGTTTCCTCCCACCGTCCAAACATGTGCAGGTCAGGTGAATTGGCCAGGCTAAATTGCCCGTAGTGTTAGGTAAGGGGTAAATGTAGGGGTATGGGTGGGTTGCACTTCGGCGGGTCGCTGTGGACTTGTTGGGCCAAAGGGCCTGTTTCCACACTGTAATGTAATCTAATGTAATCTAATGTGCAGCGACTGCAAAGTGTGGAATCTGTTGAATGCACTACAGTCCTTGACAATGGTATTGAAGTTAAGTGCTTTGAGCAACTTCAGCTCAGAGCTGCAGCCATTGCAGAGCCTCAGGGACTAAGTTACCTGAACACATTACTTCAGGAAGCAATAATAATTCTTAATTGAAAGGGAATTATAGATTTTGTCAAGGACAGGGAGGTGAGACTACAGTCAGGCAGGTACAGGATCAACAATGTAGTGATGAAGGAGCCTCAGCCCTTCATTTTGACCAATATATACAGGGTACTTGCCTGTGTAAATGAGAACCAGAACTGCGGTATTGAGCAAACTGACCACAAACCATAGTGCAAGACGCCATTAAAGTTAGGAGCATGGAAATGTGAGCAGTGTGAAAGAGAAGAATATCAAATGAATAGATACTATTCTCGGGAGCTGCAGCTCCCAAAGGTGCTGCTGCCTGTCAGGCACCAGTGTGAAGGACAGCTCCACATGGATAGAGATCAACTTGGAATAATAACTGCACCAGTGACAACAGTTGCAGCAGTAACAATAGTAGAAGGAGTAGTATTCAGATTTGTGGTACACAAGGACTGGCAACATAGGCAGAGCTACGTTGGTCCTGAGTGTGTTGAATGTTCAGGTCCAAATTAAAATGCAGACCAAAGGTCTGTAAGGTAACATTTAAAGTAAGTTAAACATTTTCAATGGAATATATTTTTGTGACTAAGAATTTCAGTAGGATAGATTCAGTAGGATAAATATGTAGAATGGCAGAGCAGGTGCTGACAAAGGTACGATTGGAAAAGTAATCCAGAGCACCAGACTAATGTTCTGGGGAAATGGAATCAAATCTGTGGCAAATGGCAAGATTCAAATTCAATAAATGTTGGAATTAAAAAGTTTGCCTCACGGTTACCAAGTAACCACTATCAACTGCCATAAAAACCCATCTGGTTCAAGACAACCAAATGAAATAGCTTGGGGATTAGCAGATATCTTCACATCTTCTTTGACCACAGAAGAGGTTCTAGAGGACTGGAGATTAACCAATGTTTTTCCCTTGTCAAAGAAAGAAGGGATAATCCATGAAATTAAAGGCTGGTGAGCCTAATGGCTATGGTGGGGAATCTCTTGGAGAAGACACGGGGGGACAAGATATATTCACATTTGGAAGAAAATGGACTAGTTATTGATATGCAGCATGGTCTTGTGTGGGGAAGATAATGTCTCACCAACCTGACTGATTACATTTTTTAAAAGAGGAAGAATAATGGATGTAGTTTATTTTGACATTAAGGCATTGGATAAAGTCCCACATGGCAGATGGTAGAAAAATGAAAATCGAAAATCACATAGGTTTTGGGGTGGTCTGGCTAAATGGATACAAAATTGGCTTGGTCATAGAAGATAGAGGGTAGCGGTGGAAGGATATTTTTTTCAGAATGGAGACCGGCAACTAATGGCACTCCACAGGAACCACTCATGTCCTCTGTTGTTTGTAAATGATTAGTAAGTTTGCAATAACACAAAGCCTGGTGCAGTTGCTGATAGTGCTGACTATTGTGAAAGGATACAACAGGATATAGATAGATTGGTGACTTGGGAACAGAAATGGCAGATAGAGTTTAATCCAGGCAAACGCGAGGTGATGCATTTTCGAGGATCAAATTTAGGTGTGATTTCTCTTGTAAATGGCAGAATCCTTAGGAACATTAACATACGGACAGATCTAGGTGCGCAGGTCCACAGTACACTAAAAGTGATTAAGGCAGCACATGGCATGCTTGCCTTCATCAGCCAGGGCCTAAGAGTACAAGAGTTGGCAAAGCATGTTCCAGCTATATAAAACCTTTGTTAGGCCATTTTCGGAGTATCGTGTGCAGTTTTGGTCGCCACGGCAGCACAGTGGTTCAGTGGTTAGCACAGCACCAGGAACCCACATTTGATTCCAGCCTTGGGCAACGGTCTGTATGGAGTTTGAACATTGTCCCTGTGTCTTTGTGGGTTTCCTCCAGTTTCCTTCCACAATCCAAAAATGTGCAGGTTAGGTGAATTAGCTGCGCTAAATTGCTTTTAGTGCTCAAGAACGTGTAGGTTACATGCATTAGTCAGGGGTAACTGTAGAGTAATAGGGGGATGGGTTTGGGGGAATACTCTTAGGAGGGTCAGTGTGGACTTGTTGGGCCAAAGGGCCTGTTTCTGCACTGTAGGGACTCTAATCTAAGGTATCAGAATTACTCTGTGGAAGCTTTGAACAGAGTGCAGAGAAGCTTCACCAGGATGTTGCCTGGTCTTGAGGGCATGGGCTGTGAAGAAAGATTAAAAAGACCAGCATTGTCTTCACTGGGAAGAGGGCAGCTGAGAGGAGACCTGACAGTGTACTATAAAATTATGAGGGGCCCAGATAGAGTGAAGAATCAGAGGCTTTTTCCCAGGGTTGAAATTTCAATTACAAGGGGGCACAAGTTCAAGGTGCGAAGTAGAAAGTTTGACAGAGATGCACGAGGCAAGTTTTTCATGCAGAGTGATAGGACCTGGAACACATTGCCAAAAGAGATGGTGAAAGCAGGCACGCTTGTAACATTTAAAAGGCAGCTGGATAGTTACATAAATAAGCTAAGTGTATGGCTAGCATACAAACACCAAGATGACAGCACTGTGCACCCCAACACACCGACCACCCTACCTTGTATCAGAAATATTTCAGAACGGATTCTGTTCGCCGAGCTGGGAATTTGTCTTGCAAACGTTTCGCCCCCTGTCTAGGTGACATCCTCAGTGCTTGGGAGCCTCCTGTGAAGCGCTTCTGTGCTGTTTCTTCCGGCATTTATAGTGGCCTGCCTCTGCCGCTTCCGGTTGTCAGTTCGAGCTGTCCGCTGTAGTGGCCGGTATATTGGGTCCAGGTCGATGTATTTGTTGATACAGTCTGTGGATAAGTGCCATGCCTCTAGGAATTCCCTGGCTGTTCTCTGTTTGGCTTGCCCTATAAATGGTAGTATTGTCCCAGTCGAATTCATGTTGCTTGTCGTCTGTGTGTGTGGCTACTAGGGATAGCTGGTCGTGTCGTTTCGTGGCTAGTTGGTGTTCGTGTAAACGGATCGCTAGCTATCTTCCTGTTTGTCTGATGTAGTGTTTTGTGTAGTCTTTGCATGGGATTTTGTACACTACATTAGTTTTGCTCATGTTGGGTATCAGGTCCTTTGTTCTGGTGAGTTGTTGTCGGAGGGTGGCTGTTGGTTTGTGTGCTGTTATGAGTCCTAGTGGTCGCAGTAGTCTGGCTGTCAGTTCAGAAATGCTCCTGATGTATGGTAGTGTGGCTAGTCCTTTGGATTGCGGCATGTCCTTGTTCCGTTGTCTCTCCCTTAGGCATCTGTTGATGAAATTGCGAGGGTATCCGTTTTTGGCGAATACTTTGTATGGGTGTTCCTCTTCCTCTTTTTGTAGTTCTGGTGTGCTGCGGCCCTTTTGAATAGTGTCCTGATGCAACTTCGTTTGTGTGCGTTGGGGTGGTGGCTTTCATAGTTTAGGACTTGGTCTGTGTGTGTGGCTTTCCTGTAAACCTTTGTGGTGAATTCTCCGTTCGGTGTTCTCTGTACCATCACGTCTAGGAATGGGAGTTGGTTGTCCTTTTCTTCCTCTCTAGTGAATTGGATTCCTGTGAGTGTGGCGTTGATGATCTGGTGTGTGTTACACTACCAGATCATCAATGCCACACTCACAGGAATCCGATTCACTAGAGAGGAAGAAAAGGACAACCAACTCCCATTCCTAGACGTGATGGTACAGAGAACACCGAACGGAGAATTCACCACAAAGGTTTACAGGAAAGCCACACACACAGACCAAGTCCTAAACTATGAAAGCAACCACCCCAACGCACACAAACGAAGTTGCATCAGGACACTATTCAAAAGGGCCGCAGCACACCAGAACTACAAAAAGAGGAAGAGGAACACCCATACAAAGTATTCGCCAAAAACGGATACCCTCGCAATTTCATCAACGGAACGAGGACATGTCGCAACCCAAAGGACTAGCCACACTACCATACATCAGGAGCATTTCTGAACTGACAGCCAGACTACTGCGACCACTAGGACTCATAACAGCACACAAACCAACAGCCACCCTCCGACAACAACTCACCAGAACAAAGGACCCGATACCCAACATGAGCAAAACTAATGTAGTGTACAAAATCCCATGCAAAGACTGCACAAAACACTACATCGGACAAACAGGAAGACAGCCAACGATCCGTATACATGAACACCAACTAGCCACGAAACGACACAACCAGCTATCCTTAGTAGCCACACACACAGACGACAAGCAACATGAATTTGACTGGGACAACACTACCATTATAGGGCAAGCCAAACAAACAGAGAACAGCCAGGGAATTCCTAGAGGCATGGCACTCATCCACAGATTCTACCAACAAACACATCGATCTGGACCCAATATACCGGCCACTACAGCGGACAGCTCGAACTGACAACCGGAAGCGGCAGAGGCAGGCCACTTTAAATGCCGGAAGAAACAGCACAGAAGCGCTTCACAGGAGGCTCCCAAGCACTGAGGATGTCACCTAGACAGGGGGCGAAACGTTTGCAAGACAAATTCCCAGCTCGGCAAACAGAACCACATCAACGAGCACCCGAGCTACAAATCTTCTCCCAAACTTTGAATTTCAGAACTGACTTAAGACTCCTCCGTCCTATGGAATAATGAAAGCACACAAACCAACAGCCAGACTTCGCCAGTTACTATCCAAAACAAAAGACATGCAGGATGAATGCGATATACAAAATACCATGCATCAACTGCAAGAAACATCGGACAAACAGGTAGAAAACTCGCCACTAGAATACACAAGTCTCAGTTTGCAACAAAATGACACGACCAGTTCTTCCTCACATCAATACATACTGATAATGACACCAATTCAACTTGGACAACATTACAATACTGGGACAGGCAAAACAAAGATGAGCTCAGGAATTCCTGGAGGCCTGGTATTCATCCACTGGTGCCATAAACAAACATGTTGAAATACACCCCATCTACTGAACACTACAGTACAAGTCTGGAAATAGATCCACCTGCCATGACAGACAGAACTGCATAAATTCTGGACAGATCACAACAACAGCGCTTCATCCAGAGGCTACACAGAAGTAAACGTCACTAATCAGGGGAAGAAACATTTTGGAAAAAAAAATCAACCGGGTGGTTGAATAGGGCCATTTTACTAGCAAATGGCTACCAAAAAGTTGATTTAAAGATAAAACAAAAATATGAGCATGAACCAGTTAAGAATATAAAACAATTTAAGACATTCATGTGTAGCTTTCTAGGCCAGCATTGCCATCCCTAATGGCTAATACTGGAGTCAAGTCACATGTAGGCCAGATCTGGTGTTAACAGCAAATTTTCTTCCCTAAAGGACATTAATGAACCAGATGGCAAATCTCTAATGGTCACTTGATCACCTTTAGGTTTGCGTTTAATTCTAGATTTTTATTGCATTCAAATTTCCACAAATGCCATGGTGGGTTTTGAACTCATGTCACCAGAACATAAAGTCATAGAGATGTACAGCACGGAAACAGATCCTTTGGTCCAACTCGTCCATGCTGATCAGATATCCCAAGCCCATCTAGTCCCACCTGCCAGCACCTGGTCCATATCCCTCCAAACCCTTCCTAGTCATTTACCCATCCAGATGCCTCTTAAATGCTGCAATTGTACTAGCCTCCACCACTTCCTCTGGCAGCTCATTCCATATATGCACCACACTCAGTGAAAAAGTTGCCCCGTATAGGTCTCTTTTATATCTTTCCCCTCTCACCCTAAAGCTATGCTCTCTAGTTCTGGACTCCCCCACTTTGCCTATTTATCCTGTCCATGCCCCTCATGATTTTATAAACCTCAACAAGGTAACCCCTCAGCCTGGGAGATGGGAGATGGGAGATTTTACAACCTTCACACAAGTACTTGAATGAATAGTTGAAATGTCATCACTTTCAAGGCTATGGGCCTTGTGCTGGAAAATGAGACTGGTGCAGACTTAAAAGCCAAAGAGCCCCTTCTGAACAGTATGATTCTATGACTGGGAAAAACGACCATGGGGAACGAGGAGATACATTAAACAAGTACTTGGTATCTGTCTTCAAACTAGAAAAACAGAAGATATATATGGAGAGTAACAAAGAGTTTAAAGCAATGAGAAAATGAAAATAATTAGTATTAGAAAAGGCTAGCAAAGAAACTTACAGGACTAAAATTCTCAGGACTTAAATGTCCTCATCTTAGAATTTTAAAAAAATGTAACTTCAGAAATTGAGATTGTTAGCTATAATTTTTAACACATGCAAGATTGTGGAACTGCCAGATTGGAACTTATCAAAACTAACAATGCTATTTTAGATAGAAGGGAAGCCTGTTGTAATGGGTGACTTTAACTTTCCCAATATTGATTGGAACCTCCTTCGAGCAAAAGATTTGAATGGAGCTGTTTTTGCAACGTGTGTTCAGGAGGGTTTCCTAACTCAGTACGTTGACAGGCCGACGAGGGGAGAGGCCATTCTAGACTTGCTGCTTGGAAACAAGCCGGGGCAGGTATCAGATCTTGGGGTGGGAGAGCATTTTGGTGATAGTGACCACAACTGCCTCACATTCTACATAGCTATGGAGGAGGAGAGGATTAGGCAAAATGCCAGGATATTTAATTGGGGAAGAGGAAACTATGATGCGATTAGACAAGAGTTAGGAAGCATGGACTGGGAGCAATTGTTCCAATGTAAAGAGGTTGACTGAGCTCGGACTTTTTTCATTGGAGAAAAGGAGGAGGAGGGGGGACCTAATTGAGGTATACAAGATAATGAGAGGCATAGATAGAGCCGATAGCCAGAGACTATTTCCCAGGGCAGAAATGGCTAACACAAGGGGTCATAGTTTTAAGCTGGTTGGAGGAAAGTATAGAGGGGATGTCAGAGGCAGCTGCTTTACACAGAGTTGAGAGAGCATGGAATGCGTTGCCAGCAGCAGTTGTGGAAGCAAGGTCATTGGGGACATTTAAGAGACTGCTGGACATGCATGGGGTCACAGAAATTTGAGGGTGCATACATGAGGATCAACGGTTGGCACAACATCGTGGGCTGAAGGGCTTGTCTGTGCTGTACTGTTCTATGTTCTATAATATCAGTGATCGGGAAAGATCAAGATCTGATGAAAGGTCTCAAACTTCAAACAGTCACTCTTTCTGTTTCCAGGCAATGCCAGACTTACTGAATCTTACCAACATTCTGTTTTGATTTCAGATTTACAGAATTTTGCTTAGTTTCTCTTTACTATTAGTAAAGGTTACTTGCTTTTTCAGCAGCTCTAAAATACTTCATGACTTCACCCAAGAAAAGATACAAAATCACAAACAAAACTAGATGGCACAGTGACTCTTTGGTCTCACCTGCTGCCCTTACCTCATTCAACCTGTCAATTTTACTCAGTGTCTGAAATCACTCTTCTTTGCTCCACTAGGTCATCTTAAAATCCATTAAAAATATTTAAAAAGTGGAAGCTGTGTGTGTTATGTTTTATCATGACAATAAATAAAAATAGCCCAACCTCTCCCAATATTTTGATCAGCTCAGCCGCAATCACAAATAGACCTTAATGGTGGAAACTTAACACTTACCTAATGTAGTAAAATCCATGTCCTCCAGATTTTCCAAGATGTTTTCCACCGTGGCTGTGAATCGTTTGAAAGTTGACGAATCCATCATTTCTATTATTTGATAAGAGACATATAAATTTTATGCTTCAAACAGTTCAAAATATCTTCCATATGGTTCAGCGTTCAAAAACTATCAGTTTTCAAAAAAAAAGCACTACAGAATTCAAAATAGAACACTGCCACTCATTTAAAGAAGTGACACCACTTGGCTAAGTCCCACTCCCTGATCTTCCCCATAGTTTTCAGGAAATTAAATTACATTACGATGTTACAATCAAATCTGCTTGCACTGTTCTTTCAGGCAGTACATTCCAGACCAGAAATCACTATTTTAAAAAAACTAATTGCGACACCCGATTTGTTGCCAATCATTAACACTGCTACCACTGAAAATAGCTCCTCTGTCTGGTTCCATGAAAATCATGAATGATTTTAAGTTATTCTTTAACATTCTTGTATTTGGAGGAAATAGCACCACCTTCGCCAGATAATAAAGTCCCAGTACCACTCAATTTGTAAACAAGTCATCTGTCAAGATATTGGGAGCATTTAACTTTTTTTTAATTAATGATTGAGATGCAGGAGTTGGTGGGAAAATCTGCCAATGTTGCAACAGTGGATAATAGTCGCCATTTGACAGATCTTACGCTTGAGAAATGTAAGGTCCTTGACGAACATAAAGGAATCAGCAAAGAACTTAAAACAAGAAATTATGGAGCCATGAAATGCCATTGACCAGATTAAGGAGAATGCCAAGGCGTTTTACACATATATAAGGAGCAAGTGGGTAACTAGGGGAAAGGGTAAGCAGAAGTGGGCATTGCAGATGCTGGAAATCAGAGTCAAGGTCAGTGGTGCTGGAAAAGCACAGCAGGTCAGGCAGCATCCGAGGAGCAGTGAAAGGGTATTCAAGGACAAAAGGAGGCAATTTATGCCAAAGGAAGTGGGTGAAATCTTTAATGAGTACTTCTCATTCGTACTCACTGAGAAGGATATGGAAGACGGCAAGATTAGGGAGGGGTATGTTGATAATCGAAGGCAAAAACATGATAAAAACAATGACTGCAGATGCTGAAAACCAGATTCTGAATTAGTGGTGCTGGAAGAGCACAGCAGTTCAGGCAGTATCCAAAAAGCTACGAAATTGACGTTTCAGGCAAAAGCCCTTTGGCTTTTGCCCGAAACGTCGATTTCGTAGCTCCTTAGATGCTGCCTGAACTGCTGTGCTGTTCCAGCACCACTAACCCAGAATCATCTAGGGCATGTTTAATATTAAAGAGAGTGGTGGGACTTATGTTGGATGTCTTGAAAAACATTTAATTAAATTCCCCAGAGCCTGATAGATCTATCCCCAAGATACTGAGGCGTGGGGGGGCGGGGGGGAGAGAAGAATTGCTGGGCCCTTGACAGAGATCTTGGAGGAGGTGGCAGAAATGACAGACACATCGCATCACCCTCGGCCATTTCTGTCACATACAAACAGACCCCACAACCAGGGATATATTTCCCTCATCACTCCTATCTGTTTCATAACGACCATTCCCTCCGTGGCTCCCTTGTTAGGTCCATGCCCCCACCAAACCGCACCTTCCCCTGTCACTGCATGTAGTGCAAAACCTGCATCCATAGCTCTCCCTTCACCTCCATCTAAGGCCCCAAAGGATCCTTCAACATCCAACATCGATTTACCTGTACTTCTAGACATGTAATCTACTGTGTCTGTTACTCTTGAGGGGGTCTCTCTGCATTGGGGAGACAGAATGCCAACTTGCGGAATGTTTCAAATAATATCTCTGGGACACACACACTAAACAACTCCACTGCCCTATGTCCAAACACTAACGTCCCTTCCCACTCTGCCAAGGACATGCAAGCCCTGGGTCTCCCCCAGCACCAAACTCTAGCCACCCGATGTCTGGAAGAACAATGCCTCATCTTCTACCTTGGGACCCTTCAACCAGATGGGATCAATATGGATTTCACCAGTTTCTTCATCTCCCCCCCACTCGCACCTTATCTCAGGTCCAACCTTCCAACTCGGCACCACCCTCTGTCCTATCTGTCCATCTTCCTTCCCACCTATCCACTCAACCCTCCTCTCCGACCTATCACTTTCATCCCCACCCTCATCTATCTACCGCATTCTCAGCTACCATTCTCCAAGCCCCACTCCCCTCCCATTTATCTCTCAGCCCCTTGGGCCACTCCCTCATTCCTGATGAAGAGCTTATGCTCGCAGCGTCGACTCTCCTTGGATTCTGCCTAACTGGTTGTACTTTCCCAGCACCACATATTTTGACTCTGATCTTCATGATCTGCAGTCCTCACTTTCTCCTACCAGTATATGTATTTTTTTTTTAATTTCTTTAGCCACCTGAAGAGTTAGAGACGTTAGCGTTTCCTTGATTGTTGTGTCAAAATAAGGGGACCAGGGCAAATTACTGGTAATCATTCCCAGGAGCTTGATGCAGTCCGTCATCTGTATTCAGCAATTTACTCACCTGCCGCCCTCAGCATTCTGGGATGGGTCCCATCAGGTCGTGGGGACCTGCCCACCTGAATGATTTTCATAACACCCTTTTACACATTTACATGTTCCAGAGTATCATCATATCCCTTCTAAGACTCACCATCCACGAGTCCTTCCCCTTTGTGAATATCAGTGCAAAGTATTCGTTAACAAACGCACCCAATTTGGCTGACTCCACACTCCATTATCCGCGATTGGACCTTGCCTCTCCCTAGTTACTTGTTTGCTCCTTATATAAAATCGAGGGTTTTCCTTAATCCTGTTTGCCAAAGACATTTCATAAAACATAGAACATTACAGCGCAGTACAGGCCCTTCAGCCCTCGATGTTGCGCCAACCTGGCATACCAATCTGAAGCTCATCCCATCCACACTATTCCATGTACGTCCATATGCCTGTCCAATGATGACTTAAATGCACTTAAACTTGGCAAATCTACTACAGTTGCAGGCAAAGCATTCCATATCCTTACTACTCTGAGTAAAGAAACTAGCTCTGACATCTGTCTTATACCTATCTCCCCTCACTTTAAAGTTGTGTCCCCTCGTGTTTGCCGTCCCCATACTTGGAAAAAGGCTCTCCCTGTCCACTCTATCTAACACTCTGATTATCTTGTATGTCTCTATTAAGTCATCTCTCAACCACTTCCTCTCTAACGAGAACAGCCTAAAGACCCTCAGCTTTCCTCGTAAGACATTCCTTCCATACCAGGCAACATCCTAGTAAATCTCCTCTGCACCCTTCCCAAAGCTTCCACATCCTTCTTATAATGTGGTGACCAGAACTGTACACAATACTCCAAGTGCGGCCACACCAGAGCCTTGTACAGCTGCAGCATAACCTCCTGGTTCCGGAACTCAATTCCTCTATTAATAAAGGCCAAAACACTGTATGCCTTCTTAACAACCCTGTCAATCTGGGTGGCAACTTTCAGGGATCTGTGTACCTGGACACCGAGATCTCTCTGCTCACCTGCATTCCCAAGAATTGTACCATTAGCCCAGTACTTTGCATTCCAATTACTCAGTCCAAAGTGTATCACCTCATACTTGTCCACATTATACTCCATTTGCCACCTCTCAGCCCAGCTCTGCATCCTATGTCTCTCTGGAACCTACTACATCCTTCATCACTTTCCACAACTCCATCGACCTTAGTGTTGCCTGCAAATTTACTAACCCACCCTTCTACGCCCTCACCAAGGTCATTTATAAAAATGACGAACAGTGGTTGACCCAACACCAATCTTTGTGGTACGCCGCTATTAACTGGACACCAAGATGAACATTTCCCATCAACCACCACCCTCTGTCTTCTTTCAGCAAACCAATTACTGATCCAAACTGCTATGTCTCTCTCACAATCCCATTCCTCCACATTTTGTACAATAGCCTACTGTGAGAAACCTTATCAAACGCCTTGTTGAAGTCCATAACATCACCAACCAGTTTCCTCTCATCTACCCATTTGGTCACGGTCAAACAACTCAATAGGATTCATTAGGCACGACCTACCCTTCACAAAACCATGCTGACTGTCCCTGATCAGATTATTCTTTTCTAGATGGTTATAATTCCTATCTCTTATAACCTTTTCCAACACTTTACCAACAACTGAAGTGAGACTCACTGGTTTGTAATTACCAGGGTTGTCTATTATACCCTTTTTGAACAAGGGAACCACATTTGCTACCCTCCAGTACTCAGGCATAATTCCTATAGACAATGATGATTTGAAGATCAAGGCCAAAGGTTCAGCAATCTCTTCCCTTGCTTCCCAGAGGATCCTAGGATAGTTCCCATCCGGCCCAGGGGACTTGTCTATTGTCATACTCATCCGACCCAGGGGACTTGTCCATTTCCCGGCCCCTTATTCCTTGTTTGGGCCCTTTCCTGCACTCTTTGTAACCAGAGGACTCTGTCTGCCTTCATTTTCCTCAACCTTATACATGTCTCCTTTTCCTTTTGACTAAGCTCCAAATTTCTCTTGTCATTCAAGATTCCCAAATCTTGCCAGCCTTATTGTTCATTTTCATAAGATCATGCTGACCCTGAACTCTAATCAACTGACCTTTAAAAGATCCACACATGCCAGATGCACATTTGCCCTCAAACAGCCACCTCCAATCCACATTTTCCTGCTCCTGCCTAAGGAACAGATTTGGCGTGTTCTTGATAGGTATGTCCCTGTCAGGCAGGGTGGAAGTGATTAGGAGAATCAACGTTTAGGGCAAGAGCCATTCTTCAGGAATGATTCCTGAAGAAGGGCTCATGCCCGAAACGTCGATTCTCCTGTTCCTTGGATGCCCCCTGACCTGCTGCGCTTTTCCAGCAACACATTTTCAGCTCTGATCTCCAGCATCTGCAGTCCTCACTTTCTCCAGGAAGTGATAAGGTAAGGGAACCGTGATTTATTACAGCAATTGCATCTCTTGTTAAGCGGAGGGAGGAGGCTTATATAGGGTGAAAGGGAAAAGATATAAAAGAGACCTCGGGGTAACTTTTTCACGCAGAGGGTGGTACGTGTAAGGAATGAGTTGCCAGAGGAAGTGGTGGAGGCTGGTACAATTGCAACATTTGAGAGAGATTTGGATGGGTATATGAATAGGAAGGGTTTAGAGGGATATGGGCCGGGTGCTGGCAGATGGGACTAGATTGGGTTGGGATATCTGGTCGGCATGGGTGGGTTGGACTGAAGGGTCTGTTTCCGTGCTGTACATTCTGTGACTCTATAAGTGGGATGTTAAGTGGAGATCGGAGAGGTATTAAACGAACATCTTTCATCAGTTTTTATTCAGGAAAAGGAGAATATTATAGAGGAGAAGAATAAGATACGAGATATTAGACTAGAAAGGATCGAGGTTAGGAAGGAAGAGGTGTTATCAATTCTAGGAGTGAAAGTAGACAAGTTCCCTGGGCTGGATGGGATTTATCAGAGGATTCTCTGGGAAGCTGGGGAGGAGATGGGAGGAAATAGCAGAGCCTTTGGCCTTGATCTTTGAGTAGTCATTGTCTACAGGTTTAGTACCAGAGGACTGGAGGAGTACAAATGTTGTGCCCTTGTTCAAGGCGGCAGTAGAGATGACCCAGGTAATTATAGACCAGTGAGCCTTACTTCTGTTGTAGGAAGAATTTTGGAAAGGCTTATAAGAGATAGGATTCATAATCATCTAGCAAGCAACAATTTGATTTTAGATAGTCAACATGGTTTCGTCAAGGGCAGGCCGTGTCTCACAAACCTCATTGAGTTTTTTAAGAAGGTGACCAAGCATGTAGATGAGGTTAGGGCAGTTGACATGGTGTACATGGACTTCAGTAAAGCCTTTGATAAGGTTCCACATGGTAGGCTGTTGGAGAAAATGCAGAGGCGTGGAATTGATGGTGATTTAGTGATTTGGATTAGAAACTGGATTTCTGAAAGAAGGTAGTGAGTGGTGGTTGATGAAAATATTCAACCTGCAGTCCGGTTACTAGTGGTGTGCCACAAGATGTGTTTTAGGACCACTGCCGTTTGGCATTTTTATAAATGACTTAGACGCAGACATAGGTGGATCGGTTAGTAAATTTGCAGATAACACTAAAGTTAATGGAGTAGTGGACAGTTTGGAAGAATGTTACAGATTTCAGGGGGATTTGGACAAACTGCAGAATCGGGCTGATGCACTTTGGGAAGAATAACAGGAAGGCAGAGGACTTGGTAGTGTGGATGTGCAAAGTGATCTTAGAGTCCATGTACATAGATCTCTGAAAGTTGCCACCCAGGCTTCTCGTGCTGTTAAGAAGGCATACGGTGTGTTAGGCTTCATTGGTAGAGGGATCGAGATCCGGAGCTGCAATGTCATGCTGCAACTATATAAAACGCTAACATGGCTGCACTTGGAATATTGTGTACAGTTCTGGTCGTCCCATTACAGGAGGATGTGGAAGCATTGGAAAAGTTGCAGAGGAGATTTACCAGGATGTTGCCTGGTCTGGAGGGAAGCTCTTATGAGGAAAGCTCTTTGGTCTGTTCTCATTGGAAAAAAGGCGGCTAAGAGGGGATTTGATAAAGACATACAAGATGATCAGAGGATTAGATAGGGTAGACAGTGAAAGTCTTTTTCCTAGGATGATGCCCTCAACTTGTACGAGGGGACATAATTATAAACTGAGGGGTGATAGATTTCAAAGAGATGTCAAAGGCAGGTTCTTTACGCAGAGAGTGGTAAGGGCATGGAATGCCCTGCCTGCCAATGTAGTTAACTCAGCCACATTACGGAGATTTAAACAATCCTTGGATAAGCACATACATGATGATGGGATAGTGTAGGGGGATGAGCTGAGACTAGTTCACAGGTTGGGGCAGCATTGAGAGCTGAAGGGCCTGTTCTGCGTTGTATTGTTCTATGTTCTACTGTGGTAGTTAGCCTTCTCCCAATTTAATATTTTCACCTGAGGTCTACTCTTGCCCTTACCCATAAGTAGCTTAAAACTTACAGAACTATTTCACTATTCCCAAAATGCTCCCCCACAGAAACACTAATCACCTGGCCAGTTAATTCCCCAATACTAGGTCTAGTATGGCCCCTTTCTTACTTGGACTACTTACATATTGTTTTGGTGCTCACACACATTCTCCCACCATGTCAATACAGAGGAAGTTATCATTATCCACTGCAACAACACTGCTGTTTTTACATTTTTCCATAATCTGCCTACATATCTGTTCCTCTATCACCCAGTAGTCGTTGGGAGGCTTGTATTACAACCCCAGAGTGATTGCAGCTTTCCTGTTTCTGAGCTCTACCCATATGGCCTTGCTGGAGGAGCCCTCATTACAGCTGTGATATTTTCCATCATCAGTTTCGCAATTCCCTCACTTCTTCTCTCTCTCTCGTCATGCTTGCCTGAAAATCAAAATCCTGGAGCGTCAAGCTGCAAGTCGTGTCCCTCTGTCAACTAACATTGTTACAGCATTTTAAAAGGCCAAAAGTAGTCAAAGTAGTCAAACTCCATGTCTGAAATATTTGAGATTGTGAATTTACCTTCAGGAGTGAGTTTAGGCTCATATGCTTTCCTCTTCTTTTGTTTTTCTCTTTTTCTCATTTTTTTGGCAACTGTAAATAAGAATTAAATCAAGTCTCATACTTGGTAAAATTATGAATTTTGATTTAGTCAGTTACAGTCAAGATTACTATAATGAACAGCAAAAAAACAAATCAAATGACAATGCAGGATTGTAGGCATAAGCAGAACATGAAATAGTCAGAAACAATGTACATAGCAAGCAAAGCAGAGAAATATCACAGCACAAACATATGAACTATTCTTAGTCAGAAGGAATATTATATAAACCTGTTTGGAGTCAGGCATGATTCGTAGCACTTTATCCATACTGGCTAGCTACTGAGTCATCATGCTTTTTGAAACATCAGAATTTAATAATCTTTGCAAAAAAAAACATAAGGCTCACATACTTTTAAAACTTGTATGTGACGGTTTTGACCCTGATAGTACAAGTGCAAGCCTTCTTAAGTTCACTGGCATCCCAATATCTAAACATCTTATTTGCCATAAAATTATATACCACAGAAAGTTATAATTTGGTTCATCATACTCAGCCAAGTTTTAGTTATGTAAACGATTGCATTTGACTGCTCTTTCCCCACAGCCTAACAGATGTGCTTGGCACATTTCCTACTGAATAATGGCATAAACCAGAGATGTGGGCGGCACGATGGCACAGTGGTTAGCACAAGTTCCATTAAGTATGGATGCATTTACAATAATGATTCTGCATTCTCCAAAGTTTAGAATAATTAAAGGTGACCTCATGGAAGTTTACAAAATTCTACACAGCTAGACATGGGAGAAGTAATGTTTTCCCTTACTTGGTGGTGGGGTGCCCCAGAACCAGGGGACAGTCTCTTAATAAGGAGTAAGCCAACTAGAATTGAGATGAGAAGGAATTTCTTCATTCAGAGGGTACTAAATCTTTAGGATGGTATGACATGAGGCAAGAGGGAGCCAAAATTAATTGGAAGCGGAGGTCACCAGGAAAGACATTGGAGCAGCAATCACAAGAGTTTCTGTGACGCACAACAGAAATTCATTTTAAGGAAGAATAATCAATGTAAGGGGAGGACAAGGCAACCATGGTTGACAATGGACAGAGACAACATTAATGCAAAATAAAAGTTGGTAGTTAGGAAAGGTAACATTAGCATTCATGTAAAGAGGACAAGAATACAAGAGTAGAAATGCATTGCTGGGGCTGTATAAGATTCTGGTCAGATCATATTTTTAATATTGACAGCAGTTTTGGGAACTGTATCGAAGAAAGTGTGGACTGGCAATGGAGGGGGTCCAGAGGTTTACAAGGGCTTGTCATTGGAGATGGGGTTGCGGTCTAGGTCTATACTCCATGCGGTTTAGAAGGATTTTGGGTGGTTTGGTTAGGGGAGATCTCATCAAGACTTACAGAATACTGAGGCCTCAGAGTGAAGGGACAGCCCGTAGAACTGAGATAGAGAGTAATTTCTTCAGCCAGAGGGTGGTTAGTCTCTGGAATTTACCGCAGAAGGCTGTAGAGATAATGCTCATAGCATTCAAAACAAGGTAGATGAGTTAACGGCAAAAATCATCGCAAAGGAGTATGATTTAGTAGCCTTTACGGAGACACGGTTGCAGGATGACCATGATGGGAATTAAATATCCAGAAGTATCAGACTATTTAGAAGGACAGGTGAAAAGGTAAGGGAGGTGGTGTAGCTTTGATATTTAAAGGATGACATTACAGCAGTAGAGAGAGATGATACAGGTTCAACAGAGAATAACGCTGAATCCAATTGAGTGGAAATTAGAAATTCTAAGAAGAAATTGGTGGGCGGCACGGTGGCACAGTGGTTAGCACTGCTGCCTCACAGCGCCGGAGACCCGGGTTCAATTCCCGCCTCAGGCGACTGACTGTGTGGAGTGTGCACGTTCTCCCCGTGCCTGCGTGGGTTTCCTCCGGGTGCTCCGGTTTCCTCCCACAGTCACAAAGATGTGCAGGTCAGGTGAATTTGGCCATGCTAAATTGCCCGTAGTGTTAGGTAAGGGGTAGATGTAGATGTAGGGGTATGGGTGGGTTACGCTTCGGCGGGGCAGTGTGGACTTGTTGGGCCGAAGGGCCTGTTTCCACACTGTAAGTAATCTAATCTAATCTAATCTAATTGGATAGGCGTAGTCAATAGGCCACCAAACAATAACAAACACATTGGAGTGGCCAATTAATGATTAAATACCTAATGCCTGTAAAAATGGCACAGCAACTATCATGGAGGATTTTAATCTATGTATCAACTGGTTGAACCAGGTTGGTCAAGGCAGCCTCAAGGAGGAGTTCATTGAATGTATCCATAATAGTTTCCACCAATAGTATGCAATGGAACAAGCCATCCTAGGTCCGGGGTAATGAGACAGGAATAATTAATGATCTCATAGTGAGGGATCCTCTTGGAAGGAGCGGTCACAGAGCGGTTGAATTTAGAATATAGATGGAACGTGAGAAGATAAAATCCAATACCAGGGTCCTGTGCTAAAACAAAGAAGGCTACAACAAGATAAGGGAGGAGTTGGCTACAGTAGACTGGAACTAAAGACTATATGATGGGACAACTGAGGAACAGTGGAGGACTTTCAAAGCAGTTCTTAAAGTGCTCAGTGAAAGTATATACCAGAGAAAAAGAAGCACTGTAGGAAAGGGATAATCTACCATGATGTCGAAGGAAATAAGAGACACTACCAAATGAAAAGATAAGGCATATGAAGTGGGAAAGACCAGTGGAAAACTAGAAGATTGGGAAAACTTTAAAGGTCAACAGAAAGCCACAAAAAAGCTATAAAGAAAACGAAGATAGATTATAAGAGTAAACTAGCTCAGAATATGAAGGCAGATAGCAAAGGTTTCTACAAATATATAAAACAATGTGGCGAACAATGTGAACACTGGTCCTTTAGAGGACGAAAAGGTGAATTTAATAACTGGAAATGGAGACAGCCAAGGCACTGAACAGTCTTCACAGTGGAGGACACAGATAACATGCCAGTAACTGATGACAAGGAGATAAAGATAAGTAAGGACCTAGAAACCATCATGGAGTGTCATTTGGGCAAACTAATGGAGCTAAAGTCTCCTAGCCTGGATGAAATGCATCCCAGGGTACTAAAAAAAATGATGGGAGAAATAGCAAATGCACTCGTAATTTTCCAAAATTCGCTGGATTCTGGGGCAGTTCCAGCAAATCAGAAAACAGCAAGTGCGATATCACTGTTTAAAAAGAGGTAGACAAAAGATGGGGAATTATAGGCTGGTTAGTGGAAAAATGCTTCAATCAAGGAAGAAATAGCAAAATATCTCGATAGAAATTGTCCCATTGGATAGATGCAGCATGGGTTCATGAAAGGCAGGTCATGTTTTACTAATCTACTGGACTTCTATGAAGACATTATGAGTGCGGTGGACAACAGGGACCCGGTATATGTGGTGTATCTAGATTTCTAAAAAGCATTCAACAAGGTGTGGCATAAGATAAAGATGCACGGTTTTATGGGCAATATATTAGCATGGATAGAGGATTGGTTAACTAATAGGAAACAAACAGTGCGGATAATGGAGTGCATTGCTGGTTGGCGAAGAATGCTGTGCATCAGGGATCAGTGTTGGGACCGCAATTGTTCACAATTTACACAGGTGACTGAGAGTTGGGGACTATGTGTATTGTGTCAAAGTTAGATGACACTAAGATAGGTGCAGGGGTAAAAGTAGGGGAATGGGTCTGGGTGGGTGCGCTTCGGCGGGTCGGTGTGGACTTGTTGGGCCGAAGGGCCTGCTTCCACACTAAGTAATCTAATCTAATGTAATCAGTCCACATTAGAACCAACGACATTGGAAGGGAAAAGGTTGAGATTCTGAAGGGAGATTACAGAGAGTTAGGCAGAAATTTAAAAAGGAGGTCCTCAAGGGTAGTAATATCTGAATTATTCCCAGTGCTACGAGCTAGTGAGGGCAGGAATAGGATAGAGCAGATGAATGCATGGCTGAGGAGCTGGTGTATGGGAGAAGGATTCACATTATTGGATAAATGGAATCTCTTTTGGGGTACAAGTGACCTGTACAAGAAGGACGGATTGCACCTAAATTGGAAGGGGACTAATATACTGGCAGGGAAATTTGTTAGAACTGCTTAGGAGGATTTAAACTAGTAAGGTGGCAGGGTGGGACCCAGGGAGATAGTGAGGAAAGAGATTGATCAGAGATGGGTACAGCTGAGAACAGAAGTGAGTCAAACAGTCAGGGACAATGTAGGACTAATAAATTAAACTGCATTTTTTTCAATGCAAGGAGCCTAACAGAGAAGGCAGATGAACTCAGGGCATGGTTAGGAACATGGGACTGGGATATCATAGCAATTATGGAAACATGGCTCAGGGACGGGCAGGACTGGCAGCTTACTGTTCCAGGATACAAATGCTACAGGAAGGATAGAAAGGGAGGCAAGAGAGGAGGGGGAGTGGCATTTTTGATAAGGGAAAGCATTACAGCTGCGCTGAGGGAGGATATTCCCGGAAATACATCCAGGAAAATTATTTGGGTGGAACTGAGAAATAAGAAAGGGATGATCATCTTATTGGGATTGTATTATAGACCCCCCAATAGTCAGAGGGAAATTGAGAAACAAACTTGTAAGGAGATCTCAGCTATCTGTAAGAATAATAGGGTGGTTACAGTAAGGGATTTTAAACTTTCCAAACATCGACTGGGACTGCCATAGTGTTAAAGGTTTAGATGGAGAGGAATTTCTTAAGTGTGTACAAGACAATTTTCTGGTTCAGTATGTGGATGT
Organism: Chiloscyllium punctatum; assembly: GCF_047496795.1. Taxonomy (NCBI): domain Eukaryota; kingdom Metazoa; phylum Chordata; class Chondrichthyes; order Orectolobiformes; family Hemiscylliidae; genus Chiloscyllium; species Chiloscyllium punctatum. The sequence continues at coordinate 613,975 of NC_092740.1, forward strand.
ACCTACTAGAGAAGGTGCAAAACTTGACTTACACTTGGGAAATAAGGCAGGGCAGGTGACTGAGGTGTCAGTGGGGGAGCACTTTGAGGCCAGTGACCATAATTCTATTCGTTTTAAAATAGTGATGGAAAAGGATAGACCAAATCTAAAAGTTGAAGTTCTAAATTGGAGAAAGGCTAATTTCGACGGGATTAGGGAAGAACTTTCAAAAGCTGATTGGGTGCAGATATTCACAGATAAAGGGACGGCTGGAAAATGGGAAGCCTTCAGAAATAAGATAACAAGAATCCAGAGAAAGTATATTCCTGTCAGGGTGAAAGGGAAGGCTGGTAAGTGTAGGGAAGGCTGGTAAGTGTAGGGAATGCTGGATGACTAAAGAAATTTAGGGTTTGGTTAAGACAAAGGAGGAAGCATATGTCAGGTATAGACAGGATAGATTGAGTGAATCCTTAGAAGAGTATAAAGGAAGTAGGAGTATACTTAAGAGGGAAATCAAGAGGGCAAAACGGGAACATGAGATGCTTTGGCAAATAGAATTAAGGAGAATCCAAATGATTTTTACAAATATATTAAGGACAAAAGGGTAACTAGGGAGAGAATAGGGCCCCTCAAAGATCAGCAAGGCGGCCTTTGTGTGGAGCCACAGAAAGTGGGGGAGATACTAAATGAATATTTTGCATCAGTATTTACTGTTGAAAAGGATATGGAAGATATAGACTGTAGGGAAATAGATGGTGACATTTTGCAAAATGTCCAGATTACTGAGGAGGAAGCGCTGGATGTCTTGAAATGACAAAAGATGGATAAATCCACAGGACCTGATCAGGTGTACCCAAGAACTCTGTGGGAAGCTAGAGAAGTGATTGCTGGGCCTCTTGCTGAGATATTTGTATCATCGATAGTCACAGGTGAGGTGCCGGAAGACTAGAGGCTGGCAAACGTGGTGCCACTGTTTAAGAAGGGCGGTAAAGACAAGCCAGGGAACTATAGACCGGTGAGCCTGACCTCAATGACGGGCAGGTTGATGGAGGGAATCCTGAGGGAAAGCATGTACATGTATTTGGAAAGGCAAGGACTGATTCGGATAATCAACATGGCTTTGTGCGTGGGAAATCATGTCACACAAACTTGATTGAGTCTTTTGAAGTAACAAAGAAGATTGATGAGAGCAGAGCAGTAGATGTGATCTATAGGGACTTCAGTAAGGCGTTCGACAAGGTTCCCCATGAGAGACTGATTAGCAACGTTAGATCTCATGGAATAGAGGGAAAACTAGCCAGTTGGATACAGAACTGGCTTAAAGGCAGAAGACAGAGGGTGGTGGTGGAGGGTTGTTTTTCAGACTGGAGGCCTGTGACCAGTGGAGTGCCACAAGGATCAGTGCTGGGCCCTCTACGTTTTGTCATTTACATAAATGATTTGGATGCAAGCATAAGAAGTACAGTAAGTAAGTTTGCAGATGACACCAAAATTGGAGGTGTAGTGGACAGCGAAGAGGGTTACCTCAGATTACAACAGGATCCAGATCAGATGGGCCAATGGGCTGAGAAATGGCAGAAGGAGTTTAATTCAGATAAATGCGAGGTGCTGCATTTTGGTAAAGCAAATCTTAGCAGGACTTACCATTAAGTGTATAAGGTCCTACAGAGTGTTGCTCAACAAAGAGACCTTGGAGTGCAGATTCATAGCTCCTTGAAAGTGGAGTCGCAGGTAAATAGGATAGTGAAGGCGACATTTGGTATACTTTCCTTTATTGGTCAGAGTATTGAGTACAGGAGTTGGGAGGTCATGTTGCGGCTGTACAGGACATTGGTTAGGCCACTGTTGGAATATTGCGTACAATTCTGGTCTCCTTCCTATCGGAAAGAGGTTGTGAAACTTGAAAGGGTTCAGAAAAGATTTACAAGGATGTTGCCAGGGTTGGAGGATCTGAGCTATAGGGAGAGGCTGAACAGGCTGGGGCTGTATTCCTGCAGCATCGGAGGCGGAGGGTTGACTTTAGAGGTTTACAAAATTATGAGGGGCATGGATAGGATAAATAGACAGTTTTTTCCCTAAAGTCAAGAACTAGAGGGCATAGATTTAGGGTGAGAGGGGAAAGGTATAAAAGAGACCTAAGGGGCAACTTTTTCACGCAGAGGGTGGTACGTGTATGGAATGAGCTGCCAGAGGATGTGGTGAAGGCTGGTCCAATTGCAACATTTAAGAGGCATTTGGATGGGTATATGAATAGGAAGGGTTTGGAGGGATATGGGCCGGGTGCTGGCAGGTGGGATTAGATTGGGTCGGGATATCTGGTCGACATGGACAGGTTGGACCAAAGAGTCTGTTTCCATGCTGTACATCTCTGTGACTTTAAGTTAGTGAGGCACAACCTCCCCTGCTCAAATCCATGCTGATTATCACTTCTAAACACTTCTAGATCTGGTCACACAAAACCTTTTCCAATAATTTTCCTTATCATTGACATGAAACTCACAAGCCTGTAATTTCCTGGATTATCCTTCTTACCATTTTTAAACATTGGGACACATAATGAGATATATAACATATGATGTTTAAATAAATTTTGCAAATTGGAATCTTAGAATACTAGTGGATAATCAAGAATGACTATCCAGAAAGAAGCAATTCCATTATGAGTTAGTAAATTACCAATCTCACTAAAATGCTCCTTTTTGAGGAGGAGCTGAAGCAGTAGCATGCAGGAGAAACCTTCTACTAGAAAGAAAAGGCTGACAGTGATGCTCAGTGCAACAGAGCAAAATACACCTGGTGCTAGAGATCTCAAAGATCGTGTGGAGGGCTGTTGAATGTGGCAACAGGACATTGACAGGATGCAAAACTGGGCTGATAAGTGGCAGATGGAGTTTAACCTGGAAAAAGTGTCAATTCATTCACTTGGGAAGGTCAAATCTGAATGCAGAACACAGGGTTAAAGGCAGGATTCTTGGCAGTATGGAGGAACAGAGGGATCTTGGGGTCCATGTCTATAGGTCCCTCAAAGTTCCCACTTAGGTTAATAGGGTTGTTAAGGCATATGGTGTGTTGGCTTTCATTAGCAGGGGAATTGAATTTAAGAGTCACAGGGTTATGCTACAGCTCTATGCAGTCCTGGTTAGATCACACTTGAAACATTGTGCTCAGTTCTAGTCACCTCATCATGGGAAAGATGTGGAAGCTTTAGAGAGGGGGCCCAGAGGAGATTTACCAGGATGCTGCCTGGACTGGAGAGCATGTCTTATGAAGAAAAGTTAAGGGAGCTAGGGCTTTTCTCATTGGAGCGAAGGTGATGAGAGGCATAGATAGACTGGGTAGACACAGACTTTTCCCCCACAGCAGAAATGGCTATCATGAGGGGGCATAATCTTAAGATCATTGGAGGAAGGTTTAGGGGAGATGTCAGAGGTAGGTTCTTTACAGAGTGGTGGGTGTGTGGAATATACTGCCAGCAGTAGGCAAAAGTGAGTACTGCAGATGCTGGAGGTTAGAGTCAAGAGTGTGGTGCACTATCTGCACCACCCTCCCCTTTGACCTATCACCTTTACCCCCACCTCCATCATCTACTGCACGCTCGGCTACCTTTCCCAAAACCCTACCCCCTCCCAGAGGCTCCCAGCCTCATTCCTGATGAAGGGCTTTTGCCTGAAATATCAATTTTCCTGCTTCTTGGATGCCACCTGACCTACTGTGCTTTGCTAGCACCACACTCTTGCCAGCAGTAGTAGAGTCAGATACATTAGGGACATTTAAGCGACTCTTGGATTGGCATGGTAGTACAATGAAGGATATGTAGTTTAGTTTGATTTTTCAGCAGGGTAGAAGGCCGGCACCACATGAAGGGCCAAAGGGCCTGTACTGTGCTATACTGTCCTATGTCCTAAAAGCAAAGCACTGACAAAACTCAGCAGATTTTTCACTGTGGAGAGAGAAAGAGCTAACTTTTTGAGGCTCAAGACACTTATTTTGAACTTAACAGGAACTGAAAACTGCATGTGGGGTCAACACAGGGCTTCATACAGGCTTGTTCCAAACCTGACATCATAGACATAAAGAATAGTATCATCTTTGTAAAAGGCAGGTGCAACTCAGTCTCATGCTAATGAAACAGCACTGCAGGTTGTTTCTGTGCATGAGCTCTCATTGCTTCCGTTACAGCAATGCCCAGAAAACACAGCTGGGTAGGCAAAAAGTAGGAAAAGTATGTGCAGCAAGTAGAAGTGTGGGAAAAGATCAGGGAAAGATGTCACACAACAAAAAGGTAAACAGTTATGGCAGTGTATGTAAAGAGAAATAGATCACAGAATCACAAGAGGAGACCATTCAATCCATCACAGCTACACCAGAGGTGGTGTTAATGGTAGGTCTTTTCCTGACTTTTCCTTCTCTTCATGTAAAACAAAGATTTCCAGCTTTCTTCAGTTCTGAAGTAGTCCCGCTGTGCTAGTCTAACACCAGACTGATTCCTGTGATGACAGAACTGAGGTATGCGAAGAGATGGAATGGTTAGGACTATACTCGCTAGAGCTTAGAAGAACGAGGAGGAATCGGAGAGAAATCTACAAAATTCTAACAGGAGGAGACAGGGCAGATGCAGAAGGATGGTCCAATAATAGGGGACTAGGCCATTTAGGACTGAGACGAGGAGCTAGCATTCTGATACCACCTTTGAGTCAACACATTATCAGGCAAGAGCCTTGTACACAAACACCCCTTTTTAACAGAATCACAGATGTGTACCTTTTCAGTTCTTGCTTGCCTATTTTTGTGTCAGCAAATTCAACAACCATACTTTAAATCCCTTTATCTAAATTATTCATACAATGCGTTAAATGTTGAGGCATCAGCATTGATTCTATGATACACCACTCATTGTACCTTGCTATAGTAAGAGACCATATATTTTTCATAGTTAGAACAAAAAACTGAAATGCAAATTGGACTGCTGGAATTGGAACACCAGAAACACACTTAACTTGATTATCAAAAGCTGTATTTACTGCTTAGCTGTGCAATGCAATATTGCTTTTTTAAGCAATAAAATGGAGAATTAGATTGGAGCAGCAGCAAGAACCTTTTAAGTTAGAGACATCCAGCAGTGTTACTCTAGGCGGTTACACAGTGTTTTAGTACTCTGCAGCTCAAAATGAGAGAGAAAAAGACATCTGAGCCTGCAAACAGAAAACCAGCATCGCCCACTCTGAGTGGGGGAAAAGACAGATAAAATAAGAATCCTTGAAAGGATTCATACATGAAAACGACAGACATTCACTTGATCAAAGAATGCCTCTCATGCTGCAGACAACAGCATGGCATCATTGCTAAAATCAAAAGGGCTGAAAGAAAATAACTTTTCACCTCATGATCCAGACTTCTGATCCTCGGAATTTTGGTTACTGGCAATTCTTTTTCCAGCTACAGTATGGACATTAAACCTTTTGTCAATGTGTTTTGATTGTGTGTATGATTTAGGGTTTTGAAGGGCTTTAATGTAAATTGCATAGATTAGAAATATTTTCACTGTTCTAGTTAAAGTGATGAGATGTCATAAGTGGTTACTTTTGTGTGAATTGCTTTTTCCTTCGTAGCAATCAGGTAATCAAATTGGTCATTCTGGTGGCCTTATTGGGATACTATAAGTTTACGCAAAATGTAACAGCTTGTGCAACAATGGATCGTGATTATCAGTGCACTCCTCCTAGTAAATTCATGACACCAACTGAATGCTTACAAGCAGTCTGTCAATCTCTAAGATGTTAAACTCGACAAGCTAAGCTCGAACTTTCTGCAATAACTTTCAATGCAGATCCTTATCAAAGGCCTTATTGCAAAATCTTATTGCAAATAATTTTGCATTCAGATGAAGCTGCTTCAAATTTTACACTTTTACCATTTTTCACTAATTTGTCTTCATTCAGTGAAATCAACATACATTGATTCATTTTCTCTAACTTAATGTTCTCACCTGCTCCATCACCATTGCTTGTCCAAACTTTTTCTACCTCTTGTTTCAGTTATTTGATTTGCTAGGATCAAGTCACAGCTGGTTCTAGTAAAATGTGTCCCAACAGATCATCCCCCTCACTCCTTGCCTCACACAGCAAGTATTTGAAATTCCAACAAATGACTGACAATTAATTAAAAGCTTTGAAAGAAAATTGGTCCAAATAGACCCTGTAGCAGTAAATGTTTTACAATTTTAAATCGCCTTATCCATCTCAGTTGATGAACTCCACAATGTCAGTAAAGGGTCTACAAAGCCACAATTTAAATATCCAGCGCAAGTGTACTTTTGGTGACAAATGAGTTGCAACATAAAAATTAAAGTCTGCCCATTTCTATAAATTCTGATTTATTTGATTGTCAAGAAATGCACTCTTACTATCACTGAGACTGGGAGGGGGGGAGTCCTCCTCCGATCCAGGGCTACACTCCCGATATCTGCTTCCTGAGCTACGTCTGCCTTCAACAGAATAGTTGCTTCTTCGTATTTCATTTAGAATCCGACGGTCGTGTTCTTCACATTCCCAGGCTTTATCCACTCCTCTGTCTTTCTTGTGCCTCTTCCTGGAAGCTGAAAGTAGAGATTTCATATTAGCATTTAATCATTTTGTAAAGATTCTTTTGTAGTGCCTGCTTTTGGAAACTACAGCCATGAGTCAATATTTTTAATGCTTTTATAGTTAAACGCAATGTGATTTGGCAACTCAACCAAACCAATCCATGATAGGTATGTATCTTTCAAATGATAAATTTGTTTGTAATGACACAATATTACCCAACCTATGTGTTACTATTTTTTAAAATAGTTACCTTGCATTTTATTGTAAGAGTTTCTTAGGATGTTCAACTGCAATTTGCATATTTATAGGATTGTTGTCACCCTCAATAAGCTGACTTCTTGGACGGTTGTAATCCATTTGATGTATGGACACCCACAATATTGTTCTGGAGTAGGTTCCAGAAAGTTGACCACCACTATTCAATAACAAGATGCAAGGATGGCAGAGCTTAGATCTAATGCACTGGCTTTGGAATCACCTTGTTGTCTACTGTAAGCTGCTTTGTAATTTGACACACAAGTTATCATAGAATCACACAGTACAAAGGACATCTTTCCACCCAGTACGCCCATGTCTATTTCCCACTTTCTAGCATTTAGCCCATAGCCTTGAGTGTTATGACTTTTGAAAGGTTGTGATGTTTCCCACCTCAACCATCCTCCCAGGCAGTATATTCCAGACTCTCATCACCTTCTGGGTGAAAGAAGTGTTCAAAGTCCCCTTTAAGTCTCCTGCCTTTAATCCTAAAACTGTGCCCCCTTGTACTGAGCCATCAATGAAAAGGGAACTGCTGTTTTCTATGCTCAACATAATCTTACACATCCCTATCAGGTTCCCCCCACAACCTCTTTTGCACCAAAGCAAACAAGCAAAGCACTTCCAAACTCTTCTTTTTAAACTAAGATATTCCATCCCAGGCAGCACCTTGGGGAATCTCCTCTGCAATCCTTCCAGTACAATGACATCCCGCCTATGACCAGAAATGCATGTAATATATTCCAGGTTTGTGGAATGTTCCTCAGGAGGTTGGTGTGACACGATGGGCTGAATGGCTTGCTTCCACGCTGTAGAGATTCATGATTCTATTCTCTTCACCCTCCTTAAAATATGGAACCATATTAGCTGCCCTCTGACACTTCCGTGGCTAGAAAGAATTGAAAATTTGGGCCAGGGGACCGGTGATTTCCTCCCTTGTCACCCACTTATAGCCTGATGTACAACTCATCCTTGGAGATATATTCACTTTTAAATCCAATAAAACACTGGATATCTTTGAACATTTGGGACTGGATAAGACAACTTGGGAATATACAAGGAACAAAGGGAGCAAACAACATTGTCCCTGGAGTTGTCTAGGAAGTGCAGGCGGAACTTAAAGCAATTAAGAAAGCAAAGAGGGGGCATGAAAAGAGCACCAGCTGGCAAGATTAGAGGGGATCCCAAGATGTTCTACAAGCCCATCACGGGGAAGGGAAAAAAACACAGGGAAAGGATAGGGACCCAGGGGGCAATCTGTGCATGGAGCTGAAGGTTATTGATTGAGAGTTTTAAATTAGCACTCCATATCGGTCTTTACTCAGGAAAAGGGGGATGTAGGTACAAATTTGGGAAGAGGCATTGAGAGGTTCTTGAACAGGATGTTCAATTGCAGTTGAACATCCTAAGAAACTCTTACAATAAAATGCAAGGTAACTATTTTAAAAAATAGTAACACACAGGTTGGGTAATATTGTGTCATTACAAACAAATTTATCATTTGAAAGATACATTCCTATCATGGATTGGTTTGGATGAGTTGCCAAACCACATTGATCACAGGGAGCAAGAAGGCATTGTAGGTTTTGGTGGGTTTAAAAGTGGACATATCTCCAGTGAGCCACCATGCCTCATTGAAATGTTCTGCGAGAGATTTACCCTCAAACCACAGTTCGGAGTTTACTTTAACCCAGACTTGCCTTATTTAAATAAAATCAGCCTTGCCCCAATCTGAAACCCTTTTTGGCAGACCATCTTTTTCCTTTTCCATAGCAAATTTAAGTAGAATGGTGTTATGGGCACTGCTGATAAAATGCTCCCCCATTGCCACCTCAAACATGTCTGGCTTCATTCCCCAAAATTAAGTCCAGCTCTACACTGCCCTTAGTAGAATCACCACATTTTGATATAAAAATCTTTTCTGAACATATTTCAAGAAATGTGCCACCTTGAGACTCTTTATACCATGATTATCTCAATTAATGTTGAAGAAGTTGAAGTTCCGTAATGTAATTACCACATTGATCATTTTATATGCCTCAGTGAATTGACTGCATGGCTGCTCAATTGCTCGCAGATTATTTGGGGGCTTCTAATATAGGCCTAACAACACGACTGTTTTTTTAAATTCTTAAGCTCTATCCATAAGGCCTCATTTGACATACTGTACCTTTAACTAATTATGCAATACCACGCCTTTTCCGAGTTCTTATACCTCAGAGGGCTGAGTTTCTAGTCCTTCCCATCCCTCAATCACATTTATGTGACGCAACATAATCACAATTCCATTTGTCATCCACACCATAAGGTATCAACCAAGCAACTTTGGGTCTGGAGTCACATACAGGGAAAACAAGGCAAGGATCAGATTTCCTTCTGTAGAGGAAATATCTGATGGAACTTTACAATAGTTGTCCATTAACTCTTAACTACAGATTTATTTTGGGATTTGGAACCACGGCCCACAAACATTACTTAGGTCACTGGATTACTAGTCCAATGATAATACCACTAAAAGATAAAGAGATTAAGGAGCATGGAGAGAAAGTGAGTGTGGGATACTGAAATTGCATGATCAGTCACGATCATATTGAATGGTGGCGGGGGCCAAATGGCCTACTCCTGGACCTATTTTCTATGCTTCTATAATATCTGCCTGTTCTTATCTTGAATAATCAAATGTTTTAATCGGACGATTTTCTCAAAGTTATTCCTCAAGTCTCTTCTAAAACTAAATGTTTTTCCATTCCTTACACTCCCCGCCAGCCTAGATCTCTAGTGTCAAAATACCTTTTATTAATTTTTATTGCTATTCTATTTTCCAAGCTTACTCAAACAGTAAGGATACTTACATTCAAAGTCACTGTCATTATCACCCTCATCTGAGCTGATTTCTGCATAGTTTGGCTTTTCCTTCACCGTACTGCGTTTCCGTTTGTTCATTTTGACACGCTCACAAAGTGGCATTGTAGATTCTATCTCAGCGAGGAGATCAGGGGGCAGTTCCTTCAACACAGATTGATCAATACCACCTGCAATGATACAGCATCAAATGGTGTTAAAATTAATTTTAAATACCTAAAGTTACCTGATGATCAATTCAGAGCTGTTGAAAACAGGCTTTACAGTATTGAAGCCGACTAGCTGACCCTGTTCATGTCACTCCACCTACACAATTTAAATCATTTATTGTGGTTTAATAGAGCATTTATTCTAGAGAAACACATCAGACAATCCACAAAGCATGATTTACAGTGTACTTCAATTGTGAATCTCTTACTAGAAGTAGCAATGAGACTATTTCACAGGTGTCAGGAATTAACAATTAACTTTTCCAGCTGTTAGCAGAGGGCTCGTGATGCAGTGGTAGCATGCCAGCCTCTGAGGTGGGTCTGGGTTCAATTCCCATCTGCTCCAGATGTAATAACATCTCTGAACAGGGTGATTAGAGAATATTCAACAGATATAGATTATTAGCCAACCTAAAGGAACTTGAAGACTATCTCCTCAAAATTCAGTCATCCCCTTCTCCAGCTGAACTACTTGTGAGACACAGCCTTAAACAAATCATCTCTAAAGTGGTTTCGAAACATATGGTTTTTCAAAATGGTTGGAAGAGTACTTGGATACAAACTGCTTTGAATAACATATTCCATTGTCACACCTGATTGGGACTGAAGCATAATCAAAAGGTAGGTAGACTAATTCCAAAATAGGAGAATTGGCATGTTCAATTTTGAAATCAAAAAATGTCTTCGAAGACAAAGTATTATGGAGCCAGATCAATGGCATTAAAGGTACAGATCAGCAATCATTTGATTGAATGAAGAACATTCAGTCCTGAATTCTTATCTGAAGAGAGGTGGCTGCTCAAAGCTATTGATTTTGTACTGATCGGTTCTAACTTGAGTCGCAGTTTTCAAATTATCACAACTTTTGCTAACAGAGAAAAGGATGTGATTGATTGGCAAGTCTACTGAAATTGAATTGTTGGCATGAACAAAACAATGGGGAGAGAATGGCCACAAGCTCCTTGGTCGTTTACAAAAACTGCAAGGCTTGAATGTATTTATTTTGTTTCCAAAGTACAGACCCTATTCCTCGAGTGAGGCCTATATTGTTTCTAGCAGGTACAAATAAGCAACACAAGTTTGACCTTATTGCAGTGAGTGCTTGCAACCAATGGGTAAGAAAGTTTAAATATCTTTGGTATAAATCCGATTTTGTTATGGCCGGTATTTAGCTAAAAATCTTCATTTAATTTTTGAAGTTCCCAGCCTTAAGCAGAGTTTTAACAAGGCAAAGGAAGAGCAACTGAACTTAATTCAAAGAAGCAACTTGAACCAGGAATCACAGGTTACGGGGAAAGTGCATAGATGGACATGAGGAATGTCAAGGAGAAAGTGAGGACTACAGATGCTGGAGATCAGAGCTGAAAATGTGTTGCTGGAAAAGCGCAGGTCAGGCAGCATCCAAGGAGCAGGAGAATTGACGTTTTGGGCATGAGCCCTGCTTCAGGGCCATTCCTGAAGCAGGGCTCATGCCCGAAATGAGGAATGTCAAATCAACAATGACCCTACTGAATGGTGCCTGAGGTTTGCGGGGTCGAACAGCCTACTCCCAGAGAGATTGGGATGGGGACGACAAGAGGGAGAGCGCGAGAAAGGCAAGGCCACCCAGAAAGCAGGAATACAGAAACCTTAGCTTTTCCAATTGTCCAATAAGCTGAGGTCATTTCAGCCTATTTCAATGACAGAATGATTTACAAAGTGGACATTGTGGTACAGGAAGCAATACAAGTAGAAAGAAAAATACAGTGGTAGTAAGGGGCAGTAGTCTGAGATTTAAAATGTTCTCTGAGGCAAAGAGCCAGAGTCCAAATGGCTGAGTTGCCTCACTGCCAGGGCTTAGACATTTGTTTAGGACTAGAGAAAATTTCTAGCGGGAGGGGGAGATTCTAGTCATTGTGGCCTATGTAGGTACAAGTGACATAGCCAGGAAAAGGAAAGAAAGGTTCTGCATAGTCAGTATGAAAAATGCATGGCATGTCTCAGACTGGTTGTGCTAAAGTCAGGCACAGGCACCAGAAGTTATCAGTGATGCTCAGATGCCTTAACAATAACATGGTAGGGTGGTGACAATACGCAAGTAGGAAGGAGGAGAGGTTCCTCATGCGTTTTGCTTCCAATCTCCATCCTTCACTCACATTTCACCTGATCCATCTCTGACTCTTTGCTTTCTTAACTCCATCGTTTTGACTCCTCAGGATAGGCCTTTCACTAATATCCATTACAAGCTCACCAGCTGCCAAAGTTAACTCCTTTCACCCCCTTCCCCGCAAGGATTCTATTTCATTTTCTCTGTTTCTCTATTTCACCTACTCTGATGATGCCACTTTCCACCCTCCAACCCACTGTCCTTTTTCCTCAAAGGATTCCACATTCCCAAGTGGTTGACAGAGTCTTCAGCCATGGTCAACCAATCTCTCATAGTTCTGCCCTCAATCTTTTCCCCTCCTTCCCAGAACAACTGCATAAAGTTCACCAAGGAGGAAGAAACCGACAACAAACTTGCATTCCTGGACGTCACAGTCCAAAGAACAGACAACAGAGAATTACAAACCTACATGTACAGAAAACCGACAAACAGTGACCAAATACTTAACTACACCAGCAACCATCCCAACACACACAAACTAAGCTGTATCAGAACTATTCCAAAAGCCACCTCACACTGCAGCACAGACGAACTTCTGAAAACAGAGGAGAACCACCTATACAACGTATTCAAGAAGAACGGATACTCAAAAAATACAGTCCCCAGATTCCTCAAGAACAAACCATGACAAGCAGACCTAACACAGCCAGAAACCCTAATCACCTTACCATACAAAGTAATTTCAGAAATGACAGCCAGACTGCTAAGACCCCTCGGAATCTAGTAGCACACAAACCCACCAACACTCTCAAACAAAAACTAACAAACTTAAAAGACCCAGTACAACCCATGGACAAAACCAACGTCATCTACAAAATTCCATGCAAGGACTGCCACAAACACTACGTAGGACAAACAGGAAGAAAGTTAGCCACCAGGATACATGAACACCAGCTTGCCACAAAAAGACATGACCCTCTCTCCCTCGTAGCCCTACACACGGATGAAATAAACCACCATTTTGACTGGGACAACACATCTATCCTGGGACAGACTAAGCAAAGACATGCCAGAGAATTCCTAGAGGCCTGGCACTCCAACCACAACACCATAAACAAACACACAGATCTAGATACCATCTATCAACCCCACAGAAAATGAACAGGAAATGACATCACCACAAACTCCAGGAACCCCATCCAGGACAAACATATAAATAGAAAGCAGGAGACAAGAGCTTGTCTTCACTTGGAGGTCACCACTGATGTTACCTAGCCAGGTAATGAAACTTCTGGATATCAAACCTACAGCTCAGCGAGCAAACCTACACCCTAAACTGGATTCCCCTTGTCCTGACTTTGCACTCCACTTCACTTTCAAAGGATCATCTGCCATTTCTAGTACTAGATATCACAACCAAACATATTAGATTAGATTAGATTAGATTAGATTACTTACAGTGTGGAAACAGGCCCTTCGGCCCAACAAGTCCACACCGCCCCGCCGAAGCGTAACCCACCCATACCCCTACGTCTATATCTACCCCTTACCTAACACTATGGGCAATTTAGCTCCCCTCCAATTTCAACATTCAGCAGGGGCTGCTCCCTCCAGAATACCTTGAACCATTTCTCCATCAGTCCTAACTTCTCCGAATGCGATCACAGAAGATGTAATACATACCCATTCATCTCCTCTCTGTCCAAGGCCCCAAACACACTTCAATGTGAAGCAGCATTTTAATTATACTTCCTTCATTTTAGTCGACTACATTTGTTGCTCACAATACAGACTGGGTGCCTGCTGTGTGAAACACCTCTGCTCTGTTCATAGGAATGACTGACCTCCGTGTTGCTTATTATTTCAATAAACCACCTTGCTCACATGTGAGCATTCCTATCTCAGGCTTACAGCAATGACCCAAAATAAAACAACGAAAGTTCAAGGAACAACACCTCAGTTTTCCACTTAGTCAAACTATAGCCTCGAGATCTCAACGCTGAATTCCATAACTTCAGAAACTGGTCTATTGTCTATTTTTCCTTACAGTCCCTGTCTTGTTTGCGTCTTGTTTACTCTGAACGTAAAAAACCCATTTGTCCCCCTTTCACAGCTCAGTTTGCATTTTACATCTCTTTTCCTCTTTCACCACCGTTGACAACCCCTTTATCTTTTACACCAGACTTCTACACCATCTATCCCCTGCTCTTCCTCTGCCTCAAAAACTATATAAAAGATTGCCAGCACCTTCCTGTTCTGAAGAAGAATCCAACCTTTCTCAAAACATTAATTCTGCTGCCAGACCTGTTGAGTTGCTCCAGCATTCTGTTTGTCATAGAGTTGGAGTCATACAGCACAGAAACAGACCCTTCGGTCTAACTCATCTATGCCAACCAGTCATCACATTGTGACCTAGTCCCATTTGCCAGCATTTGGCCTACATCTTCCTAAGCCTCTCTACTCGTGTACCCATCCAGGTGCCTTTTAAATGTTGTAATTGTATCACTTCCTCAGACAGCCTGTCCCATGAACGCACCACTCTGTGTGGAAAAAGGTACTCCTCGTGTCCTTTTTAAATCTTTCCCCTCTCACCTTAAACCCCTGTCCTCTAGCTTTGGACTCCCCTACCCTGGCAAAAGACATTGGCCATACATCCTATCCATGCCATGTCATCATTTTATTAACCTCTATACAGTCACCCCTCAGCTTTCAACATTCCAGGGTGAAAAGCCCCAGTCTATTTAGCAACTCCCTATAACTCAAACCCACAAGTCCCAGCAGCATCTTGTAAGTATTTTTTGCACCCTTTCATGTTTAACATCCTTTCTTCCTTTAGACCGGTGACCAGAATTGTATGTAGTATTCTAAAACATGGCCTCACCAAAGTCCGTATACAAAAGCAATATGATCTCTTAACTCCTATACTCAATATTCTGCCCCTGTCATTGAAGGAAGAAAGGTAATAGCCTAGTTGTAATGTCACTGGACCAATAATCCAGAATCCCAGGTTTAAATTAACTCTGCAGGAGAATCAGGAAACCAGAAGAGAATATTAGAAAGCAATAAGATTCCTGGTTACAAGATGTTAAGGAGGCATATGTGACACTTGCTTTCATCACTAATGGCAGAGGGTAGAAGAGCAAGGCGGTAAGTCTATAGTTGTATAGAGTATTGGTTAGACCACAACTAAAACTGTGTGCAGTTCTGGACACCTGATTAATTGAAGGGTGTGATAGCATTACAGGGGGTACAGAGGATGTCCACCATGAATTTGGCATATAAAAAAAAATTTTCTGAGCGAACATCAGTTCTGAGAAAAAGTCACTGGATCCAAAATGTTACCTGATTTCTCTCCACAGACCCTGTCAGACTGGCTGAGCTTTCTCGGCTATTTCAGTTTTTGTTTCACCAGGATATTGCCAGAGATGGAGAAACTGAGCTAGGAGTGACTGGATAGGCTTGGATTGTTTTCTTTAGAGCACTGATGATGGAAGGGGTGGGGTGGGGTGGGGTGGGGAAGGAGGAGGAAGAAGAGAGGAAACAGGCCTTCGGTCCAACAAGTCCACACCGACTCTCCGAAGAGTAACCCACCCATATATTTACCCCTGACTACTGCATCTGACCCTATGGACAATTCAGAATGGCCAATTCATCTGCCCTGCAGATCTTTGGATAGTGGGAGGAAACTGGAGCACCCTGAGGAAACCCATGCAGACACTGGGAGAATGTGCAAACTCCACACAGACAGTTGCCCGATGCGTGGTATGTATGCTGTGTAAATGTGATGGGCCAAAGGGCCTTTACTGTACTGTATGATTATGACTAGAGAAGATAGCCAAGGGAAAAAGGAGAGTTGACATTGTTGGGTAATAAGAGAATTTGTAGCATTGGAGAAAGATTGTTGTCAAAGTGCATAATTGATATATATATCTTAATATCAATTATTTGAGAGTTTGGACTCTGAACTAGTTGCAAGTAGACTTTCATCTGTGAAGAGGGAATTTAATAATCAACTTACTGGAATCTTGACTTTCTTTAAACCAGTACAAGAGATGAGACCCTGGGGAGGTAAAAGGAATTTGCTTTCTCAGTCTTAGAGGGAAAAAAAAGCATCGATAAGCACTGATTTGCTTTCGATTTACAAGCAGCAAGATTTTGATTTTTGCCGAGGAGTAGACACCATACCTTCAAAAGCTTGTACATTTGGTTTGAAGAATTATATACATGTTATGTCACAGGTGGCAGCCATTTGGCCCATCATGTCTATGCCAACTCCTTAAACAGAGTACCAATCACCTGCAATTTCCCAATAGCTTTGCATATTATTTACAGCCAAACAGTCATCCAATGATCTTTTGAATGCCTCAATTGAATATGCCTCCACCATATTTTCAGACAGTGCACTTCATACCATAACTACTTGAATGAAAAAATTCTCACATCTTTGCTTCTTGCGCACATCACTTTAAACCTACGTCCTTTTGTTCTTGCTTCATTTGAGAGCTGGAACAGCTTCTCCCCATCTACTTTCTCCAGCCTGTTCAGTTTTTTTTTGTAAAACTATGAAGTCATAAAATTATAAAATCCAGAAAAGCCCGGTCGGTCCATCAAGTCTGTGCCCACAAAAATACACTAAATCTACATTAGTCCAAATTTCCAGCACTTGGCTGACAGTCTTAAAATGTTGTGACATTTCAAATGCTCACTCAAATATTTTAAGGTTACCTGCCTCAACTACCCTCCCATTCCATGCATTTCAGACCCCTACCATCCTTAGAAAAAAACTCAAGCTCCCTCTAAACCTGCTCCCTTTCACCTTAGAAGTGTACCCTCTCGATCTAAGACCATTAAACCAGAAAATACAGGAGCAGAATTATATCATTCAGCCTGTTGAGCTATTGTCATTCGATTATGGCTGATAGGTTTTACAGTGTCATTCTCCTGCCTTTCCCCGATAATCTTTGATGCCATTACTTATCAAGAACCTATCTATCTCTAAGTATACTCAATGACTTAGCCTCCACAACTTTCTGCAGCAATGTAGTCCACAGATCCTTCTCATCTCACATTTAAAAGGAGGGAAAAAGGGAGGAAGGGTGAGTGGGGAGAAGTAGGAAAGGTTACTTTTGTCCCTTCAACAGCTGCTTTCTACCCACCGGAAGGTTATTTGTGACCTCCTCAGCGGAGACTGATGTAAAGTATTTGTTCAATCGGTCTGCCATCTTTTTGTTAGGCGAAAGTGAGGACTGCAGATGCTGGAAATCAGAGCCTAGATTAGAGTGGTGCTGGAAAAGCACAGCAGGTCAAGCAGAATCAGAGGAGCAGGAAAATCGACGTTTTGGGCAAAAGCCCTTCATCAGGGTGCTGCCTGACCTGCTGTCATCTTTTTGATGTCCATGAAGAATTCACCTGATTCTAACTGCCAGGACCTCCATCTGCCTTCCCCAGTCTTTTTCTCTTCACATATCTATAAAAACTGATTACAAAAGTTTCTACGTTTTTCGTAAGCTTACCTCCATATTGTATTTTTCTCTTCCGAAGTAAACCCTTTGTCCTCCTATATATTTCCTCTTTGGCTTTAACACGATCCCTGATTTCTCTTGTCAGCAATCTTCCCTGTTTTACTCTTATGCCTGATAGACAACTTTTGAAGCTCATCCATGTGTTCTTTAAATATCTGCCACTGCCTACACACTGTCAACCCCTTCAGTATCCTTGGCCAGCTGCTCGTTGGATGCTGCCTGAACTGCTGTGCTCTTCCAGCACCACTAATCCAGTTTATCTTAGCCAATCCATGCCTTATACCATCAAAATAAGTTTAAGGACCCTGTCTCAGATTTAACTGTGTCCCTCTCCACCTTCATAAAGAATTCTATCATATTTTGGTCACTCTTCCCCAAAGGATCTCTCCCAACAAGGCTGCTAATTAATCCTATCTCGTTACACAATTCCCAGTCTAGGATGGTTTGCTCTCTGTTGGTTCCTCAACATATTGGTCGAGGGAATCATCCCTCATATATTCCAGGATATCCTCTTCCATCACATTGCTACCAGTTTGGTTAGTCCAGTCAACATGCAGACTGAAGTCATCTTTAATAACTGCTGTACCCTTATTGCGTGCATCTCTAATTTCCTGTTTAGATACAATCCTCAACCTCGCACCCACTGTATTCATCTTGGCTATCCTGCCTTCCTAACTCCGACTAACATATAACATTGGTAGCAATCCCGAGATTACTACCCTTGGAGGTCCTACTTTTTAAACTCCAACGCCCTAAATTCAGCTAGTCAGACCTTAACTATATTGTTGATACCTTTATGCACCACAACAGCTGCCTGTTCACCCTCCCCCACCAGAATGTCCTGCAGCTGCTTGGAGACATGGCCATAGCAGATGGTGGAATTTGAATTCAATAGAAATCTGGAATTAAAAAGTCTAATGATGCCCATGAATCTATTGTCAACTGTCAAAAAAATCCATCTGGCTCACTAATGTCCTTTATGGAATCAAGCTTCCTTCTTTACCTTGTCTGGCCTACATGTGACTCTTGACCTACAGCAATGTGTCTGACTCTTAACTACTCTGTGGGCTATTAGAGATGGCAATAAATGCTGGCAAGCCAGTGATGCTCTCATCCAGTCTACGAGTGGGATAAAAAGTGAGAGACATTTACAACTTTCCAATCCTTAGAAATCACTCCAGAATCTGTAGAACTTTGGAAGGTCGTTACGAAAACACCAACTATTCTATAGTCATCATCGTCAATCCTGTAGTCACCATCGTCAATATTCTGTGATGTAGACTATTAGGTCCTGGGAAATTATCTACTTTTAGCCCATTAATTTCCCCAGTACAATCATCTTACCAGAATCAATGGCCTTCAACGCCTCATTCCCCCTCACCATTTAGTTCACTGCTTCTGGGAGATTTATTGCATGTTCCTCCATGAAAACAGACAAAATAATCATTTGGTTTTTCCCATAATTTTTTTACTCCCCATTATAAATGCTCCTGACACTGCCTGCAGTGGATCCACATTCATTTTAGCCAAACTTTTCCTTTTTACGTACTCATAGAAACTTTCACAGTACTTTTTTTAAAATCTAGTTTACACTCATAGCTTACTCTTCCTTTCCTTAACAGTTCCTTGGTTCTCCTTTGATATATTCTAAATACCTCCCTTTCCTCAGATGTACTGCTATTTCTGGCAACTTTATAGCCCTATAACTTTTAATCTTAACTATGAACTAGGCACAGTTCACCAACTTCTGTTGAGCTTTTGCTGTCTGAATGAATGCACAGCTGTTTTAAATCATGTATCAGTTCTTTAAAGGATAACCACGCAAAGTAACAACTTTAATTTTTTCATTCATTCTGAGGGCATGGGTGTCACTAGCTGGCCAGTATTTATTGTCCATCCCTAATTGCCCAGAGGGCAGTTAAGATTGCTGTGGGTCTAGAGTCACACGTAGGCCAGACCAGGTAAGGATTTCAGCTTCCCTCCCTAAAGGGCAGTAGTGAACCAGATGGGTTTTGCCAACAATCATCAGTGGATTCGTGGTAACATTAGATTCTTACTTCCAGATTTCATTTTTGAAATTCAAATTCCACCATCTGCCATGGCAGGATTTGGACCCAGGTGCCCTGCACATTACAAGCCTGGAAGACAGTGTTGAGTGGGGTCCCACAGGGCTCTGTTCTTGGGCCTCTGCTCTTTGTAATTTTTATAAATGACTTGGATGAGGTGGTTGAGGGGTGGGCTAGTAAATTTGCCAATGTCACAAAAGTTGGAGGTGTCATCGATAGTATCGAGGGCTACTGCAGGCTGCAGCGCGACAGACAGGATGCAGAGCTGGGCTGAGAAATGGCAGATGGAGTTCAACCGTGATAAATGCGAAGTGATGCATTTTGGAAGGTCAAACTCGAATGCTGAATATCGGATTAAAGACTGGATTCTTGGCAGTGTGGAGGAACAGAGGGATCTGGGTGTGCAAGTGCATAGATCCCTCAAAGTTGTAACCCAAGTGGATAGGGTTGTTAAGAAAGCATATGGTGTTTTGGCTTTCATTAACAGGAGTATAGAGTTTAAGAGTTGTGAGGTTTTACTGCAGTTCTACAAAACCCTGGTGAGACCACATTTGGAATATTGTGTCCAGTTCTGGCCACCCAACTGTAGGAAAGATGTGGAGGCTTTGGAGAAGGTGCAAAGAAGGTTTACCAGGATGCTGCCTGGACTGGAGGGCTTGCCTTATGACGAAAGGTTGACTAAGCCTGGACTTTTCTCTCTGGAGAGGAGGAGTAAGAGAGGAGACCTGTTTGAGGTGTACAAAATAATGAGAGGAATAGATAGAGTCAATAGCCAGAGACTTTTCCCCAGGGCAGGATTGAATGGCACAAGAAGTCACAGTTTGAACATATTAGGTAGATAGGTATAAAGTAGACATCAGAGGTAGGTTCTTTATGCAGAGAGTTGTGAATGCATGGAATGCATTGCCAGCTGAGGTGGTGGAAGTGAAGTCATTGGGGACATTTAAGCGACTGCTGGACATGCACATGGATAGCAGTGAGTTGAGGGGTGCATAGGTTAAGTTACTATATTTTATATTAGGATTAAGACTCGGCACAGCATAGTTGGCCGAAGGGCCTGGTCTGTGCTGTACTTTTATATGTTCTATTACTTGGGTCTCTGAATTAACAAGTCTAGTAATAATGCCACTAGGCCATCGCCTCCCTGTATATTTGTGAAGAAATGTATTTTCCCAATTAAATCAGCCATTATTACATAGCAAAGCAAGGTTAAAGAGCTGAATGGCCTACCCTTGGCCCTTATTATGAGGCATTCAAGCAGACATTAGCTAGCTTTTTTGGATAGCAATGGTGTGTAGGGGTAAGGGGAAAAGTCAGGAGATTGACATGAGATATTCGAACCAGATTAGATAATACAACCAGTGCAGACACACTAGATAGAATGACCTCTTTTACACTGTAGTAGCTCTGTGATTCTGTCATCTTTTTGTTCATAATAGAAGCACACAGTAGATGGAATCCAACAATGAGTGAAAGTGATGCCTTTTTTGTCAAAAAATCACAAGGATCCAAGTCAAATGGCCTAATTTTAAGAGGGTATTTTTAGGGAGTGTTCTGCAATAACAGACATATCTGGGATGTTCATGCAAAAAAAGTTTTTGAAGGCAACTGAACAGATCACCAAAACAACTAATACACACTTTGAATTCTATACTCCATAAATAAAAACCGAGCAAAGAAACCATTAACTTATGCTCAAGCTACTGCTGGAATGGAGTAAAAACTGGATACCACATTTTAAAGAAAGACAACGGTCTGGATAAAGTTCAGACATGATTTACTGGAATGGATTGACCAGTTCCAGCCATTGCTTTGCCATTCAGTATGACAATCTCAAAAAATCATATGATCTACGAAAAAAACAAAGTCTGTGAATGTTGAAAATCAGAAATTGCCAGAAAAACGCAACAGGTCTGATAGCATTTATGGGGAGAAAATTGAATTAACATTGCAAGTCCTGTGACCCTTGTTTGGAACTAATTTCGGTTGAGAAAAGGTTAATAAAAATACTAAAGAATTGGGGGGAGACGGTGGAGGTGGAGGTGGAGGAGGAGTTGGAAGGAATAAACAATAAATGGAAATGGAGCCGAGAGTGTGTCAAAAAAGCACATTGGGGAGACAAAGGAATGGGTTATATTAAATTTTAAAAAAATCAAAGAACTGCAGATGCTGGAAAACAAAAAAAAACAAAATTGGTGGAAAAAAACTCAAGTTTGGCAGCATAGTAGGCAGAAGCCTAATTAACATTTCAGTGACCCTTATACAGACAGGATTAGGGAATAGCCATATAGAATTAGAATTCCTACAGTGCGCAAGTCCACACCAACCCTCCAAAGAGTAACCCTCCCAGACCCATTCCCCTATTACTCTACAATGCCCCCTGACTAATGTACCTAACCTACACATCCCTGAACACAATGTGCAATTTAGCATGGCCAATTCACCTAACCTGCATGTCTTTGGACTGTGGGATGAAACCAGAGCAGCCGGAGGAAACCCATGCAGACACGGGGAGAACGTACAAATTCCACACAGACAGTTGCCAGAGGCTGGAATCGAACCTGGGTCCCTGGCACTATGAGTCAACAGTGCTAACCACTGAACTGCCCACAGTGGCACCTACAGTCTGGTCTGCTCCTATCACGTGCATGGGTGAGAGATTACATTTTCATAGATACACTGGACAATGAAATTTCTCTCCTTAGACCAGAGAAAACTAAGAAATTAGAAGGTGCTCAAAAATCATGAACCATAGAGTCAGAGATGTACAGCATGGCTGTCCATGCCGACCAGATATCCCAACCCAATCTAGTCCCACCTGCCAGCACCCGGTCCAAATCCCTCCAAACCCTTTCTATTCATATACCCATCCAAATGCCTCTTAAATGTTGCAATTGTACCAGCCTCCACCATTTCCTTTGGCAGTTCATTCTTAGGTCTCTTATATCTTTCCCCTCTCACCCTAAACCTATGCCCCCACCCCAGCGAAAAGACTTTGCCTATTTACCCTATCCATGCCCCTCATAATTTTGTAAACCTCTATAAGGTCACCCCTCAGCCTCCGACGCTCCAGGGAAAACAGCCCCAGCCTGTTCAGCCTCTCCCTGTAGCTCAAATCCTCCAACCCTGGCAACATCCTTGTAAATCTTTTCTGAACCCTTTCAAGTTTCACAACATCTTTCCGATAGGAAGGAGACCAGAATTGCACGCAATATTCCAACAGTGGCCTAACCAATGTCCTGCACAGCCGCAACATGACCTCCCAACTCCTGTACTCAATACTCTAACCAATAACGAAAAGCATACCAAATGCTGCCGTCACTATCCTATCTACCTGCGACTCCACTTTCAAGGAGCTATGAATCCGCACTCCAAGGTCTCTTTGTTCAGCAACATTCCCTAGAGCCTTACCATTAATTGTCTAAGTCCTACTAAGATTTGCTTTCCCAAAGTGCAGCACCTACCTCACATTTATTTGAATTAAACTCCATCTGCCATTTCTCAGCCCATTGTAATCGGAGGTAACCCTCTTTGCTGTCCAATACACCTCCAATTAACAGTTTTCAACTGCTTATATCAATAACCAGAAAGTACAGGTTGAAAGTGATTGGCTGAAGAATGAGAGCCAGCAGGAATAATGTTTTACACAACAAGTCATAATTTGGCATGCACTACTTGACTGGGTGACAGATCAACACAGGTTAAAAGTACATAAGGATAATGTGGATCTTTAAAATTATAGGCATAGAAGGGACAACATGCTATCGGAATACAACCATGAGAAAACAAACTTTTCTATTTCAGATGAGGGCTGAGGTGGTGACATGATACATTTAAAGGCAGTGGTAAAGCACATCACAAAGCAAATGTTCTGCTAGGTTTTTCTATAGACTGCTGTACTAACATTGTGCCTCTAGAGGGTGTTTCTGTATTACTCAGGATGAGGTGCATTGGAGATCAAATATACCTTTACAAATAACTTTGGAAATAAACAAGTTATGCATAAAACTTGAAAAGACCTCATTTCAAATAAACACACAAAAAACGTAACATTAGTACCTTTAGTTGGCTTGGAGGGCAACCGGCTCTTAGATTTGCTGGAACTTCTTGATGCATTTTTGTCCTCATTGTCCTTGATAAATTTCTGCACTTCATCAAAGGGCAACTTATGAAGAACCACAACAGGTTTAATTACTTTCTTCAGGTCCTCCACTAGATCCATCTTTTCAACTTTCAACTTTAATTCATTTTTATCCATCGACTTTCTCAATTCCTTCTGCTCGTTACAAACATTACCATCTTTATCGCGTTTTATTTTCGGAATTACGAAGTTTTTTAGTGCATTGGACCTTCCTCCCCCCAGTAGATAGCTGGGGAACTTTTCTTTATCAGTAAGTGGGTTGAGTGTCTCTGGTTTCACTTTGCTCCCCTCCGATCTTCGTTCATCCCTGTCTTTATTGCTCAATGATCCAGATGGAACATCTGATCTTCTACTCTGTTTCAATGCAGTTCGATCTTTCATTTCAGATTTTATTTTACCAGACTCTCTGTTATCCTGTTTGACCCTTGGGCTTTCTGATCTCAACCGATGTTCTTCTGATGAATGCCGCTCACTTCGGTCACCGCGATCTCCTCGATCCCCTGAATCAGAACGTGCTTTTTTTTCTACTTTCACTGATTTTGAACAGTCTGTCTGGTTATTTTTAGGAGTCTCATTTCGAGGCAGTTTACAATCAGATTCACTTTTTATTAATTTTGGGGTATCTGGTCTCCTGACCTTTGATGTGTCTATTTTTCCTCGGTCGGAGTCATTTTTCTCAACTGACTTCTGTTTCTGGGTTTCCTGATTCAGCTCTCGCTTATCTTTGGAAGTATCTGAACTCTGCCGCCCCTCATGGCGTGGCTTTGGTGTTTCTGATCGACTCTCAGCTTTCATTCTTGTATGCTCAGATTTACCCTCATGCTTGTGTTTAGATATTTCGAGTCTCTTTTCTGGAGTTGCTTTAACCACATCACGCCTGTTGTCATGCTTTCCCTTCGGTGTCTCAGGTTGGCTCTCACTTTTCTGTTTTGGAGTTTCTGGTCTTGGTTTGATCACATCAGGCCTACTGTTGTCCTTTTGCCCTTCATTTTCAGATTTTTTCCTGGAAATATCTGGGTGATTTTCTGGCTTAGGCTTTAATATTCCCAATGTATCATCTTGCCGTGTTGACAACAATTCAGTACCCTGCCGTGCTAACTCCAAAGACTTTTTCACACTTTCGGAATCTAAAGGAAGGGTTGACTGTCCATCAGTTCTTCCTGCATGTTGTAGATCAATACTAACCAAGAGGGCAGGTCTGTTCGCACCACCCCCACCTCCTCCAGCAGTCTCTTGAGGAAATGAGTCTTGCTTCCGTTTCTTTAAGGGTTTGTCTGAAACAAAGAAGACGTTGAATATCACTTATCACGTACTTGCACAACGTAAAATGCTATCTCAGGACAAAGCAACTGGTCAGCGAGAAAATAAACTACTCCAGATGTTGGCTAACAAGTGGCTTGCATTAGTTACACATCACATTTGAAGAACTGTGTTGCATTCCAATCATAAATGGTAGTAGAAACAAGTATTATACAAAGGATTAATGATGATAGACTTAGCATCTTTTTCTCTTGAGTTTACAACCTTTGGATAATATGACAACATACAACCTTAACATTGCAATCACTGTGATATGAACCATCCAAGCAACTAAGGTATTTGTTATAGAAAATAACTTTTAATCTACACAGCAAAATAAGAGACCAAATGCATCTCCTAAAGGACTAAAAATCCAGGAAAGCATTGTATAAGTCAATGGAATTTATAGGTTTATGCCACTAAGTGCAAAGCTCTTGCTGCATGCCTTAAAATTAAAGCTGCACAATGAGCGCCCAGTCTACAACCCTTTTCTTGAAAGTCTATGCTAATTAAGTCCATAAGTAATACTTACTCTTTCATTGCAGACATTGCACTTATGCATATTTGTAAGTATCTGTACAGAGATTCTTCAAGCAAAGTCAGATACAGTTGGATGACACTTGGGCAACAATTCTAGTAAGAATGGTCGACACTAAGATTTCGCAACACTAGAACAACCAGCGCACACAAGTTTCACGTTTGTGTTATAATCTTTTACAGAAGGGTTTCAGTGAAGCATAATTATGGTCAGAGACAAAGCCCCAAGCAGAGAGAAGCGAAATACAGATTTAGTCATTGTAAACTCAATATAAAGCACTTTTTTTGAACTGAGCAATATACAATTTAATGGTCAGTCACTTGTGTGGAAATAAAGTCATGTGAAGCCCATCAATATTTAAATATCTTGACTGAAATACATTTCATAAAGCTCACTGATATTCATTCAGAGACTGCCTCTATTGAGAAATGCCACCTGTGTCTGTTTAATGACCCACGCTAACAGACAGTGCAGGCATGACTGACTGAATAGATTCTTTCCGCACTTTGACAATTGTGATTAATTTTTTTTTAAAAAGGCAGCCGCCAATTCAAATACAGCAAATTTCTAATGGCAAAATAATACCACAATATTTTTGTTAACCTGAAACCTTATGACTCAGAGGTGAAAGTGCTATCAATTGAATCATAGCTGCCATGATTAATATCAAGCACTATCCCTGCCTTTGGTAAATCAGATACAGAAGCAGAATCAAGCTAAGAAATTAGAACAGAGGCCATTCAGACCCTCAGGCATGTTTTTAATTCAACATGATAAAGGCTGATTTTCTGCTTTACCTTCACTTCTCCACCAGCTCTCCACACCTTTGAGAGAAGAAGTTTCTCATCTCAGTGCTAAATGATCAACACCCCTTATCCTGAAACTCAACACCAGGTTCTAGATTCTCAAGCTAAGGAAAACAGCCTGCGTCTACCCTACCAAGCCTGTTCAGAATCTTGTCCATTTCTATATGAGCACTTGTCGTTCTTTGAAAATCCAGAGAACATAGCTTCAATTTACTCAGACCACATTTGAAATATTATGTTCAGTTCTGGGCATCTTTATTTAAGACAGGATGTCAAAGAGTAGAAAAGTGATTTGGTAGAATTTTTATTCACTTGTGGGCATTGCTAGCTGACCAGCACTTATCCCTAGTTGGACTTGAGAAGGTGGTAATGAGTGGTCTTCTTGAACCATTGCAGTCCATATGCTGTAGGTTGACCCACAATGCCTTTAGGGAGAGAATTTCAGGAGTTTGATTCTAACAATGGTGAAGAAATGGCGATATATTTCCAAGTCAGGATGGTGAGTGGCTTGGAGGGAAACTTGTAGGTGGGCGGTGTTCCCATGTATCTGCTGCCTTTTGACCAGATTTGGAAAGCGCTGTCTAAGGGTCCTGGGTGAATTTCTGCAGCGTATCTTTTAGAACATTCACACTGTTGCTACAGAGTGTCAGAGGAGGGGGGAGTGGATATTCCTGGATCTGCATTGTGTCAAGCTTCTTGAGAACGATACTAGGAACCAGAGATTTTTGATAAAAGGAAAGATTAGAGTAATTGGGCTCATGGTCTTTGCAGCAGAGAAGGTTCAAAGATCTCTTTATTGAGATCATAGCCATACTGCACAAAACGGACTGTTTGGTCCAATGTATCCCAAATGAAATAAGTTCCACTTGCCAGTGTTTTGCCCATATCCCTCTAAAGCTTTCCTATTCATGTATACTTATTCACATGTTTTTTAGATTTTGTACCTGGCCCTGCAGCTACCACTTCCTCTGGCGGTTTATTCCACATTCAAAGCACCACGTGAAAAAGTTGCCCCTTGGGTCCTTTTAAATTTTTCTCCTCTCATCTTAAAAATACAATCCCTAGTTTTGAACTCTCTTTCTTAATGGAGAAAGTGAGGTCTACAGATTCTGGAAATCAGAGTAGAGTGCATGGTGCTGGAAAAACACAGGTCAGACAGCATCCAAGGAGCAGGAGAATCAACATTTCAGCCATAAGCCCTTCATCAGGAATTACTTAATGGAAAAGACCTTTGCTACTCACCTTATCTAAGACTCTCGTGATTTTTATAAATCTCTCTAAGGCCACCCCTCACCCTCCTAGTCTATCCAGCATCTCCTCAAAACTCAAACCCTCCAGTCTTGGCAAAAATTATGAACAGTTTTGAGAGA
This sequence comes from Chiloscyllium punctatum, assembly GCF_047496795.1. Taxonomy (NCBI): domain Eukaryota; kingdom Metazoa; phylum Chordata; class Chondrichthyes; order Orectolobiformes; family Hemiscylliidae; genus Chiloscyllium; species Chiloscyllium punctatum. The sequence goes on from NC_092740.1 coordinate 641,692, forward strand.
GTAAAGCAGGACGCTCTGTTTCCATTAGTTGCTATTGTAACTAGGGATCACAATCACAAGATGGTCAGCAAGAGAGCTAGCAGCAAGATGAAGAAAAAACTTATTTAGAGTTGATAGGATTTGGAATGCACTGCCTGGGAGAGTGGTGGCGTTGGATTCTATAAGAGGCTTCTAAACAGTGCTGAATATATATTTGCAAGGTTTAGAGGGTTGGGGGATAGGGCTGGAGAACAGGACTAGCTGAGTAGCTGTTTCAGGTCAAATGGACTCTTCCTGTACTGAAAAATTCCACAGTTTTATATCCTGCTGTAAATATGGAGTCCAAACCTGCACACTAAAGTCTGATTTGAGCTAGAACTTCTTTTTACATGTGCTCCACCCCTTTGCAATAAAAGCCAAATGGTACATACTTTCTTAAATACAGGCTGTAGAAACATAAAATAGAAAGAGCATGCCATTCAGTCCTTCAAGGCTGCTCAATCATTCAACATGATCATGGTTGATCATCCAACTCTGTATCCTGCACCTGCTTTCTCACCACATCCTTTAGACCTATGAACGATATCTATTGCCTTCTTGAAAACATTTAATATTTTGGCCTCAAACACTTTGTGGCTGAAAATTCTACAGGCACACCAACCTCTGGGTGAATATTTCTTTTCATCTCAGCCCTAAAAGGCCTACCCTGTCCTATATTGAACAGGGTAGTGTGACCCCCTGGTTCTGGACTCCCCAGTCATCTGTGCTCAATTTATCTTGCCTTGTTAGAATGTAATAAGGTTCTATAATGAGATTCCCACCCTTACTCACTCTTCTAAACTCAGTACACTTCTAACCAATCCAGTCGCTCTTTATATCTCAGTTTTGCCATCCAGAAATTGATCCAGTAAACCGTTATTGCACTCCCTCCATAGTCATCACATCCGTACTCAGGTAAAGAAACCAAAATGCACACAATACCCAGACGTGGTGACACCAAGGCAATGTACAATTGTAGTAAGTCATTGCTGCCCCTGTACTCTCATCCTCATGGTATTTTAGATTAGATTACTTACAGTGTGGAAACAGGCCCTTCAGCCCAACAAGTCCACATCGCTCCGCCGAAGCGCAACCCATCCATACCCCTACATCTACCCCTTACCTAACACTGGGGGAAATTTAGCATGGCCAATTCACCTGACCTGCACATCTTTGGACTGTGGGAGGAAACCCACGCAGACACGGGGAGAACGTGCAAACTCCACACAGTCAGTCGCCTGAGGCAGGAATTGAACCCAGGTCTCTGGCGCTGTGAGGCAGCAGTGCTAACCACTGTGCCACCATGCCGCCCCGAAGTATGAAAGTATGAAAGCTGACCTGCCAGTTGCCACCTTCACCTGTACTTTGAGGGGACAATTTCACTTTGCAGTAACCCATTAACATGAGCAATTTTGAGGAGAGAATCAGATTAGTTTTAAGGATAATTTTGTGTTATGATCTATCAAGATGTAAAGTAAGACCTCAAACAAAGGTTTTCAAATACTCATGACTACTCAGTTCCATCAATATTGTTTTCTCCCTTCTGATAGGGCAGATAGAAACTGAAGCTAAAGTCTGAATCTCAAACATTTGTGCTCAAGATATCAACTAGCTAAACTATCAGTCCTGTTTTGGCTTAGTAATGTCTCGTAAAGAATTTAGAGCTCTGTTTTATCACAATTCAGCAGCTGTCAATTGGACTTTAAAAATTAGGCAAACTAACAATGACCAGAGTTCTGAAATCAATCTAAAGACAATTAAATCACCTTTCAAAAAGCTGTCAAAATTTATAACAAAATACATTCCACCTAATTTACATGTAAGGGATAAATTGTTTTGGAAAAAAAACATTAACAGCAATATTAAGTTTGCACTGAATAGAGGACTAAGAGGACTGGATTTGAAACAGACTTAATTGTCTGAATCCAAGCAATCATAAAAGTGTAGAGTAGAAATGCTTATTCCCTAGCAAATCTAGGAATAAAAAGGTCAAGTGAAGCACAGAACACCAGAAGAATACCCAACTATGGACATAATTCTTGGCACAAATTATTTCACTCGTTTGTTTCAAGATTAGCGCAGTTTGTATACAAGTAGTCAAGAACCACCAAGAACGAAGCCAGCAGATAAAGTTCAAATTGAGTTACAACTCTTTATCCAAATAAACCTCTTCTGTTTTGAATGCATGAATCCTAGGTGTTAGACATTGTTGCACTATGCTACAAACTCTAACTCTTAGCAAACAGCACAGAGTGAGCAAGAATGCATGGAAGTAATAGATTCCTGCTATTTAGCATGATGCATTCTGCGAGACAATACAGAAGAGCCAAAACACTGCTTTCCATCAGCTGTTTGCAATATGCCATAAAGTTTTATAGAAAGTAGCAGACCTATACTCCAAACTTTGCTCTAAGTGCCTCTAAAATATGACTTAATTGTCGACATACAGCTCTGTTCTGCAAAGAGGAATAGTCCTTTGACAAATGTTAAGTATAAAATTCAATCATCTCAAAGAAGTCAGACACTTTCAAAGATAGATAATCAATTACTTATATTTTTTAAAAGTTCCAGCAATTTAATCATAATACTGCATTTGCAAGCATTAAATTCACATTATGCATTTCTTAATTATTGCCAATCCAATCCAAGACTGAACATCTATTTGACCTGTGGAAGGCTTCTCAAAGCAACTAGGAACTGTATTCAGTCTCAAAGCAGAAGGAGAACCTCCAAGCAGATGCTGCAGTAAGAAAGATGACAATTTTCTTGACAGCCTTCTCCACAATTGGTGAGTGAAACTTTGAGGGTGGAAAACTTGGAAAAACGGGAGTAGAGGCAAAAGGAGCTTTAAAGCTTATTTTCCCTTATAAACTTCACAAGATTCTCTTTCACACATCAAAATCTCACCTTTATCCTGTACCTCCTTGGAACATCTCTCTCTCTCCATGGCAGACTCTCGTTCTATCCGTTCAATTTCTGCTAAAGCATCCAACTCTACCTCATCGTATGGTGTCATTGTCTGTTGTTGTGATTGTTGCTGTAGTGGTTGTGCCTGTGCTGTTTTCACTGTTCCAATTGCATTGTTCTGTTGTAAGACTGTGACCTGCTGTGCTTGAAGGAAGGCCTGCTCCTGTTGAGGCACACATTGAGCAGAAACATTCAATGAGCCATGAATATCATTATGAGTCCCTGGCTGTTTTGCAGTCTGTTCTGGGAATTGAATATTGTTCAATTCTGCCTCATTTTCTGCACTGCTGTCCATGTTTGGGAGCATGTCATCCTGCTGATCTCGAACCCGAGTCAGCCTCAAAGTGAGTTTTGTACAGTCTTTAGATGGAGAGCTGACAATGTCATACATAGCAGTCTTATCTGCCTGTTCTTTTTCCTCCTTGGTGAGCTTAGCCTTTTTAATTTTCTTCTTGCTTCCCATCCTGTCTGGGGAGTCCAGCAGAATATCAGGTGGGGCATCTCTGGGAGAGGTGTAAGGAGGCGGCGACTGCAAGATCAGAGGCGGCCTGGATGCTGTCAGCACAAAAAAGGTAGAGTTCAAATCTAGTGCATGGACTGCAGGGTACAAAACTTCTAAACAGTATTTTAACTTGATGAATAATTGTCACTGCACCATCTAATAGTTTAACAAGTATGATTCTGCATACTCCCAGTGATAAACATACCAAGATTTAAAAAAAAATCCTAGTAACAATCAGTCATCCCTGCTGGCAATCTGAGCATCTATCCTATTAAATGTCAAAGTCAAGGTGACACTACAATGAAAATGACCACAGAAAATAAAAATGATGAAAGAAAAGGTTATTCTTCAAAATAACCTTCCAGAGATTTGTGCCTAACCAGATGAACAAGGACAAAGTCAGTGGGTGCCTCCTTCCTATATTGATCCCACCAAATGTACTTTAGAATATCAGGCCTTTTGAAGGGAAACATGATCTGTGACTAGCTGACCTGGATGATCCATTTGCAATATCCTGCTCCTCAAGGGAACTTTTACCAAGAGCATTGGCAAGATTCACCAAATAAAAGTGGTGCTGTGAAGTGGCAACATGAGTGAAAAAAGCTGATGAGGACATCATCAAGAGAAGTGAAGGAAGTTGTAACTAGTAGACCAGATGTGTGAAGCGATACATTTAATTTCATCCTTCTTGGTTGCAAAGATGGGATTCCCAAAGTATAATGACAATCAGCTTTAATGAAGAAAAAACCCTGAACAGGGACCAAGTTCGCTTTCCAGAATACCAGTGAATACTGAATTTCTAAAGTGCAGGTCTAGTTCTAGTCAAAGTCTGCTCTTTGGAACATTTCTATTTCAATTCTCACATGTTTGCAGCTCAATTATCACTTACAAGCAAATCCTTACACACACACACACATACAAGAGAGTATTGAACAAAAGACATAAAAGTGTAAAGGTGGAAAAAGTATTAAAAAACATTGTTGAATATATTTAGCATAAGTAGTAACTTTAAGGATTCAGCTATGATTCTGTTGAGATTTTAAAAAGTACATCCTTTAAAAAGCTAGAAGTGCCAACCAATCCTTTCTTACAACCCACAAAGATCACTCCATATTTTTGCCTCAGGTCAAACACTTATGCAAATTCAATGCTGAAAGCAAGAAGCACAGAAATTCATTCATATCAATCGTTTTAAAGAGCGCATCCAAAAGTGATTCACTAACTTGTGTCCAGTTACTAAGAAACTTAATTCCTTTCAACAAGAAAGCATTGGAATTCCCAGTGCCTGGAGGTTTCATAGAAATCACAGAAACCCATTCAGCCCATTAAATCCACACTGATCCTCTGAAGAACATCTCACCCAGATATCCCCTTACCCTATCTGAAACCCTGCATTTCTCACAGCTAATCCACCTATCCTATATATCCCTGGACACTATGGGCAATTTAGCATGGTTAATCCACCTTAACCTGTACATTTTTGGAGTGTAGGAAGAAACCAGAGCATCTGGAGGAAACCCACAGAGACATGGGGAGAACATTCAAACTCTACACACAAGTCGTCAAAGGGTGGAATTGAACTCAGGTCTCTTGCACTGCTTGCCCCTCAGTGCTAATCACTGAGCCACCCTAATGGCAGTCCATTATCCAAAATCGAAGATGATGGCAAACTGGATTCATGCTAAGTTAAAATGGCTTCACAAATTCACCTTGGATAAAGTTAATTATACTGAAAATCAATTACTGATCTGTATCAAGACAGCATCAGATGTCTTACAGAACAAGGCAATTAAAAATATCATCCTCAATTATGCTTGAAGTAAACAGCTCAGCAATTTCAGAGGGCTTGAAGAGTTAACTATCTGGACATACATATTCAGACCAAGTTAGCATTCCAGATTTCCTTTCTTAAAAGGACATTACTGAAACAGGAACTCAAAAAAGGGTACAGGAGTAGGCTATTTGGTCTGAGACTGCTCTGCCATTTAACACTATCATGGCTGATCATCCAAATGAATATCCTGATCCCAATTTCACCCAGTACCCTTTGATCCCTTTAGCCCTAAAAAAAGTTTTTATAACAATTGTTGATAAATTTCCAGTCAAGAAACTTGCTGTCAATTCCAGTTTTACTAACTGAATTTAAATTTCACCAGCTGCTGTGGCTAGTTTTGAACCCAGATCACCAATAGATCACCAGTCAAATGGTGACAACCCAGAAAGGAGACAAGAACAGAGCACCACAAACTTATCCCAGCAGCTGCAATGAAATTACAACGTTGAACAACTGGGATTCAACAATCAGCTCAGATCACAAATAGACTGTTATTGGATACGGTGTATGGAGTACTAGTTCTTCCCACAAGTGACACAAGCATACTTGGAGGCTTCACTGTCTGTTGGCAAACTCTAAGTTAAAATGAGACCTTAAAAATAAGAGTTGGCCAGTATGTCCATTTATCTTGATTATCCATTTAAGATGATCACAGCAGATTCGATTACAACATGAACTTCACTTTCCTACTTGCTTCAAATAACACTCATTCACTTGATCAAAATTCGCTCACTCAACCTCCACCAGAATTCTTTTCTCCAGAGAGCAAAGGCTAATGAGGTCGAGAAAGAATTACACCTCATTTACATATTCAGTAGGAGTTCTCCTTGGCCAAGACTGTGGCCACATTTCTCTATTTCCCAAGAGAAAGCAGAAAAGTATCCAAGCATGGATTGGTTTTTGGGGCTAGCTGTTGTTGACTGTGGACATACCGTATATACAGTTGTGTCCAGAAACAATTTTGAAAATAATTTCTTCATCCATGTCAGTATTTATTGCCTACCCCCTACTGAGGGGGCAGTTAAGAATGAACCACAGTGCTATCGATCTGGAGTTATATTTTAGTCTCACTACTTTCTATGGTAGAGAATTCCAGAAGCTCGGCACTCTTTGGGTGAAGATAATCCTAAATAGCCTACCCTGCATCTTAGACTACAACCACTATTCATCAAGATCAGAAGGCAGATTTCTGTAAAAGATAGTAGTGAACCAGATGGATTTTTACAACAACCAATAATGGTTACATGGGCGCATTTAGATTAGCTTTTTATTCCAGTTTTTTTATTGAATTCAAATTTCACCATCTGCTGTGGTGCAATTTGAAATCATATTACTAGAACATTAAAACTAAAGCACAGACCACAAACACTGGAGATCTGAAATAAACTAAGTGCTGGACAAATTCAGCAGTTCTGGCAATATCTGTGGAGAAAGAGACAAAGTTAATACTTTGAGTCAAATATGATTTCTTTTACAATGAAGGACCCTGGAACGTGGCAGTTTACATGTAGGGGAGTGGGATTAAATTGATCAGGTGGAAAAGGTGCCCCAGAACAAAAGCTAAAAAGGGAGAGCTAATAATAGTCGAGAAACAATATAAATAGAATAGGTGGATATATGTTAATATCTCTGCAAATCTATGCAACCAAACAATGTTGAGTCCTGAAACTGCAATGTGCCTAAGCAGAAATTTACTGCTCACATTGTGGCCTCCTCCACACTGATGAGATACCAAATACAGGCAGGGTGAATTCTTCAAAACAGCTCTGCTGCATCCACAGAATTGACATAGAACAAAAGGACATTACAGCGCAGTACAAGCCCTTCGGCCCTCGATGTTGCGCTGACCTGTCATACCAATCTGAAGCCCATCTAACCTACACTATTCCATGTACGTCCATATGCTTGTCCAATGACGACTTAAATGCACTTAAAGTTGGCCAATCTATTACCCGTTGCAGGCAAAGCATTCCATACCCTTACTACTTTGAGTAAAGAAACTACCTCTGACATCTGCCCTATACCTATCACCCCTCAATTTAAAGCTATGCCCCCTCGTGCTCGCCGTCACCATTCTTGGAAAAAGGCTCTCCCTGTCCACCCTATCTAACCCTCTGATTATCTTATATGTCTCTATTAAGTCACCTCTCAACCTTTTTCTCTAACAAAAATAGCCTCAAGTCCCTCAGCCTTTCCTTGAAAAGACCTTCCCTCCATACCAGGCAACATCCTAGTAAATCTCCTCTGCACCCTTTCCAAAGCTTCCACATCCTTCTTATAATGCGGTGACCAGAACTGTACACAATATTCCAAGTGTGGCTGCACCACAGAGTTTTGTACAGCTGTAGCATAACCTCATGGATCCTGAACTCGATTCCTCTATTAATAAGAGATAAAACACTGTATGCCTTCATAACAACCCTTTCAACCTGGGTGGCAACTTTCAAGGATCTGTGTACCTGGACACTGAGATCTCTCTGCTCATCTACACTACCAAGAATCTTATCATTAGCCAGTACTTTGCATTCCAGTTACTCCAGCCAAAGTGAATCACCTCACATTTGTCCACATTAAACTCCATTTGCCACCTCTCAGCCCAGCTCTGCAGCTTATCTATGTCTCTCTGTAACCTACAACACCCTTCTTCACTATCCACAACTCCACCGACCTTAGTGTCGTCTGCAAATTTACTAACCCACCCTTCTACGCCCTCATCCAGGTCGTTTATAAAAATGACAAACAGCAGTGGACCCAACACCGACCCTTGTGGTACACCACTAGTAACTGGACTCCAGGATGAACATTTCCCATCAACCACCACCCTCTGTCTTCTTTCAGCAAGCCAATTGCTGATCCAAATGCTATATCTCCCACAATCCCATTCCTCCGCATTTTGTACAATAGCCTACTGTGGGGAACCTTATTGAACGCCTTGCTGAAATCCAAGTATACCACATCAACCGGTTTACTCTCATCTACCTGTTTGGTCACCTTCTCAAAAGAACTCAATAAGGTTTGTGAGGCACGACCTACCCTTCACAAAACCGTGCTGACTATTCCTAATCAAATTATTCTTTTCTAGACGATTATAAATCCTATCTCTTATAACCTTTTCCAACACTTTACCGACAGCTGAAGTAAGGCTCACTGGTCTATAATCACCAGGGTTGTCTCTACTCCCCTTCTTGAACAGGGGAACCACATTTGCTATCCTCCAGTCTTCTGGCACTATTCCTGTAGAAAATGACGATTTAAACATCAATGCCAAAGGCTCGGCAACCTCCTCCCTGGCTTCCCAGGGTATCCTGGGATAAATCCTGTCCGGCCTAGGGGACTTATCCATTTTGACATTTATCTTCTAGTCACTTACCATTTTAATATGCCATCTTGTGCTCGTGCTCACAAATCCACTCACTGTCAGCTACAGTTTCAGCAAATTTCAATACAAACTTTAGGAAAAGCATCGTATTGTCCATTAGCACTAATCACTGGTCAGGGATTGCAAAGTTCTACGTCAACAAGCAGCAAGACTGTCTCCCTGAATAAAAGGTCCCCTTCATTGAAATCTTGCAATGTCTGCAACTCAACGACTCCAGGTGAACAACTGAGCCAAATATCATAAGCTGCAGAGACATATTACAGGACTGGAATTAATTTCTCATTCCTACATACTGCAATGACAGCACACCACACTCAGTCGAGTGCAACTGACATTGATTATCAACTCAGAGAAAGTGAGGACTGTAGATGCTGGAGATTAGAGTCAAGAGTGTGGTGCTGCACAGCAAACCAGGCAGCATCCGAGCAGAAGAATCCTAATTTGGGGGGGGGGGGATGAAAGAGAAGAAAGGAGGAAGATGTGCAAGGATTCCAAGATTTTAACCCATCAATGCTGAAAGAATGACAATTATAGTTACAAGTTGTTTTTGCCACTGTTTCTGGAGCCGAGGTCATTGTCCAGTCTTCAGTCTTTTATCATTCCTTTTTCCTTTCTAGTTTATACAATGAAATGGCTTGCTAGGCCATTTCACAGGGCAGTTGAGTATTAACCACACTGCTGTGGGTGTGGAATGACATACAAGCCAGACAGTGAGTGCCTTTTTCCTCTAATGGTGATGGCTAGCATGAGGGAATAGAGCTTTAAATTGAGGGGCGATAGATATCGGACAGATGAAGAGGTGATTTCTTTACTCAGTAAGAGGAGTGTGGAACGCATTGCCTGCAACAGTAGTAGACTTGCCGACTTGAAGAGCATTTAAATGGTCATTGGATAAACATGTGAAATAATGCAATAGTGTAGGATAGATAGGCTTCAGATTGATTTCACAGGTTGACGTAACATCGAGGGACAAAGAGCCTATACTGTACTGTAATGGTGTAGGGGGCAATGGCCTTTCAGGAGAACATAGCACTGATATAGCCAGGTTTCTGTTACCTCGACTGGATCTACTGTAAAGAGGTGATTTAGGTCAGGAAATAAAATCAGGACATGATAGGTAGATGTAGCAACGACAATATTGTAATCATGGGAAACTTTAACCTACATACAGACTGGTCAACCTAATCAGTGATAATGCTATGGAGGACCTATACAATGCCAATGCTTTGTCCACACCATTATTTTTATTTTATCGTTTTTAATTTGGAGCTATGAACTGGAAGCCAAAAGATTTTTTTTTAAAAATTTGTTGAGGGGCCAGGACTGTACATCAATTGCAGGTTGATTCTGGCTTAAAGCACACTATAGAAATATCAACTCAGTTGGTGCCAATGGAAAGATAAACTAATTGCTTTGTTTTAAAAACTATTTTGTCTCAAGATTGTGACTGCCAATGCAACACGAAGTAAGTGTAATTGTTCCCTGGGTGTGCTCCCATTTTCAACTTATTAAAAGTTCAGACAAAAGAATTTAGTCTGGAGTGAGTATGACAGCCGTAGCCAGGCCTGTACACCAAAACTGTCCCTGCTATATAGCAGGGTCAATACATGGGACTATGATGTTGCAGCCATTAAAGAGACTTGGTTTGGGGGGGGAGGGGGAGGGGGGAGGGGAGAAGAGAGAGAGGGGAGAGAGAAGGAGAACAGGAGTGGCTGCTCAACGTTCCCGGCTTTCGTTATTTTAGATGAGATAGAGGGGGAGGTAAAAGAGGTGGAGGAATTGCATTACACATCAGGAAAAATGTCACAGCTGTGCTCAAAGGACATACTGGAGGGCTCAGCCACTAAGACAATTTGGGCAGACCTCAACATAAGATAGGTGTAATTGCTGTGATACGATTATACTAAAGGCCCGCCAAATAACCTCGAGATGCTGACGAACAAATATAGGCAGATTATGGAAAGATGTAATAACAGAATTGTCATAGTGGATGACTAACTTCCCCAATATTGACTGGGACCCTCTTAGAGCAGGAGGCTCAGATGGGGCAGAATTTGTTTAATGCATCCATCCAAGAGGGTTTCTTGAAATAATGTGAATAATCCAACAATAGGATGGGCCATACTGGACCTCGTATTGGCTAACATGTCTGGTCGAGTGACAGACCTTTCAGTGCAGAAGTATTTTGTAAACACAGTGATCACAACTCCTAAAGTCTTAAGCTAGCTATGAGTAATGATAATTCAGGACCTTGCAGGAAGGTACTGAATTGGGGGAGAGCAAATTATGTCAATTTTAGACACGAGCTAGGGAGTGTTACTTGGAGAAGTGTTATCAGGCGAGTCCACATTTGACATCGGGGTGCTATTTAAAGACCAGCTGTTGGGAGTTCAAGGCAGGCATGTTCCAGTAAGGAGAAGGACAAGGATGGCAAAGTAAGGGACCACTGGATAAGAAGGGATGTTGTGAATTTAATCAAAAGGGAAAAAGCAGCAAATAAGGTTTCAGAAGCTAAAAATCAGACAGCTCGTAAGGAATCTTAAAGAAAGCAGGGAAGAACACAAGCAGGGCATTAGGGTAGCAAGGAGGGGCCATTAAATGGCCTTGGAAAGTAGGGTTAAAGAGAATCCAAGAAATTCTATACATATTCTAAAAACAAGAGGACAACCACAGAACACGTAGAAGCACTCAAGAATAGAGGTGGGAATGTGTGCACGGAGGCAGAGGATGTGGGCGACATCCTAAATGGAGTACCTTGTCGATAGTCACCCAGGAGAAGGATATGCTCTGTGGAGCATGCTAATATGCCACAACATTCTGAGATCTAGAAAGAAGTAACGTTGGGTCTTGAATAGCATTAAGTCCCCAAGGCCAAATGGGATCGACCCCAGGTTATTGAGAGGGGCAAGAAAGGAGATTGTTGGGGCCTTGACCAAGATCTTTGTATCCTTGCTAGCCACTGGAACAGTCCTGAAGGACTGACAAGTAGCTAATGCTGCTCCTTGTTCAAAGGAAATAGGGATAATCCAGGAAACTATAGACTGGGGAGTCTCCCATCGGTGTTTGGGAAGCGATTGAAAAGAATTCTTATGGATAGGATTTACGCTCTTTTGCAAAAGCATGGCCTAATTAGGGACAGTCAGTACATCTTTGTGCATGGCAGGTCACCTCTTACTAACTTGATTGAATTTTAATATGCCTCAGCATTTGCATGCACCATTGACCTCAGAAACCAAGATACAATCCCATGCAACTGTGTTATTAGGGCTCATGGAAACAGCTGAAGTGATCTGGTCAGTTACATCTCTTCACTCCCCTCACCCTCTGTTTGACTTATCCTTTAACTGTACCCGTTTGTCTATCTTTGTGCAAGTGGCAACTAGAATAAAAGTCAACTTAATTTAAATTATACATTGATGAGATTACCTCTGTTTAATTTTACTCTGCTAAAGATACTATATTATTTAATTCTTTTGCTTAAGCTATAAAACTTAATGGTCGGTATCAGCTGTTTAGGAACCACTGGGGATCAATTTTGAGGGTGTTTGAATGTTTTAATTTTAGTGTTGAGAATACAGGACTGGGAGGCAGTTAAGATTTGGCCCTCTCAGCATTGTAGCATTATGGAATTATTTTCTGCTAAGGGCTTGTCGAGACTTGGTCACGGGATGGGAGCATCACCAGTTGGAATACATAGCTTGCTTATCCTGAATAATCTTATCTGTCTAATTGAACCACTACATTCCAGGCAGTGCAGATACATTCACAGTATGTTAAAGACTGAAGTTTCCAGATTTTAATCCAGAGAGTAAAGGAATGGTGTGATATTATTCTAAATCAAAACGTTGTGTTGCTTGGAGGTTGTGACTCCCATGGATCTACAATCTTTATCCTTCTAGGTAGTAGAGGCCATTGGTTTGGGAAGTGCAGTGAAGAGAACATGGTTAATTGCTGCAGTGCCTCTTGTAAATGATATATAGCACTGGCTTTGTGCAGTGTTGAACGGAACACATGTTGAAAATAAGGTGTCAATAAAGTTGACTCCTTTGTATTAGACATTGTTAAGGTGCTTCAGTACTGCTTAATTTGCAGTCACTCAGGCAAGTGGCAGGCAATCCATCAGACTACGGGGGTTTACTTTGCAGATAGTGGACAAGCATTGGGGAGCCAAGAAATGAGAGTTACTTGCTGCAAGATTCTCCGCTTCAGTGGCCACAGTATTAACATGACTGAACCAGTTCAACCCGATCAATGGTAACCTCCAGGAGGCTAATAAGGAAATGCAAGGGAACATCAGAGGAGACAAGGGAGATGATCACTGAACTGTTAACCCAGAGACCTAAGTAATGCGAGACTCAGATTTGAATCGTGTCAAGGAGAATGGTGCAATCTCAATTCAAGAAAAATCTGGAATTAGAGTTTAATGATGACCATGAATCCACTGTCAGATAAAAACTATCTCGCTCTCTCATGCCATCTTTACCTGGTCTGGTCTCCAGGCCCACAGCAACATGGTAGACTCTGAACTGCCCAAAGGGCAGTTAAGGATGGCCAATAAATGCCTCAGCCCGTGAATGAATAAACAAAACAAAGATTTTTGATGGAGGTGGAAGGCAAGTGGTGAGCATGTTTCAAAGATTCTGCAGAGGGATATAACAGATTAAGCAAGTGGGCAAAATCTTGACAGATGAATATAATGTGGAGAAATGTTATTTCCCATGTATGAGGCAGCAACACAGCAGAACATTTCTAGTTCGCCCTTAAAAATTAAGGAGTTACAACAGAAATTAAAATGCAGAAAAACAAATAAACAATCCCTGGATTATTAGCTAATGCATGCAGGAATTAACTTAGGGACAAACAGATCAGAAAATTAATCATGTGCCTAAAAGAACAGCAAGGAAAAAGAAGTTTCAATTCATGGAGCACTAGCATCAGGGAAACATGAATTCCATTTATAGCTAGGACCAGTGTCTTGACCAATGGTAAAACTACGACAAAGGACAGGACTTTAAACTAACAATAATGGTGTTTTAGAAAATAAAGTCACTCCAGGAAATATGCAAATGAATGAAATTAGACATTAATTATTTGAATGCATAAAGTGGCAAAAATAGAAGTAAATGATTTCGATCAACTTTAGAGGACGGTGATACAAAGCTATTTGTGTGAATGGAGGAAAGTGCTCCATGGTGTACTCGTCTTTACCACCTCTGGCAGCCCATTCCAGATACTCAACACCCTCTGTAGGAAACAAATCTTCTGCATTCCACCTGTCTCACCTTAAACCTAAATCGTCTAGTTTTAGGCTGTGTGAGTGTATGAGAGAAGGTCTGTGCGGGTGTGAGAGCATGCGCATGTAGGAGTGTCTGCAGTATAGTGTCACACTACAGGTGATCCCATTGCACTATACACAGACAAACAAACACTCCTACACACACACGCAGACCCTCTCTCCTACACTCTCACACACTCCCACACACAGACTTATAACCCTTTACATACACATACATTCATAACCCCCCCAAACACACACACTCACATACACATTGAAGTTTGTGGGGTGAATTTGTACTTGCAGAATTACATTTTATCTTGCTCAAAAACTATGAATCCATGGAAGATTCTGTAAATCCATTTTTTAAGATTAGAATCAGTCTGACCATTGTGGCACAGATAGCCTCACAGCGAAACTCACATCTTCATTACATTATCTGGGCTGGCATGACACCAATTAATAAAGTTCACTTGAGAATGTACTTTTTTTTTAAAATAAAAAAGTCTTGCGATTTACGTATGAAAGAACTGAAACCAACATGGTAATTCTAAAAGATGAAAGACTTAAACAATCCAGGTCTTTCTCAACACATAACTTCAGTTACATCACACTGCAAACTTTTGCTATAAATTCTGTGTCTTAGTCTTATTCTCCACAACCACCTGACGAAGCAGCAGCACTCTAAAAGCTAAGTGCTTTTAAATAAACCTGTTGGACTAGAGCCTGGTGTTATGCGATTTTTAACTTTGTACACCCCAATCCAACACAGACGTCTCTAAATCATGATAGAAAAAGAAACTGCTCTCCCCTTGATGGGGAGGGAGATCAATGACCAGGAGCATCAATTTAAGTTAAAGGGCAGATGGTTTAGAGAACATAAGAAAAATAATTAGGTGACTGCTTTTGACTGGTGCAGGCATGATGGACCAAAGGAGCTTCTGTCTTGTAGATCTCTAATGCTCTTTAGGGCCGGGTGTTACTCCAACCAATGGAGTTCCTGCCTCCCCCAGTTCCTATTGGCTACAGAGGCCACTTAAAACCACACTGTCAAATATGGCTTTGATGTCAAGGGTATGCTCCCCTCACCTCGGAATTCAGCTTGTCAGCGTAATTCCTTGCACTCTCAGGATTACTTAGCAAACACTCAATTTTGGAACCACATCAAATATTGGACATTGTTTCAAATTTTACAAGTATGGGCTGATGGAAATGCTCAGTATCTTATCTACTCTTATTTGTTCATGCAGATGGTGATTTACAGAGGTAAAATGTTAGCAACTATTATTAAAGTAGTTAGAGCATGTAAATGGATAAGTTCAATGCATAAGACAGTCAACGTGATTTGTGAAATGAAAAACTGTTTGACTGATCTACTGGAGCTCTATTTTGAGGAAGTAAATCATTCTGTGAATAATGGGGAACCAGTGGATATACTGTCCTTAGGTTTCCAGAAGACAAGATAATATAAAAGGTTATTGCAGAAGACAAAAGTTCATGGTTTGAACAGCAATTCTAGGAGGCAGCTTCACAATCTTCTCAAGGACAACTAGGGATGGGCAATAAATGCTGGTTCAAATAACAAAGTTCACATCTGCTGAATAAAAAAATAGCTTGGCTAGCTAACAGCAGTCTTTAGCTGGTTTACTGGTTGTAATGAGCAGTGTGCCACAGGAAGTGGTGCTGGGATGTAGAGGTGTTTACAATTTACATGAATAACCTGGTTGAAGGAACAGATAGCATGGTTGCCAAATATGCTAATAACACAGTAAGCTGTGAAGAGGACACAAAGACACTACCAAAGGATTATAGATAGATAAAGTGAATGGCAAAAACGTGACAAATTAGAAGATCGTAAATAATAAATTATGGCAGAGACACTAAAAAAATCCATTATCGAAATGGAGAGAGATCTGAGCTCAGTTCAGGGGGATCTGGATGCCCGATTCCAAGAATTGAAATAGGATAAAAGTGTAGGTACAGAAAGTTAATTAGGAAAGCTAACAATGTCATTTATTGAGCAGGAAATTGAATATAAAAATAAGGAGGTTATGTGTGACTTATGCAGGGCATTGATGACAGCTCATCTGGAGCACAGTTTACAGCATTGATAAGATCATAAGACATAGGAGTGGAAGTAAGGCCATTCAGCCCATCGAGTCCACTCCGCCATTCAATCATGGCTGCTGGGCACTTCAACTCCACTTACCCGCATTCTCCCCGTAGCCCTTAATTCCCCGAGACAACAAGAATCTATCAATCTCTGCCTTGAAGACATTTAGCGTCCCGGCCTCCATTGCACTCTGCAGCAATGAATTCCACAGGCTCACCACACTCTGGCTGAAGAAACGTCTCCACATTTGTTCTGAATTTACCCCCTCTAATTCTAAGGCTGTGTCCACGGGTCCTAGTCTCCTCACCTAACGGAAACAATTTCCTAGCGTCCACCCTTTCCAAGCCACGTATTATCTTGTACGTCTCTATTAAGTCTCCCCTTAATCTTCTAAACTCCAATGAATACAATCGCAGGATCCTCAGCCGTTCCTCATATGTTAGACCTACCATCCCAGGGATCATCCGTGTGAATCTCTGCTGGACACGTTCCAGTGCCAGTATGTCGTTCCTGAGGTGTGGGGACCAAAACTGGACACAGTACTCCAAATGGGGCCTAACCAGAGGCCCCATTTGGATCATCTGATCATCTTAGATAACGTAACTGCACTGGAAGCAGTTGAGAGCAAGCTTACCAGACTAAGACCTGGAATGAGTGGGTTCTCCTACAAAAAAAGGTTGGACAGGCTGGGTTCGAATCCATTGGAATTTAGAAGAACGAGACACAAAATGATTGTACCACACAGCTGTAGAGGGGTTTTTGGATATCGTTTGTATGGATTTTAGTAAGTCATTTGATAAAGTCCCACATGGCAGATTGGTACAAACACTAAAATCACATGGGATTCGGGGTGGGCTGGCTAGATGGACATAAAACTAGCTTGGTCAGAGAAGAGTGTTTTTTCAGAATGGAGACCAGCAATTAGCAATGTCCCACTAGTAGTATATATAAATTACCTGGAGGGAACCGTGGATGGTCTGATTAGTAAATTTGCAGATAAGACAGATTGCTGGAGTTGCTGATAGTGCCACCGACTGTGAAAGGATACAACAGGATATAGATAGATTGGTGACTTGGGCATAGAAATGGCAGAAAAAAGGGAAGTACAGCACAGGAACAAGCATTGTGCCCTGCAAGTCAAAATGTGAAGTGATGCATTTTGGAGGATCAAATTTAGGTATAAATTATACTGTAAATGGCAGAACCCTTAGGAACATTAGGAAAGGTTAAATAAGCTTGGACTATTCTCTCTGGAGAGGAGGAGGAAGAGAGGAGACCTGATCGAGATATACAAGATAATGAGTGGAATAAGATACAGTCAATAGCTCGTGACTTTTCCCCAGGGCAGGATTGGCTGGTACGAGTCATAATTTGAAGATATTAGGAGGAAGGTATAAAGGAGAAGTCAGAGGTAGGTTCTCTACTCAGAGTTGTGAACGTATGGAATGCGTTGCCAGCTGTGGTGGTGAAAGCAGAGTCATTTAGGGACATTTAAGCAACTGCTGGACATGCACATGGATAGCAGTGAGTTGAGGGGTGCGTAGGTTATTATATTTTACATTAGGATAAATCCTCGGCACAACATCGTGGGCCAAAGGGCCTGTTCTGTGCTGTACTTTTCTAGGTTCTATGAACATACAGACAGATCTGGGTTAGCAAACCATGTTGCAGCTATATAAAACCTTTGCTTGGCCACATTTGGAATATTGCGTACAGTTTCGGTTGCCACACTACCAGAAGGATGTGGAAGCTTTGGAGTGTGCAGAGAAGGTTCATCAGGATGTTGCTGGTCTTGAAGGCATTGGCGATGAGGAAAGGTTAAAAAGATGAGGATTGTTTTCACTTTAAAGATGGCAGCTGAGAGGAGACCTAATAAAGAGGTCTACAAGATTATGAGATGTATAGACAGGGTGAATAGTCAGAGGCCTTTACCCAGAGTTGAAGTTTCAATTACAAGGGGGCACAGATTCAAAGGGAGAGGCGGAAAGTTTGAGAGAGATGTGCGAGGGAAGGTTTTCACAGTGTGGCAGGAGCCTGGAATGCACTGCCAGAAGCAGGCATGCTTATGATATTTAAGAGGCATCTGGATGGTTACATGAATAGAGGGAGAAGAGGGATACAGATCGAATAAGGGCAAAAGGTTTGTTTTTTTAGTTTAGTTAGTGCATGATGACTGGCACAGACTTGCAGGGCAAAATGCCTGTTCCTGTGTTGTACTTCCCTTTTTTCTTTGTTCTTTTGTTTCTATTTTAAGGCAAACCAAGACTAGGAGTCACTGCTTAAAAATCAAGGGCAACCAACTTAAAGAGGTGACACGTAAAGAGGTGAGGGAAAATGTTTTCTCTTGGAAGGCCAGTAGTTTTTCGAACCATGCTTCAACCCACCTTTTCAGGAAGATTGTCCTTGAATATTTTTAAAGTAGAGGTAGATTCTAAGTGAAGGGGGTGCAAGATTAGTCAAGGTAAGCCAGGATGCATATTTCAGGTTATACTCCAGTCAGCCATAATCGCACAATTCTGGAAAAGACTTGAAGAAACAAATACCTACTATTGCTGCTTGAGCATACTCAAGCTTCACTAACTACGCCAGAATTTATTTGCTATCCTTAATTAATCTTGAAAAGGTGCTGACCCCGAGGTGCCTTCTTAAACTGCACCAGTCTTTGGTGTGCAGGGAGATCCATACTGCTTCAGGAAGGGAATTCCAGGATTTTGACCCCGCTCCATTGCGGGAATAGTGATAGATTTTCAAACTTAAGGTGGTAAGTGGCTTTGAGGGGAATGTGCAGGTGGTGGTGCCCCTGTGCAACTGTTACACTGTTCTTCTGGACAGTAGCTGTTGCAGATTTTAAAAATGCCGCCAAAGGACCTGGGTGAATTACTGCTATGTATCATTTAGATGGTGTGCCGATGCCAGTGTTTGACTGCTGTGGGCAAAATCAGAAGTCACATGACATCAGGTTATAGTCCACCAGGTTTATATGAAATCTCAAGCTTTGGGAGTGTTGCTCCTTCATCAGGTGGAAGTGGGTCATTTGACAAAGAAGCAATGCTCTGAAAGCCTGAGATTCCAAATAAACCTGCTGGACTATAACCTGGTGTCATGTGAATTCTGACTTGATTAAGATGATTCTGCATGTCGGTGGTAAAGCGAGTGAAGTTGATGGTTGGTCTGCCAATCAAGCAGGCTGAATTGTCCTGGCTAGTGTGTTATGAAGCACCACCCATCCAGGCAATTGCAGATCACTCAGACACATTCCTGACCTGTGCCTTGTAGATGATGCATAGACTACAGAGAGTCAGGAGGCAAATTGCTTGCTGCAGTATTCCTAGCTTCTGACCTGCTCTTGTAGCCACACATTTTACATGGATGGTGCAGCCCAAATTTTCAGAGGAGGGAATTCAGTGTTGGTAATGTAACAAATGCCAAAGAGTCAATGTTTAGATTCTCTTGCCAAGAATGGTCATGGCTTGGTAAGAGTGGTGCAAAGGTTATTTGCCATTCATTAACCAAAATCTAGATGCCATCCCAGTCTGACTGCATCTTGACACAAAGTTTCAATGTCTAAGGGAGTCACGAATGGTACTGAACATCCGAGAACATCCTCATTTCTAATTTCATAAGGAAGGGAAGGAAATGAAACAGCTGAAGATGGTTGGGCCTAGGTTACTACTCTGGGGATCTCTTACAGAGATACCCTGGGGTTGAGCTGATCGAAAAATCTAAGGGATATCCAATAGGTTCTGAGAGTCCACCCAACAGATTTGGCATTCAGATTATTACTCTGAGTGATGGCAAAAATCACTGTGGCTTAACGGCAGCATTTGGTCAGTGGCTTTACACCACAATACATGGTCCTTTAGTACAACCTGCACTCTGCAGACCTTGTAAGATTAATGCACATATACACAAATTAAGTGGACTGTTTCTTGCTTACTCAGTACACAGCAAGTTCTGAACTGCTGGGTAGCCATGCGACCACGCAGCTCAGAAGGAACCTTCTTCTTGGGCTCAGTGCAATGGTTTCATTCAACTTTGAAAATAAATGTAACAGATGGAAATCAATTGCTCAGTTAACAACAAGACTATCTCATGCAAAATAAGTTTTATCAACATGATGCTGCAAACATAGAATATAGAGCAGAACACAGGCCCTTCGGCCCTCTATGTTGCACCGACATGTGAACTAATCTAAGCCCATCACCCTGCACCATCCCATCAGCCATATGCTTATCCAAGAACTGTTTAATGCCCCTAATGTGGCTGAGTTAACCACATTGGCACGCAGGGCATTCCACACCGTTACCAGTCTTAGTGAAGAACCTGCCTCTGACCTCGGTCTTAAACCTATCACTCCTCAGTTTGCAGCTATGCCCCTTCATACAAGATGTAATCATCACAGGAAAAAGACTTTCACTGTCTACACGATCTAATCCTTTGATCATCTTGTAATGTCTCTATTAAACCCCCTCTTAGCCACCTTCTTTCCGATGAGAATAGAGCCAAATCCCTCAGCCTGTCCTCATAAGACGTTCCCTCCAGACCAGGCAACATCCTAGCAAATCTCCTCTGCACCTTTTTCAATGCTTCTACATCCTTCCAATAATGGGGCAACCAAAACTGTACACAATACTCCAAGTAAGGCTGCACTAGCGTTTTGTACAGTTGCAGCATGAAATCACGGCTCTGGAACTCAATCCCTCTACCAATAAAAACTAACACACTGTATGCTTTCTTAACAGCACTATCAACCTGGGTGGCAACTTTCAGGAATCTATATACATGGACACCAAGATCCCTCTGCACATCCACACTACCAAGAATTTTTTCATTGACCCAGTATTCTGCCTTCCTGTTATTCTTTCCAAAGGAAATCACTTCATATTTATCTGTATTGAACTCCATTTGCCACCTTTAAGCCCACATCTCCCTGCAACTTCCAACATTCTTCCACACTGTCCACCACTCCTCCAAATTCAGTAGCATCTGCAAACTTACTAACCCATCCACCTATGCCTGCGTCCAAGGCATTTATAAAAATGACAATCAGCAGTGGTCCCAAATCAGAACCTTGTGGCACACCACTAGTAACCGGACTCCAGGCTGAATATTTTCCATCAACCATCACTCACTGCCTTCTTAGAGAAAGCCAGTTTCTAATCCAGACTGCTAAATCACCTTCAATCCCATGCCTCTGCATTTTCTCCAGTAGCCTACCACGAAGAACCTTAAAAAAAGTTTTACTGAATGAAGTCCATGCACACCACGTCAACTGCCCTACCCTCATTCACATGCTTGGTCACCTTCTCAAAAAACTCAATTGAGGCTTGAGAGACACGACCTGCCCTTGTCAAATCCATGTTGACTATTTCCAATCAAATTGTTGCTTGCTAGATGATTATAAATCCTATCTCTAATAATCCTTTCCAAAACTTTTCCTACAACAGATGGAAGGCTCACTGGTCTATAAATTATCTGGGTCATCTCTACTGCCCTGCTTGAACAAGGACATAACAGTTGCAATCCTCCAGTCCTCTGGTACTAAACCTATAGACAATGACAACTCAAAGGTCAAGGCCAAAGGCTTGGCCATCTCCTTCCTAGCTTCCCAGAGAATTCTCGGAAAAATCCCATCCGGCCCCGGGGACTTATCTACTTTCGCACTTTTACACCTACTTTCACATGTTCAACAAAGAGTGCCTTTCTTGTTACAGTTTCGTCTTTGTGAATATTAATGTCAAATAAAATCTCAAATTCTTGAGATAACATTGTAATAAGTTTGTAAATTTAAGTCATTAAATAAGTTGCTTCCATATATTAATAAATTATAATACACTAATTAAATCTAAATATATTTAAAAGCAAGCTTTACCCTAGATTGTGATCACTTAATAATGGAACAAAAATCATAACAAATTAGACTCCACAATCAATAGAATTAGAACAGCATAGCACAAGATCAAGACCTTGTCTATACTGACCACGATGCCATTCTAAAAGTAAACCCATCTTCCTGCACATGGTCTGCATCCCTCTATTCCTTGCATGTTTGCGTGACCAAATGCTTCACAGATCCTTGAAGGTGTCAATACAAGTAGATAGGGTGGTGAAGGTATACAAGTCTTCATTAGCCAAGGCATAAAACATAGGACAGTGAAAATCTTGTTCCAACTTTATAAAGCATTGGTTAAGGTCACAGTTGGAATATTTTGCCAAGCTATTGAAAGGGTGGGATTGCAGTGGAGAGGGTGCAGAAGAGATTCACCAGAATGGGATGAAAAGTTTCAGTTATGAGAAACTAGATAGGCCGAGTTTGCTTTCCTTCGAGAGGAAAGGAGATTAGTGTTTATGAGTAATTTATGAGACACAGACAGGATAGATAGTTGAGAATCTTTTCCTTATGACAGTGTCTGAAACCAAATGGCAAGTTTAAAGTGAGGAGTAAATAGTTTAGAGGAGATCAGTGGGAACATTTTTTCACCCAGAGGGTGGTAGAAATATAGAATGTGCTGTCTCGGAGGGTGGTTGGAGGCAGGTACCCTTGCAACACTTAAGTGACATTTAGATGAGGACTGTACCAGATTACTATTGGCTATAGACCACAGGACGCTATCTCAGAGTGAAGAGTTGACCCTTTAGAAAATGAGGAGAAATTTCTTCAGATAAGAGGGTGGAGAATCTGTGGAACTTAATGTCTCAGAAGGATGTAGAGGCCAAGTCACAGTGTTTTAAGATAAAGAGATTTAGAGGGGAACAAAGAGGAGAAGGCAAGAGTGTGAACTTGAGAAATTATGATTGAATGGGGGGGGAGAAGACTCGATGGGCCAAGTGCTGATGAATCTAGTTTGGTGCTTATTGTTGGCATAGATATAGTGGGCCATACGGCCTGCTTCTATGCTATATGAAGCAAAGAGGCATTGAGCAGTTTAGTCCAATACTCTCAGGAGTTTAGAAAAATGAGGGGCGATCTAATTGACATAAGAGATCCTGAAGGGGACTTAAAAAGATGACAGAGAGGACTGAGATTCAATTCCAGCCTCTGACTGCCTGTGTGGAGTTTGCATGTTCTGCATGGGTTTCCTCTGGGTGCTCCAGTTTCCTTCCACAGTTGAAAGCTGTGCAGGTTAGGTGGACTGGTAATGCTAAATTGAATGTAGTGTCCAGGGATGTGCAGGTTAGAGGGACCAGCCATACACAATGAAGGGTTGCAGAGGAGTCGACATGAGGTTGCGTTTGGGTGGGATGCTCTTTGGAAGTTCAATGTGGTCTTGGGCTAAATGGCCTCTTTCTGCAGTGAGAGATTCTATGAATGGCTTAAATCTACTCCTGTATCTTATCGTCAAAATAACTTGCAACCAATAAAGTGTTTTGATTGATTCTCATGTCTTCAAGTTCTTCAATTACATTTCTGCTTCGCAATCAAGTTCAAGACCCATTACACTACACACAGTATCCAGGATAGGTTCAGAAATATGCAACTTTAAGCATACCTTTTGGAGTTCCATCACTGCTCGCAGGCGAGCACACTGCTTGCGGCGACCTTAAAGGGAAGGAAGCAGCATTTCTCAATGAAGAATCACCATCCTACAATAAGAAATAAAATAAATTAGCTTAAAACATCTATACCACATAACCAGAAAAATTTACTGTATGGTGAACAGACAGGTTGTAGCCAAAAACAAGACTCCAGGATGGTATGTTGCCTCCAGGGTAACAGGATCAATGATATAAGAGTCAGAGTCATATCTCTCAAAAAATATAGGTACATATTATTCTGAAGCAAAAGGATGAATAGCCAATAGTTGTGGTATACATAGGAACCAATAATATTGGCAACAAAAGAAATTAGGTTCTGGGCAGAACCAGAAAGGTCATCCTGGAGGTTTATTTCAAGTCCGTCAGGAAAGCTTTCAAATAAAGTGGCAGAGGTAGACTTACATTACAAAGAACAAAAAGTTAAAAAATCACAACATCAGGTTATAGTCCAACAGGTTTAATTGGAAGCACACCAGTTTTCGGAGCACCGCTCCTTCATCAGGTGATAGTGGAGGACACAATTCTAAGGCACAGAATTTATAGCAAAACTTTACATTGTGATGTAAATGAAATTATACATTGAATAATACCTTGATTGTCTGTTGAGTCTTTCATCTGTTCGAATACCATGATAGTTTCACTTCTTTCATATGTAAATCACAAAACCCTTTTTATGAAAAGTTACATTCTCAGGTGAGCTGTAACAATGTTAGCTAGACAATATGTTGAAGGTGTTAGCCCCCTGCGTTCTCTGTCTATGCCATGTTATCTAGATTGATTCTAATCTAGAAAGAGAGACAACGGAGTTTTACATGAATTCATGCAGTTTTTGAGCAAATTACAATGTAACTCTGCAAGTACAAATTCATCCCACAAAATATGTGTGTGCATGTGGGTCTTTGTCTGTTTGTGTGTGTGTGTGTGTGTCTGTCTGTGTTGGGGGTTGAGAGTGAGAGAGTGTGCGCGCGCGTGCGCATGCATGTGAGTGTGCGCGCGCGTGTGCGTGTATATATAGAGTGGTCGAGGTCTGAGAGGATGCCTGTGTGTGTGTGTGTGTGTATGTAGAGGAGTGTGTGCACGTAGGAGTGCATGTGCACGCGCGTATATAGGAGAGTGTCTGTGTGTGTCTATAGTGCAATGGTGGTCACCTCTAATATGACATGAACCCAAGGTCCCGGTTGAGACCCGACCTATGGGTACCGAACTTAGCTATCACCCTCTGCTCAGTCACTTTTCGCTGCTGCCTGTCCCGAAGTCCGCCTTGGAGGATGGTCACCCGAAGGTCAGAGGTCGAATGTCCTGGACCACTGAAGTGTTCCCCAACTGGGAGGGAAAACTCTTGTCTGTTGATTGTTGTGCGGTGCCCATTTACTTCAGTGAACACTTCAGTGGTCCAGGACATTTGACCTTGGACCTTCGGGTGATCATCCTCCAAGGCGGACTCCGGGATAGGCAGCAGCGAAAAGTGGCCAAGCAGAGGCTGATAGCTAAGTTCGGTACCCATAGGGAGGGCCTCAACTGGAACCTTGGGTTCATGTCACATTGCAGGTGACCACCATTGCACTTCACACACACACACCTTCCCATACTCACACAGGCATCCTCTCAGAGACTTAGACCACTCTGCACTCATGCACACACATATACCACTCTTTCACACAGACACGCACAATCCCCCACCCCAGACACACGCACTCACTCCCACAATCACATGCACCCCCTCACAGACTTAAGACACTCTACACTCACTACACACACACACACTCTCACTCTCAATCCCCAACCCAGACAGACACACACAAATAGACAAAGACCCACATGCATACATATATTTTGTGGGGTGAATTTGTACTTGCAGAGTTACATTGTACTTTACTCAAAAACTGCATGAATTCATGTAAAACTGTTATCTCACTTTTTAAGATTAGAATCAATCTAGACATCATGGCATAGACAGAACACAGGGGGCTAAACACCTTCAACATATTGTCTAGTTAACATTCATTGTTACAGCTCATCTGAGAATGCAACTTTTTATTTTGAAAAGGGTTTTGTGATTTACAGACGAAAGAAGTGAAACTATCATGGTATTCGAACAGATGAAAGACTCAACAGACAATCAAGGTATTTTTCAATGTATAATTTCATTTACATCACAATGTAAAGTTTTGCTATAAATTCTGTGCCTTAGAAAGGTGTCCTCCACTATCACCTGATGAAGGAGCGGTGCTCCGGAAGCTAGTGTGCTTCCAATTAAACCTGTTGGACTATAACCTGGTGTTTTGTGATTTTTAACTTTGTACACCCCAGTCCAACACCGGCATCTCCAAATCATGATTACAAGGAACATGCAGCAGTACAGCTCAGGAACGTGCCCTGCAGCCCAATATGTCTGTACTGACTATGATGCCATTCTAATCTAATCCAATCTGCCTGCACATGATCGGCACCCCTCTATTTAAGTGCCTCTTAAACATTTCTATCACATCTGCTTCTACCACTTCACCTGGCAGCACATTCCTGGCACCTACCAGCCTTTGCATAAAATACTTTCCTCACACATCTGCTTTAAACCTATGCCCCTTAGTATTTGGCATTTCCACCCTGGGACAAAGACTGCAAGCATCCACCCTATCCTATTATGTACTTCTATCAGGTCTTCCCTCAACCTCTATCACTATCATAAGTGATCCAACTTTTGTCAACCTCTCCTTACAGGGACTACACTAATCCAGACAGTATCCTGGTAAACCACTTCCGCACTCTCTCCTAAGTTTCCACACCCTTCCTATACTATAGCGACCAAAACTGCATACAATATTCTGAATGTGGCCTAAGTTTCATCCAACTGCAACATTACTTAGGAAAGCATGCCGTGCTTCTTTACCACCTTACCCATCGGTATTGTTACTTGCAGGGAGATATGGACGATTACCCCAAGATCTCTCTTTATATCAATGATCCTGCTCCAAATATATCACCTCACACTTGTCCAGATTAAACTTCACTTGCCATTTCTCTACCCAACTTTCTAACCGATCAATACCCTGCTGCATTCTTTGATAACCTTCCTCACTATCCACAATTCCAACTTTCATGCCATCTGTAAACTTACTAAATCAGACTACCTCCATTTTCATCCAAATCATTTATACATATTACAAACAAAGAGGTCCCAGCGTTAATCATTGCAGAACACCACTGGTCACAGACTTCCAGTCAGAAAAACATCCATCCCCATTTACACACTGTCTTCTATGACCAAACCACATTTATATCAAACTTACAAACTCACCATCTTCTGAACCAGCCTACCATGAGGGGCCTGGTCAAGTGCCTTAGTAAAGTCCATTGTGCTACCCTCAACCATCTTTGCTACATCCTCAAAAAACTCAAATCAAATTTGAGACTAGAATTTGAGACTAGACTGACAACCGGAAGCGACAGATTCAAACCACTACAAATGCCGGAGGAAAGATCACAGAAGCGCTTCACAGGAGGCTCCCAAGCACTGAGGATGTCACCTAGACAGGGGACAAAATGTCTGCAACACAAATTCCCAGCTTGGCAAACAGAACCACAACAGTAAGTTAGATCGCATGGAATCGAGGGTTGAGCTGCCAAATTGGATACAAAATTGACTTGATGGTAGGAAGCAGAGGGTAATAGTAGAAGGATGCTTGTCAGACTGGAGGCCTGTGACTAGTGGAGTGCCTCAGACGTTGGTGCTGGGCCCATTGCTGTTTGTTATCTAATTAAATTATTTGTATGAGAATGCACAAGGCATGATTAGTAAGTTTGCAGATGACACTAAAATAGGCTGTATTGTAGACAGTGAGGAAGGTTATCAGAAATTGCAGCAGGATCTTGATCAGCTGGGGAATTGGGCCAAAAAGTGACAAATGGAGTTTAGTATAGAAAAACGTGAGGTAAGTGTTTCATGGTGAATGATAGGGCCTTAAGGAGTGCAGAGGGACCTTGAAGTTCAGGTGCATGGTTCTCTTAAAATGGCATCACAGCTAGACCAGGCAGTGAAGAAGGCTTTAGACACACTGGCCTTCATCAGTCAGGGCACTGAGTATAGACGTTAGGAGGTTATGTTGAAGTTGCACAGGACATTGGTGAGGCCACACTTGGGTTACTGTGTTCAGTTTTGGTCACCTTGCTATAAGGAAGGATGTTATGAAACAGGAGAGACTGCAGAAGAAATTTAAAAGGATGTCAGGGCTCAAGGTACTGGGATATAGGGCGAGGTTGGACAAACTAAGACAATTTCTTTAGAGCGTTGGATACAGTGGTGATCTTACAGAAGTATATAAAATTGAGAGGGGTATAGATAGGGTGAACGCACTGACTTTTTCGCAGGGGTGGGGAATCGAGGACTAGAGCATTACTTTCAGGTTAGAGGGGAAATAAAAAGAAACCTACAGGGCAACCTTTTTTTTTTAAAAAAGAGAGGGTAGTACACATATGGAATGAGCAGCCAGCGGAAGTTGTTGAGGCAGTTACATTAACAACATTTAAAAAGTATTGGACAAATACATGGATAGGAAAGGTTTAGAAGGATATAGGCCAAGTGCAGGGAAATGGTGTTAGCATAGGTGGATATTTTGGTCAGCATGGACCAGTTTGGGCCAAAAGGTTGGTCTCTATGCTGTAGGACTCTGACTGTATGAATAGCCCCAACCAGGAAGCCCTGGCTGACATATAAACAGGAGTGTCAGAGAGTCCACTCAGTTTGATCGGAGGGAGCTGGGTCAGTATCATAGACACTCTACATGCAAACGAAGGGTGACTCGGTGACAGGATACCAGTTTCTGGAGTTACTTCAGTGGCAAAGAGAGAAAAGCACGCGCCTGAAGAAACCAGCTCACAACAGTAGTCTGAGTTGCAGTAAGCTTTTCTGACATCATGCCATTATTTGGGAAGCTTGACTCCTTTGATCCAGATTGGGCCCATTACATGAAAAGAATGCATAGTAATGCCTTAACAGAGGGAGCCTGGAGTTCAAGTGCATGGTTCTCTGAAAGTGGAGGCACAGGTAGACAGGCCAGTGAAGAAGGCTTTTGACACAGTGGCCTTCAGCAGTCAGGGCATGGAATACAGAAGTTATGTTGCAGTTGTACAGGACATTGTTGAGGACGTACCTGGGGTACTGTGTTCAGCTTTGGTCACCTTGCTGTAGGAAGGATGTTAAACTGGAAAGAGAGTGCAGAAAGAATTTACAAGGATGCTGCCTGGACTCAAAAGACTGAGTTATAGGGAGAGGTTGGACAAGCTACTACATTTTTCTTTAGAGCTTAGGAGACTGAGAGGGAGGGGCCTTAGAGAGGTGTATACGGTCATGAGAAGCATGGATAGGGTGAATGTACAGTCTTTTTCCCAGGGGTGGGGAATCAAGGACTAGAGGGTATCACTTTAAGATTAGAGGATGGTGTGCATTTGGAATGTGCTACCAGCTGAAGTAGTTGAGGCAGGTACATTAACAACATTTAAAAGGTATTTGGACAAATACATGGATAGGAAAGGTTTAGAAGGATGTGGGTCAAGTGCAGGGAAATGGGGTTAGCATGGACTGAATTTTGGTCAACTTGGACCAGTTTAGGCCAAAGGTCCTGCCTAGGGACCAAAGTAGCCAAGACCAACTTGCATGTTAACCAAGAAACAATTCCATGATTCTGCAAAGTCATTTGCCATTTGCCTTAATGGCAAGGTAGAGGCTAAAATTAGGAGGCTGGAAAGCAAAGGAATCATCAAACCAGTACAGTTTGCAGAATGGGCAACACCAGTCATACTGATGGTGAAGCCTGATGGGTCAGTTCATCTTTGTGGGATCTATAAGCAGCTGGATAAATGCCCAATCCCTCACAGAGGATTTGTACACAAAGCTGGCAGGAGAGCTGGAAAGGAGTCACGTTTACTTTCAATTGCAGTTCGGTGAGGATTGCTAGAAGCATGCTACAATTAATACTCATAGGATTTGCACCAATAGAAGACTGCCTTCTGGGATATTGTCAGTCCGTACAATTTTTCAGCAGATGGAGAACATTTTAGAAGATCTATCCCAGGTCACCATTTATCTAGATGACGAGCTAATAACAAGGAAGACCAAGAAAGAGCACTTAAGAAATGTGAACCTAGTCCTTAGAAATTTCTCTCAAGTGCACAGACACCTAAGGAGGGAAAAATTGGCATTCCAGGCACAAGTGACCTACTTGGTCTACAGACTCGACAAGACAGGGTTACACCTGTTGGAAGTTAAAGTAAGTGAAATCAAAGGTGCAGCGGCTCCCAAGTCAGTACCGGAATTTAGATCTTTCCTGGTGCTGGTTCAAACACAACCTGGCCTCCATCCTGAAACCTTTGCATCAACTCTTTAAAAAAGGGTCAGCCTTGGAAAATTATTTTTAGATTCCGTACAGTGTGGAAACAGGCCCTACGGCCCAATCAGTCCACACTGACCCTCCGAAGAGTAACCTACTGAGACCAAGTTCCCTCTGACTAATGCACCTAATGGACAATTTAGCATGGACAATTTAGCATGGCCAATTCACCTGACCTGCACATCTTTGGACTGTGGGGGGGAAACTGGAGCACCCGGAAGAAACCAACGCAGACACGGGGAGAATGTGCAAACTCCACACAGACAGTCACCAGAGGCTGCAACTGAACTTGGGACCCTGGTGCTGTGATGCAGCAGTGCTAACCACTAAGCCAACCCCCAAGCCATAGTTTTTCATTTTTCTTGATAACTATCATCCTCTAAGAAACAAAAACAGAAACTGGAGCAATGTGTGGACAGAAATCAGAGTTCATGCTTTGGATTGAGTGACCCTGTCTCAGAACTAGCAGTGACCGTTAACAGAGGTGAGAAATGACATCAGGAATGACAATGTCTGATATAAGACTCTGCTAAGGGAGAAAGACAGTTTACCTCAGAGGACAAAGTTTAGCATGGATAAGAGGCATGATCGACACAAGGTCGGATCCAGTGTTATGTAAAGTTCAGCTCGGTGCGATGGACCTGAACAAGATCGTGGGCCACATGAAAGTTGCAAATTCTCAAATGGTGCGAGAGAAAAACATGCCCAACTCATCAAATGCCCTTCTGGAACTTGTGGGCTCTCTCTCTCCATCAAGCATTGAAGAAATATCTGAGACGAGCATGGCAGATGTCACCACTTTGATACCTTTGCCACCTGAGGAGAGGAATGAATTTCTTCCGAGACACACTCAGGTACAGGATGAGAGCTAGTGCTTTACACGCTGCTCATATCAGACACTGAGCTGGAGAAACCTGACCTGATGCTAAAACAAAATTGAACCGGCCTGTCCTCAGACTCAGGAGAAGGGATGTAGTGATTGTAACAAGGTCAACAGGTACCCTTATTAGGTAAAAACAATGACTGCAGATGTTGGAAACCAGATTCTGGATTAGTGGTGCTGGAAGAGCACAGCAGTTCAGGCAGCATCCAAGTAGCTTCGAAATCGATGTTTCGGGCAAAAGCCCTTCACCAGGTACCCTTATTAGACCAGATTAACATCACAATCAGGGAGCCCTTGCTGACTGATATAAACAGGAGTGTTTGATGCTCTGCTCAGAGTTCACTGAGGGAGCTGGATCAGTGTCAAAGATCCTCCGCAGCTAAATAAATGAGCTTGATAGGATACTGGCATTTGTCCAAAAGGAAATTAGAAATTCAAGGGAGAGAAATATGGCTGTAATTATGAGCAGCATGGTGGCTCAGCGGTTTGCATTGCTACCTCAGTGCTTGGGACCTGGCTCAATTCCAGCCTTGGGTGACTGTGCATGTGTGAAGTCTGCATGGGTTTCCATTGGGTGTTCCGGCTCCCCCCCCTCAATCCAAAAATGTACAGGTTAAATGGATTGGCCATGCTAAATTATCCATAATATCTAAGGATATATAGGCTAAGTAGGTTAGCCATGGTCAATGAGGAGTTATAGAAATTGGGTAGGTCTGGATCTGGGTAGGATGCTCTTCAGAGGGGTGGTGAGGACAAATATGGCCTTATTTGCACTATAGAGATTCTATGACTTCAATCAGCATACAGACTGGGAAAACCAAGTCTGTAGCTATAGTCTAGAGATGGATCCATTGGAGGGTATACATAAGGGTCAATACATTGAGCAACCAACTCCAAGTAAAGGTCATCCTTGACTAGATATTATGTAAAAGGAAGGAATAATTAATAATCTACTTGTGGACCCTTTGGGAAGGGTGACCACAATGAAAGAGAATTCTTCCTAAGGTACAGTGACATAGTTGTTTCTGATATTAGGACCTTGAATAAAGGAAATTATGACTGTATGAACCGCAAGCTGGCTATGATAAATTGGGAATCGTTATTTAAAGCGATGATAGTAGATAAGCAATTGCAAACATTTAAACAGTATATGGATGAACTGGACAGGTCCCAGAGTGGCACAAAAATGAAAGAGGAAATATGGTCAGACCACTTGGTAGTGTGGATGAGCAGAGGGATCTTGGTGTCCATGTACACAGATCTTTGAAAGTTGCCATCAAGGTAAATAGTGCTGTGAAGAAGGCATATGGTGTACTGGGCTTTATTGGTAGAGGAATTGAGTTCCAGAGTCCTGAGGTCATGTTACAGTTGTATAAGACTCTGGTGCAGCCTCATCTGGAGTATTGTGTGCAGTTTTGGTCGCCATACTACAGGAAGGATGTGGAGGCATTGGAACGAGTGCAGAGGTGGTTTACCAGGATGTTGCCTGGCATGGTAGGAAGATCGTTATGAGGAAAGGCTGAGGCACTTGGGATTTTTCTCATTGGAGAAAAGAAGGTTTGGGGAGATTTGATAGAGGTGTACAAGATGATTAGGAGTTTAGATAGGGTTGACAGTGAGAATCTTTTTCCGCGTATGGAGTCAGCTGTTACTAGGGGACACAGCTTTAAATTAAGGGGTGGTAGGTATACGACAGATGTTAGGGGTAGATCTTTTACTCAGCAGGTTGTGAGTTCATGGAATGCCCTGCCAGTAGCAGTGGTGGACTCCCTCTTTATGGTCATTTAAGCGGGCATTGGACAAGCATATGGAGGTTATTGGGCTAGTGTAGGTTAGGTAGGCTTCGGTCGGCGCAACATCGAGGGCTGAAGGGCCTGTACTGCGCTGTATTTTTCTATGCTCTATGCCTAACAGGGAAATTAGGCATTGTATTAAATGCAAGGAAAAGGTGAACAAGTTGGCCAAAAAAGCAACAGACTTGAGAATTGGAACAGTTTAGATTGCAAAGGGAGACAAAATGATAAGTTCAGAGGAGGAAAATAGATTAAGAGCGTAGCTTGAAGGGAGTGTACAAACTAATAAGAGCTTCCATGGGTATGTGAAGAGAAAAGGACTAGTAAAGACAAGTATAGGTCACCAACAATCAGAAACAAGAAATTAATAATGGGAAACAAAGAGATAACAGACTAATTAAATACATACTTTAGCTCTGTCTTCACAAGGAAGACACAAATAATATCCCAAAAATAAGGGAAAGATCAGATTGTTATGGGAAAAAGGAATTGAAAGAACCCAGTTTCAGTAGGGAAATAGTACTGGGGAAACTGACAGAATTGAAGACAGATAAATCCACGGGAACTGAGAAGCTTCATCACAAAGTACTTAAGAAAATGGCCCAAGAAACAGCACATGTATGAAGTCATCCTCCAAAATGCTGTAGCCTCAAATAGATTGGAGGATAGCTAAGGTAACCCATCTATTTAACAGAGGCAGAAAAAAAATCAGCAAATTATAGATGAGTTAGTTTTACATGAGTGGAAAAAATGTTATAGTCCATTATAAAAGGTGTAACAACAGAACACTCGGCAGATAGGTGATAGAATCAGACAGAATCAGCATAGATTTATAAAGAGAAAATCATGCTTTACATATCTGTTACAACTTTTTAAGGAGATAACTCACAGTTGATGAGGGGGAGCCGGGGGTTACAATATAGTCCTACAAGAGATCAGTATGCAAACTTCAATAGGATGGGATTGGAGGTCATGTACTGAAACAGATCATGGACTGGTTAGCACAAGGGAAACAGAGTGGGTATTAATTAGAGTTTTCCGAATGACAGGCAGCGATTAGAAGAGTGACGCACCCACTGAACCCAGCTATTCAGAATGTATATTAAGTAAGGAAACTACATGTCACATTCGGAGAGTGCAAATGAAACTAAGCTTGGTAGACACTGGCATCTTCACAATAAGCAAAATTACCTTGGACTGGATGATGCAGAACCAACACGATTCGAAACAAGAAATTCAATGTTTCCAAAATTCCTTCGTACATCCACATCTAATATCATGTTTTGACCTTATTTAAAATCCTTTTGTAAATCCAAATAATATGGAGATCCAAATGTTTCCAGCTCTTCAATCAGCTTATGCTCAAAACATCGACTCTCTTGCTCCTGGAATGCTGTCTGACCAGCTGTGCTCTTCCAGCACCACCCTTTTCAACTGACTTCCAGCATCTGCAGTCCTCACTTACTCGAAGCAAGGAATAACAAGGGGAATATGGAACTAGTTGGAATAGTCTATAGTGTGCCCTAACAATAGCTGCTCTTTAGGGCAGAAAATAAACCATGAGATAACTAGGGAATGTAAATACGATATGAATGATTTTTATCTTAATATAGATTCGGAAAATTGAATTGGCAGAGGAAGAATTTGGAGTGTTTTCAGGTAGTTTCCAGAAACAAATTTGTTGCGATTCCAAATTGGCGATCAGGTTATCTTGGATCTGGTCACATATAATGAGAAGGGCTTAATAAATAACCACAGGAAGAGATCCCCTCGGAAACAATGGCCATAATACAATGATTCAGCCTTCAGTTTGAGAAAGGGAGAAACTTGGGCTAGAAACAACTATGCTAAACTTAAATAAGCATAATTACATAGTGATAAGAGCTGAGTTGGCCAGGCTAAACTGGGAAAGCAGAAACAACACTTGAGGAACAACGTCAGACATTTAAGAAAATAGTTCACTCACAGCAAAGATACATGAAGAAGGAAGACTGTAGAAAATGCATAAATAGACAATGGTGAACTAAGGAAGTTAAGAATAGTTTCCAAGTGAAAGACAAAACACCACATGGCAAAATTTGCAGTAATTTCAGGATTGAGAGAGTTTTAAAAGCAAAAGTTGGGTTAGGAAAAATACTTTTTAAAAAATTTTAAAAACAAATAAAGCGCAAAAGATGACAACAAATAAAGAGAGAAATAAAACAATCTGAGGGGGTAAACTAGCAAGCAATACAATATCTTACTGACAGTAAGAGATCCTTTAAATGTACAAAATGGGAAAGAGGGGCTGAAATGAACACAGGCCCCTTGAGAATGCAGTTGGGAAAATAATAATGCGGAATCATGAAATAGCAGAAGAGTTGATTAAATACTTTATATCAGTTTTCACAAAGAATACATTAATGGCATTCCAAAGGTACGAAACCATCAAGAAGCAAAAGTAGGGGGCAACTAAATACAATAGCAATCACTGGAGAAAAAGTACCTCAAAGTAATAAGGATAAATGCAACTAAATCCCTTGGTACTGACTGTCTGTACTGAAGGAAGTAGCTAGTGGATGAACTGTCAGAATCTTCCAAAGATTCTGGAAAGATCCCAGAGAATTGAAAAGCTTCCACTTAAAACCCATATTAAAAAAGGGTAAGGATACAAAAAGCAGACAACTATAGGCCATTGAATTTAACATTTCTCATTGGGAAAATATTGGCACCTATAATAAAAGATTAGTAACAGAGCAATTAGAAATGCATAGTAAAAATTAAGCAGAGTCAACACAGCTTCATGAAGGGGTAAAGAATTTTGAGGCGGTAACAAGCAGAACAAAGGGAAACCAGTAGATGTAACATAGTTGAATCTCCAAAATATTTGGATTTACAAAAGGATTTTAAATGAGGTCAAATCATGATATTAGGAGATGTGGACGCATGAAGGGATCTTGGTATCCTTGTACACATCAATGAAATAGACAGTCAGGTGCAACAGGTAAATAAAAAGGTTGATCTGCATTATAAGAGGATGACAGTTCAAAAGAACAGATGCCTTACTGCTGGTAAAGAGGTGAGACCACACCTGGGAATAATTTGTGCAAGTTTGGCCTCTATAGCTAAGGATATATTTTCCAGTGGGAGTGCATAGGAGGTTCATTATGGTTATACTGGGGATGGCAGGAATGCCCTATAAAGGAGAAAATGGTTGAACTAGGCCTCCACTGACTAGAGTTTAGAAAATAAGAGTGCAACTGATAGAACATCATACATTTCAAAAAGGGCTGAACAGACTAGATATAGGGACAGGCAAAATCAAAAGCAGAAATTGCTGGAAAAACTGAGCAGGTCCAGTGACCCTTCACCAGAACTGACAGCAGCAAGGAAAAGATTTATATTTATGTAAATGATGGAGAGCAAGTGGAGAGTAGGGCAATTGCAGGGGAAGGTGTCATGGAGACATGTTTAGATTGAAGGAGGAGTGGACCAGGGTGTCCCAGAGGGAAAGGTCCCTGGAAGGCTGACAAGGGAGGGAGGGGAATGTGCACCCAATGGTGGCATTGCATTGGAGGCAGTGGAAATGGCAGCTAATGATCATATGGATGGGGATGCTGGTGGGATGGCAGGTGAGAACAAGGGGAGTCCTCTTGCCATTGCGGGAGTGAAGAGAAGGAGTGAGGGCCAAAGTGCGGGAGAGCGGTCGGATCAGCTGAAGGCCCTGTCAACCACGATGCTGGGGAATCCTCAGCTGAGGAATAAAATGGACACTTTAGAGACCACCTTGTCAATGTTGGCATCATCAGAACAAATATAACGAAAACAGACGAACTGGAAGAATGGAAGAGAATCTTTGCAGGAAGTACGGTGAGAGGATGTACAGTCATGGTAACGGTGGGAGTCAGTGGGTTTGTGGTGGATATTGGTGACCACGTGAAGGAGAGGAGAGGGAAGAGCAGACTTTGGAAGCAAAATAGATAAACTTGTCCAATTCTGGACGAGAGAACAAAGCAGCACTGATGTCATCAACATATGGAGAATGTGTTGTGGGTGGGGGCAGGAGTAGGACTATAACAAGGAATGTTCCATGGACCCCAAAGAGACCGCCATTACTGAGACCCATGTGGGTACCCATGGAGAGGAGGATGCTCCCTGAGTGGGGGCAGTTTAGAATCAGGGGACACAATATCAGGATATGGGATACACCACTTAGGACTGAGATAAGGCAACCCTTTTTATTCACTCAAAAGAATTCTAAAAGATGTAATAACGGAGCATTTAGAAATACATAAAAATCAAGCACTGCTTCATAAACGGAAAATTGTGTCTTTGAGGAGGTAACAAGCAGAATAGATAAAAGGAAACCAGTGGATTTAAATGATTTGGATATCTAAAGTAGTAAACCTTTGGAATTCTCTACAACAGAAGATGTGGAACAGAATTTCTGAAAGAGATAGATAAATGTTTAGATTTCAAAGGCATTGAGAGGTATGGGGTGAAAACAGGAATATGGATTGACAGAGGATCAGTGCAAGCTTGGTAGGACAAATTGGTCAACTGGCCTACTACTCCTAGTTTCTGTGATCAGCTATACCCGGAGGGAACTGGTACCCAGAGAAGTTAGTCTCAAGCAAAAGAAGCAACAACTGAAGTGCTGTTGTTAGCTCAATTATATAGCCTGGGCTAAGAAAAGCTCATAATAAACTGAAGAGGCAACATAATATTGCTAGCTCAGATAATTGAGGCTTACAGATGTTCATGGGGAGTGTGGCACACAGAAGGCCAGGAGCAGTAAGTACTTGGTGCAGGTGGGAGCTGGAGATAAAGGGTGTCCTGGGCAGATGAGGGAGCTGGTATTGTGCGAGAAGTGAGATGCTGGATGCATCTCATGAAAGACTAAGTTGCTCAATTCAGAAATCAGAAGCTATATCTTCAAAACAGGGAGCTGAAATATCTCATAAGGACGTAAGTAGCAGGAGAGTGGATCATCTGGCCCCTTGAGCCTGCTTCACCATTCAATAAAGATAATGGCTGACTTTTGAGGACTCTACTTCACTTATCCATCCACTCACCATAAACCTCAATTCCTTTCACTGTTCAAAATTTTAACGTTTGCCTTAAAAACATTCCAATGAGATAGCCTCAACTCTCAAAATATTTCAAAGGAATGTTGTGGTGTCTGACAGTTTGAGATGAAATACATCTTAGTTGTGACTCCCAGACAAAATGTAATTTGAGGTAGTTATAAAGTTGGTGTGTTAACCACAGAATTCATATTTAAATTCATATTTACCTTATTAATTCTGTATATTAAGAGTGACAGCACTACCGCTTTATTGGCTTTGATATAGCGAAAATTATTCTGGTTGAGCGTTTGAAACGATGGAATCTTAAAGGAATGGAAATTGTCTACTTCTGAAGAATACGTTGGGAGTCTCGGTCAAGTCTGAGAAAAGAGCTGCAGGTCTTAAAATGTGCCTCCAATTGATATTATGGAAGCGGCAAAACTACATGAAATAGCATAGTCAAGGGAATTAACCATGTGAAAGCAAGCAAACAATACTTTTTCCAATTAAATCAAATAGGTGAAATCACTAAGGAATCAATCATACTCTGGAATTTATGGAGCTGACTCATTGTCCAATCATTTTGCTGAAAGTTAAATTTCACAAAATTCAAAAGATCAATTTAACTTAAAATTACACTTAATTCCAACACAGATTTTCTGATTCAAAATTAAACTAGCATTGAATGCACTTGCCCCAAAGGTAGTTGTTTAGATCCAAGCATACAAAGAGCTATTTCTGAATCAACTCTGTTCCTACCTCTGATCCAAGCCGATGCACCATGTGTATATAGTCCTCATTCGATCCATGTCTTGAATTATCTGAATGGTGATTGGATGAGGAGCTCGACATCTGACTTGTCACTTTATTATCATGAATATTCCGCATGCCACTGGGAATCATTGGGCTTGATACAGAAGCTGAAAAACACCATAATTTATTTTAATTAAGCTATCCTACATGTGCATATCTGATTCACTTGCGGCAGGAAAGGGTCAACCATCAGTCCCCAAATGCAACCCTCTCCTGACAACCATGAAAAGCAAAATATTTCTAAGAAAACTTCACTTCACTAAACAAAAATAAGCTAACCAAATGGATCAATACTTTTGTTTTAAAGACTGCTTCACTTCAGAACAAATTTCACTTGATCTGAAACTTTAAATATCAGATATGATCGAAAACAAAAGTACATACGATTCAAAATGCATAGTTTCTACTTAACAGCTATGGTGATTTTCTGAAGATTCTTGCATAACACGGAGTTACAGTACTAGCAACAAGAGATGGATGTGAATCAATGGTTTCCATGAACTGTGCAGCAATAGAAAGCTCCCAAGTAATCCATGCACAAGTCAATCCCTTTAAGTTTCTTCTATGCATGGCTATATAACAAAATTTACAGGCTGCATATACTTAAATCACCCATGACTTCCAAAGAGAGAAAGGGAGGATAGGTTGGTATTCACGTACAATTATTTCTAATTAAAATCAAAGTTTAAGGTTGAAAATTAGATTCTGGTTCAGCTCAAATAACAATTGAGGAATCAGGAATTTTGCTCAGAATTGGAGACAATCATATTCTTATCAGTATCTGGTGATGTCTGCAGAAGGACATGAGACAGTAGCTACTGAACTTACTAATGTTGTGAAAAGTGCATAATATGCACCAATATCAATTTTGAAATGTGGATTGCAGAAAAGGCAGATGTTTTCTTTCATATAAATAAGATAAAGTGTCCTTCTGGAGGAGTGACTAAATAGAGTCATAGAGATGTACAGCATGGAAACAGACCCTTTGGTCCAACCCGTCCATGCCGACCAGATATCCCAACCCAATCTAGTCCCACCTGCCAGCACCCGGCCCATATCCCTCCAAACCCTTCCTATTCATATACCCATCCAAATGCCTCTTAAATGTTGGAATTGTACCAGCCTCCACCACTTTTTCTGGCAGCTCATTCCATACATGAACTCCCTATGTGAAAAAGTTGCCCTTTAAGTTTCTTTTATATCTTTCCCCTCTCACCCTAAACCTATGCCCTGTAGTTCTGGAGTCCACGACCCCAGGGAAAAGACTTTGCCAATTACCCTATCCATGCCTCTCCATGATTTTGTAAACCTCTATAACATCACCCCTCAGCCTCCAACGCTCCAGGGAAAACGGCCCCGGCCTGTTCAGCCTCTCCCTGTAGCTCAAATCCTCCAACCTGTACCTCTTATGCTCACATCCAAATCATTTATGTAAATGACAAAATGTAGTGGACCCAGCGCCAATCCTTGTGGCACTCCACTGGTCACAGGCCTCCAGTCTGAAAAAACAACCCTCCACCACCTTTGTCTTCTACCTTTGAGCCAGTTCTGCATCCAAATGGTTAGGTCGCCCTGTATTCCGAGAGATCTAACCTTGCTAATCA
This sequence comes from Chiloscyllium punctatum, assembly GCF_047496795.1. Taxonomy (NCBI): domain Eukaryota; kingdom Metazoa; phylum Chordata; class Chondrichthyes; order Orectolobiformes; family Hemiscylliidae; genus Chiloscyllium; species Chiloscyllium punctatum. The sequence continues at coordinate 681,840 of NC_092740.1, forward strand.
GTCTCCCAAGGGGAACATTGTCGAACGTCTTACTGATGGAACATGTCAACAGAGAATAGGTGCCTGCACACATCCCTGAAGTACTGATGTAAAGATTTCATGAGTTGATGACAGGCACAGTAAACATGTCAGGCCAGTTGCTTTCGTATCAAATTAGAAGAACCTAGGATGAGCAAGGGCTGTAGATGTCATATACTTTAGTAAGGCGTTTGAGGACATTCCCCATGGTAAACTAATGCAGAAAATGAAGTCACATGGTGTGCAGGGTGTTCTGGCTAGGTGGATAAAGAACTGGTTGAGCAACAGGAAACAGTAGTAGTTGAAGGGAGTATCTTGAAATGGAGAAAGGTGACCAGTGGTGATCCACAGTGATCAGTGCTGGGGCCACTGTTGCTGGTGATATACAAAATGGTCTGGAAGGGGGCACTGTTGGTATGATCAGCAAGTTTGCAGATGACACGAAGATGCCAAGTAGCAGAAAGTATAAGGGACTGTCAAAGAATACAGGAGAATATAGATAGACTGGAGTGGGCGGAGAAGTGGCACATGGAGTTCAATCCAGGCAAATGTGAGGTGATGCATTTTGGGAAGTCTTATTCTAGAGCGAATTTTTCACTGAACAGAAGAACCTTGAAAAAGTTGATGAGCAGAGAGATCTGCTCAGGTCCACTGTACCTTGAGGTGGTTGCACAGGTGGACAGAGTGGTAAAGAATGCATATGGTATGCTTGCCTTCATCGGACAGAGTATCGAGTATAACAGCTGGCAGATCATGTTAAAATTGTACTCAACATTGGTTCAGAGCATTTAGAATACTGTGTCGCCACATTACCAAAAGGATGTGGACGCTTTGGAGACGGTGCAGAAAAGATTTACAATGATGTTGCCTGGTATGGAAGATGCTAGCTATAAAAAGAAGTTGAATAGGTTATATTTGTGGAGAAAATGAGGACTGCAGATGCTGAAGATCAGAGCTGAAAAATGTGTTGTTGGAAAAGCGCAGCAGGTCAGGCAGCATCCAAGGAGCAAGAGAATCGATGTTTCGTGCATAAGCCCTTCTTCAGGTTATGTTTGTTTTCATTAGAGAAAAGGAGATTGAGGGGGGTCCTGATTGAGGTCTACAAAATCATGAAGGGTAGATAGAAATAAGCTTTTTCCCCCAGGGTGAAGCATTCAATAATGAGCAGTCATGCTTTCAAGCTGAGGGGTGAAAGGTTTAAGGGGGATACACGCGGCAAATACTTTACACGGAGGGTGGTAGGTGCCTGGCATGAGGTACCAGCAGAGGTAGTAGAGGCAGGTACGTTAGATTCATTTATAATGCGTCTGGACAGATGCACGAGTAGTTGGGGAGCAGAAGGATTCAGATGCTTAGGAATTGGGTCGCAGGTTAGACAGTAGATTTGAATCGGCTCAGGCTTGGAGGGCCAAAGGGCCTATTCCTGGGCTGTAAATTTTCTTTGTTCTTTGTAGCAAGGCCTTTGTTTTTTTAAAATTCTGTTAAAACATATGGTCGTTCTTGTGCTGTTCTGTTCTTCAGCCCATGATGTTGTGCCAAACAATGTCAAATTAAACAGTCCAGTTCCAGACACGGTGTGGAGTTTAGAAGTTCAGGAACAAGTCAACAGAAGGGCTCAATCTGCGAAATTTCCAAAATAGATGGGTTGATTTAGAAATTTGGTTATTAGAAATTAGAAGGCTCTCAGTTTTGAAGAAAGTTCATGCCAACAAAGTTGGAAAGGTCTCATAGAATTGTCATCACAGTCCAAGGTCAAGAAGTTGCCAAAAATCCAGTTAAAGTAAAACCATAGAGTTTAGAGGGGAGTACAGTTCCTTCTAGAGTCACTGTAATGGGTAGCACTGGGAATCAGTTTCAAACTTTGCTTTGCTGTGTTTTATAGATCTTGACAACTGCCTTCAATTCAATATTTAGTTAACTTTTTTATGACAAATAATGTTAAATAAATTTCTTTTGTGTAATACACTGTTGTTCTGTTATTGAACAAAGTGATTAACCACTACGTGTACTACCTAAACAAATGAATAATAAAGCTGGGCTTCATCCTTGGATCTAACTTGCCCAGGAGTACCATCAGTTGGAATCATGACAGCTGAAATGCTCACTTCTGTATTCCCAGCTCCATATGGTTAGTATGCACCATCTTCACCCTAATACTATTAGAACAGCCATGATCTCATTGAATATTGAAGCTGACTCAATGGGGTGAATCAACTAGATAAAAACAAGGACTGCAGATGCTGGAAACCAGAGCCTAGATTAGAGTGGTGCTGGAAAAGCACAGCAGGCCAGGCAGCATCCGAGAAGCAGGAAAATCCACGTTTCGGGCAAAAGCATTCCTGATGAAGGGCTTTTGCCCGAAACGTCGATTTTCCTGTGCCTCGAATGCTGTCTGACCTGCTGTGCTTTTCCAGCACCACACTAATCTAGTCAATGGGGTGAATGGCCTGTAGTCTTACTACTTAGTTTGGGCTAAAATTCAGTTGAACAGATTGATGGGAGGCCATCCAAATGTTCATTGAAATAAACAAATCCAGAAATATAAAGGCTTTCAACAGCTATAAGGTTGAGATGGGTTATGTTATAAATATTGAATTAAGCATTGTCATTGCAAAGAAATCAAGTCAAAAAGACACCAATTTTCTAACAATGTGGCTCACCTCTCATCCAATAGCAACAATGTCTGGCAAGAGCATACTACTGAACATTTTGTAAGGAACTACAATTACATGATCTTTTTCTTTTCATTAAGTTATCCTTTTCTCCATTTACATTAAGTATCTCACCAAAATTTCCCAATTCTCAGGGCAAAATCTGTAGTGTCTGCTAAATACCTTAAAACCATGAAAGACATTTTGCTGAGGACTATTTTCATGGAAAGCATTCAAACGCAATAAGTTTATTAATGAGTTTATGAAATTTCTGGAATGTCCAACTGAAGTACAAAAGAAAAGAGGAGAATTCCATGTTTCATGCTCTCAATTTGTGTTGTAACTTTAAGTGTAATTTTGAACAATTAAACAGTCCGGTTAAAGTGCTGCTGGATACAGATCTGCCACTAGCAGTTAATTAAGCCCAGATTGTTTAGCCTACCAGTGTCAGACATTTGCCCTATCTAAATTAATTCCAAGTGGTAACACAATAGCAACTGTACGGAAACAGGCTTTTTTTTCCCCAAAAAGAATTCAAGCAACCTAAATAATATCACTGACATTTTAATCAGAAAAAGATGCCATCCTACAAATATTCTTCAATTGTCAAGTGCTGACAGTAATTCAATAGAGCAATTAATGAAACAAATGCCTTGCCAATGGGAATTCCTGTCTGTTTAAATAAAACAGTAGTGCACAATATTGAGGATTCCAACTTGCTAGGATAGAAGGCTTGTTACACTTGCTTTATCTTCCCAAAACTGATGTACTAATTCTGTGTATTGCACAAGCATTTGCCACACATCTCCACTTATTTCATGCCCTGCTATATTATGCAGAACAGCTGAAATGGTGCATTCTTTACCTAGCGTGGAGGTTGACTGTTGCTGCTGAGGAGAAGGCTGAGTCTGGACTATCAAACAGGGTTGCACAGGTCTCTGAGGACTCCCAGAATACGTAGGACCTGATACCAGAGGGGAACCATGCAACTCTAAGGACGGAAAAACAAGCATTCAGAACTATGAGCAAGAATTATGAACCACCACCTCCATTGCAGAAGCTTTACTTTATTCTTAAACTTCACTTATGAATAAATCCTGGTACCAAAAAACACATTTGATTTCCCCAAATGAATCTCACCAAAGTAAGGCCTCTGAGCTATCTCAATGGTGCACTGGAATTGGGTAAAGCAGGGAAAACAGCTTAAGCTCCAGTGGAGCACCTAGTACCTAATTTCTCAGAGTATACCAAGTTACTATATTCCCAATATCAAATAAGAAACACGTCTGACCCTGTCTAGGATCCTGGAGAAGTTCATCTACCCAATTTAAAAGCAAACAGCACGTGGGATACAGTCAGGAGGGAATTGCGCTGGGAGACTCTAATGAAGAATCTATGGAGTATGAAAGTAGATTCTAGCAAACATCTTCAACACTTGCATGTGCTTGCAGGTCATTCATTTCCAAAATTTTCTCAGCTCTTACCTTGTTGTATCTGCTGATGTTGTGTATAGCTTGGAGGGTGTTGTGGATATTGCATGTAACCTGGAGGACTCTGGGGAGCATATGGACTGGGCACAGGACTGTTCTGTTGAGTCATATATCTGTTGGCTGAACTTGACTGAGGTGGTACAAATCGACTGTAAACAAAAAGGAAACAACATTTACCCAAATTTCCACATTTGATCAGTTTATCTGCATCTGCATTGTCACAGCCTCCAAGGTTATCGGTCAAGAGCTGGAAAATAAAACATGTACAATTGGCCTCCTTCTATGCAGCATGCATCTATGAGTTTATTATGTAGGCATGTGGAAACCAATGATAAGTAGCAGCTTTTGAGAAGATTTGTAGCTCAACTTGATGTTCTGGATGCAAGTTTGCTCAGAGCTGGACTGTTCATTTTCGGACATTTACAGAAACCTAAACACAAATAGAAAACGGGACTTAACACCAACACTTCACCGGAGGCTCACTGATGATGTTATCTAGTATAGTGATGAAACATCTGAAAATGAACCTTCCAGCTCAGCCAGCAAACTTACATCCACAATGGTAGTTAGGTCTTCCTTCCTAATGGAGAACTACTGCGACCAGTTCATTGTTTAAGCAATGAACTAGCTTGATGTACTAAATTCTCCAACATGTTATATACCACAAGATGGGTATCCTTATCCATACATCTGAAAACCAAAACGATCTAAATGAAACTGCTTTTTGTTGAAAGCAGCCTCAGACAGGCAGACCTGAACAGAACCAAAAGGACCCAAAAGAATGAAAATCTCAATGTTCCGAGCTATTTTTAAGAGGAAGAAACTTGGAGGTAAAACACTACAGGTCTTAAGAAAGTGCCTCTATGGTTGCATATCTGTAGGAGTAAATTTCTTCAGCAGAAGATGATGATAGAGGTAAAGTCACCAGACTATTAGACCATGCTCTCATTAGAGACATTACTTGGAAGTGCTTTATTCAGAGGATCATCACGCCTTAAGTGAGGGAGAACTTGAGAAGGACCCTTTTATGGTAACCTCAGCCAGTGTGGGAACTGAAACCACACTGCTGGAGTCACTTTGCATCACAACCTGGCCATCCAGTCAACTGTACTAACTGACCATCTTAGTGGAAGGTGATAAAAGTCATTTGAAAGAGTAATTTTTAGGGAAAATAAGCTGTACCAAAGACCAAAATTATCAAATTTCTGAAAAGCAGTTGCGCCCCAAGGTTTCCAGATATAGGATATCAGACTTGTACTTTAATGCCGCATCTTGTATCATTCCTCTCCTCATGCTCAGCTCACAACTGACTATCAGAACATAGAAACAGCAGTACAGTCAATTCTGATATAACACGATAGCTCAGTTCCAGTGCGATTTCGCATTTTAAGAAAATCTTGCAATAGTTGCGCCATTTAAAGTAATGGGACCAGAATCGCATTATAGCCATTACATGTAAGGGAAGTTCGCGTTCTGCAAATAACAGTCTAAGTTCTTCAATCGCGTTAAAGGTAAATCACATTGGAAGAAACACACGTTGTAGCAGAACTGACTGGATCCAGTTTCATCTTGTCTCTAGTTATGCCCATGATAAATAGACCCACCATCACCTTCTCCAGGGCAATTAAGCTTGGGTAATAATGCTGGCCTAGCCAACACCACCAAAATCCAAATTGATAAAAAATGAGCTGAATTACTTTCATTCTCTCTCTCTTTCTCTTGCTTCCACCACCAGCCCCCACCAAGAAATACTTCACTGGTGAATGATACCAGCTACTTCTCTCTTTAACCTGGTAAGCTACATGTGACGCTTGTTTCAAAATAGTCACTATCAAAAGGAGAGATACTGGATTCACCAGTTTCTATGATAATTATCTTTTCTAATCTTACAGAGCAATGAATTCCTGGACTTGGTCTTCAAATAAAAAGGGATAATTTCCATTTGGTCTCATTCTAGCTATTCTTGCCACAAAATGAATGTTATTTAGATTTTAAAACAACATTCAAACTAATTTGCTTCTCCCCTCTCCACCCCAGTCCTGAACAATTATTTTTACATACATGCATGAAATGTGGGTATTGCTAGTTAGGCCAGTATTTGTTCAAGATTCCTAATTGCCCTAGAACTGATTGGCTATTTTAGTTAAGAATCACACACATTGCTGTGGGTCTGGAGTTACATGTAGGCCAGACCAGGTAAGGATGGCAGACTTCCTTCCCTAAAAAGGACATTAGTGAACCCTGTGGATGTTTTAATAATAAAAACAGTGGTTACATGGTAACCATTAGACTAGAATTGAATTCCACATTTTATTGAATTTAAATTTTATCATCTGCCATAATTGATAGCACAAGAATCATTTGCATACGTGAGGCTTCGTTAGCGCAAATGTGCAACTGGTGAAACCTTAAAATTTGGGAGATGCTTTGGTTATGAACTTTGACTTGCAACAAATCTTTTTAAGGAATTTACTGATCAGGACTCAACTGCTAACCAGCAAAGAACTGAATGAAATAGAATTGGATAATAAAAACATTTGCACTGACTGAATGTATCACTTGTCAACGGAACCAACATGGAACTGTGAACAGGTAAATACAGCAAGACTACTGGCAAGAAATGAAATCAGGTATGTAGTGTGGTGCAAGTTTGTGGCCACAAGTCAGGTTTTAAAAACTTTTTTTTCTAAATACCCTACGCACATGGAATATCACTAAGTTAGCATTTATATAGTGCCTTTAATGCAATAAAATACCTCAATAGGTTTTACAGAGGCGTTATAAAATAAATTATAACACCAAGCCACATTGGAGATATAGGGCAAGAACTAAACGATTAGTCAAAGAGCCAGGTTAAGGGGCACCTTAAAGGAAGAAAGTGAAGTAAACAAGCAGAGAACCTCAAGGAGAAAATTCCAGAGTTAGGGCCTAGGTGACTGAAGGCTCAGTCAACAAAATGGAACAATGTGTGCGTGCTTAAGAGGCCAGAGTTACAGAAACACAGGTAGAGTGGTGAGGTATGGAGGGATTTAAAGATGCAGAGTAGTGAGACATGAAGGCATAAAAACAAGGATGTGAAGTTTAAAATCAAGGTGTTACTTTACTACACATACAGAAGCTGAGCAAATGAAGTAAAAAATAAGCTACAATTAAAAATAGAAGGATAGCAGAGATGTGACAGAACTTGCATTACTATTCAGAACAAACATATGCAATATATGATATTAGATCAGGCAATGAGTTTTTGGGATTAGCACCTTTGTTATCTACTAAACATGACCATCCTAGAGAGCCCACACCACTTTATTTTTCATCTATTAACTGTTGAAAATGAGAATTGCAAACTACATTGAACAATAGATATTTAGTAACAAGTCACTATCAAACTATGTTCTGGAGATTCTACCAATGTGACAATATGTTGCATATTACCTGGAAGGACTGTGCGAGATTGTGGACTGTTGAAAAGTGGAGGATGCAGGGCTCCCATGTATGGAATTCTGGGGTAGTTTGTATTGTTGGTGTTGGATGATCTGTTGTTGCATAATACCTGAAACAGGACATGTTCATACATTGAAGCCAATTCAAAAACAAACTTGCATTTATAAAGCACTATTCATATCCTTAGGATGGTCCAAAGAATGTACTTTTACAAGTGCAATTACTTATTTTTGTAGGAAAATGAGCCAGCCAATTTGCACAGCAAAGCCCACAAATAGCAGAAGATAATTTTATTTTTAGTGATGCTGTTGAGGGATAGACACACTGTAACCTCACCAGTCTAGAACTGTGGAATCAAGAAACAGCAGAATTTCTTCACCAGCTCTACAACTCTCAGGCTCATGCACTCCATAAAATCACCAGCAAGTAACTCAATCACTGAGTGAGGGTAAAAACTGCTAGTGTGATTAAGCTGGGAAGATGAAGGGAGGCTTTAAATTTGGTTGTGCTTTTGCTCCTGTTGTACAGGTTCCTATCGCAAGAACTGACCACTTAGATCAAGAGTGAGGGAGGGGAGGTGATTACAGTCTACCTGTGCATTTGTATGTGGCAACAGGTCAATTACAGTGTGCGCACCGGCGTTTACAAACCTTAAAGTTTTAAAGAACTGTATTTGTCAACAGTTGTTGTTGTTGTTCAATTTAAATGCAATCCATATGCATTTGATTCAATAGTCTATATTTTAACAAAAAAATTTGAAAATACACATGCGTGTGTCTTAACAAGAGTCCGGTTTGCTTATGTCCCATTGTTATCATGCAAGTGTCTAGTCAGGTGACATAGGCAATGACTGTCTTCCAAACTTTCCAATCACAGCAATAGTGTATGAGCTTGTTGCAATTCAAGTTAAGCCAATCTTTGATATTGTCTAGCTATTTCCTTCTCTATAAGCCTCTTGCTCATTTTTTATCCTTTCAGCTCGATTTGGCTCCAGCTCTTATCTGCACAGAAAATATTACTTAAGAACTCAAGGTGCCTCCATTTTGTGTCTCCGGTACATAATTACATCCAGTTCAAACAATGTGGTTCAACAGTCTAATTTTTTTTTTGAAAGTCTGTAAGTGCTTCTTTACCAAGCACTCTTTCCTGGAGAGGTTACAGCGTATTAGCAACCACAGCAAAGACTCCTATTTGCTATAAATTCAGTGACGACAACCTGAGGGAGCAGCAAAAAACTTAGCTAATCGTGATTCAAAATTTTAAATTAAATTGTTGTGATGTCTTCAAATCATGAACCTATCAGTTTTTGCATGTAGTCTCATTCCTTAGAAAATCATTCTTTTCCTAAAAGGAAAGAGTTGACCTGATTTGGTGCTCCACCATAATTTTATTACTTTTAGTAATACTTCGTAAACTGTGTGTTTATCAAATATGTTATGCAATTTCAAAATATGGTTTTGTATTCAAAGCAATTTCCCAACTCCAGAAAGCATAGTCTATCAAATATAGGCACTTTCTAACACAGGGTTGGAAAAGTGTCAACCCAGTCACTCATTTTTATTCACAGATTTCTAGCAAGAGCAATAAACTGCAGGAGGATCAACAGACTTTTCACAGTTAGTCCTCCAGCTGCTAATGTCAGTCAGTATTGGTGAAAGAGAAATTCAAACTTAATTTACCCCAGTTTGTGTGATGAAATTAATAATTTCAAGGCTTTTGATCAGAAATGCCAAATTCACAAATTCAAGATAAACAAAATAATTGACTGGATTCCTGAAGCACAAGCAGGACCTCCAGAATGTTAGATAAAGATTATTCAGACAGTATAAACTAGTGGCTTAATTACAAATGAAAATCTTAAATCCATAATTTTAAAAACCCTAAAAAATGAGTTGCCAGTTTTTGTGAATAAATTGGTGATCCACAGTTTACTGTGTGTTTATTACTCACCACTCTGAACCCCATATCGATTCTGCATGCTTTTCTCCCTGAAGACATTGGGGTTTCTAGCCAAGACAGCTTGCAGGAGGACTGGAATATCACCCTCTGGGTCATCACTACCAAGATTATCCTTCAGTTCTCTATAAAAAGCAAAATAATTATCTTCAATTTTACTTCAATACTACTGTTATTGAGATTAATATAACTTTTCAAAGAAATCATCTTGCCGACAATGGGTTATCATTACCCAATCCAAATAAGCTTTCATTCTTTACAGGCACCAGGGAAAGAAATTTTTAACAAGTTGCACACCTCATTATCTATAGCTTTAGAGGAGATGGTGACATAGTGGTTATATAAATTGAATTTATTAACAGGACACCAAGGTAAATTAAGGTGGACTGCAGCAGTTCAAGGCGGCAGCTCACCACCACCTTCTCAAGGGCAACTAGGGATGGGCAATAAGTACTGGCCAGCCAGCAATTCTCATATCATACAAATGAATGAACCGGATATGTACGATTCAACTACTGCTAACCACATTCAGTAGCTCCTCTTCCATTCGCGAGAAGTGTGCATGGTTGGCAAAGCCAGAACTTATGTCATCCTAACTACCCTCAAATGCAGCAAATCATTCAAGACATTTCATGTTGATTTAATGGTTAAGCAAACCATGAAACTAAAATGCGCCATTCCCAATGCGGATAAACAATCTTTTATCTGAAGTTCCAAAATCCAAAAAGCTCCAAAATCCAAAGGTTTTTTTGTGAATTTTTTTCTCATTAGCAAGGTTGTTTGGCCCGCAAACAGTTAGAACGTAGAACAATACAGTGCAGAACAGGCCCTTCGTCCCTCGATGTTGCACCAATTTGTGAACTATTCTCAGCTCGTCCCCCAACACTATCCCAAAATCATCCATGTGCTTACCTAAGGATTGTTTAAATCTCCCTAATGTGGCTGAGTTAACTACATTAGCAGGTAGGGCATTCCATGCCCTTACCACTCTCTGCGTAAAGAACCTGCCTCTGACATCTGTCTTAAACCTATCACTCCCCAATTTGTAGTTATGCCCTCTTGTACACGCCAACATCATCAACCTAGGAAAAAGACTTTCACTGTCTACCCTATCTAATCCTCTGATCATCTTGTATGTCTCTATCAAATCTCCTCTTAGCCTTCTTCTCTCCAATGAGAACAGACCCAAGTCTCTCAGCCTTTCCTCATAAGAGCTTCCCTCCAGACCAGGCAACATCCTGGTTAATCTCCTCTGCACCTTTGCCAATGCTTCCACATCCTCCCTATAATGGGGTGACCAGAACTGCACACAATATTCCAAGTGTGGCCGCACCAGAGTTTTGTATAGTTGCAGCATGATATTGCAGTTCCAGAACTCAATCCCTCTACCACTGAAAAATAACCCACCGTATGCCTTCTTAACAGCACTATCCACCTGGGTGGCAATTTTCAGGGATCTATGACTCTAAGATCCCTCTGCACATCCACGCTACCAAGAATCTTTCCACTGACCCAGTACTCTGCCTTCCTGTTATTCTTCCCAAAGTGCATCACCTCACATTTAGCTGCATTGAACTCCATTTGCCACCCCATAGCCCAATTCTGCAGTTTATCCAAGTCCCCCTGCACCCTGTAATTCTTCCAAACTGTCCACTACTCCACCAACTTTAGTGTTGTCTGCAAATTTATTAATCCATCCACTTGTGCCTGCGTCTAGTTCATTTATAAAAATGACAAACAGCAGTGGTCCCAAAACAGATCCTTGTGGCACACCGCTAGTAACTGGACTCCATCAACCACCACTTGCTGCGTTCTTCCAGAAAGCCAGTTTCTAATCCAAACTGCGAAATCGCCCTCAGTCCCATGCCTCTGCATTTTCTCTAACAGCCTACCATGTGGAACCTTACCAAAGGCTTTTCTGAAGTCCATGAATACCACGTCAACTGCCCTAACCTCACCTAAATGTTTGGCCACCTTCTCAAAAAACTGAGGTTTGTGAGGCACAACCTACCCTTGACGAAACCATGTTGACTATCTGAAATCAAATTGTTGCTTGCCAGATGATTATAAATCTTATCTCTTATAATCCTTTCTAAAACCTTTCCGACAACAGAAGGCTGGCTCACTTGTCTATAACATTTGCAATCCTCCAGTCCTCTGGTACTAAACCTGTAGACAATGATGATTCAAATAGCAAAACCAAAGGCTCTGCTATCTCCTCCCTAGCTTCCCAGTGAATCCTCGGATAAATCCTATCCGGCCCAGGGGACTTGTCTACTTTCATTCCTTCTAGAATTGATAACACCTGTGTGTAACTAACCTCAATCCGTTCTATTCTAATATCTCATTCCTCTCCTCTACAATATCCTCCTTTTCTTGAGTGAATGCCGTTGAGAAATGTTCATTTAGCACCTCTCTGATCTCTACAGCGTCCACACTCAACTTCCCACTTCTGTCTTTAATCCAAGTCGACACCTACTCGATGCATGTCATGCAGAGGCAGTGTTTGTGTGTGGCGGGTGGGTGGGTGGGTGGGTGGGTGGGTTGGTGGTCCAAGCACCAGCAGGCCTGGATTCTCTCTCAAGCACTGTTTCAGTTAGTAAGTCTGCTCCTCCAGTAAGACTTTTAAAAATTTCACCAAACTTTCACTTATTCTGAAATTCGAAAAATTCCAAAATTTCAAAAACAACAGCTGATCCCGACAATTTTGGATAAAGGATAATCTACACTGCATTATTAAGATGAGTTTTTTAAAAAGTCACAACTAGGGAAAAAATTGGAGGATATTTGAAAATTCAGGCTAGATACGAACATGTAAAGATTATAATGAGCTTTGACAAAGGGTCAGTTAGACTCTAAACGTCAGCTCTTTTCTCTCCGTACAGATGCTGCCAGACCTGCTGAGACTTTCCAGCATTTTCTCTTTTGGTTTCAGGTTCCAGCATCCGCAGAAGTTTGCTTTTATAATGAGCTGTGTCTCTCAACAGACTAAGACATAGCATAGAAGTAGGCCACACAAACTATTGAGCCTGCCCTATCATTCACTGAGATCACAGTTGATCTGATAATTCTCTACCTTGCTTTCCTACCTTTTTCCCCAGAACCCATAAGTGCCAAAATGATTCAAAAACAATCTCAGTCTTGAATATATTTAATGACGCAGCCCTGGCAGTTCTCTACAGTAAAGAATTCCACAGGTTGATCACACAAAAAAAAATCCCTCACCTCTTAAATAGGAGACTCCTTACGTACATTATGACACTAGTCCTAGACTCGCTCTCAAGGGGGAACAACCTCACCATATCTACTCTGGCAAGCCCACTAAGAATCTTCAATGGTTCAATAAGATCTCCTCTTCTTCTAAACTTCAATGAACACAAAACCAACATTCTCAAGTACTCCTCATAAGAAAATCCCTTCATACTTACAATCAGCTGAGGGAATATTTTCTGAATTGCCTCCAATTACAAGATTCCAGGTGAGAGAACCAAAACTGTTCACTGTATTCTGAGGTCTGACTTGTGTCTTGTTTTGACAAGGCTCCCTATATTTGTGGCCCATTTCCTTTGAAATAAAATCCAATAGTCCATTTGCCTTAGTTGGATAATGAACCTGAGGGGTAGCTTTTTGAGATTTAGGAATCCTAAATCTCTCAAAAGAGAAAGACTGCAGAAAGCTAAAACAATATTCTATTTTTTCCATGCTTCCTGCATAAATGCATAACTTATTTTCCAACAATATACAGACAGTCCCCAGGGTGCAAGCATATTCTGCTCTTAAGTCCATTCACAAATCAATTTCTAAGTCAGAACACTATGCAGGCCAATACAAAATAGCTGCTTGTAAACACAAGGAATGTTTATATATTAAATCTTTACACCCTGTAAGCGATCCCATTCATTAGCATGAACATTCAAAAGTCAGGGATCCCCTGCATTTCAACTGCAAGCTTTTGCCTACTCACAATCTATCTATATTTGAGGAGAAACAGTTGAGAAACATAGAATAATACAGCACAGAACAGGCCCTTCGGCCCACGATGTTGTGTCGAACATTTGTCCTAGCTTAAGCACCCATCCATGTACCTATCCAATTGCCGTTTAAAGGTCACCAATGATTCTGACTCTGCCACTCCCACAGGCAGCGCATTCCATGCCCCCACCACTCTCTGGGTAAAGAAACTACCCCTGACATCCCCCCCAAAACTTCATCATATCCAAGTCCCTTTGCAGCCAACAACAGCCCTCCTCATTATCCACAACTCCACCAATCTTCGTATCGTCTGCAAATTTACTGACCCACCCTTTGACTCCCTCTTCCAAGTCAGGAGAGGAAGCTGGTGTGGGTAAACAGGCCCAGAGCGGGAGGCCAGCATGGGGAAATCAGATCTCAGAGAAAACCTACTTTCAAGCAGCTGAGACACAACTGTAAGCTTAGAGCAGAACGGGGATGGTTGTTGGACTGGGGTTTGGTATGGCCGGTCAGACCATGTATGAAACCCCTGCGTTCAGCTATTGCAATGTCATGTTTATATGACTACAATGATTACCCTTTATTAGAATTAGAATTCCTAATCACAGTATGAAAGCAGGCCCTTCAGCCCAACAAGTCCACACCAACCCTACGAAGAGTAACCCACCCATTTCACTAAGGTAAAAACAATGACTGCAGATGCTGAAAATCAAATACTGGATTAGTGGTGCTGGAAGTGCACAGCAGTTCAGGCAGCATCCAACGAGCAGCGAAATCAACGTTTCGGGCAAAAGCCCTTCATCAAGAATAAAGGCAGTGAGCCTGAAGCGTGGAGAGATAAGCTAGAGGAGGGTGGGGGTGGGGAGAGAGTAGCATAGAGTACAACAGGTGAGTGGGGGAGGAGATGAAGGTGATAGGTCAGGGAGGAGAGGGTGGAGTGGATAGGTGGAAAAGAAGATAGGCAAGTCGGACAAGTCAAGGAGACAGTAACTGAGCTGGAAGTTTGGAACTAGGATGAGGTGGGGAAGGGGAAATGAGGAAGCTGTTGAAGTCCACATTGATGCCCTGGGGTTGAAGTGTTCCGAGGCGGAAGATGAGGCGTTCTTCCTCCAGGCGTCTGGTGGTGAGGGAGTGGCGGTGAAGGAGGCCCAGGGCCTCCATGTCCTCGGCAGAGTGGGAGGGGGAGTTGAAATGTTGGGCCACGGGGCGGTTTGGTTGATTGGTGCGGGTGTCTCGGAGATGTTCCCTAAAGCGCTCTGCTAGGAGGCGCCCAGTCTCCCCAATGTAGAGGAGACCACATCGGGAGCAACGGATACAATAAATGATATTGGTGGATGTGCAGGTGAAACTTTGATGGATGTGGAAGGCTCCTTTAGGGCCTTGGATAGAGGTGAGGGAGGAGGTGTGGGCACAGGTTTTACAGTTCCTGCGGTGGCAGGGGAAAGTGCCAGAATGGGAGGGTGGGTCATAGGGGGGTGTGGACCTGACCAGGTAGTCACGGAGGGAACGGTCTTTGCGGAAGGCGGAAAGGGGTGGGGAGGGAAATATATCCCTGGTGGTGGGGTCTTTTTGGAGGTGGCGGAAATGTCGGTGGATGATTTGGTTGATGCGAAGGTTTGTAGAGTGGAAGGTGAGCACCAGGGGCGTTCTGTCCTTGTTACGGTTGGAGGGGTGGGGTCTGAGAGCGGAGGTGCGGGATGTGGACGAGATGCGTTGGAGGGCATCTTTAACCACGTGGGAAGGGAAATTGCGGTCTCTAAAGAAGGAGGCCATCTGGTGTGTCCTATGGTGGAACCGGTCCTCCTGGGAGCAGATACGGCGGAGGCGGAGAAATTGGGAATACGGGATGGCATTTTTGCAAGAGATAGGGTGGGAAGAGGTGTAATCCAGGTAGCTATGGGAGTCAGTGGGTTTGTAAAAAATGTCAGTGTCAAGTCGGTCGTCACTAATGGAGATGGAGAGGTCCAGGAAGGGGAGCGAGGTGTCAGAGATAGTCCAGGTGAATTTAAGGTCAGGGTGGAATGTGTTGGTGAAGTTGATGAATTGCTCAACCTCATCGCGGGAGCACGAGGTGGCGCCAATGCAGTCATCAATGTAGCGGAGGAAGAGATGGGGAGTGGTGCCAGTGTAATTACGGAAGATCAACTGTTCTACATAGCCAACAAAGAGACAGGCATAGCTGGGGCCCATACGTGTGCCCATGGCTACGCCTTTGGTCTGGAGGAAGTGGGAGGATTCAAAGGAGAAATTGTTAAGGGTGAGGACCAGTTCGGCCAAACGAATGAGTGTGTCAGTGGAAGGGTACTGTTGGGTACGTCTAGAGAGGAAAAAACGGAGGGCTTGGAGGCCCTGGTCATGGCGAATGGAGGTGTAGAGGGATTGGATATCCATGGTGAAGATAAGGCGTTGGGGGCTGGGGAAACGGAAGTCTTGGAGGAGGTGGAGGGCGTGGGTGGTGTCTCGAACGTATGTGGGGAGTTCCTGGACTAGGGGGGATAGGACAGTGTCAAGGTAGGTAGAGATGAATTCAGTGGGGCAGGAGCATGCTGAGACAATGGGTCGGCCAGGGTGGTCAGGCTTGTGGATCTTGGGAAGGAGGTAGAACCGGGCAGTGCGGGGTTCCCGGACTATGAGGTTGGAAGCTGTGGGTGGGAGATCTCCTGAGGTGATGAGGTTCTGTATGGTCTGGGAGATGATGGTTTGGTGATGGGGGGTGGGGTCATGGTCGAGGGAACAGTAGGAAGAGGTGTCCTCGAGTTGGCGTTTGGCTTCAGCGGTGTAGAGGTCAGTGCGCCAGACTACCACTGCGCCCCCTTTATCCGCTGGCTTGATGGTGAGGTTGGGATTGGAGCAGAGGGATTGGAGGGCTGCGCGTTGTGAGGGTGAGAGGTTGGAGTGGGGGAGGGGGGACGACAGCTTGAGGCGGTTAATGTCCCGGCTGCAGTTGGAAATGAAGAGGTCGAGGGCAGGTAATAGGCCAGCGCGGGGTGTCCAGGTGGATGCCGTGTGTTGGAGGTGGGCGAAGGGGTCCTCGGAAGGTGGGCGGGAGTCCTGATTGTGAAAGTAAGCTCGGAGGCGACGGAAGAACTGTTCGATGTCACGTCGTGTATTCAATTCATTGATGCGTGGACAAAGGGGGATGAAGGTGAGTCCTTTGCTGAGGACTGATCGTTCATCCTCAGTGAGTGGGAGGTCTGGAGGGATGGTGAAAACTCGGCAGGGCCGGGAGCTGGGATCTGGTGTGGGTGTGGAGCTGGGAGTGGGGTCGGAGCCAGTACCTGGAGTGGGTGTGATGGTGGGGGGAATGGGGGTGGAGGCATGAGCAGGGGTAATGTTGCCCTCGGGGTTCTGGGGTGTGGGTATAGTGACAGTGGGGTCTGTGGGGGCCGTGTCAGCAGAATGCAGGTGAGTGGCGCTGGTGGGGGTGGAAGTGGTGGTGATCATGGCAGTAGGGGTGGTGGAGGTCACTGAGCATGTGGCATCAGCGTTGATGTGAGGGCCGGAAGTGGCTGTGGGAGTGGCCATGATGGGGGCGGAAGTGACATCATCACTCAGCGTGGGGGTGGTAGCTGCGTCAGCCGCATGGCTAATGGCGTTTCCGAGGCCAGGGGAATCTTCTGGAATGTTTGAGGAGTGCTGGTTATGGAGGTGGGTGGATAAAAGTTTGTTGTACTTACAGTTTTTGATGTTTGAGATGGAATTGAAATACTGTTTGTTGAGAGTATGAATTCTCCTGAGGATGTAGTACAGAGTGGGTCCTTTGCAATTCTGAGAGAGTGTGGCCCTCAGCTGAGGCAGGGCTGACTGTAGAGAGGTTAGGTGACGGCGCATTGCTGCAAGCGTGGAGCGGAGGATCCTGAAGGAGAACTGTTGCTGGTGTTTTTGAATCTGTAGTCTGTACTGTTTGTCCTCACTGCCTTTATTCCTGATGAAGGGCTTTTGCCCGAAACGTTGATTTCGCTGCTCGTTGGATGCTGCCTGAACTGCTGTGCTCTTCCAGCACCACTAATCCACCCATTTCACTACCCTAAAGCACCTAACCTACACATCCCTGAACATTTTAGACAATTTAGCATGGCCAACTCACCTAACCTGCACATCTTTGGAGTGTGGGAGGAAACTGGAGCACCCGGAGAAAACCCATGCTGACACAGGTCCGATCAAGGACAGTAATGGGAGACTGTGTATTGAGTTGGAAGAGATAGGAGAGGTTTTGAATGAGTACTTTTCTTCAGTATTTACAAATGAGAGGGACCGTATTGTTGAAGAGGAGAGTGTGAAACAGACTGGTATGCTAGAGGAGATACTTGTTAGGAAGGAAGATGTGTTGGACATTTTGAACAAGTTGAGGATAGACAAGTCCCCCGGGCCTGACGGGATATATCCTAGGATTATGTGGGAAGCAAGAGAGGAAATTGCAGTACCGTTGGCAATGATCTTTTCGTCTTCACTGTCAACGGGGGTGGTACCAGGGGACTGGAGAGTGGCGAATGTTGTGCCCCTGTTCACAAAAGGGAATAGGGATAACCCTGGGAATTACAGGCCAATTAGTCTTACATCGGTGGTAGGCAAAGTCATGGAAAGGGTACTGAGGGATAGGATTTAGGAGTATCTGGAAAGACACTAATCTGCTTGATTAGGGACAGCCAGCACGGATTTGAGAGGGGTAGGTCTTGCCTTACAAGTCTTATTGAATTCTTTGAGAAGGTGACCAAGCATGTGGATGAGGGTAGAGCAGTGGATGTAGTGTACATGGATTTTAGTAAGGCATTTGATAAGGTTCCCCATGGTAGGCTTATGCGGAAAGTCAGGAGGCATGGGATAGAGGGAAATTTGACCAGTTGGATAGAAAACTGGCTAACTGGTCGAAGTCAGAGAGTGGTGGCAGATGGTAAATATTCAGCCTGGAGCCCAGTTACAAGTGGAGTTCTGCAGGGATCAGTTCTGGGTCCTCTGCTGTTTGTAATTTTTATTAATGACTTGGAAGAGGGAGTCGAAGGGTGGCAGTAAATTTGCAGATGATACGAAGATTGGTGGAGTTGTGGGTAGTGAGGAGGGCTGTTGTCGGCTGCAAAGGGACTTAGATATGATGCAGAGCTTGAATTCAATTCCTCTGCTAACGAACGCTAATACACCATAGGCCGCCTTACAAGCTCTATCCACCTGAGTGGCAACTTTCAAAAGAGCAGAGCTGGGCTGAGGAGTGGCAGATGGAGTTCAACCCTGTCAAGTGTGAGGTTGCCCATTTTGGAAGGACAAATAAGAATGCAGCATACAGGGTTAACGGTAGGGTTCTTAGTCAGATGGAGGAGCAGAGGGATCTTTGGGGTCTAATGTTCATAGCTCTTTGAAAGTTGCCACTCAGGTGGATAGAGCTTGTAAGGCGGCCTATGGTGTATTAGCGTTCATTAGCAGAGGGATTGAATTCAAGAGTCGTGAAGTGATGTTGCAGCTGTACAGGGCCTTGGTAAGGCCACATTTGGAGTACTGTGTGCAGTTCTGGTCACCTCATTTTAGGAAAGATGTGGAAGCTTTGGAGAGGGTGCAGAGGAGATTTACCAGGATGTTGCCTGGAATGGAGAATAGGTCGTACGAGGATAGGTTGAGAGTGCTAGGCCTTTTCTCTTTCGAACGACGAAGGATGAGGGGTGACTTGATAGAGGTTTATAAGATGATCAAAGGAATAGATAGAGTCGACAGTCAGAAACATTTTCCCCGGGTACAGTGTGTTACAAGGGGACATAAATTTAAGGTGAAGGGTGGAAGGTATGGGGGGGGGGGGGGGGGGGGGGGGGGGGAGGAGGAGGAGGAGGAATGTCAGGGGTAGGTTCTTTACCCAGAGAATGGTGGGGGCATGGAATGCGCTGCCTGTGGGAGTGGCAGAGTCAGAATCATTGGTGACCTTTAAGCGGCAATTGGATAGGTACATGGATGGGTGCTTAAGCTAGGACAAATGTTCGGCACAACATCGTGGGCCGAAGGGCCTGTTCTGTGCTGTACTGTTCTATGTTCTAATGTGCAAACTCCACAGAGACAGTCACCAGAGGTTGGAATCGAACCCGGGTCCCTAGTGCTATGAGGCAGCAGTGCTAACCACTAAGCCATCGTACTGCCTGTGTTACTTATGTAAGTAATGCAACTACTTTTTTTTAAAATTCTTTTTGTTTCTAGGATTTTTACTTAAGTACTTGTACCTAAGATGACGCCATAAGAGTCCACTTTCTAAATCTTTTCAATGTACTTAAAAATGTGTTGCTGGAAAAGCACAGCAGGTCAGGCAGCATCAAAGGAACAGGAGA